>NC_070603.1:15080000-15705000 GCF_027172205.1 Podarcis raffonei
ATATGCACTGTCAGGAATCATCTCTGCAATGCACTAAGGCCACCTATTCCACTTGCTGCTCGCCTTTCAAAAAGCAATGGGTCCTACCCTGACAGTGCACAGCAGCTGAGCTGAACCATAAAATTACTGTGAATATCCCTTTAAGGGCCAGGGTAGTAGCAGAAAAGGCAGCTGCTGCTCCAGCACAGGGACAAGCGGAGCTGGAGCTGAGGTGAAGTGCTGGGAAGGCCTTGTAATTAAAGGGGAAGGCGGAATGGTTTGTTAGGAAAGAAGCCAAGCAAAATGGATGAATTAATTGCAGCCAACAAGAACGACAGAAACAGTTTAAAGGGAAGGGGTGTGGTTTGACAGGAGCTGCACATGCCAGAATAACACAGAACAGCTGATATAGACAGAGGTCCTATTTGTAAATATCTCAGACCTATGTCTCTCATGTGATCCCAGCAGAAGCAGATGTTTCAAATGTATGAAAAGGATGGGAGCAGGGAATCCTATAGCCTGAGAAAGTGGCAAAGGATGAAACCATAGTCGTTCATTTCTCCCCGTGGGCAGGGCAAGTAGTTAATAGTATGTACAGATGGGTTACAGCCTTGTCGAGTCAGGGCCTCTTCTGTTTTTAACTATTCTTAGTGAATGGGTGTGGAGTTTGATGCATGCTCATGTTCTCCAGCCACAGAAATGAAACACTCTGCCTACAAGTTTAAGACCTCCCGTCCTAAGTTGTCAAAATGTGCTTCAGCCAATGTAGTCAGTCCTGCTTTGAAAGTCCTACCTCCATACTTCACCATAAAATGCTCTTTTTGCCCTAGCAGAAATTAACAACAAAAACCTTGATTATTTTTTTTACTCACATAAGTACTTCTCATGTAGAATTTCTTTTTCTTTTTACAGTAACGTATTTGTAAGACTACAAATTGGGAACAGGAGTTAAATTAGATGCACCATCTTATTAAAGTTTTCTTTTTATGAAAGAGGGAGGTCCTGGGTATGTTATGACATTTGTGGAAGATTACCATTGGCTGAGGCCAAGAAGAATCTAGAACCTTTTAACCAGTAACTGTTTTTCAGTTGTTGAGGACTGCCAAGTTCTATATCTGTGCAATGCAACCAAGCCCCTGTAAACACAAAAATGTCTTAAAAGGTATGGGGAGCCTGTGGCTCTCTTGATGTTGTTCAACTCTGGCTCCTATCAACCCCGGGCAGCATGGACAACATTTAAGGATGAAGAGAGTTGTAGATCAACAACTTTAGGAAGGTCACAAACCATGCCCCACCATCTGTGCTTTAAAATATGGGCCACGTGATTTAATTTGAAGGAAATCAAAGATGAAAAGGGATCATGGATAGACTTCTTTTAGGAAGGCTGCCATAATTTACCTCAATGACAAGAGATCTGTTAGTAACCTTACACTGTTTGGTTTTCCATGGTTATGTTGCTTCACTTGAAATCCAACAAAAAGGAAAGGGAGAATGCTCTGTGAATGCAACCAAGAATGACCCACTAACAAATACCTCAGGATAAATGGTGTACACTAGGCAGTACTCTAGGCAAATCATAAAATAAGTATATACTTGAGAACTATATGTAAGTGTGACATGTATGAAGATTATTTGTGGGGCATAAGAATTTGTTCATTTCTCCCCCCCCCCCCAAAAAAAATATAGTCCTGCCCCTCACAAGGTCTGAGGGACAGTGGACTGGCCCCCTGCTGAAAAAGTTTGCTGACCCCTGCTTTGTAGCTTCCCGTTTTGCTAAGTTAGAATATATATGACTGCCTCTTTAAATTCCATGTAACTTTAAAAAGAAGGTGGTGATAACCCTAAACTACAGGATCTTGTGCCAACTGGCTGCTGGGGAATAGGGCTAATCTAGCCAAGGAGTTTAGGGAAAGCCAGAAACAGAAACCAAATCTGATTAAAAAGGACATTTCAGAAAGCAACAAACACAGCTGCCATTTCCCGGCCAGTTCCTGCAAGGTTGGGGGAGGGAGCAGAGGAAAGAGGGCTGTTTGCATCAAGATGCTGTAAGCAGGGGAAGAGACAGCTTTGGTCTCCCACTCACCTCACTGCCAGTCACCGGGGATTCCCTATGCCCACACCCCACCTCCACACATACACAAAGGGCTCTCTCAGCCCTAACCATCATCCAGCCAAACCACAGCCTCCCTCATGGTACTAAGATCTTGGCCTCTCAACTTCCGAAATACATGGAAGACTGCCATCAGAAATTGCCCCATACCACCTACATACAAATAACACTTCCTGTACACATGCTAAACCACCAGTATCAGAAACTATCTTTGAAGGGGACCCACAGTAACTAGAAAATCCTTCCGGTGCCCAGTATGAAAACTAGGGCAGACCCAAATTTCGGAGCCATAATCCCCGATTATAATCTCCATCCACAAAGCAGAATTCCTGGGTTTTCTTCCACAGACTTGTCATAAAGGCATTTCTGTCTCCAAACACCAGCCCTGTTCAGGATATTAATGACTTGTTTATATGCTAATAAGATTCCCAGGTATCTGCATCCTTGTTTACAAACCATTCTCTCCACAAGCGGCATCACCAAATTTAGAGATCCCTAAAGGGAAGCCAGGATTCCCGGGTCACGTCCCTACTCCCAGGAAGGGAGCGACCTTTTCTCGACGATCTAGTGGGATCCTTAGCGAAGCCCACAGATCCCATCTTCCCACAGCCTTATCTCCCCAGACTCAAGGACCTGCAGCCCTCCTCGCCGCCATGGAAGAAGAGCTGGAGCGCAGGGAGCGGCCGCGCAAAACTGGCCGCCCCTCTTTCGAGGCCAACTAAGGGCACCCGACAAAACGTTCAGGGCGCCTTTCCCCCAACTTCCAAGTGGAGTTAAAACACATCCAATTCCCACCTCCTACACACTAAGCCACAACGCCAGCGCCGCCGCCATTCTTCTCCGGGAGCAAAAACCCCAACGCTTCCAGCCCAAAGGCCAGGCCTTGCCCTTCTTCAGTTCGCCTGCGGAGGTGAGGGAAGCGGCGGCCACGCTCCCCTCGCTCGACGCTGCCGCTACCGGGACTCGCCAGCCTTCTCCTCCTCCCCCTCGACTACCGCGCCATGCCGGGCTGGGGAAGACGGGAGCCCCGCCGCATCGCCGTGAGGGCGAGAGCCGGTGCCCCGCGGGGCCTGCTCCCAACTCCAGCCCGTCGTCGTCGTCCCCACACGACTCCTGAGAGAAGTTGGCGCTTCGAACACGCGCAGCCCCCGGGAGGCGTTATGTCTCCGGCAACGGGCTTCTCCTCCCCCACCGAAGGAGCCTCTTTTCTCCTCAGGGCTTTTGGGGTGGGGGGGAAGGGGAGGAGGAGGAGGAGGCCCCCTGTCTCACCCCAAAGCGGGAGGGCTTCGTGTCCTCCCTCACACTCCCTCTCCTGACTAGGCCTTCGCCCCTCACTTCGGGAGAGCGGAATGAGGGAAACCAACCGCCGCCGCCGGCCGC
The DNA here is from genome assembly GCF_027172205.1 of Podarcis raffonei. Classification (NCBI taxonomy): domain Eukaryota; kingdom Metazoa; phylum Chordata; class Lepidosauria; order Squamata; family Lacertidae; genus Podarcis; species Podarcis raffonei. Next base: position 15,083,470 of record NC_070603.1, read on the forward strand.
CCTCCCCCACCTAAGATGAAACTTGCTTCGCTCCCCCCCCCCCCACCTCACAACGACTCGGGCCAAACTTCTCTCGGCTCCCCCTCAGGGGCCACGTCTTTCTCACACGCACCTTCCCTCCCCCCCCCGTCCGCATTTTGGTTCAGCCCCGCGCAATACTCTCTTTCCTCACCCCACCCCCACCCCTCACACTCCGGACGCCTCACCTGAGGGAGGTGTCAGCCGGCTCTTCACATGGCCCCGCCGCGCTGAGGGAAAGGTCGGACCCCGCGCCGCAGCATGGCCTGCGGGAAAGGGTGGGCGGCGGCGACGGCGGCGGCCACCGGCTGAGGCTGGTGCGAGGGGAGGAGGGTGGCGCAGGCCGAAGCCGCACCAGGCGAGGCCGTCGTCGTCGTCGTCGTCTCTGGCCAGGAAGCCGAGCTCAGCCAACGAACGAGCGAAGGAGCGAGCGCCGGGGCGAGCGTCGTCGGCTGAGGCGCCTCGCCGCCGGGTCCTAGCGCCCCGCCGCCGCCGCCGCCGCCGCCACCGCGCCAAGGCTTGACCCGGCAAACACCGCCGCTGAGAGGAAGGGGAGGGGGAGCGAGCGGGGTTCCTCGGCGAGAGACCCTCCAAATAAACGAACCCGTAACCAGATGCACAAAGGCGTAGCGGGTAAAGTTGGCTGCGGAAGCGGAGGGAAAGCCCTGCGAAAGGGGTGGGTGGAATTGGAGAAAAAGACCTCTTCCTCTGCTGACACCGTGCAACTCAGCTCCGGGCGAAAGGGATGCCCACTTTTCGTATGGAAGAGCAGGATCCGGGTTCGATTCCCGGCCTCTCCAGTAGGGTTGGGAAAGAAGAGGAGCCTCCTGCCTTCGACTGTCTCAAGGGCTGGCCGCGTGGGGAAAGGTAACAACAACAAGAAGAAGAATAGTTTGGATTTGATATCCCGCCTTTCACTCCCCTTCAGGAGTCTCAAAGCGGCTAACATTCTCCTTTCCCTTCCTCCCCCACAACAAACACTCTGTGAGGTGAGTGGGGCTGAGAGACTTCAAAGAAGTGTGACTGGCCCAAGGTCACCCAGCAGCTGCATGTGGAGGAGCGGAGACGCGAACCCGGTTCCCCAGATTACGAGGCTACCGCTCTTAACCACTACACCACACTGGCTCCCAACAAGTTTGTTGTCTCCTGCTCTTCTGGAGGGTAGGACTCGAACCCACGGCTTCAAGTTGCAAGGAAGGAGAGAGGATACCAGGAAGAACTTTCTGGCAGGAAGATCTGTTCGACAGCGGAACGGTCTGCCACAGGGAGGTTGTGGGCTCTCCTTCCTTCGGAGGTTATGAAGCAAGAGGTTGGGTGGCCAACGGTCATGGATGCTTTAGCTGAGATTCCTGCTTTGCAGTGGGTTGGACTAGATGACCCTCCAGGGTCTTCCAAATCTACAATCCTATGAAACCCTGAGGAGAGCCTTTGCCACTCAGAGGAGCAGGCCTGGCTCAGTAGAAGGTTGCTTCCTACTGCCCTTTGAAAATGCCTTAGCTTACGTCAGGGGTGGCTAACCTGTGTTGCTGAGCTGCAATACTAGACTACCCAGGGCAAGGGAGTACAGTGGTACCTTGGGTTACATACGCTTCAGGTTACAGACTCTGCTAACCCAGAAATAGTACCTCGGATTTAAGAACTTTGCTTCAGGATGAGAACAGAAATTGTGCTCCAGCGGCGCAGCAGCAGCAGGAGGCCCCATTAGCTAAAGTGGTGCTTCAGGTTAAGAACAGTTTCAGGTTAAGAATGGATCTCTGGAATGAATTAAGTACTTAACCCGAGGTACCGCTGTAAATGGGATGGGGTGATGGGAGTTGTAGTCCAGCAACATCTGGAGGGCAACAAGTGAGTCGCCCTTGAGCTGAATGCACACCATATGTTTAAAGAATCCTAGGTACTGTTGCTCACCCCTCATAGAAATACAATTCTCAGCACCCTTAACAAACTACAGTTCCCAAGATTCTTGGGGTGAGTGTGCTTTAAAGGTATGATATGTACACAATCTTGATTTAAGTATTTGTATGCCACCTTTCTGGGCTAGTGTCCTCTCATTCCATGCTAGGGTGGGACGGGAGCGGTTAAGGATAGGCACACTGTACCTGCTCTGAGTGTCTACCTACACAGGTTTGCCATCTGCATTCACATTACTTGGTGAACAACACAGCAGCCATTGCAATGATTTGCATGTGTGAGTGAACCATCACTGGTTCAACGCTACTCATATATATACTTTAAACACAGCAATCTTGGTGCAGAGGCTAGACTAGAGGGTTGGCTTTTTCAGAACCCAAACCTGGCCTTGAACTCTAGCTTGGGATTAACCTAATGCAAATGTGCTTTATGGGGATAAAAACAGGGAGAAGCCATGTAAACACTAAAGATACGGTTGCAAATCAAACTGTCAAATGATGGGAAAGCAAATGATGTGATCCAGCTCTCAGTTTCTCTCTGTTGTTAACTTCACCTGTTCAATGGCCGCATCCTGGCATTCTGTAAACAAGTTTCAGGGCAAAACCCTAGTTTGATGTGGAGTGTCTACAGCAGGCGTGGGGAACACATAGTTCACATTGGTGGACTCCGCTCCTAGCACGCATGCGCAATGGTCAGGTTTAGTGAGAATTGTAGCCCACATGTTCCTCATTTCTGGTCTAGTTGAGAGGGAGGAGCACTGATTTTTAATTTTCTTTTTTTTTTTGAGTGAGGCATGGTTGATGGAGGGGGACAATGCTAAAGCAATATGGGGGAGAGAGCCCGATTACATGACAATAGTAGTTTCTCATTTTTTAGATGTATGCCTGTGGGATTTATGTCAGCATGGACAGTGGCTAGGAAGATGGGAGTAAGGATGCTGTAGCGTAGAAGGCTCATATTGCTGCTGTGTTGTTGCTGCTGGAATGGCATTTACTAGGATTGTGGTCACCTAGTGGCAAGTGGCAAGACTCTTGAGAGTCCCATGGACTGCAAGAAATCAAACCTATCCATTCTTAAGGAAATCAGCCCTGAGTGCTCACTGGAAGGACAGATCCTGAAGCTGAGGCTCCAGTACTTTGGCCACCTCATGAGAAGAGAAGACTCCCTGGAAAAGACCCTGATCTTGGGAAAGATGGAGGGCACAAGGAGAAGGGGACGACAGAGGACGAGATGGTTGGATAGGGTTCTTGAAGCTACCAGCATGAGTTTGACCAAACTGCGGGAGGCAGTGGAAGACAGAAGTGCCTGGCGTGCTCTGGTCCATGGGGTCATGAAGAGTCGGACACGACTAAACAACAACGAATGCCGACCAACAGTAAAGAAAGATTCTTTCATTTGAAGGAGCAACAAGACTAAAAGGAAGATGGTTGATACTTATCAAATTAGAGGAATGACCCAGCTCCTTGTTTCGCCCACAGACGGCAACAAAGCGAGATTAATTAATTACCGTATTTTTCGCTCTATAAGACGCACCAGACCACAAGACGCACCTAGTTTTTGGAGGAGGAAAACAAGAAAAAAAATATTCTGAATCTCAGAAGTCAGAACAGCAAGAGGGATCGCTGCGCAGTGAAAGCAGCAATCCCTCTTGCTGTTCTGGCTTCTGGGATAGCTGCGCAGCCTGCATTCGCTCCATAAGACGCACAAACATTTCCCCTTACTTTTTAGGAGGGAAAAAGTGAGTCTTATAGAGCAAAAAATACGGTAATTAAATTTACAGCCCACCTTTCATTGATACCAATACCAGGGCAGGTCACAATCCAAAATAAATTACAACAACCAAGTGAATTAAAAAGCAAATTCATCAAAATACAAAACAGGTGCAGCTTAAAAACCAACAACCCAGCGAAGGCTAAAATGATCACCCACTAAAGAGTTAAGATAATTAAGATACCTGAGCAAACAAATGCTGTGAATTGACACAATAGCAATGTCAGCACCTGTTGTACTTGTGAGGAGGGCATTCCACAGACCATGGAGAAGGCTCCACCTCTTAAGGCACATGGGAAAGAGCCTCCTTAAAGCAAAGGGGGGGGTGTCCCAAGGGAAGGCATGCTTTTCAATGTCATTGCACTGAAATAAATGGGAGGCTCTTGTGTGGGAGGGTAGAAGGAAAGCCAGAGAGAGCCCAGGATGAGAACCTTTGACTGCTAAGAGACCTATTTCTGGGTTCATTGTGGAAATATAGAAATGGGTGTTAAACAAATTGCCAGACAATCTGCAAGATGGAAGTATAGTGACAGGTCGTTCAGCAGAGGAACATGAGGGATGTTCCTATAAAAAAACTGATGGAGGAAAGAAATTTCACAAGATAGGCCTTTTGATGCCAGGAGCATGAAGGTGTAGTTACCAAGTTACAGGGGTCAGCACCCTGAGTCCAAAAAACAATACAATGAGGAAGAATTTCTGTAGGCTGGTGATGGAGCATGCTACATATTATTAGTTCTTTGGGCTGACTCTTCAGCTCAGGAGTTATAACATTATCTTCTGCTGACCTATAAGTGCCATTTCTGGATGTGACCAAGAAAAATAAAGTTTATGTGCCTATCTCCCCTAAAATGTACACTCACCATGGGCTTGGGAGTTCCATCAGCATATATTTGTCTCAGCACACTTTTATAAAAGTGAATGAGAGATTTGTTCCATTCCTCTCACATATGATGTTCCTCATGCTTTTTTTTTTTAAACGCGCCTTTGCTGCTTTGTGTGCCCACTGTGACATTTTAGTTAGTCCTAATAAAGGCAAGTGACTTTATTTTAGATGAACATTTTATACTGGTGAAAAATGACATGTATCAAACTGTAGCTGTGGGAAAGACATATGAGGGAAAGTGTCTAAATTTCATGTTACAAAAGGTCAAGTCTCTCAACCATGTGCAATTTCCTCCAATATGTTTTTGGTTTTCCTTTCTTTTCTTTTTTGGCTGCTTATATCCCCTTAGTGCTTCAACCTTTTGAAGAGTGTGTGTGTGTGCGCGCGCGCTGCTTTAAAGCAAATGATGGAGCTAAACTTCCCCTACTGAGTTCCAAGTTACTGAAGACTTGATAGCCCCAATTGCAATTTTGTGGGCGGTTGCTTGACTTCGTGGCACCCTGATCTGTATAGTTCTAGGATTAACACAATTCACAGGCTGAAGTGCTAGCAAATCTTTCAGGGCTGGTATACTCTGAACAGCTTCTGACAAGCCCGCACAACGGAAGACACGTATGTTGGGCCTTCAAAGCTGCGGTGCTCTCCCCTGTGCAGATACGCTCCACTCCCTGCCAGCTCTGGCGCTGCAGCACTTGTGGTTATTAGGAGACTGGAGCTGCCAGAGCCCTGCCAGCTCCTCCTGCCCTGAGATGCAGAGGCCAGCATCAACAGAGCCCAAAAATTACATCTCTTGTGGCTGCAGGACAAGCTGAGCCAGAGGACAAGGGGAAAGACACCAGAGGGCAGATGGAGGACACAGGAAGAACACACACACACACACACACACACACAATCCCACAAACAACAGAAGAGATTGGTAGAAAAATATATACATCCCTGTGCTCTCGCCATGCCCAGAAAGGGCAATAGGGAAATCCAGAATTTACAGGGAGCACAGATATTTGGGGAGGGGGGGGGGGGGGAGGAATGAGACAGAACAAACCTTCCTCAGTTCCCAATTAGCTCCATTCTGTGCTGAATCCAGGCAGCTGAGTCAGCCAGACGCAGCAAAACAACTCATCATTGTTATCTAGCCTCAGCTCAGCCTCCCACCTCAAAGCGTTGGAAGCCAGTCATTAATTAATCATTGTTTAGGGGTTTGGCTGTGCTCTGCCGAAGGAGAAACTGAGGCACAGATTGCCGCGGTGCGGCCCGGGCGCTCTCATCAAGGTCTCACGCAGTCAGCAGAAGGAGGGAGACTCCAGGGTCACAGCGCTGCCTGCTCCCTCTTATCACATGCTCACAGTAGCTCTGCAGGCTTTGCTGAAAGTGTCGTATTTGCAGTCCACTCAAGGCTAGGTGCAAGCCTTTATGGAGAGATCCTTTACCTGCAAATGTGCCACCCCCTCCTCCACCCCCCCCAAGCAACTTCTACCCCCACAGAGGCTTTTAAGACAGCCTTTGCCAACTTGTGCCTTCCAGGTGTTTTGGAAGACAACTCACATCAACTGCTGCCATCACAGCTTAATAGAATCCTACCACATAGGTCCTGGTGCCTGGACTGTATCCATAGACTGATGTCAATGGTTAGTCAAATGAAACATTTGCTGAAGAACACAAAACATCACATTTCTTGGGGCTGGAGAACTGAAAGAAGAGCCCCCTCATCATTTTATTTTTTTTAAAGAACACACCATCATTCTGTTCCCCACTTCCACAAAACATGAAGGTGTTAAAAGTGTATTTGCCGCTCCAATATTCCAATAAGAAATCCATGCTCTTGAAATCATAATCCTCTAGCAGTAAATTAAAGCTGCCAATAAGGCCCACAGCTTCACCACTGTGAATCAGGCTACTGCAAAGAAAAATAAGCTTGTGGTTTAGGATGTAACCCTAAATACAGTTTACCTGGGAGTGAGTCCCATTTTTAACTCAGTGGGGCTTGCATAGGATTGCACCATTAAGGGAGAACAGTCAATGTCCCATTGCAATCAACACTGACTTCTTTTTATTAATCTGGATTATACCTGCATCTGTGCCATTATGTACTATACTGCCCTATGTATTCTGAACTGAGAGCTAAATACATTTGTGAACTATTGTGTAAGATGCCTGATGTGGATGATCGAGTGAAGATCACATATTTGCTGTCTCGATCCAGTAAGTTCATGAGTTGCAAGATTCGCGGTTGCAGCCCCACAACTGAGAACGTTCAACAATATGGTGGACTGTAAAGACTGATCGGTAATGTAATATAGAAACTTATATACATTAAAATTCAAACCTACACAAATATGTATAACTCGGTTATCACTGTATTTTAACAGGGTATCTATGCATATTCTATGCACAGCATGCATATCATACTCCCCCCCCCTTTTTTTGGTTGCAATGACCAGGATGGTCGCAACAACAAATAAACTTTGACTTGATACCCAACATTCCCGCCCCCAAACACGCAATGCAATGCAATGCAATGCAATGCAATGCAATGCAATGCAATGCAATCTCATTCATCTATTAAAGGTAAACCCCACTGAGTTCAGTGCTTCTTCCTCCCAGGTAAATAAGTATAGGATTGCAGTTGCAATTTCGTTAAAAGAGAATATGGGGGGGGGGGCCCTAACTTGCCAGGAAGCCAGGTCATCTGCCTCACAAAGAGGAAGCAATGCTTCTGAATACCAGTTGTTGGAAAACATAAGAGCAGACGAGTGTTCTTGTGCTTAGATCCTGCTTCCAGGTTTCTGCAAAGGGATAGGTAAGACCAGGACTAGACAAGCCATTGGTTTGATCCATCAGGCTCTTCTAACGTTCTTATAAGCCCCCACCCTTAATGCTGACTAAGTGGTGGCAGACTGTGGCTTCAGTTATGAGGAAAAAACACTATGCACACACAAACGTGCCTCTCTTTATTTCATCTCATATTTCGGGACAACCGTGCTGTTGAAGATAAAGGTCAACAGCACAAAAATCTCAGCTTTGAGGCTTAAAATACGATAATTTACAGCCCAAGTCTTTCGGACAGACATGCAATTATTTTGTTTTAACAGCAATGTTCTCTGGAGATGCAGCACATTCTGGAGTCTTGGTGCTAACAGCAAACAACACAACGTACCCTCAGTCATTCAGACATCACACAGATACAAGGGCACTGTCCTTCTAGGAGGAACACCGAGCCAGCGCCGAGTTCCTAGCCGCACAGGGTTCCAGTGACCTTGTGGGTGGGAAAACAAGGGATATCCAGCCATTTTAGGAATGCACGCCTACATGATGTCACCATCCAAATACTTCCTCTCCCATGCAGATAATGTCGTTCTAGCCGTGAAAACACAGTGGCTCATCTTCCAGCCTGGGGCCATTCACCACTTGCTGCTAATAATCCCAGTCTGCCCAGCACCTCCAGAACCAGACTCCCTGCAGGGGGTGCTGGGATGAACCAGACAGGCCCATTAAAGCAAAAGCAGCCAGCACTCAGATCCCTTTTAACCCAATGACTGAAGCAAGAGAAATTTGCCTGTCTCCTTTGCTGGAGGCAAAAGTAGGTTATGGAGTGAGTTGCAGAAATCTTCCTGTGTTCTCTAGCGTAGGGTGGGGGATGGAACAGATCTGAGAGGCTGGCTGGCTGGCTGGCTGGCAGAGGGAAACACAAAACAGATGCAGGAGAAAACCCCATTGCTTCTCTTTCTCCCCCCCCTCCCCATACACAAATATATGCCTGTCCATGCTGTGACTCAAAAGTGTGACATGTTTGGATGGAGACGTGATGCCTGTTTGCCAACACTTGTCTGTGACAACCTATTTAGATCTGTACAAGAATGGTGTTTATCTTACCTTTTCCGGCTAGATTCAAGAGATTGCCCTGCAGGTTGCCAGTTCCAGAAAGAATTAAGCAAGTGAATCATTGCTTCAGAACTCGCAAGCCATTCTTCCCCAGTGCCCCCATAGGGATAATAATACTGGCCTACCATGCAGGACTGTTTTAAGGATTGCTGAGAACCAGGCAATATATGCAGTAGGTAAGAACACTGAAAGGGATGCGGGTGGCGCTGTGGGTTAAACCACAGAGCCTAGGACTTGCCGATCAGAACGTCGGCGGTTCGAATCCCCGTGACGGGGTGAGCTCCCGTTGCTCGGTCCTTGCTCCTGCCAACTAGGATTTCGAAAGCACATCAAAGCGCAAGTAGATAAATAGGTACCAGTCCGGCGGGAAGGTAAACGGTGTTTCCGTGCGCTGTTCTGGTTCGCCAGAAGCGGCTTAGTCATGCTGGGCACATGACCCGGAAGCTGTAAGCCGCTATCTCGGCCTATAGAGCGAGATGAGCGCCGCAACCCCAGAGTCGGTCACGACTGGACCTAATGGTCAGGGGTCCCTTTACCTTTACCTTTAAAAATACTGAACCCTGGGTTCAAGTCCTTAGCCATCAAGTTCGTTGGCTAAACTTGGGCTAAGTTTCTATTAAACTGACCTTTCATAGTTGTTGTGATGATAAAATTGGTTACCAGCACGCACAATACCACCGCATTTTAGAGAGAAGGCAGGAGGCAAATGAGATAAATTTAAGCTGATATAGAACACAGAGGACGCATCATTTCTTCTCCAGAAAGGATATTTGGAGTTGTAAAGCAGACAAGTCTTAATATCCTTGCTTTGCTTTATTTAGTTGCCACTCTAGATTCTATCAGATCTGTATCCAGGAATCCTAAACTTATTTGCAATCTCTCTCTGGAATACCTGATCACAAGAAAAACACCTGGTTCACCACATACCTTTCCATGTGGTACAGAATATGGCAAAGGCATGGTCCTTGCACAGAGATGGTCAAAGGCTAAAAGCTGCGTGTCTACTTTGCTCAAGAGCAGGACGTGGAAGGAAGGGCTCTGGGGTTTTTTTCTACCTGGAAATGCAGAGACAGTGTAGGATAGCCAAATATTGCAAGTGCAGACCCCCAAGAAGCCACTGTACCAGTGATTATGATGGGCTGCAGTGTGGAACCTCCTAAGGGTCAACTTATACATTATACACAGACAAGAGTAAACCAACCCATCCTTCTATGAACACTGGTGTGGACACAACCTACAGAGGAACAAAGGTGATGGGAAGAAGCAATGAAGAGGAATAAGGAAAAACACAGGGTTTTGAGACAATGGATCAAAATCCAAGCAGGGAATTAATGCCAGAAGAAAGGATTAAACTTGTGCAAACCAGGCCCCTAACTGCCGAGTCCTTCCTGGAAGCTCCAGATTTTGGACATCAAGAGGCTCAGCGTTTCTAACACAAGTAACATAACAGGTTGCCCTCATCTTTTTGTGCCTCCATCTTTTCTATCACCCACAGAGCTGCACACCTATTTCTAAGCATTGAGAGACAAGAGCCCTTTTCACCAGAGCCAGCCATTTCTTTTCCTGCCCGCAGCGTACGTTGTAAACCGGGTCCCTGAATAATTCATAATCACCATTATGCCATGACGTGGTACTCAAAAGGCAAAGGAAGCAGCAACTTCACTGAAGCTAAGCAAGCCTCAGCTCTGGTCTGCGTCCTTGTGGAGGCAGATTTTGCATGCCACTTCATAAAAACTGGGAAGGCTTCTTCCATAGGACAAATTGTGGTTTGTCCTCATGTGGTTGGTCCTATGTGTTCAGTGCCATCCTGGCTGAAAAAGACACTCGGATCGCATGGATCAAGGATGGCTAGCCTACGGCTGCTGTGGGACAACTTCTGACTTCTCAAACCATTGGCCATTCCAACTGGGACTGATAGAAGCTGGAATCCAAGATCATCTGGAGATCAACCACCTTCCGGACATAAACAATCCCTACCGGTACACATGTTCCTCAAGGAGTGAGTTGAGAGGGTGAAACTGAATGAGTCATCGCAGAACTCGCTGCGCCTCTAACAAAATACTTCTGAAGGGAGCTCCGTTCAGCTTTGAGACATCAAAGCCCTCTGTTGGGCATACATCAGAGGATGGGGCATCACATGGCTCAGTCGGTAGAGCATGGGACTCTTAATCTCAAGAGTCGTGGGTTCAAGCCCCACGTTGGGCAAAAGATTCCTGCATTGCAGGGGGTTGGAGTAGTAGATGATCCTCAGGGTCCCTTCGAAATCTACAGTTCTATGATTCTATGTAGGACTGAGCTGCGGGGCTGCACTACAGGCCCTGCCCCCAATGTTGTATGGTGTTGTTACTCCTGACCCTAATGTCCACACTTTTAAGTGCGGACACCTGCAAAGGAAAGTCCACTTGCATAAACCTGTAAAACATACAGACTTACCATGCATTCTGGAACTCAGCATGAAATCCAGAACACATGAAAACCTAAGTGTCTATGTGTGTAGGCTTTGCTTTCTGTGCTTTTCCGTGGCCTCTGTAGCTGATAGGTGGGTGCTCCAGGTCCTTGCAGGGCAGGATAGCTCTATGCTTGAAGGAGGTCAGGATGTTAAGTCATCAAGCGATGAGAAATCAAGCAACGTTACATGCATGTGTGAACCAGCCTCCCTCCCCACAATAATATGCTGGGGCAGACTGCAATCTCTTGTAACAGTGGAGAAAGGGGGCCACTCTTCAGAGTAAAGTGCTACAAAATGCACCCAGAACACTGGATCTGACAGCTGCTCAGATCTCCTCCCGCCCTCTCTGCAACACAAAACAAATCGGGAAATGGGGAAAATCCAGGTGTATGGCAGCCCAAGTCGGCAGTGCCGTTTCCCCATAAAAATAGCTCAAAATTGCATTTTTTAAAAAAAGCGATTTTGCCCAAAAAGCTCAACAACTTTTCTGTCTGAATTTTCACTGCTTGAAATATGGCAACCCTGGACAAGACACAGCATGCTTCCTCTGGCTGCTGAGAGAGCAGAGGAACCGCTGCATTTTTATACTCTTTGCAAGGCCCGCCCTTCTCTGTCCCCTTCTGACCTGTGACCTTGTTGACTGCAGGTTGCCCAGTGAGAAGGAGGCATCTTCTACAGAAGGGGAATCTGTTTTTCGCCCCAGCCTGTGGGCAGTACTCCCTTCTGGGCAACCTTCCCCACATGCTAGTGGTGGGTGAGATCAGTGGGGTGAAGAAACAAATGTAAATTTTAAACTTTGGATAGTTGGCTTGCTTCTACAAGCAGAAGGCATTGTCACAGTTCAAGGACACAATACCGCCACACAAAAACACTGGTTTTGTGGTTTTGTGTGTGTGTTTTGCAAACTGGGGCCAGTGAGGGTTGTGTCCTTGGGAAGATTTCCAAAGGTCAGATATAGAGAGGCCTGATTTTGGCTCCCAAGCCTGAGGTTCCCGACCCTTCTAGGGTCAGGCTGATCTAAAGCAGAAACCTGGATTCAGTTCTGAGACCCTCTTGCTGAGCCTTTCTCCACGAGGTGCCCACCAGTCCTTTTAGACTACAACTCCCATCACTCCCAACCAGCACTGATGGGAGTTGTAGTCCAAAATGTACGCAAGGGCACCAAGTGGAAGAAAACTGCTAGAGCTCAGTCTTGGTCCTTCTAGAGACCAAAGGCATCCTTTGTCCTTGGTTCAAACTCAGCTATGACCTTGCCAGATGGCTTTATGGGAGTCACTGTACTCCAAAGCCTCAGCTTTCCTCCATTTGAAATCATAGAATCATAGAGTTTGAAGAGACCACAAGGGCCATCGAGTCCAACCCCCTGCCAAGCAGGAAACACCATCAGAGCACTCCTGACATATGGTTGTCAAGCCTCTGCTTAAAGACCTCCAAAGAAGGAGACTCCACCACACTCCTTGGCAGCAAATTCCACTGTTCCTGACAGCTCTTACTGTCAGGAAGTTCTTCCTAATGTTTAGGTGGAATCTTCTTTCTTGTAGTTTGGATCCATTGCTCCGTGTCCGCTTCTCTGGAGCAGCAGAAAACAACCTTTCTCCCTCCTCTATGTGACAATGCAGGGGTGATAATAATGACCTACCCTCCTGGGCTGTTGCTAAGGATTACTGGGATCGTGTGTGTGTGTGTGTGTGTGTGTGTATCACCTCCATGTACTCCAAAAGTTAAAGCTTTCGAGAAAGGCTTATAACCAGGCTAACTCCAAAAGTTTATGGCTGGGGGCAGAGGGAGGTTTCTTGTGTCACTAATTCTAGAAACCTAGGGCAGAGTATTATGCCCATTTAGCAGATGGGGAAGTCAGCCCGAGTGTGACATCATACCCTCCAACATTTCTCCAATGAAAATAGGGGCTTTCCCCAAGGAAAAGCGGGACATTCCGGGATCCAATCAGAAACCAGGGCGGCTTCTGAAAATCCAGGACTGTCCCTGGAAAATAGGGGCACTTGGAGGGCCTGTGTGGAAGACCCGGCAAGTAGTGCAGAACAGAACCCAAGTTGAGAAGTGAACCTCTGGATTAAAGGAATGAGGCAATCTGAGGCACAGGCGAGCAGTTTCGAGGTGCACTCCTCCTGCGAGAGGGGGGGTCCTTCATAGAGGCTCTTTCCTGGCGAGATCCCTTGGGGTTCCCCCCTTCCTCTCCCAGAGAGAGAGAGAGAGAGAGAGATTTCTTCGCCAGCCGCCCACGCCGCATCATTCAGCCACCCGCTCCGCAGCCTCTGCAGACAACAAGCCGACCGCCCTCCTCCTCGGGGCACGCCGCTGCCTTGCCATCTATTTGCTCGCTCCCTAGGAGGATCGAGAGAGAGAGAGTGATACAGGCGGGGCAGAGGAGAGAAAGCAAAGCATAAAGGGGGGGTGTAGGCTTGGGAAGATGGCTGGGGATCAGCGGGAATCAAGAGCTTCGCCGGCCTGCGCTTCCCATGTCCTGCGAAATGCGCGCAGCGCTGCTCCTGGGTGGGTGGTCGGTGGTGGTGGCTAAGGACGAAGGTGGGCTGGACAGATCTAGATTGGTTCTTTCCCTGGCGGCTTGGAAACTCCTCCATCCCTCCCTCTCCCTCTCTCCCTCTCCGCTTTTGTGTGTCACAGGATCTGGTGAAAAAGCAGCCGCCCACACCCGCGCATACAAACAAACACCCCCCGGAGGCCATTGGAGGCTGCGCGCCCTGCACGGTGCGGCACTGCTGCAAGGTGCCGGCGAGGAGAGACAGATGGTTGGGGCTTTTGTAAAGGGAGCCCCTCCTCTTCCCCAGCTGCTGGAGCCAAACACTTCCTTTTCCATGCAGCCAAGAAGTAGCAGCAGCAGCAAGCAAGCAAGCAAGCAAGCAGGAGGGCGGGCGGGCGAGCGCGCACACACTTTTCTCCTCCAGGCCTTCAGCCAGAGCAGTCGTCTCTCCTCTTGCCTGCTTGTGAGTCACACGCAAGGAGAGAGAGAGAGAGAGAGAAGCGTGACAAGCATCCCCGCCCCGAGCGACACCATCTGATTGAGAAAGAGGTTGCCCTACGCACAAGGGCGCTTAAAAAAAAGAGCGAAACCAGCAATGCATCCGAAATAAGTGGATCGGGTTAGCACCGCTGTTGTTGTTGTTGTTTAGTCGTGTCAGACTCTTGGTGAACCCCTGGACCAGAGCACGCCAGGCACTCCTGTCTTCCACTGCCTCCAGCAGTTTGGTCAAACTCATGCTGGTAGCTTCAAGAACACTGTCCAACCATCTCGTCCTCTGCCGTCCCCTTCTCCTTGTGCCCTCCATCTTTCCCAGCATCAGGGTCTTTTCCAGGGAGTCTTCTCTTTTCATGAGGTGGCCAAAGTATTGGAGCCTCAGCTTCAGGATCTGTCCTTCCAGTGAGCACTCAGGGCTGATTTCCTTAAGAATGGATCGGTTTGATCTTCTTCTGGTCCATGGGACTCTCAAGAGTCTCCTCCAGCTCCATAATTCAAAAGCATCAATTCTTCGGCGATCAGTTATGGTCCAGCTCTCACTTCCATACATCACTACTGGGAAAACCATAGCTTTAACTATATGGACCTTTGTTGGCAAGGTGATGTCTCTGCTTTTTAAGATGCTGTCTAGGTTTGTCATTGCTTTTCCCCCAAGAAGCAGGCGTCTTTTAATTTCGTGACTGCTGTCACCATCTGCAGTGATCATGGAGCCCAAGAAAGTAAAATCTCTCACTGCCTCCATTTCTTCCCCTTCTATTTGCCAGGAGGTGATAGGCCCAGTGGCCATGATCTTGGTTTTTTTAATGTTGAGCTTCAGACCATATTTTGCACTCTCCTCTTTCACCCTCATTAAAAGGTTCTTTAATTCCTCCTCACTTTCTGCCATCAAAGTTGTGTCATCTAGCACCCCTAGTAAAGGTAAAGGGACCCCTGACCATTAGGTCCAGTCATGACCGACTCTGGGGTTGTGGTGCTCATCTCGCTTTATTGGCTGAGATAGCGGCGTACAGCTTCCGGGTCATGTGGCCAGCATGACTAAGCCGCTTCTGGCAAACCAGAGCAGCGCACACAAACACCGTTTACCTTCCCGCCGGAGCGGTACCTATTTATCTACTTGCACTTTGACGTGCTTTCAAACAGCTATTTTGGCAGGAGCAGGGGCCTAGCACCCCTACTGACATACAATTGTAAAGTTGGATGAGGATCATCTAGTCCAACCCTCTGCAATGCAGGA
Organism: Podarcis raffonei; assembly: GCF_027172205.1. Taxonomy (NCBI): domain Eukaryota; kingdom Metazoa; phylum Chordata; class Lepidosauria; order Squamata; family Lacertidae; genus Podarcis; species Podarcis raffonei. The sequence goes on from NC_070603.1 coordinate 15,098,609, forward strand.
ATATGCAACTGTCCCATACAGGGATCGAACCTCCAACCTTGGCATAATCAGCACCACACTCTAACCAACTGAGCTATCAAGGCACAAGGATGCTTGCACAAGGGTGGTGGTTGCCCTGGCCCTGACTTGGTGTCAGCAGCACCGTGTGCTGGTTTGAGAGGCTGCGATTCTAGAAAAGCTTCCCTGGGAGTAAGCCCTGCTGCCAGCGGAGGATTTGCTTCTGCATAAAAATGCACAGGGTCGCAGTGGAAAGCAGGCTAAGGAGCATTCCCAGTGTGTGATCTCAAGTGTGCGGGGAGAGGGTTTTGTGGGACATTCTCCTCCCAATGCTATCAGAGGCACAGAAAGGCATATCTCCCACGTGGGCACAGGCTGCTGCCCACACACAGATGCTTTGCTGTACTGAGCTACTTTTCGGTGGGAAAGTGGCCTTGGAGCAGGGATCTGTTTGGAGGCAACGTCACCCAAACAAAATACATGAAAGCATTATCTCTCCTCGCCCTCTCTGTCCTCCGAAACAAGATTGCCCAAGTTTATTATCTGCCTCCCGACAGAGAAAAACGCAATCGAGTATTTCTGCACTTCACTCATGCAACTATCAACACGTCGCCTCCCAAACCTGCCAGAGATGGGGAACCGGTGTCCTTCAAGATACTGATGGATAACAGCTGCCATCATCCTTGGCCAATGGCCATGCAGGCTGGGGCTGATGGGAGTTGGACTACCAGCAATATACAGATGGCCACAGCCTCTCCATCCCAGATAAACATACACCTATCCCCCCCCCCCCGACTATAGTCCAGAATCTTGCACACCTTTTCTCTCCTTATCACTTTGCCTCCAGGCTGTGGTTAAGTGGTCCTTGAGGAGTCTTTCAGCGAATCGCCCTACATTTTGGAAAACACTGAATGTTTATGGACCCGGCATGACTGGAACATGTGTACATAGATGCGCCTTTGATGGGCCCGGAAATATAAGCCTCAGAGGTCTCACCCTTGATTACAATTTAAAACATTTATCTCCCACCTTTCCACCTTTAAGGCAGCTTAAAACAACCATTATAACCAATGTCAACTTCGGATAACACTTCATCAGTGTCCGCAAAATACTATGCCATCATAAATTTGTTCTTTAAGGAGCTACAAGCCTCTTTTCATTGTTTTTACCTGGAGATTGGGGGAGATGAAGCTATCATAATATGGATGCATTTCCTTCTATTAAATTTATGTGTGTGTTTATCCTTGTTATGTTTTCTTGAATTATTTTAAATACATTGGGGGGGTGCAGAATAGGGCAAATACTCGAACTCTGAATATGTGACTAGGAGGGGCTCAGGCAGCTACAAAACAAATTGACAAAAGTTAACCCTGGCCCACAAAAAACCGAACTAGCTCACCACTCCACATGTAGCATATTTTTCCATGTACGACTAGGTTTTTCCCCTAAAAAATGATGTCCAAAATTTGGGTGTGTATTATACACGGATAGATCTCCCCCCCCCCATTTTCTTAAATCAGAGTCCCCAAAAATATACGTGGGGGCGTCTTATAGACGGAAAAATACAGTACTTATATTGGTTGTAGCATTAGTGGCTTGAAAGAATGAAGCAACTTTTCCAATTAGCAAATGCTTCTCTGCCCAGTTCCCTGAATTCCCAAAGGCATTTTTTTTAATAGCCACAGGCAACCAGGCCAGTGATTACTTGCAAGCCTGGGTTAAGGCAACACTAGTACAATGCTAGCAGGCTGGTATTTACTCAAAGAGAGAACAACATTAGAGCATGAGATTCTTAATCTAAGGCTATGGGTTTGAGCCCCACATTGGGCAAAAGATTCCTGCACTGCAGGGGGTTGGACTAGATGACCCTCATGGACCCTTCCAGCTCTACAATTCTATGTTTCTGTAACACTCACTCCCCTGACTCAGGCATACAGACTCAGTTCACCAAAATCAAACACAGTTCTGTACAATTAACCCCACTGCAAAACTTTGCATGCTTACTTCAGAGTATTTTCCATTGACCAGGACTTACTTCTAATATCCATGCATAGGATCAGGTCATTAGCCTGGAGAAGAGGAGGCTAAGGGGTGATATGATAGCCATGTTCAAATATATAAAAGGATGTCACATAGAGGAGGGAGAAAGGTTGTTTTCTGCTGCTCCAGAGAAGCGGACACGGAGCAATGGATCCAAACTACAAGAAAGAAGATTCCACCTAAACATTAGGAAGAACTTCCTGACAGTAAGAGCTGTTCGACAGTGGAATTTGCTGCCAAGGAGTGTGGTGGAGTCTCCTTCTTTGGAGGTCTTTAAGCAGAGGCTTGACAACCATATGTCAGGAGTGCTCTGATGGTGTTTCCTGCTTGGCAGGGGGTTGGACTCGATGGCCCTTGTGGTCTCTTCCAACTCTATGATTCTATGATTCTATAAGACTCTTAGACCAAAAAATATTTCAGACTATGGCTGCTCTGTAGGTATGTGAAACATCCCATCATTCAAGGTCATTTTGAAGACCTGATGCCATCTAACATTCAGATATCATTCAAAATTATGTTTTTTGCTGGTTTGGACTTCATCTTAACTGAGGTTTGGCTGTCAAGTCCAAGCTGCAGGGTTGTATATGCCCATGTCTTCCAAACCCAAGAATTGGCAAATTAAAATGTTATGCTATAGCTCAGGGGTTGGCAACCTAAGACCCAGGGGCCGGATGCGGTCCAATCGCCTTCTCAGTCCGGCCCGCGGACAGTCTGGGAATCAGTGTGTTTTTACATGAGTAGAATGTGTCCTTTTCTTTAAAATGCACCTCTGGTTTATTTGTGGTGCCTGTCTGGTTTTTTTACATGAGTAGAATGTGTGCTTTTATTTAAAATGCATCTCTGGGTTATTTGTGGGGCCTAGGAATTTGTTCATTTCCCCCCAAAAAATATAGTCCGGCCCACCACATGGTCTGAGGGACAGTGGACCGGCCCATGGCTGAAAAAGGTTGCTGACCCCTGCTACTGCTGAACCACTCCACTGTTCAGAACTCAAATTATTGTTTGAGCACCCCAATGTACAGGCAAATCATGGTACAGTAGTACCTCAAGTTAAGAACTTAATTCATTCCGGAGGTCTGTTCTTAACCTGAAACTGTTCTTAACCTGAAGCACCACTTTAGCTAATGGGGCCTCCTGCTGCCACTGCACCGCCACTGCATGATTTCTGTTCTCATCCTGAAGCAAAGTTCTTAACCTGAGGTACTATTTCTGGGTTAGCGGAGTCTGTAACCTGAAGCGTCTGTAACCTGAAGCGTATGTAACCCGAGGTACTACTGTATAGGCCTGCTTGTCTATTTTTATTTCCCATCTGCTCAGCATTCTCATATCTAAGTGCAGTAATCCGGAGGTGAAGACAGGCCGTTGCAAACCAATCATGCCAAACCCACTTAAAATCATGGCTTCCAGTTCTGATTTGCCGGCTGATGGCAAACCATGATTTGTCAATTCAGACTTCATGCTAAGCCACACTTTACTTCCTTAACTATTGTTTAGCAGGATGTCTAAACTGAACCAAAGGATGTGGCGAGGAATATGCTGAGGTGCTCAAAGACTGAACGTTCAGTTGCACAAGGCAGTGGTACATATCCTCTGGTCCTCCAGATATTTGCTGGATTTCAATTCCCATCACCCCAACCACTGGCCACGCTAGCTGAGGCCAACAGGTGTTGTAGTCCAACAGCATCACAGGGCACCAGGTTTCCAAACCATTTCCACAGTGCATAGGTAAAGGTAAAAAGACCCCTGACCATTAGGTCCAGTCGTGGCTGACTCTGGGGTTGTGGCGCTCATCTCGCTTTATTGGCCGAGGGAGCCGGCATACAGCTTCCGGGTCATGTGGCCAGCATGACTAAGCAGCTTCTGGCAAACCAGAGCAACGCACGGAAACGCCGTTTACCTTCCCACCTATTTATCTGCTTGCACTTTGACGTGCTTTCAAACTGCAAGGTTGGCAGGAGCTGGGACCGAACAACGGGCGTTCACCCCATCACAAGGATTCGAACCGCGACCTTCTGATCAGCAAGTCCTAGGCTCTGTGGTTTAACCCACAGTGCCACCCACGTCCGCAGTGCATAGCTGAAAGGAAAACAACAGCTACTACTTATCAATTTGCCAATAATCAATTTGTCTCCACCCCCATCACTCAGCCCAGACACTGAGGTCCAGCACCGAGGGCCTTCTGGCGGTTTCCTCCCTGCGAGAAGTGAGGTTACAGGGAACCAGGTAGAGGGCCTTCTAGGTAGTGGCGCCCACCCTGTGGAACGCCCTCCCATCAGACGTCATGGAAATAAGCAACTACCTGACCTTAAGAAGACATTGGAAGGCAGCCCTGTTTAGGGAAGTTCTTAATGTTTGATGTTTTATCGTGTTTTTAATATTCTGTTGGGAGCCGCCCAGAATGGCTGGGGAAACCCAGCCAAATGGGCGGGGTATAAAAAAATAAATTATTGTTATCATCATCATCATTCGGGTAAATGTTGTTCCATACCTTGGGATCTCCCTAGTTCCTTAAACCTCCATGAATAGTTATCAGCTATTGTGAAATCCACGCTCTTGCAAAAGACAGCCCTGTTTTGCACACAGACTAACAATATGCCATACAAATAATACTTCCTTTACCATTTTAATAGAGAGGTCTCATTCAAATGGGGGTCTGACCCTCATTTATAAGAAGGACTGTGATTCTGCCAGAACACAAGACTGTGGTATTCGGAAGAGAATACAGCCTCCTGCTAATTTCATCCCCCCCTTTCTCTCTGCATGACGCAAAGATGTGTTGGAAAATGTGTAGGCAATGCTTGCCAAAAGAGGTGGCTAAATAAGATTTCCAGTGGGTTAGAGGAGAGGCTTTTAATGCCCAGCTGGTTCATTACCCCTACTCATGATTAGCAAAACCAAAAGAAATCAAGCAAAATACTAAAATGCAGAATTGTTGGTTTTTTAAAATGAAAAATATGCACATTTCTCTTATTATGTGTGTTGGGTTTTTTTAATACAGAACCTGGCTTCTCCTGCTGCAGTTCTCTTTGCGGGGAGGGGTAAGCTCAAATCATATACAGCCTTGTTTACAGTTGAAATAATTTCACTCTTCCTAACACCAAGGATGAGTAGAATATATATACAAGTCCAGAAGCACGCAAACAAATCCAAGATTCAAAGGAACTGGCTTCATGAAGTTCCCAAGGTCAGGGCTGGCCCTACCATTAGACAGAGTGAGTCAGCTGCTTCAGGCAGCAGTTGCTACTGGGTGACAATGAGGTGTTGGGAAGCAGAGCTGTGTGTGCCACCTGCCCTGCCCTACACCCCCTAAGAACACACTGTCCCTCCTTTTCCTAGTATTGAAGTGAGAGACAGCTGTCAATCAGGTCAGCTTCAGAACAAGACTTTGCCTTCTTGCCTTTCCGCCTCAGGCAGCAAAATGACTTGGGCTACCCCTGCCCGGGGTTCCTTTATTAACCAATCATTTGATGGCTGAGCCAACAGCCTTGGGCAGATAGGAAATTCAGGAACCCCATCACTGCCAACCTGTCTCTCTTAGTCACGCCAAGAAGTGGCGCTCCGGTGGGTGGGTGCACACCCATAATCCAGTTTAATTCAGAGAATGCTATGGTCAAGATTGCAGAGTTATTATATGCCCGTGATGTCAGGTATTGATTTGGTGTGTCCTGAAAGGGCACAGATGGTTTCGTTATTTAATTTATTAGCATGATTTTTATTTTTTATTTTACTGCCAGGGCAGAGGAAGAGTTGTTTATGGGATTTCCTGCCTCAGTCAAGCCACACTGAATGAATAGCCCCCTGGTCGTGAACTACAAGCCAACTGCACAAATTCAGGAAAGCCAGGAGTGGTGCCAGAGCCAGGAAGCCATTCAAAGAAGAGAAGGCTCTGCAGCACTGCCAGCGTCAGAGGACGGCAAAGTCAGGCGTTTACCGGTGCCCAAATGCAAACCGCTTGCTGCCCAACAACACTCCCCCTATTTTCACTATAAACAGAGCACCCACAAGGGGATGTGAGATAATTCTCAGTTGGAATTTCCCACCTCTTCCAAGCCAGAAATGCCACCTGAACTTATCTTGCAGCTAAGGCCACCCAAGCCAGAATGTTCATTCATTCAAAAGCTCTGCAAGCTCATTCATTTCCTGCATGGGGTGCAGAAATGGCACCCCAGTTTTTCGGGGGGGGGTGGGGGGTGGGAGAGAATAGCGACAATGCTCAGCATGCAAAATAAATACACATACATTTCCCCCCCCCCCAGAGCTGAAGGAGAATAGGCATCCAGTCACACACAGCTTGTGACGGAAGAATTACAGAATTCTAGAGTTGGAAGGGACCCCGATGGTCATCTAGTCCAACCCCCTGCAATGCAGGAATCTCAATACAAGGTTGCCCATCCAATTTGAAACCATACCGGACCCTGCTTAGCTTTGCAAACGTGCCCGCGGTTTTATTGCTGCGCCCATTCTTACCCATGATGCCCTCTTGAAATTCAGGGTTCTGCTCCAGCTCTGCAGAGCTGTCCCCTTCTCACCCCACTGCTGCTTCCTGAACAATGGACGATGAGGTGCCCTTGCTCTAACCACAAGGCCACATGTCCTCTGCAGAGGTATCCCCCCCAACTCTTGGGAAACCCCAGAACCCCGAATTCCCAGACAACTTCCTCCAACCTACTACGACGTACTACTCTGTTTCCAAAGCCCTTTTCGGGATCCAAGATTAATTTTACTTATTTCCAGCAGACCAGCAGGCTTGCAGCTGGGGTTTCAGAGTGCAAGTTCCGCTCCCAGCAAACCAAGCCTTTACGCAGCAGCGCCAGCCAACTTTTATTTCCCTTCTGCAACTTGCAGGGGGGTGCGCAGGGCTTACCCCACCGCCCGATCTCCCGGCTTACTCTCTCCTGACTTTTTTTAAAGAGTCATGGAAGACAGAAACCGCCCAGAACGCATCTGCCTTTGGGACCCGGGAGGCTCCAATCGGCAGCTGCTGCAGGCAGAAGAGGAGGAGGCAAAAAATAAAAAAAAAGAGTCTTCTGATGGTGAAGAGAGATCTCCCAGGCTCCGCCTGGCTCGGATCGAGCTCGGTGGGATCATCTGGGGTTCCCCGCACGCAGAAAGCCAGCCCTCCCAAGCCCATGCAATCGGCGCCCCTTACCTGGAGGGCGAGGGGTCTCCAAGGGATGGGATGGGTGGAGGGGCGATCTGGGAGATCAGCAGCAGCAGGAGGATCCACCTCGGGGGTTCCCAGCAGTTTCCTCTCTCTTCCTCTCTCTGGCTGGGAGCAGGTGGCTGCTGAAGCCCTGGCGCTGATGTCACCAGGCTTGGGCTGTTGCTGCTGCTGCTGCCGCCTCCTCTGCTGTCTCCTCCCCAGCCAGCCCCATGCAAGGAAGCAGAGGCAAAAGACAGGGCGATGAATTATTTAAAGGTGCAGAAGCCATTTGCAGGCGAAAGGGAAAGCGGCGAGGGGGATTGCAAAATAAAAATAAAGAAATAGGCGCGCGCGCGCGCGCAAACCGCGCCGCCGCCTCTTACTTCCGAAATGCGGGACGCGCACATCGAGGAGAATCCTTGCAAGTGAACGGAGGGGGGAGATACCCACCAAGAAGGGACACCCCCCCCCGCCCCAGCACTCCTTTCAGGGCTGCCAACTTGAATATAATATAAGGGGGGGGGGCGTTCCAAATAAGCTCTACCCTGCAGAATCTACAGATAGATAGATAGATAGATAGATAGATAGATAGATAGATAGATAGATAGATAGATAGATTCTGCAGGATAGAGCTTATTTGGACACCCCCCCCCTTATATTCAAGTTGGCACCGCAATTTGAAAACCAAATAAACAAATTAATATTTTATATATATATATATTTGTTTATTTGGTTTTCAAACCAGAGTTTTACAATCTCATATCCAATATATAACATAAAAACAAGATTCCAAAGAATCTTCTGGACTTCCCTCCTTGCCAGTGCTGGATTTACGTACAGTGGTACCTCGGGTTGCATACGCTTCAGGTTACAGACTCCGCTAACCCAGAAATAGTACCTCGGGTTAAAAACTTTGCTTCAGGATGAGAACGGAAATCGTGCTCCGGCAGCGCAGCAGCAGCAGGAGGCCCCATTAGCTAAAGTGGTGCTTCAGGTTAAGAACAGTTTCAGGTTAAGAACGGACCTCCGGAACGAATTAAGTACTTAACCCAAGGTACCACTGTATAAGCTAAATAAGCTATAGCTTAGAGCCCCATTCTCTCGGGTAACCCCCAAAAATTCACTATTAATATACTTCTTCTTAATTGTCTTTCAGTTCAACAATTACTTTGATAAAATACATATTTTGTTAGGTGCAAATGGCTTTAGATACCTATTGGGTCCATAAATTACCATATGGCATATATTCAACACAAAAAACCCCGACCATTTGTTGCTGACAAAGGACAGCTGGACATATAAAGGGCCCCATTACTTTCAGCAGCTTAGGGCCTCATCAAACCTAAATCCAGCCCCGCTGTAAGTCCTATTGTTAATCATTTCCTCCTGTATCTTTTATAATAATCTGAATCTTTTACATCTCTGTTATGTCCAAAATTCACCATCAAACTACAAGTGTTGGTCCAGTCCTCCTGCTAACAGTTTTACCTCATACGCTGCAGAAATCAATCACATGACATGGTGCACTGCCGTTTTATTGATTGGAAATGCCCATCAACTTGGGGGGCGCCCCCCTTTTATGGGGGCGGGGGAGGAAGGGACCTCGGTCCCTAAGAATAGCTTCCTATGCCTCATCTAATGGTCTGTTGCAAGCAGGCATGCAGCAGCCATGGCCCCTCAAGGCAAGGCATGAAGGGCGAGGGTCCAACCAGGTCCTGTTATTAGGCCCCTAGCCAAAATAAGGGTTTCCCACACACACTCTTGAGAGACTCTTGAGAGTCCCATGGACTGCAAGAAGATCAAACGTATCCATTCTGAAGGAAATCAGCCCTGAGTGCTCACTGGAAGGACAGATCCTGAAGCTGAGGCTCCAATACTTTGGCCACCTCATGAGAAGAGAAGACTCCCTGGAAAAGACCCTGATGCTGGGAAAGATGGAGGGCACAAGGAGAAGGGGACGGCAGAGGACGAGATGGTTGGACAGTGATCTCGAAGCTACCAGCATGAGTTTGACCAAACTGCGGGAGGCAGTGGAAGACAGGAGTGCCTGGCGTGCTCTGGTCCAGGGGGTCACAAAGAGTCAGGCACAACTAAACAACAACAACACACACACTCTCTCTCTCTCTCACACACACACACAAAACCATCTGGGAAATGAAGGCAAGAATCCTCACTGCACACATTCTTGGCTGGAAGTAAATCCTGCCAAACGCAGCCGGGCCTGCTCACAAGTCAACAGGCCTCAGGGGTGGCATAGTTTTTGTACCAACCTGGAGTGTGAGGCGAAAACCTAGCCTTGAAACCTCTCAGACGTTGTAACCCAGGCAGGCCACCCCATCATACCCTCCAACACCTCTCTGATGAAAACAGGGGTGTCCTATTCTATTATTATTATTATTATTATTATTATTATTATTATTATTATTATAGTGGTACCTCAGGTTACAGATGCTTCAGGTTACATACGCTTCAGGTTACAGACTCCGCTACCCAGAAATATTACCTCGGGTTAAGAACTTTGCTTCAGGATGAGAACAGAAATCATGCGGCAGTGGGAGACCCTATTAGCTAAAGTGGTACCTCAGGTTAAGAACAGTTTCAGGTTAAGAACAGACCTCCAGAACGAATTAAGTTCTTAACCCGAGGTACCACTGTATTATTATTTTACCATTTATACCCCACCTATCTGACTGGGTGGCCCCAGCCACTCGGGGCGGCTTCCAACATAAATAAAACATAATTAAGCATTAGGAAAGTTCCCTACAGGGCTGCTCTCAGATGCCTTCTAAAAGTTGTATAGTTACTCAGCTCCCTGGCTTAGGGGTCGCTGCCCTTCCAACATTTATCCGATGAAAATAGGGACATCCTAAGGAAAAGCGGAACTTTCTGGGATCAAGTCAGAAACCGGGATGGCTTCTGTAAATGCTGTTCCTGGAAAATAGGGACAGTTGGAGGGTCTGCAATGTGGGGCCGTAAATCTGCACGGGCAGTGCGCCCCCCAACCTCCAGAGGAGTAACGGGAAGAGCCCTCAAATACTTGCCCTGTACACACATAACTGGGAGAAAGCCCCACTGAATTCAATGAATCCAGACTGAATCCAGACTCTCTCTCTCTCTCTGTCTATATATACAGATATATAGATACATTCTGTCTGCAATATGTCATTGACTCACAATGCATTTGTGCTGGATTTATACCAGGCTGTCCGCACATCAATCTGCTTCATTAGTTCTTCTGTGATACTTCCCCAGTGTTTCTGCGCTTTTGCTGAATGGAGGGGCACTCTTGTTCTATAGCACAATGAAAGCGGGACAAAAAAACAACAACCCTAAAACCCAACAATCCCAGAACGTTTGTGGTATAAAAAGTTTCAGACTGGGTCTCTGCAGGAAGTTGTGGAGTATGCACTGGTTGGAAACGAACCAATCGTGTTTTTAATATTCTGTTGGGAGCTGCCCAGAATGGCTGGGAAAACCAAGCAAGATAGGCAGGGTATGTATGTATGTATGATGTATGTATGTATGTATAAAAAATAAAATAAAATAAATAAAATAATAATAAATTTTTATTTAAGCCCGTCCTTCCTGGTTTAAAAACCGATCTCGGGCTGCTAACAGCAAATATAAAACATTGATTAAAATGCGACTTAAAAACAGCATAAAATGCAACATAAAAATGCAGCATCAATATCAATAAAATTCAAAAATTAAGGAGTCATGGGGGGGGGAAGGGGGGACTCATTCAGTAGACATCAAATGATCACCAGTGTTAACTGGCCAAGTTGGTCCTACTAGGGCCAGCAAGGAGACCAGGGAAGAATTTAAATGTGGGGTCCCATAGAAGAGAAAAGGGAAAAGGGAATAGAGGATCAGGCTGGTGCTGCACCCTCCAGCACACATAAAGGATTGTTCTGTAACTGATCACAGGACAGCAAGCTCAAGAATCACCCTGCTTGTTACATTGACGGGGGGGAGGGGGAATACTGTATAATTTGTGGAAATTCTCATTCGGACCATGTTCTCTGGTAGATGTTTTATTTGCATTTAAGAAAAAGGAAAAGTAGCCCGTTCTCAGCTATCACCCCTCAGCTATGAGTTAATTTTAAGCACCTACCTGAGCAACTATTTCAGACCTTCTTAGTTCCATGCCATCAGGACAGTCCTATCTGGGTATCAAACCCAGGGTGGATCGTGAGCAGCCTTCGCAGGATCAGAGCCCAGGAGATCAATCTGAGCCCGATCAATACCATGAGCAAGTCAGGCTGCCAAGCAAAGAGTCGAGAGAGCTGATCGATACAGCTGCATCAAGGCCAAAGATGGGAGCCAAAGGCAGAATGAGGTTAAAGCCAGCTGGGCCGGACAGTCTCAAAGCAGGAGAATCAAGATGTCAAAGATGGAGGTCAGGCACTCAAGACGAAGGCTGACAAACAGCAGATTTAAAAAACAACAACAGAAGATACTAATGACAGACAAGATAGGTAGGATCCTGAGCAGGGCCGGATTTAGGTTTGATGAGGCCCTAAGCTACTGAAGGTAATGGGGCCCTTTATATGTCCAGCTGTCCTTTGTCAACAACAAATTGTCACCGTTTTTTGTGTTGAATATATGCTATATGGTAATTTATGGACCTAACAGGTATCTAAAGCCATTTGCACATGTTGCCATGCAGAATGTAGGCACCCTATATATAGAAAGGAGCAAACCAGTGATATTTTAGGGAGCAGGCTAGCAGGCGGGGCCCATTACTTACATCATAGAAGCCTACACAACACAAAACACTGTTGCTGTATGCAGGTTTAATTGTTTTTTATCTTAAACAGTGGTACCTCAGGTTAAGTGTTAAGTTGTGGGTGAACATATCAGACGACACAGCGATTCTTCAGACAGTTCTTTTTCATTCACAGGCCAGAACAGAACTGAACTGAAGGGTTTAGCCAACCTGCTTACAGTGGTACCTCGGGTTAAGTACTTAATTCGTTCCGGAGGTCCGTTCTTAACCTGAAACTGTTCTTAACCTGAAGCACCACTTTAGCTAATGGGGCCTCCTGCTGCCGCTGCGCTGCCGGAGCACGATTTCTGTTCTTATCCTGAAGCAAAGTTCTTAACCCGAGGTACTATTTCTGGGTTAGTGGAGTCTGTAACCTGAAGCGTCTGTAACCCAAGGTACCACTGTACTTTTGTAAACCAAGAAAATATTTAATAAAAATACATTTAAAAAAGAGAGAGAGAGAGTGGTTGAGATTCATGGTCGATAAGGTGGCACTTAAGGTTGTGCCTGGGACGCGGGTGGCGCTGTGGGTTAAACAACAGAGCCTAGGGCTTGCCGATCAGAAGGTCGGCGGTTCGAATCCCCGTGACGGGGTGAGCTCCCGTTGCTCGGTCCCTGCTCCTGCCAACCTAGCAGTTTGAAAACAAGACAAAGCGCAAGTAGATAAATAGGTACCGCTCTGGCAGGAAGGTAAACAGCATTTCCATGCGCTGCTCTGGTTCGCCAGAAGTGGCTTAGTCATGATGGCCACATGACCCGGAAGCTGTACGCCGGCTTCCTCGGCCAATAAAGCGAGATGAGCGCCGCAACCCCAGAGTCGGCCACGACTGGACCTAATGGTCAGGGGTCCCTTTACCTAAGGTTGTGCCTTACTCCCTGTTTCAGGTGATATGCTTCTCAATAACAGTTAGGAACATAGGAAGCTGCTGTCAGACAATTGGTTCATCTGAGTATAACAACAACAACAACAATTTATTGTTTATACCCCACCCATCTGACTGGGTTTCCCAGTTGCTCTGGGCAGCTCCAAACAGAATATTAATAATAATAAAGTGACAAAACATCAAACACTAAAAACTTCCCTACACAGGGCTATCTACACTGACTGGCCGGGTTTCAGGCAGGAGTCTCTCACAGTCCTGGGTTTGAGCATCTTCCTTTCAAGCAAGATGCTCTACCACTGAGCTACAGCCTTCCCCCAGTTGCTGCAGAGCACAAACAGAGAGGGTGCCATTGTATTCAGGTCCTGATGGTGAGCTTCCCATAGGCATCCGGTTGGCCACTGGTGAAACAGGTGGATACAGACCTAGATGATGAACTTTTGGCCTGATCCGTGCAGGATTATTCTAACGTTCTTCAGGGAGGGATCTGTTATTTTTGCAGTTTGGCACACCCTATGCAGCTTCCCCTGACTATACGATATACGGTATTTTTCGTTCCATAAGACGCACCAGACCACAAGACGCACCTAGTTTTTGGAGGAGGAAAACAAGAAAAAATATTTCTGAATCTCGGAAGCCAGAACAGCAAGAGGGATCGCTGTGCAGTGAAAGCAGCAATCCCTCTTGCTGTTCTGGCTTCTGGGATAGCTGCGCAGCCTGCATTCGCTCCGTAAGACGCACACACATTTCCCCTTACTTTTTAGGAAGGAAAAAGTGAGTCTTATAGAGCAAAAAATACGGTAATTGCCGTGGATTGCGAAATGGCTTTGAAAGCTAGCACACCCAAGAGCCTGCAGTTTAGAGCCTGCCCTATAGAAATCTGCCTGGCATTTTAACAATTGCCCCCGCTGTCCTCTTTTGCTTCCTCTGGGACTCGCCATTCCTGCTGAAAAACCGGCAGTTTCAATCATTCTTAGCATATGATTTTACATGCTCACCAAGCGACTAATTGCCCTGCCCTGGAGAGCCATATATCACCCCAGGAGCAGCCTTTGGCACAGTGTCTGGATTCCCTTGGAAATAGGAGGGAAATGTAGGGAATGGGATGTTTTTAACCCCCAAGCACTTTAGACAGCCTGGTTTAGACTTAATGTAAACCTAACTCTAGTCCCTGTAAGGGACGCAGGTGGCGCTGTGGGTTAAACCACAGAGCCTAGGACTTGCCGATCAGAAGGTCGGTGGTTCGAATCCCCGCGACGGGGTAAGCTCCCGTTGCTCGGTCCCTGCTCCTGCCAACCTAGCAGTTCGAAAGCACCTAAAAGTGCAAGTAGATAAATAGGTACCGCTCCGGCGGGAAGGTAAACGGTGTTTCCGTGCGCTGCTCTGGTTCGCCAGAAGCGGCTTAGTCATGCTGGCCACATGACCCGGAAGCTGTACGCCGGCTCCCTCGGCCAATAAAGGGAGATGAGCGCCACAACCCCAGAGTGGGTCACGACTGGACCTAATGGTCAGGGGTCCCTTTACCTTTACCTAACTCTAGTCCCACAATTGTTTGCTGTGCCAGAGCTCAGCACCAGAATTTATGAAATAATAATTCAGGGAAATGGTTCAGGTGTCACTGAACCTTTTCTTTCATAATGAGCCTTCGGAGCCTGCCTCCACACAGCAGGAACTGGGACTTGATAGTACAGGCTTGAGGTTCAGCACCTCTCTTTATAGGGATTAAGTCACTGGCCTGAACTGACTCAGCCTTTATAAGGAAGACAGACACAGTTGCTAACAGCAGCTGTCCAGCATAAAATGCAGCCTCCTTTCCAGTGAGACGCAGGAGATGAAAGCGCACTATTAAGCACCAAATTCAATTGCTTTTGATTTCGGTATAATTCAAAAGGAAAACGTGAGCTTCAAATTTGTTTGAATCCATTTATTTGGAGAGTTATCCAAATTCTGCCTTTCAGCTGAAGCTGTGACGTAAGCTTCAGCAGAGAATTAATAAGCATAACTTCAGCCACTTCTTGCTCATCGGCATCTGACCCATTCTACAGCATAGCTGTCAAGTGTCCCTTATTTGAAGGGACAGTCCCTTATTCCAGCGCCATGTCCCACTGCTGTCCCTTAATGATGGATGTCCCTTAAATGTCCCTTAAATGATGTCCCTTAAATTTCAAAGGAAGCAGCTCCTCTCCCTCCCTCCCTGCCGGCCAAGGAGGAGGGAGGCTCCAACTGTGTTGCTTGGCTGTGTTGCTCACCCAATAAGAAGTCTAAGAACGACTGGGGGGTGGAGCTTGCATGCCCTGTGTGTGGCTAGTTAATGCAAGCTGAGGGGGTTTTTGAATGCTGGACGCCATTTTGTTGCACGTGCTGCTGCAAACTTTGCAGTGTAAAGCCAGGCCGGGGAGCCATCTTAAGTTGAGGCTGCATAGGCCTTGTGGTGCATGTGATTCAGATTCTATTCAGTTGAACCTCTGGTAACAAAGTTGGTTGGACAGTGTTCTCGAAGCTACCAGCATGAGTTTGACCAGACTGCAGGAGGACAGGAAGACTGGAGTGCCTGGAACAGGTGAGGCTGCTGGTCCCTTATTTTCAAATCTGTAAGTTGACAGCTATGTTCTACAGATGTGGAGTGCTGAGGCTGAGAGAAAGTGACTCTCTCTCTCTCTCTCTCTCTCTCTCTCTCTCTTCTCCAGCCTGGTACCCACCACATGTTTCGGACTATGCCTCCCACAAGCCCCAGCCAGCATGGTTGGGATGTGAGTTGTAGTTCACAACAACTGGAGGGCACAAAATTACAGAAGGCCGCTTTAGTTTCTCCCCTACATTCAAATGGTAGGAGGGGACGGTGAGTGGCGGACCTCGGAGTCTCAAATTTCAGCAACACCCCGTGCGATGCCAAAGTTTGGTGCAAACACACACACACACACACCAGCTCTCTCACTCCATTCTAAGTAATGGTTGTGGTATCACCTGCAGCACCCTTAAGGCTCTGTGCCCAGTGCAACCGAACTGGTCACACTCCCCTAAATCTGCCTCTAGGACTGTAAACACCAAGACCACAATCCAGTGCTGAGTTCCGTCATGGTGTGCCAAATCCGTTGATTTAAATTCGCTTAAATGCGAAAATATTAGTTTTCTGGCATGTACCCAATTCATTTTGAATTGGTTTCATATAGATTACTTAGCAATACAATTGCCACCAAGGATCATAGAGTTGGAAGGGACTTTTCTGAAGAAACCAGAGGCCTTCCTCCTGGGCATGGTCGGCCAATTGGTGCCAAAGAAGGATAGAACTTTCTTTATGTACGCCACAACAGCAGCAAGAATACTTATTGCAAAGTACTGGAAGACACAAGATCTACCCACCCGGGAAGAGTGGCAGATGAAGCTGATGGACCTTATGGAACTGGCGGAAATGACTGGCAGAATCCGAGTCGGTGGAAGAAGATTGGAAGAAATTTAAAGACTACTTACAGAAACATTGTAAAATTAAGGAATGTTAGAAGGAGGATGGAATGAAGTTATGTGGCTTTAGCAGAAATATTATAAAGGAATAGGTAAAAAAAGATTGTTAATGGAGGAAAAGAGGAAAGGTAAAGTTATACTATATTAAGATTAATTATAGGATAAAAATTGGGAAAGATGGAAAGGATTTGCTGAGATAGTTAACCGAACTAGAATACAAAAAGGGGAGGTGCGAGGAGGTCAAGGAAACAAGTAAATGAAAGATAAGTTATGGGAAGGTTCGTTGTGTTTTTTAAAATGTTTTTATTTTTCTGTTCTTCTGTTCTTTTTATAATTTTTTTCCTCTTTTTTTTCTTTCTTTTTTTCTTTCTTTTTTCTCAATGTGATGTGTATTGTTGGGTTTTTGTTTAATCTGGAAGTATCGTTCTTTTTCTTTGTAACATCTAAAACTTAATAAATATTATTCTAAAAAAAAAAAAAGGAAGGGACCTTGAGAACCATCTAGTCCAGCTCCCTGCAATGCAGGAATATGCAGCTGTCCCATCTTGGGGATCAAACCTGCAACCTTGGTGTCACCATCCTGAGCTATCCAGTGCTCTTTAGAGCCCCTTTAAGCTGCATACTTCCTCCCTCAAAGAGAGTGTAACCCCTGTCTAGAGACAGTGCAAATACCCTTGTTCTCAAACCTGGGATTCACTTAGCCACAGAGTCTCTGCCGGATTCAGCTTCAAGTCTATTGACCCTCATCCACTCCATGGCCACATCCAGGCACTGGTTCGACTCATGCACAGCCTCTCCTACTAAGCTGCAAGGAAAGCCGCCCACTGATGGATATCAACTCTGCATAAGTTATGCTTTTGTTATAAGTAGTGAGGCAGTATCAAAGAGCGGAGGTCTCCAACCAGGGTTTTCTTACATAAAGTTTTGCAACTCTCTAATTCTGTAATTCTGAATTAGAGATCTCAATTTATACCACACAGTCGGAAACTGTTTTAACTGCTATATCAAGGGTGTCCCTGGATCTTAAATCGAGGCTCATACAACCAAAAATAATATTCAGAATATAAGGGACCCTATTACGTTTGTTTAAAAAAGGGCTATCTATACGATATTTAACTGTTGGAGATGCAATAGGCATAATGCTTCTCTAAAACATATGTTTCTTCATTGTCCTATATTGAGAATTTTTTTGAAACCATCAACAGAACCAGGCCCATCTTTTTTAAAAAAAAATAAATTTTATTAACCGGCCAATCACATCAAATCAAACCACATCACATAAATTCCAAATTACAGAACCGAATTTTTATATTTTTGTTGGGGGGGTCCCATACTTCCAGATCCGAGGAAGGATTCTGATCTAAATCCTTACTTCTGCATTAATGTCCAAATCAGTCCAAATAAGTCCGGATAGATGTTCAAACAGTCCAAACACATATTCACAGTTCTTTCCAATCTTCTCTTGCTGTTTCCACATCACTTCTTATTCATATATTTTCTCTTTGTCCTTTATGGTCTCTTCTGATGGTCTCCTTAAGCCGATAAACGCCAATAATACTCCTGTGTGGATTTCCCGTCATCATTCCTCAATTCCAGATGGTTCCCATAAATCGTCACCTTCGGAGATAAGATCACTTTTTCCATCGTAAATTTATAGCTCTGTCGCTCTTAAGACCTCTTTGAGGAGTTTCTCCCACGATATAGAAAAGCTGTCTTTCACTCTTTCTCCTCCCGGACTTAGTCCTCCGACAGAGCTTCCCAAAATGGCGTCGGCATTTTTGACTGCGTCATAACAAAGCTCTTATACATTCCACAGTCTTCTATAAACATGCTTTGGTTCTAAAGTTTATCTCCACACAGCCTTAAATTCACAGCTTAAGTCCTTACTCATTTCTGGCTTTTGACTCTTGAAGGGAGGGGATTCTTGGGTTTAATCACATAAGTAAAAAAAATAAAACATTTCCCCCCCTCCCCCATCAGTCATTTGCCATACCGTATCTTGACGTATCTTCTCATAATTTAAATCTTGTTTTTCCAGAGACCTCTTCTGTTGCAGCCTTCACTCCTCCTCATTTCCTGAAGTATGTGCATTTCCTTCGTGCCAATTTGTTTCTTTTGAAGTTCTTGCAGCTAGTGGCGCAGGTCAGAGACAGCGTCCAGGAGTGCCGAGATCCCACAGGAGGGTTTTTGTGCCTAGTGCCCCCATCCCCCTCAAAAAATCGGGGGTGGTATCGGGCACAGCAGGCAAACGGCCCCACTCACCGTCTTGAGTGGGTAGGGAGGCTAATTACTCCCAACATAGCCTCCAAATTACCTCCTGTGGGTCGGAGAGATGTTATTGTTGGCCATCTTCCTATGCACCCCCTAGTGGCCCCCAGAACCAGGGCCATCTTAAGCATATCCGGTGCCGTGGTACAAAGATCCCTCCAGCTCCACCCCCCTTTCCCAGAATTGTCGACCTTTTTTTAGGGCTGGACTTCTCCGTCAAGGAAGAAGCGGAGGCTGGACGCAGCACCTCCCAGCTCAGCTGGCCACTTCGTGCCGTGGTGGCCATGGCAGGCAGCACATTGAGTGAGCGGGCCTGCGCTGACCGAGCGAGGGCATGTACGCTGCTCCCGCTGAGCTTCGGCTCAGTTTTTTCCCTTTTAGCCTTCTGGCGCCCCGCAGAATTCGGCCTCTGCAGGCTAAAAGAGAAAAAACCAAGCCAACGCTCAGCAGGAGCGGCGCACTCAGTGCGCTCGTTCGGTGTTCCCTGGACTCTCGCCTGGCGCCCTCCAGAGCCTGGCGCCCTGGCGCCCCGCACCACTAGCCTCTATGGGTAAGACGGGCCTGGACAGAACTGTCCGGAACAACCTTACAGTTACAGAGCAAAATATCCTCTTGAATTATATACCCAGCACATGGAACCTTACGAAAGGACAATATGAGTGGACTCTCCATGCCCTTACCACAGCAAAAAGACTGATACTGATGAACTGGAAAAATAAAAACGCGGTTCCCTTCTATGATTGGATTGAAGACTTATATAAACTCACAACGTATGAACAGCTTGCATATAAACGCAGACTTGCCACGGACAAATTCAATGAAATTTGGAATCCATTCTTGCAAATAGGTTAAGATCTTGTAATAGGTTAAGATCTGGTGAAGTACAATAAGAACCTTGTAAAATAAGCAGTTTTGGGGTCCCCCCTTTATTTTCCCTGCTACACAGGTTCTGTTTCTGTTTCTCTTTTTTATTTACGTCTCACCATGTTTAGTGCACATATAATTATGTACTTTTTGAACTTTAATTAAGATGGGTTTAAAAAAAGAGAAAAAGATTTGCAACGCAAACTATGGATAACCAGGACCTTCTATCATTCTGCGAGCAGCACACCTACCAACATCCTCCGACACGATTGGCCTACAGTATAACAATCCCAACCAGGACTGGCAGCTCAGGTCATAAGATGCCACTGACCTGGAATGGCTGTTCGACTGGATTATAAACCAGTTTGGATCGTCAACTGGCAGGAGCCCTATTTAATGTTTAATGGGTCGCTGCCAGGGAAGCGACTCCCTTAGGACAAGCAGGGGCGCTGCCCCACCAGCCTCTGCCCTCAAGCCAGTCTGCACCTGCCTGCTTTTTTCCTTGTAACCAATCACGGGGTGGTGTAACTCTGCCTGCCATTGGCTCTGGCTACACCACCTGTGCGTCTGCCTGCCTCCTGCCCTACCAGTCTTGAAGGGCACCAACCAGTGCCAGATTTACATATAATTTAAACAAGCTATAGCTTAGGGCTCCACTCTCTTGGGGGGCCTCCAAAACAATTAAAGGGAAGAAAAACTACTGGATGCACATTTTCAAAATAATGTATGTGCAATGCCTCTCTCTCTCTCTCTCTCTCTCTCTCTCTCTCTCTCTCTCTTCCCCCTTCAAGTAGCGTTTTTTCAAATCAGTTTCATTTGTTGAGACACTGGGAAGAAAAGTGGGGAAAGAGGGGGAAAGATGGGTGGGGTTGGGGTTGGATGGCGATGTTTAGATTTGGGTTAAAGAGTAGGAGGTAGGTTGTAGAGTGTTTCCTATATGTAGTCATATAGGTGTTTGTTTGAAAGGGACGCGGGTGGCGCTGTGGGTTAAACCACACAGCCTAGGACTTGCTGATCAGAAGGTTGGTGGTTCGAATCCCCACAACGGGGTGAGCTCCCATTGCTCGGTCCCTGCTCCTGCCAACCTAGCAGTTCGAAAGCACGTCAAAGTGCAAGTAGATAAATAGGTACCACTCCGGCGGGAAGGTAAACGGTGTTTCCGTGTGCTGCTCTGGTTCACCAGAAGCGGCTTCGTCATGCTGGCCACATGACCCGGAAGCTGTACACTGGCTCCCTCGGCCAATAAAGCGAGATGAGCGCCGCAACCCCAGAGTGGGTCACGACTGGACCTAATGGTCAGGGGTCCCTTTACCTTTTAGGTGTTTGTCTGGGGTATTTTGCGCCATCTGGCATTTAGCCGGTTGGTCCTAGGTGTCAGCTGGCGTGGAGGTCCATGTTCAGGGACAGGCCATCCCGTCTGTCGTTTGCGATAGGGGGTGGTCAGTGAGACGGTGTAATGCATCTTTGTGACGCCAATGTCGGCTATAGGGTTCATAAGCAATGTTGACAATGTTATTAGCAACATTGTTGGTGTGTTGGAGTGGGGATGTGGGTGTTGGTACGCTCTGGTGCCACCATCGTGCTACTTGGGTGTCAAATTCTCTTGATCTCTGAACGCATAACCCAGAGGTTTTCAACCTTTTGGGGTCCACGGCTCCCTTGACCAACTACATTCTTTCTGCAGCACCCCTGCGGGGCTCAGGAGCCTAGTTGTGTCACCCCTTGCCTGCAGAGCCGGCAGCCCCTCACCCCTTTTTCAAACACCCTCCCTTGTGGAGTGTTCCTTCAGCCTCCTCTATTCTCCCCCCTCTTTGGGAGTCCTCTGGGCAGCTGCAGCTGCTGCCCCTGGTCTCTGACCTGTCCTCCCTGCCCCAAAGAGGGATGCCTCCTCACACTGCCCCACAGGGGCCTAGGAAGCACCCCCTGGCCAGCCCCAGAGGCACCATTCGCCTGGGAAGATTGTAGCCAGGGCTGCCGCAACACACAGCTGTGCAAGAGGCAGAGATGTGTGAGGGCATCAGAGGAGGGAGGGAAGGGAAGAGGGACAGAGGCCAGTGTTGCCCGCAGCACCCCTGACCATCATCCAGGGCACTCCAGGGTGCCACGGCACACTGCTTGAAAACCACTGGCGTAACCCATCCAGGTTATAGTCCGATTGCTACCCAAACTGGCTTCCGTTGCTTAATTTTCCAATAGGGCTGAAGTCTGCCCCTTCCCCTTCTGCCCTAACTGATCACCAAACAACAATCATAAAGAAGAAGAAGAGTTTGGATTTGATATCCCACTTTATCACTACCCGAAGGAGTCTCAAAGTGGCTAACATTCTCCTTTCCCTTCCTCCACCACAACAAACACTCTGTGAGGTGAGTGGGGCTGTGAGACTTCAGAGAGGTGTGAGTAGCCCAAGGTCACCCAGCAGTTGCATGTGGAAGGGCAGGGAAACGAACCCGGTTCCCCAGATTACGAGTCTACCGCTCTTAACCACTACACCACACTGGCTCTCCTCAGTTACACTTCTGAAAGTGTGCTTCGTGAAATGTTTTGGGGTGGAAGGAGTGTCTTTCTAGTATGGGGAAGATGGCAGAGAGATTTAACTGGGCGGGGTGGGGTGGGGGGAGGGAAAAGACATGAAAAGATGGTCAAGAAAGGGTTAACAATCCATTTATTTATTTTAATTCTTGGGCAGATATAAGACTGCAAATCAGCAGTGCCTTATTTTCAGAGGGCTTGTTGTGGAAGAGTACAGTATGTTTGGACACCTTTGGACTTTGTGTTGGATCATGAGATCCTGGTAGTTACGCAATGCATTTTCCTTTGTTATATTAATTAGTCTCACCTTTTATTCTTCCAGAGACCCACCCACTTTTATATCTTGCCCGCAGAGGCGTACCTAGGGTTCCTTGTGCAAGGAGCGGCATCGGCGCCTGCTCCCCTCTAGACAAAAAGCACTTTACTGCACACTTTTGGGAGGTTGAGTGAGGAGGCAAGGAAGCGTCTCCTGAGTTTGATCTCGCTGCAACAGTGGCTTCTGTACAGTCATACACTCCATAGTCTGATAGGTGATTTTTCCACCAGGACCTTAGGCCTACTCCCTGGGGAGGGGCTGGTTTCACCAACCTCTGGGTTTTGTTGTTGTTGTTTAGTCGTTTAGTCGTGTCCGACTCTTCATGACCCTATGGACCAGAGCACACCAGGCACTCCTGTCTTCCACTGCCTCCCGCAGTTTGGTCAAACTCATGCTGGTAGCTTCGAGAACGCTGTCCAACCATCTCGTCCTCTGTCGTCCCCTTCTCCTTGTGCCCTCCATCTTTCCCAACATCAGGGTCTTTTCCAGGGAGTCTTCTCTTCTCATGAGGTGGCCAAAGTATTGGAGCCTCAGCTTCATGATCTGTCCTTCCAGTGAACACTCAGGGCTGATTTCCTTCAGAATGGAGAGGTTTGATCTTCTTGCAGTCCATGGGACTCTCAAGAGTCTCCTCCAGCACCATAATTCAAAAGCATCAATTCTTTGGTGATCAGCCTTCTTTATGGTCCAGCTCTCACTTCCATACATCACTACTGGGAGCTATAGCTTTTACTATACGGACCTTTGTTGGCAAGGTGATGTCTCTGCTTTTTAAGATGCTGTCTAGGTTTGTCATTGCTTTTCTCCCAAGAAGCAGGCATCTTTTAATTTCGTGACTGCTGTCACCATCTGCAGTGATCATGGAGTCCAAGAAAGTAAAATCTCTCACTGCCTCCATTTCTTCCCCTACTATTTGCCAGAAGGTGATGGGCCCAGTGGCCATGATCTTGGTTTTTTTGATGTTGAGCTTCAGACCATATTTTGCGCTCTCCTCTTTCACCCTCATTAAAAGGTTCTTTAATTCCTCCTCACTTTCTGCCATCAAGGTTGTGTCATCTGAATGGGGACACCTCCGCTTTTCCCTCTCTCCATCCATCTGCCTCCCCCCACATTGTCCTCTCTTCCAGCTGCAGTAGCTTTGGCTGTGGCCTTGAATACTGGCCTTCTTCACAAAAGACTTTGGGAGTTAAAAAGAAAACAGGAAAGAACTGTGTGTGTCGGCAAGTACCTCTGCCGCTGTTCCACTGTCCTTTTGCATTGTTTTGACGGGGACTGGATCCCACACTTAGCATGGGGAAATTACTGCACAAGCAACCCGAAAGCAACCAGCAGGAAGCCAGCCATCCCAGGTCCTAGAATCAAAATCAGTCTTCAGATTTTGAAGCTGCAATTTATTCATTCATTCATTCATTCATTCATTCTTACAGTGGTACCTCGGGTTACATATGCTTCAGGTTACATATGCTTCAGGTTTCAGACTCCGCTAACCCATAAATAGTACCTCGGGTTAAGAACTTTGCTTCAGGATGAGAACAGAAATCGTGCTCCAGCGGCACGGCAGCAGCAGGACGCCCCATTAGCTAAAGTGGTGCTTCGGGTTAAGAACAGTTTCAGGTTAAGAACGGACCTCTGCAACAAATTAAGTACTTAACCCGAGGTACCACTGTATTATTATTACTATTATATGCAAAACTCTGGCCAGTTCGCAACTGATGAAAGCTGGCCATCTTTGGGGTGAAAGGAATAAGGGCTTCCCCCTCTTAAACTAAGGTGGTAAAAGCTTTTGCTTGCGATAGCAGCATGCCATAGCCTCTGGCTTAATCAGGAAACCCCCCAAAAGGAACATAGGAAGAGGCCTTATATAAAGTCGGACTACCAAACTTGGTATTGTTGACACTAACTTGCAGCAGAGGAACCTGCATTATGCTGAGTTAGACCAATGTCCCATTCAGTTCCGTATTGTCCACAACTACCAAGGGCAGGGGTCTATAACCTCCCCAGACCCTGATATTCTGAGGCCCTTCTTTGTGTGCCTCCTCAAGAGGTCGGGAGGGTGGCAACATGAGAACAGGGCCTTCTCTGTAGCAGCTCCCCATTTTGGAATGCTCTTCCCAGGGAAGTTTGCCTGGCGCCTTCATTATACACCTTTACGCACCAAGCAAAAATGTTCCTTTTTAACCAGGCCTTTGGTTGACCTGATTGACATCCTATACCCTTTTAAAATGTGGTTCTTTTTTGGCGGGGGTGTTATTGGTCTTACTTTGATTTTATATATTGTGATCTTTTTTGTGAACCACCCTGAGACCTCCAAGTATAGTTGAAGTCAGGTGTCGGCAAATCTTTTCAGCAGGGGGCTGGCCCACTGTCCCTCAGACCTTGTGGGAGGCCAGTCTATTTTTTTTGGGGGGGGGAGAGAACGAATTCCTATGACCCACAAGTAACCCAGATATGCATTTTAAATAAAAGCACACATTCTACTCATGTCAAAACACCAGGCAGGCCCCACAAATAACCCAGAGATGTACCGTCTTTTTCGCTCCATAAGGCGCACCTGACCATAAGGCGCAACTAGTTTTTAGAGGGGGAAATCAAGAAAAAAAATTTATGTAGCCCACTCGCTGTCATGGCTTCCTCTTTAGCCGCGTGCAACCTCTCCACCTGAGAGAAGCTGCGTGCGGCTAAAGAAGCCATAGCTGCGTGCAGCCTCTCCCGGCCGGAGGGGCTGCACTATGGCAATTCCCCCACCTCCCGCAAAAGCCCACAGGAGTTGTGCACCCTTTAAGAAGCGCGCGGCTCCTGCGGGCTTTTCTACGAGGAGGGAGAAGGGACTGACTGGCCACGTCAGTCCCTTCTCCCTCCTGGGGAAAAGCCCGCAAGAGCTACGCGGAGCTTGTGTGCAGCTCTTGGGGGCTTTTCCTGCCTGCCTCCCCCCTGCATTTGCTCCATAAGACGCACACACATTTCCCCTTACTTTTTAGGAGGAAAAAAGTGTGTCTTATGGAGCAAAAAATACGGTACTTTAAATGAAAGGTCACATTCTACTCATGTAAAAACACACTGATTCCTGGACCGCAGGCTGGATTTAGAAGGCGATTGGGCCGGATTCGGCCCCCGGGCCTTAGTTTGCCTACCCATGGTTAAAGTCATCCATATTGGTGGCCAAATTCTGCCATTTAACTATGTGCTTGGTTTGGGAAGAAACACCTCCTTTTCCTGCCTGTCCTGAATCTCCCAACATTCACCTTCAGAACATGTCCCCAAGTTTCTCCGTATCCACTGCTCTGTACACCCAGCGCATAGTCTTAGACCAGCCTTTCTCAACCTTGGGTTCCTAGATTGTTGCTGGACTACAACTCCCATCATCCATAGGCGGCAGGTTCAACAGTCGTGGATGATGGGATTGGTAGTCCAGCAACATCTGGGACCCCAAGGTTGAGAAAGGCTGTCTTAGACACTTCTTTTGTATTCCCTTTCCCTACACAACTAAAAAGCCCCCAACGAGAAAGAGTAAAGACCCTGCTGAACAAATGTCCCCTGTTCTCCCCACAAGGGTGTGCACTGTGCATATATGTGTCAAGGGGTGGGGGGTGTGATAGGAATTTTATGGTCTTAGATATATGGTAATGTTCATAAGTGTACCAACTACAGTGGTGCCCCGCAAGACGAACGCCTCGCAAGACGAAAAACCCACTAGACGAAACGGTTTTCCGTTTTGGAGGCGCTTCGCAAAACGAATTTCCCTATGGGCTTCCTTCGCAAGACGAAAGCCCATAGGGAAATCTCCGGGACAGCGGGGAAGCGCAGCGCGTCTTCCCCACTGTCCTCGGACCTCCTCCGAAGGCTGGCGGCGGGGCTGAGAGACCTCCTCCCGCCACCAGCCTTCGGAAGGCTGCTCCGAAGGCTGCCGGTGGGGCGGAGAGACCTCCTGCTGCCGCCAGCCTTCGGAAGGCTGCTCCGAAGGCTGGCGGCGGGAGGAGGTCTCTCCGCCCCACCGGCAGCCTTCGGATGGCTGCTCCGAAGGCTGGCGGCGGGGCGGAGAGACCTCCTCCGCACCGGCAGCCTTCGGATGGCTGCTCCGAAGGCTGGCGGCGGGGCGGAGAGACCTCCTCCCTCCGCCAGCCTTTGGAAGGCTGTCCTGAAGACTTGCGGTGGGAGGAGGGTTTTCCTTCCCACCGCCAACATTCAGAATGCTGTTCTGAATGTTGGCGGTGGGGAGGAAAAACCCTCCTCCCACCGCAAGCCCCGGGAACAGAGGAGAAGCGCTGCGCGCCTTCTCCTCTGTTCCGGTACCTGTCCTGAAGGCTTGCGGTGGGGAGAAAAGCCCTTCTCCGCACCGCCAGCCTGGCAAGCGGTCTCCATAGGAACGCATTAATTGATTTTCAATGCATTCCTATGGGAAACCGTGCTTCGCAAGACGAAAAACTCGCAAGAAGAAAAAACTTGCGGAACGAATTAATTTCGTCTTGCGAGGCACCACTGTAAGCACATACATAGATCAGCACAGGAAGGCCAACCTGGAACCATTTTGATTCCTAAACTGAGCAAATGTTTTCTCTGCAAGGTCAAAGTGGGAAACCTCCCCATTGTCCCTTTCCTCACAAATCCTGTCTTAAGGACACATTTAAGATATGAACAGGGTGTGAGCTTTTGACCTGGCCCAGGAACTAAGTACTTATCATTACAAAAGACTGGCCAGGCTACCCAGGCAATCCAATCAAGTAACCTGCCAGACAGGAGATAAACAAGGACAGGAGAAAAACAACATTCAAATTTCTGTTTTAGACCGCCTTTTTTGTGATGTAGGTATGATGTATCTGAGGGGTGGTCTTTGGTTAGACCCCTTCTGTGATGTATGTATGATGTTTTTGGGGGTGGTCCTGATCTACAGGGTGGCAATTTCAAAAGTCTTTATAAGGCCTTGCACGCCATTTTTCTTGGTCCTCCTCCTTTTCTGCGTGTGAGGGGAGACCCTGTTGCAACAGATCAATAAAGATCAGGCTTACTAGCTGCTTTGCTTCTCAGTATTCTCTGGTTGGCCTCTGTTATTCTCTGCTACCAATAGGGAACCTATGTAAGGACTCTAGATGGGCTCTTGGATACCCCATAAGGGAAAAGGGCAATTTTTGTTTACAACAGGGGAAAAGACAATATCTCTTTTCACCTAGCGCAAACAATTAAGTAGCTTGTGCCAGCCCCAGCAGCCAGAAACATGTTGCTCGCAGCCAGATGCAATTTTCCATGCCATCTCCTGCATGACAAGAAAGGGAGTAATTAGCAGAGGACAGCTTTCTGCTCCACCTCCCCCCACCCACTCTAGATGAGGACTTCGGAAGCTGGCGCTGGAAAGGAAAAGCCCAGACGTTGCTTTTCCTCTTTTCTGTTCAGCTGCACTGGAGACAGAGCACTTTGACCTCTTCCCATTGATCGGCCTCACACAGGCCTCATCATCTGGCTAATTAAAGGGGAGTGGAGGCAGGATAGCACCACGTGGCAAGGCTCTCCTGCAGTAATAGACCAGGCATTTCCCAGTGACAAAGCAGGCAAGGCTGGAGGTTGCTTTTCTTCTTCTTTCTGCTGCCTGCCCTGGTGGTTAGCAGCTTCCCAAGCGAGCGGCTTCCCACGCAGGAAGAGGTAGTTTTTTCTTTTTCTTTCTTAAGATCTGCGCAAAGCTTCCAATCCTTTTAGCAGGGAGAAGAAAAAAGACACCTCCTTCAACCAATGCAAGCTTCTGTAGCTCCATGGCTGGCTCTTGGGCGGCAGGGGGGTGCATATACACCAATGACGCCAGAGGCAAAGAACAGCAGCAGCAGGGCGTTTTGGTTGCATGCAGGTTCTACGTAGGGGGAAGGAAAAAGCGAATTCAACGTTCTGCACCAACACGAACCAAATCTGCACCAACCAGACAATAGCGGCAGTGGTACAGGGGGGAGCAACTAAATTAAAGGATGAGGCAGCTGGAACTGCTACCATGACTTTAGGAACTTGTGCCTGAGCTTGCTTTTCCCTCCCTCCTATTCCTCTTTTCCTCCTGTGTCATGCCTTTTAAGATTATAAAGCCTGAGGACAGGGTCGGTCTCAGCACTGATTTTTGTAAGCTTTTTTGGCTAAAGGGTGGTGTCAGTCCTGTAAATAACACGCTAGAAAGTCTCATTGCATGCATAGGAAGCTGCTCCTGCCACGGCATACTACAGTGGTCAAGGTAAAGGTAAAGGTACCCCTGACCATTAGGTCCAGTCATGGCCAACTCTGGGGTTGCGGCACTCATCTCACTTTATTGGCCGAGGGAGCCGGCATACAGCTTCCACGTCATGTGGTCAGCATGACTAAGCCGCTTCTGGCGAACCAGAGCAGCGCACGGAAACGCCGTTTACCTTCCCGCCGGAGCGGTACCTATTTATCTACTTGCACTTTGATGTGCTTTCAAACTGCTAGGTTGGCAGGAGCTAGGACTGAGCAACGAGAGCTCACCCCGTCGCGGGGATTCAAACCGCCAACTTTCTGATCAGCAAGTCCTAGGCTGTGTGGTTTAACACGCAGTGCCACCTGCGTCCCGGGTTAAGTACTTAATTCGTTCCGGAGGTCTTTCTTAACCTGAAACTCTTCTTAGCCTGAAGCACCACTTTAGCTAATGGGGCCTCCTGTGCCGCTGCGCCACCGGACCACGATTTCTGTTCTCATCCTGAAGCAAAGTTCTTACCCTGAGGTACTATTTCTGGGTTAGCAGAGTTTGTAACCTGAAGTGTATGTAACCCGAGGTACCACTGTATTTGTTTTTCAGGCTGGTGGATCTCAGGCTTTTACACCAATCGCAACCCAATCATTTTAACTGAGAATACCAGGGGTTGAACTTTCCACCTTCGGCAATCCAAGCGAGTGCAGGTGTTACAAGCTATGGTAAAATGGTTTTATTTTTAGTTTACAGAAAGGATAAAAGATGTATGTGTGTAAAGGAGGCCGATGAAACTGCGAACGGGGAGATTCAAGAACTTTCTTGCACTCCCACTGTGATTATACAAGAGCCCAGGATTATGCCAATCAAGTTGATTCGCAACAGGTTCAAGAAGAGAGAAACAGAAACAGCACAGGCCACATAATAAACTTGTGGAACTGGTTATTGTTAAGAAGTGCTGGTGACCATTAATGTAGGGATGGTTCCAAAAAAGCAGTAGGGAGATTCATGAAAGGTAAGGCTATGCACACTAATGGGCCATTGTATTTGTTGTTGTTTAGTCGTTTAGTCGTGTCCGACTCTTCGTGACCTCCTGGACCAGAGCACGCCAGGCACTCCTGTCTTCCACTGCCTCCCGCAGTTTGGTCAAGCTCATGTTTGTAGCTTCGAGAACACTGTCCAACCATCTCGTCCTCTGTCATCCCCTTCTCCTTGTGCCCTCCATCTTCCCCAACACCAGGGTCTTTTCCAGGGAGTCTTCTCTTCTCATGAGGTGGCCAAAGTATTGGAGCCTCAGCTTCAGGATCTGTGCTTCCAGTGAGCACTCAGGGCTGATTTCTTTCAGAATGCATAGGTTTGATCTTCTTGCAGTCCATGGGACTCTCAAGAGTCTCCTCCAGCACAATTCAAAAGCATCAATCCTTTGGCGATCAGCCTTCTTTATGGTCCAGCTCTC
Organism: Podarcis raffonei; assembly: GCF_027172205.1. Lineage (NCBI taxonomy): Eukaryota > Metazoa > Chordata > Lepidosauria > Squamata > Lacertidae > Podarcis > Podarcis raffonei. The sequence goes on from NC_070603.1 coordinate 15,128,499, forward strand.
ACTTTCATACTGGAACCAAATCCTGAGAACAATCCAATGGGAGAGGACTGTTGCCCCCACCTCTGGTCTTCTGCTTTCCAGAGGCTTCTGGTCTGATCCAGGAAGTAAATCCTTAAGTTCTGCACAAGCCTATTATTACGGGTGTGTGTGTGTGTGTGTTTGTTTGTGCTTCCTTCTTTTAGAGTGGTGCTTTTAGTGTTTGACTGGGTAGTTGCAATATTGCCTTTGCATATTCCCTGTTAGTAGCATTGAACTTCAGAGGAAACACGAGATACAGATGTTTTAAATCAGGCTTCCCCAACCTGGTGCTTTCCATCTGTTTTAAACCATTACTCCTGTCTGCCTCAGCCAGTGCTGTGCAGCTTGGAAAGTTTAGATATACAGAAACGAAACATCTGGAGGACACCACACTGGGGAAGGCTGCTTTAAATGAACAAAACCACTTTGCATAAACGGTCCCAACGTGCTTACGTTAGCTAGTTTTGCTTAATGTATTCTGCTTCTACTGCTCATGGGGAAGAATAAAGAGGAAAAGCATGGCCCTGAAGCTCAGAGTACTGGAAATACTCTTAAACCTCTCCTTTGAGATTTCCACAAATATTAGCCACATGGGTTCAGGTCTGTCTTTTCAGGCTTAAGGGCTTTAGAGTCGCCGTGTAAAATATACTTAGAAGGCAGCTCCAATCCTACGCATATTTACTTTGAAGCAAGAGTACTTTTGTTTCAGTACTGATGCTTTAAAGCAGACTGTAAATTGCAAATGAGAAAACCTGCCCAGGGGCATTCATAATTCCGTCTAGAAATAGCCCCGATAGAATCCAGCTATGCATGCCCCTATGCCGGCCTAAGCAAAGACCCAAAGAATTGTAGTGATGTCTCATTGCAGCCACAAGGGGGCACTCTGAAACAGGCCCATTGGAAATGTACCGTAAGCCCTACCTGCTCAGGAGCAAGTTAAAGGGTAAAGGGACCCCTGACCATTAGGTCCAGTCGTGGCCGACTCTGGGGTTGCGGCGCTCATCTTGCTTTATTGGCCAAGGGAGCCGGCATACAGCTTCCGGGTCATGTGGCCAGCATGACTAAGCCGCTTCTGGCGAACCAGAGCAGTGCACGGAAACGCCGTTTACCTTCCCGCTGGGGCGGTACCTATTGATCTACTTGCACTTTGAGGTGCTTTCGAACTGCTAGGTTGGCAGGAGCAGGGACCGAGCAACGGGAGCTCACACCGTCGTGGGGATTCGAACCGCCGACCTTCTGACTGGCAGGTTCTAGGCTCTGTGGTTTAACCCACAGCGCCACCTGCATCCCATGAGCAAGTTATGATAAAGATAACCCCAACTACACAAGCAATGGTTTTTTGTTTTTAAAATGGTGACCAGAGGTAATCTGCAACCTGCACTCTCACTCCTGCCAGCAGATTGAAATGGAGCAGTAAGATGGTGAAATTGCCAATAGAGTGATTACATATCCCAAGGGCTTCATCTGAATTAATAACACATTACTTGCACACCACAGCAATCATTCTATTCTTTCCAGTGCAACCAAGCTTATTAATACATTTCAACATCTTTACAGTGAGCTCCTGGTAACAGCTGTACTGCCAAGATGTAGGGTTACCAGCCTTCAAGACAAGTTGAATACCATTCACTTTTGTAATTGGCATCTGTCTTGTCTCAGTAGACAATAGAGTGCACCTTTGGGTGTGAAGCCAAGCTGCAGGAAGGCTGCAGCACCTGCTGTAACTGTAGGGGCTGATACAGGAGAGACATGTTTTGTTGCAGTTGGGGCAAGATGAAGGCATCAATAAGAGGTTAAAAAGCTGCTTTGAAACAAGCACTAACACCAGTTAGATCCTTTAGAATAAATAAATAAATAAATAAATAAATAAATAAATAAATAAATAAATAAATATCTTCTCTTTAGCCTCCTTCCTTCTCTTTTCCTTCCTCTTTTAAAAAGCTGTGTAAACCATTTACTGGCTGGATCATTTAGGTTTTATTAAAAGAGGCAGCCAGGTAAAAGGGTGGAGCAAGGGCTGGAAGATACATGGAGATTGCTGGGCAATGTGGCTCTTCATTCTTGCTACTGAAGTGTTGCAAGAACCTTTTGATGCTTGAACATTTGATAGTATCCCACTTGATTTTTCTGGAACGCAGTGGGTACTAGCTGCTCTGCAAAGTACAGCTCCTTTCCGATACGGTATCATTAGCTGTGGTTTAAGAATGAAAAATGTTATAGTGGACAGGGAGGGCAAGACCAGATGGAAAAGTCTCAGTGCACACATACTACTGTAGCACAGAAACTGCAGCAAGCTTATGTACAGGGCTGTAGTGGCCATGTTTTTTAGAGGAACAGCCTTCCATTAACATTAAGGATAACATGAGATCCTACTAAAATTACGTCCAACTTACTCTAAGAATGTAGGCAGCTGGTTTCCTTCAGTTACCACTGATCTTAGGTCTGAAAGAAGTGTCTCAAAACCACCATGCGTCCTACAAGTTTGTAACTTGCGAGGGAAGTTAGGGAGCACTTAAACACACAACCAACCTACTCTCAGCCAGTTGAGATTTCTTATATATACTTGCTGGACTCGATGCTGCTTGCAACAGGCAAAATATGCTAGCTCTTCTATTTGGAGTGAGGCCAGTAGTTCTTTTTTGACCAACTAGGCTTACTATATATCTAATCAAGTTTTAAATTCAGCTATGTGAGGTGTTACGCTTTCTCTTTCACCTGGCCAGATCATCTACCACCTACTAGATGTCAAGGCAAGCAGAAGCGTACTAAGGATCTTTGGATTTTTCTGCTGCTACTGATCACAAGATAAGTGCACATCCAATAAAAGTTGTACCACTCAGGATAAATGGGATAGAATAAAGTCCGTCGCACATTCTGGTTTCATTTTGGAAGCTGCAATGAAATATCCATCATGTTTATCTAGTAATAAAGACATTCAGAAAACAGCTAAGATTGAAGAGGCATTTTAGGCCTAGTCTCCAGGGAATTTGAGCTTGCAGATGAGTAACTGGCTGCATGCCAGCACATTAATCTTAGGAATGAGCAGGTCTACTGTTGGGGAAATGGCAAGCAGCAGTTAAGGGGCAGAGAGAGTCAGCAAACTGCAGCAGAAGTGCTATTACCTCCCATGTCACCATTTGCAACATGACATGCCACTTCTACGATCTCACCAGAAGTTTTATTGAAAACTTTAAATACTTTGCAGACATGTTACACGACTTCCCAGTTGGGAACCTGGACAATATGAACCAATGGAGAGTTTGATGCAGAACAATTTCCCCCTCAGCCACAGACTCATTAGTGCTCTTCAGCCAGCTTCTCAGCCTTTGCCACAGCTTCCTCAATGGGCCCCACCAAGTAGAAAGCCTGCTCAGGGAGGTGGTCATACTCTCCTGCAAAGGAAAAGATATGCAGCAAGTCAGACAACAAACTGTTCAGGAAAAGCAGCAGATTGGCAAACTGGTTTAAAGTGCTGCCATGCAAATCTGCCCAGTTCCCTTTTTAGGATTTCCTTCCATGCTACGGAGGATGTAAGTGGTAAATCAATATGAACTGGCCGGAGCCACCTGCATGCCCATTGTAGAGGGCCATTTATGATTACCCCAATTACCATAAATTGGGTTGGAAGTGCAAACTGCTGACATTGTATAGCTGAAGGTGTGGAATGCTCTTCCCAGGGATTATACCTTCATTATACACCCTTAGGAACTAGGTAAAAATGTTCCTCTTCAAATAGGCTGATTGATCTCCTATACCCTTTTAAAAGTGTTTGTGGGAAAGGGAAGGATTGTTTTGTTCTTGCTTTTATTATGTACTTTTGTGTTTATTCTGTGAACTGCCCTGAGATCTTCAGACGAAGAGCGGTATAAAAACTAATAAATAAAATACCAAGACAACTTCTTACCTGCCAGGATCGCTTGGAAGCCCTTGATGGTTTCCTTTAGGGGTACCAGCTTGCCTGCATGGCCAGTGAAAACTTCAGCCACCTGGAAGGGCTGGGACAGAAACCTCTGAATTTTACGGGCACGAGCCACGGTAAGCTTATCCTCTTCAGACAACTCATCCATACCCAAAATAGCAATGATGTCCTGGAGGGACTTGTAGTCCTAGAAAGAACATATGCATGTGACCAAAAGCAGCAAAAGAACCCTGAAGGAGAACAGGCCATGCACCAAATCTACATTCCAGTGGTACTACCAGCGAGGATAAAGTTTACTGGCATAAACTTGCGCAGAGATAGTTTTTTGCACTAGATATTAAGTAATTGTGTGCCTAATCCACCCTCCTCACCTGCAAAATCTTTTGCACCCCACGGGCCACATCATAATGCTCCTGCCCCACGATATTGGGATCCATGATACGAGAGGTGGAATCAAGAGGGTCCACAGCTGGGTAAATGCCCAATTCAGCAATGGCGCGAGACAACACGGTGGTGGCATCCAAGTGGGCAAATGTAGTCGCAGGGGCTGGATCAGTTAAGTCATCAGCTGGTACGTAAATAGCCTGTGAAGAGAAAAGACTTACTATAGTGCCATATTGCACATGCAAGAACTGCTCTGCCTCCTTTCTTTTAGCAAATGTTTCGTGCCACTGGGGAAGTGGCAATTCTGTATTGATCTGTTTTGGATGTTGTATGTGATGCCAATAAAAGGTTTGATGATGATGACTTTAAATGTTAACCATCTGAAGGAAGAAAAACAGCTGTGTTGGATCAAGGGGGAGAGCAACTGGATGAAGTTTGTTATTAAACAAAGCACACAGTGAACTTCGTGGGCAGTTCTGCCATCCTTAGAGAGGGACTTGTTTTAACAGTTGTTACCTGCACAGATGTGATAGATCCCTTGCGAGTTGTTGTGATTCTCTCTTGCATGGTACCCATATCAGTTGCTAGAGTAGGCTGGTACCCCACAGCTGAAGGAATTCTGCCCAGCAAGGCAGACACCTGGAAGAGAAGAAATGTGCAGTAATTGAACACCAGTGTGGCTGACAAATATAAGATCTTCTAGGTAAAGGGACCCCTGACCATTAGGTCCAGTTGTGACCGACTCTGGGGTTGCGGCGCTCATCTCGCTTTATTGGCCGAGGGAGCCAGCGTACAGCTTCTGGGTCATGTGGCCAGCATGACTAAGCCGCTTCTGGCGAACCAGAGCAGCGCACAAAAACGCCGTTTACCTTCGCGCTGGAGCGGTACCTATTTATCTACTTGCACTTTTAGGTGCTTTCGAACTGCTAGGTTGGCAGGAGCAGGGACAGAGCAACAGGAGCTCACCCCTGTTGCGGGGGTTCGAACCGCTGACCTTCTGATCGGCAAGTCCTAGGCTCTGTGGACTATTTACACAGCTGATATTTACACATGACTGGCAAGAGCTGTAATTGTTTTTCAAGCAGGCAGGAAACGAGTATGGCAAAAAACAGAGGTCCTAACAGGAAGAAGGCACAAAGAACTAGAAATTTCTGCCTTCAAGGGATAGGGGATCCTAAACACACCTGGAGACATCCAACATTTAAGGCAGAAACTCACATTTTTTTAAGACTGAGGCCTTCTCACTAGCAAGCTTAATTGAAGGTTCTGATGGAGGGTAACCTAGGACATCCAGCCTTACCTCAGATCCAGCTTGTGTGAAACGGAAAATGTTGTCAATGAAGAGCAGTACATCTTGACCTTCCTGGTCCCTGAAATATTCAGCCACGGTCAACCCAGTTAGAGCAACCCTGGCACGAGCACCAGGTGGCTCATTCATCTGTCCGTAAACAAGTGCGACCTGAAGGATAAGAGGAAATTCATTATGGGTTAGAATGTTTCTATGCCCCTCATCAGCCCCTCCCAGGTCACACCAAGGTAGCTTCAAATGACATATGAGAGTATTTCCTCCAAAGGTAGGCTCTAGCTACTACAAATGTTAACAAGAAAGCCTCTTCAGCTGGTGTACTTCAGTAATTCTGTTAGCTTCCTATGAGCATTTGGCGCAAGGTCCAGACTAGATACTGAATTCTTGGGGCCTAGATTGGTCCCTTCCCACCTGCGTAGCCTGAATAGCTTGCTCACCTTGGATGTGGTATCCTTCAAGTTGATGACTCCAGATTCAATCATTTCATGGTACAAGTCATTGCCTTCACGAGTTCTTTCCCCAACACCAGCAAACACTGAGTAGCCACCATGGGCTTTGGCAACATTGTTGATAAGCTCCATGATCAGTACTGTCTTGCCGACACCAGCACCACCGAACAGCCCTGGGAAAGAAAGTCAGTTTAGTATTCAGCCTTTGATTATGCACCCTCTAGCATTCTCCTCCTTTTCCTTCTCAGAAATAAGAGTGGCTTCAGCAATCTCAGAAGAACGAAAGTCATAAATTTACTCATCAGTGAAGGAAACAAAGCCGTTGTCAGGATTTTAGGTTCTAACTGCCTAATGGTAGAGGAACACAAATTGTTGGGGCAGGAAACTTGGGCATTCAAGGCACTGACCACCCTACCCCAGATAGAATCTCTTCCCCATGGGTCCTCTGGTAGCTTACCAATTTTACCACCTTTGGCATATGGTGCAAGGAGATCTACAACTTTAATGCCAGTCACAAGGATTTCTTGCTCAACACTCATCTCAACAAACTCTGGTGCTTCAGCATGAATAGCAGCAAGTCTGCAAAAAAAGAAAGAAAAAAAGACAGTTGGCCACACATTACGAAAAATTGTGCTCTTATATTGGGTATTCACAAAGCGTTCACCAATAATTCTTAAACCCAAGCCCCAGTTTGGTATTCACACACTGTGCCTGCTTAAGGCCAAGAAGTCTGCAACACCATAATTTCATTTGTGTTTTAATCATAGAAAAACTGCACGTGTCTAGTTTTAGTTCAGTAAGAGTTGGAGCAGAAAAAGCAGGATTTGAAATCTATACACTAGGTTCCATAAGAAAAACGCAGTATCTAAAATATGTATTTTGAACAAAACTTTTTTTATTTTAGATTAAGTTCATTTTCATTTTCTAGCATGGGGTGCTAAAACTAATGTGTCATCAATCGTAATATGTTATACAGGAACTGCTCCACAGCTGTATAGTTAGCATGCTGCTATTAATATGGTTTATAATTTAGCAGTGCATTGCTTAGGCTAGCTCTTAATGGCCAGAAAATGCTTGTCCAGAACTTCTAAGAACTGCGAGATTAAAGAATGACCGTGAAAGAAATAACTGCTGGCATGGCTTCTGCCATAAAATTCTCCAGACCCTCATAAACTGTAGGGGTGCTCTGCTATCTAAGCTCAACAACAGTTGAACATGAAGACAGCAAGAGTTATATAAAATGGAAAGTACGCTAATTAACATGCTTTTGCTACCAGCCTATGAATGGTTGCCTATCATTTAACCCTCAGATTCACACTTACTGTTTGGTTGTTATTGGGCCTCTTTCATCAATTGGCTCTCCAATCACATTCATGATTCTGCCAAGGGTCTCAGGTCCTACAGGAATTCTGATGGGTGCACCAGAGTCCAAAACCTTCTGGCCTCTCACCAAGCCTTCAGTACCATCCATAGCAATGGTACGAACCGTATTCTCACCTACAATGGAGAACAAACTTTGTAAGTTGCATTTCTCACTAAGCACGATGAGTGCAAACACATTTCAATATTTAGAGGGGGGAAATACTCCATGTTAATCCCCTGTGGTAAATTACTAAAGGAAGCTTTACTTCTGTTTGAGAATGACATAAACATTGGGCATGGAAACAATGCATTTTCCATTTAACACACACAGAAAACAGAGCTACAATTCAGTACATTGTATTAACAGTTTTATGACTAAAAAAGCACTTCAGTAAAGATTTATTTCAAAATTAGAACATAAAGCTCATTATAATCAGATACCAAGGTCAAGATGGAAAGGCATCCATTACCTATTTGAGAATTTCAAATAGGTAATCTGCTCCTTATTGCGTTGGGCCATAAAATGCCACTGTCCTCAGAAACTCCTACGTTCTCCTGGGTTGGAGATTGAGAATTGAAATTGGGCCACAACACTGACCAACACAGCCCTGTGTCCAGCTACCTTCTGGTTAGCAGTGGATTTAAGAATCCTTCTCAGATCATAAATATGGCTTCAGCAAGCTCAGAAGAACGAAAGTCATTTTACTGATCATCAAGGAAGGAAGAGTTAAATCATGACTAGAGAAAAGCCAAGGAATAGAAATGGTGCTTACCTAAGTGCTGTGCTACCTCCAGCACCAGCCGTGTATCTCTGCCTTGCACCTCAAGGGCATTGAGGATCGGTGGCAGGGCATCATCAAACTGGACATCCACCACAGCACCAATGACTGCCACAATGCGCCCAGTGGCAACTCCAGCTTTAGCTGCAGGAGCCGCCTGTGCAGCATAGTTCCGGCCTAGAGGACAACCATGGCAGACATGATGATTAAGCGGTTATCACAGAGTATTTCCCCACCCCCAAGGCTGCAAAGGAAGCAAATGTGACAGGCGTTAGCTCAAGACTCCCACCCTTTTGGCCTGGAGAACCCGCTGAATCAAGGAGAACTTCAGGCTGTGACCTTGTAACCCTCATTCCCAACTCCTTGAGGTTACTAGTGTGAGAATAAGTAGAGAACAGACTGCTCCCAAGCACAAAACATGGATCTCTTTATACACCCATGAGCCAGTTTCCACTTACGGATGCCTTTTCTACTTGTCTCACTGTACACTGCAGACACTCTGCAAGGAAGCTCTCTATGCTGGCCTGGTTGAGTCCAGCACTGCCAACCCAGACCCATCTCCCTCACTACTCCAGGAGCAGCCCCCCCCCCCCCGTTTCTGGCATAACCTTCCCTTAAAGCAGTGGTTCTCAACCTGTGGGTCCCCAGATGTTGTTGGAATACAACTCCCATCATCCCTGAGCTCTGGCCTTGCTAGCTAGGGGTGATGGGAGTTGTAGTTCAACATCCTCGGGTGACCCACATATTGAGAAAGGCTGCCTTAAAGGCCAGGCCCCTTCATACCGGCCGCCTTGTCGAGGGTGAAAACAGAGGCACTAGTCTCGCGTGCTTTGGAAACGCTTGCACACCAAGGACCAGCCCTTTACCACCGCCACCGACACACTGCGGAAGCCTTTCCCCATCGCCATCTTCTTCGTCGGCTCCCCTGCAACAACCTCCGCTGTTAAAACAGGCCACCTTCGCTTCCCAGTTCCAAAAAAACCCCGATCCTTGCCTGGGGCCACGCGTCGCGTGAAAGGGCAGCTTTGCGCTCTCACGTCCACGGGGCTTTCGCGTGCACGCTTCCCCAACCGATGAGCTAGGATTCCTACGTTAGAAATGCCTCCGAACGACGATTGCTGGGAGGAGGGGCCCGTGTCCTGCATGGGGGGCACAGACGCGTGTCGTCCCTCCCGCCCCAAATGAGAACTGAACCCGTAATAGAGAAGTATAACATTTAAGGTAGCAGGTAAAAAGGATCTGAACAGAAACACCGTGGATGTTAAGACCGGGAAGTCAAAATGCTGAGGGAATATTGTGAATTGAATTTGTTGAATTGTATGAAAATCAATTAAAATTTACGACAAAAAAGGAAGGCGACCGTGGGCTAAGTGGGGCTCATCCAGAGGGGCCTCTTAGGTTTGCCCTCCCTAATAATAATAATAATACTAATAATACTAATAATACTAATAATACTAATAATAATAATAATATTTAGACCCCGACCATCTAGCTGGGTTTCCCAGCCACTTTGGATGGCTTACAGCATATATATGAACATAATAAAATCCCTGCCTGCAGAGATTTGACTTAAGACAGCAGGGAAGGCCCTGCAGCCTGAAAGGCAGCTCCTCCCGCCGCAGAGTAGCAGATTCGGCATAAGGATTTGCTGGGCCCACGCCGTCCTCGCCGCGCTTCACACCCGCCACTAGGCCCCAAGGTGACCCCGCCCTCGGGCGCCTTCCCTCGCCCTCCGCTCACTCACGGGCCTCGGTGGCAGCTGAGGCGACCCCGCCGCGGAGCTTCAGCAGGTCCTGGAGCGGGCTCGGCGCGCTCCGCGCGCCCCGCCGCAGCAGGGAGGCGGCCGAAGAGGCGCAGCAGCGACCCGCGAAGCCCAACATGGCGGCCACCGGCTGACTGAAAGAGCAACCGCCGACGACAGCCTCAGTCAGCTCCGGCTGAAGGGCGGGATGGCGCCGTCCGAGTCGGCTATTGGCCGGGGAGTGTTCGGCTCCCTGAAGCTTATTGGGTCAGCTGCCTTGTCACTCACCCGCTGGAGCAATCGCTGGGTGGGAAGGGCTAAGCGAGAGGGGAGGTGCCATGGGGAAATGCGCCCAGCTAGTAAGTAGCCTATTGGGCCAGGGATCTGCTCTTTATCGCTTTAGCTCTCCGCTACAGGCTAGAGCCGACGCCTTTCAAGGAAAATCCGGCTTGATCATTGTTCGGAATTGTGGAAGTTTCCGCCCTTACGGATATGATTAGTCAAAATAAGGGGAGGCGGGTTTAACTTTTAAGCGTATACCAAAGAGACTAGATTGAGCACGTGTCCCAGATTTGTCCTTGCTTTAAACTGGAAGTTTTCAACATTTTATTAGGTCAAAGGGACGTCTGGAGAGCCACCAGTAAAAGTGAACCAGTAATTTCAGATTCCAATTAAGTTTGATATAAATGTACGTGTATCTGCAAGAAAGGCTGTGATCCTATTTGAACAAACTGATTTGAATGCGTGTAAGGGACGCGGGTGGAGCTGTGGTCTAAACCACTGAGTCTCTTGGGCTTGCCGATCGGAAGGTCAGCGGTTCGAATCCCAGAGATGGGGTGAGCTCCCATTGTTCAGTCCCAGCTCCTGCCCACCTAACAGTTCGAAAGCACGTCAAAGTGCAAGTAGATAAATGGGTCTGGCGGGAATGTAAACGGTGTTTCCGTGCACTGCTTTGGTTTCGCCAGCAGTGGCTTAGTCATGCTGGCCACATGACCTGGAAGCTGTCTGTGGACAAACGCCGGCTCCCTCGGCCAGTAAAGCGAGATGAATGCTGCAACCGCAGAGTCGTCCACAACTGGACCTAACGGTCAGGGGTACCTTTACCTTTTTAAGGCTGCACATGTGTATTTACAGGTTGATTTGCCTAACATTGTCTGTTACATTTGTACTGCATCCTTCCTTCAACGGTGTTAGGCTGCCACAGATCAATTTCCTTTCTTTCATTTTATTTGCACAGCAAGCCCCTAAAGGCAAACTAGGCTGAGATGATGATTGGTTAAGACTCAATGGTGAACTTTCTAGCTGAATTTTGGACTTTGAGTCTAGGTTTCTCCTGCCCAAGTCCATACTGGTGGACGCTTTCCCAACCTTTTCAGTGTATGGCATCTGAAAACAATTATTGTATAGCATATACTATGACAGAGCAGAGATTTGGGTTTTCTAATTTTAATTCTCAGACTATTATACATTTACGTTACACTGGAAAAACAAATACAAGTAATTGAAGATCCTTATTTTTAGAAATGCAAATGCCTGACTTCCAAACTCTACTGAGAAATAGCAACTGTGGGGTTGTTGAGGACTAGATTGGCAAGTTAAAGACAGCCCTTTGAACAGGTCTTTCGGACTTAGCTCTTCTTTGCAACCAGGACTCACAAGGAAAAAAATGAGTCTGCGGCCCTCTACTGCCCTAACCGACATGTACAAGACAGGGAGACTTATAATCTTATTCAATTATCCAAGTCAAGGATCAAGGAGAAGGAGTCAGGATGAAAGGCACCCATTTTGCCAAAATAAGTAACCCCAGCTCTGGCAGATTTCCATTAACAAAAGACTCTACAGTTAATAAATAAAGGCATCTGGTCATGGAGAGAACCAAGCTTGGAGTTATCTGTCCTATATTAGGGAAATGCTCACGAAAAAATACACACTATTTTCTCCCATGAAGAGGCACACCTTCTAAGCTTGTAGAGCTAAGTCTAACAGAAAAGGGGGCTGAAGGAAGAATCCTGGTTTCCTTTTCTGCTGCGAGAGGCTGGGTTCCACGTAAACTGGTGTACTGAACCCAGGAGTCAGGGCTGGTTCTGTCTTTGCCCTGGAGATACTTGGAAATTAATAAATTAGAACAGGGCACCTGGATATCAAGACTCCCAGATTTCCTGGGAGAAAATATGTATTTGGTGCTTTTGGACAGAAAGCCAGTTGCTCATGTTGCCTCTCAATAATGTCAGGTCTACAGTCTCATGGAGATCAGAGTGCCAGGGTATCCTTGATGAGGCGCCGCATGGTTGTAGTGACAGAGGTTCCAAGTGAGTCAGTGATCTGGTAAGCAATCTTGTACAGGTAGGGCTGGACATCCCGCAGCCCCGTATCAAAGACATTGTCCACCTCAGACTGGGTGGGCATCTTGGGCAGGTACTCATGTCGGTTCATCACTTCTACAATGTTGATGATCTTCTCACAGAGCTTCTCACCAACCTTCTCGCGACAGATCTGCCGCTCCTGCTCATTAGCCAGGCTCACCACGTTCACTTTGACCGTCCACACTTCCCATGGGATACACTCGTCAGAGAATGGCCACCGTGATTTCTTCTTCTGGTAGAACTCCAGCGAGATCTGGCCCATCCCATCATTGCCCGAGTTCCGCAGTGCATCCTGGGAATACAGAACCACCAATGGACATTTTACAATGCTGATTCCCAAAGACCTTCTTCACAACATATAGAAATCACTGCTCCCTGTATTAAGAATCGTGCTGTGCATCCACATTCAAGGTGGATAGACTGTTGTATGGCCAAAATTTCATACGATCTGAAAGCTTTTCAGAACTCTGAAGATCAAGCACGTTTTCTTGACTCCCAAGACTGAGGATTGCTCAAGGCAATATTTGCTAAAAGGAGTTAACTCTGGTTCCAGTCATCAATTGGCTGGATGGCTTTACACTACACAAGACCGTGTCTTTCTACATTCATTCCAGTTTTTTCCCTTCAGCCCTACATGGGCATTGTCATTCACTGTGCCTGGCATCCATTTTTATTTCTCATATAATACCAAATTTCAAATTTAAACATCCTACTGCTAAGTTACCAGAATGCAGATTAAAAAACATGTCTTCCAAATTATGTACATTAATTGATAGTATGTGGGATTTGTTTAATAATAATAATAATAATAATAATAATAATAATAATTTTTATTCATACCCCGCCCTCCCCAGCCAAGGCCGGGCTCAGAGCGGCTTACAAGCAATAATAAAAACAAGTTGAATGATTACAACTTAATATGATATCAAACTTAGTATGATAGAAATCTAACCCAATTCCACTGAACAGTTGAGCAAAACAATGTGCTTATAAAACTGGAGACAGAACTCCCTGGTGTACTAAATCCCTTTAAAAAGGTCACAACTATCACCCAGCCATGCTGTACAAAACACTTGTTAAGATATGTGGAGAAGGATTCCATGCAGACCTGGAGACAACTGCAATAAAGACTTACTGGACACAGAAAAGGAATGGAGTTCTTGAGCAGGTTTATATGGGACGAGGTGATTCTGCAAACTATCCAGTAGCAGGCTATTATTTAGGGAAATGAGACTGGAAAGAACTTGGTCACCAGTGAAGGTGGCAAAGGACTAGCGTCACATGTTCCATTCTCTTGGTCACTGCCCAAACCTTGGTGGCTCAATTGCATTTTGGAAAAATTGAAGTTTTGAACCGTCTTCATGGGCAGTCTCATGTACTTAAAAAATAAACAGTGAGTAATAGCAAGCATTACCTTGAATTCCCCAACAGCTTTTCTCAAGGCCCGGTCAAGCTCATCAGAAGTAACTCTAACATAGGTAAAATCAATGAAGTCGCAGTCAACATCTTGTGTGCCGACTGTCCCAATGGAGTAGGTCCCTTCCTTCTTGTAGTGGAACTTTCCTGTGCTGCGATGGAGCAATATGGTGTGCAAAACGGCAAGCATCGCTTCTTCAATCTGGCGCCCCTCCACTGATATCTCCAGTACCTCTGAACGGCAGTTCATCCTGGCTTTTGCAAAGGAAAATAGATAAGCTGCCCTCCCATTAACAAAGCAGTGCAACCAAAACAGAGAATGGCAATATTTATGGAGGGTAGGAATACCCAACAGGAAAGTGTCAAGCTATTGTGAAAGTGAACTGAGATGGTTTTAAATGAAAATAACAAGCCAGGGATAAAATAATTGTGCAAAATGGGAGAAGAGGGGGATTTTTGTGATGAAGGAGAATAAAAACACTTGATTCATTTTCTTCCTCTGCAAGGAAATCAATTTATCCGTGTAACACAAAGAACAAAATGGCAACACAGATTTGTTTTGTCGTCTTTCTTCCACATCAACAGTGGAATTCCAACTCCAATTCTCTTTCCCTCAGAGAATTATGGACACTGTGGTTTACCCCTCACAATGTTACAATTCCCAGAAATCCTTGACCGAATTACAATGCCCAGAATTCTTTGAGGGGCGAAACGTGCTTTAAGTGTGACTTAAAGGTAGACCTTAATGTCAAATAGCAGCTGACTTCAAGCAAGTGTCCAGATTGCCCTCTAGTGGTTTCAGTTTGGAACTGCACCTGAATAAGCTGAATTTCATTGCGGAGATTCCTCGGTGATCATTTAGCAATACTTCTGCTAGTAAGCTTAGATTATTTTTGTTCACAATTCAGAGGTTTTATTATAATGAGAAACAGCATTGAAAAACAGCTTATTTTCCTTCATCCCTTTAATCCATGCTTCATATATTTTAATCTGATTTTTAAAATATCAGAAAAGACACAGATATAGCCAGACTGTAGGCTTGCTATCTGTTCCTGATTTAATATTAAAATTGAGTGTTGCTAAATAAGAAACCATTGCTTGAGTCCCAGAAGGGATGGGAGAAATACCCTGGACTTTTGCTCAACATTTCTAAGTTCATACAAAAACCTAAGTAGAATTAAAAGAAGCACAGATTAATCCTGTGAAACTAGCTTGTGCATACTATCCTCCCTGAACTAGCCTGAACACTCATGTGAACAGTTGCCCAGGGAAGGAGTCTTGTAGGAAGCTGTTCCCTAGGATAAACAGATAACAGAACTTTTGTATTTTTTAGAGATGTGCAGAAGAGGGAATTTTGGAAGGTTCAGCAGTTCTTACCTTCACAGCACTGCCTGTGCAATGTTGCATGCAACCCTATGTAACTAATTTATGTAACAATGCATTTTAGGAATGACCATTTTTCTATAGAAAATACAGGAGCAGCAAATGTTCCATTATGGAAAATGTTTCACGCCAGGTCGCTGCCTGAGCCCTTTAAAAGCAGTCAAGCATGCAGAGAAATCAAGCAGAAGCTCTGCCTATCATTTCATCTGCATGCCAGGAAAAAAATAATGTGCTTATCTTTCGCAGGTCAGCAGGTCAAGTAAAGTACACTCTCTAGGTTGTGATCTGACAACCTGAGAAGCTATACTGAGCTACTTGGCAAGACTGTTGTAAAAACAAATAACGTAGTGCATGATTAAAGCCAGGTTGCCAGAGTAAGTGGGAAACCAGGATTCAAATCTCTGCTCCGTCATTAAGCTCACTGGGTGACTTTAGGACAATCACTACCTCTCAGCCTAACTTACCTCACTAGTTGTTGTATAGATAAAATGGCAGAGGAGAACCACATACACCTTGAGAAACTCAGAGGAAAGGTGGGATATAAATGTAATTAATTATAATTGTGAGTTCTTAACAGGTGCCATTTAAGTACAGTGCTAAATTACTCAATAGGCATGTGCTTAGGGCAAAAGCAACACATCCCTCCACCCAAAAAACCCATGTAGGCATTTTTAAAAGAATATGATTTTTTTAACCCTTAAATCTGCCATCATGGGGGAAATTAGAGCTTTGTTAGACTTCCTTACTCTCCATTACACTCTTCCCCCATTTTTCTGTTCCCTTTTTATTACTTATCTAAACCAGGGGGTATCCTAACTAACATATGTTTAAATAAATACAAGGAAATTAGATCCTTTCATCTGCTGCACATGCCATACACACATGTATGTTGCAGCACACATAGAAGTTCTGCGTCATTTTGAAAAGCAACATTTCATTTTACAGCTTAGTAATTTTTGTTGTTGTTTCGAATCACATATGGAAAGAGCAGACCCTGGCCCCTGACATCATTCAGACCCACTTAGTTCCCCTATTTTCCAGCGACAGTCCCAGTTTCTGATTTGATTCTGGAATAGCTTGCTTTTCCTTAGGATGTCCCCATTTTCATAATAGGCATTTTGGAGGGTATGGAGTTACACAACCCCGATGCAAAGGAGATACAACCTTTAGAAGACATCTGAAGGCAGCCCTGTTTGGGAAGCTTTTATACATGTTAGAAGCATGTGGGCAGGGCATAAATATTATTATTATTATTATTATTATTATTATTATTATTATTATTATTAATAGGGCGTCCCTATTTTCATGGGAGAAAAGTTGGAGGATATGAAAAAGACCATAAACTTTTCAGTGCTCAAAGCCTCCAAAAGGTCTTAATCCAGTCCTATTTTAAGAAGCTATTATTTATAAGCAAGGGTTCACCGGGTCGGAACCCTGCCAACTTCTGGGAGGCAACACATGACAACCTTGTGAGGAAGTGGGGCTGCTCCATAATATGCAGTTAAACCCCATCCAAAAAAAAGGGCTCATTTTTTATTCAATTATATATTTTTTATTTATTAAATTTATATACCATTCTTCTTCAAAAGATCTCAGGGTGGTCCTCAGAATAAAATAAAAGACAAGACAATTAAACCAAAACAACAGAACAATAACCCACCTGTCCAAGGCCAAATTTAGGTTTGATGGGGCCCTAAGCTACTCAAGGTAATGGGGCCCTTTATATGGCCAGCTGTCCTTTGTCAACCACAAATTGTCGCTGTTTTTTGTGCTGAACATAAGCAATATGGTAATTTATGTACCTAACGGGTATCTAAAGCCATTTGCACATAAAAAAATATGTATTTTATCAAAGTAATTGTTCAGCTGAAATACAATTAAGAAGTACAGGGTGAGTCTTTTAAAAGAGGCCCCGTGTAACATGTGTACTCTATCCACGTGGCCTCTTTTAAAGGACTCACCATGTATATTAATACAGTGGTACCTCGGGTTAAGTACTTAATTCGTTCCGGAGGTCTGTACTTAACCTGAAACTGTTCTTAACCTGAAGCACCACTGTAGCTAATGGGGCCTCACACTGCCGCCGCACCACGATTTCTGTTCTCATCCTGAAGCAAAATTCTTAACCTGAAGCACTATTTCTGGGTTGGCAGAGTCTGTAACCTGAAGCGTATGTAACCTGAAGCGTATGTAACCCGAGGTACTACTGTAGTGAAATACATTTAAGAAGAAGTATATTAATAGTGAAATAATTATTAAGCTCTAACTTAAAATGAGTTTTTTTATTCATAACAAACTTAATAATGCAAACACATTGGCATTTGGCAATAACAAAAGTTCCTTTAGAAAAGCAATTTACAAAGACACATAATCTAGTCTCTTAGAAACTTGCTATAACATGAAATAATAATAGGTGTAAATATATGATGCATACTGTTAATAATTATAAATAGCAGAATGTAGGCATCCTATATATAGTAATGAGCAAACTGTATTCTGCTCTGGTCAGACCTCACCTGGAGTACTGTGTCCAGTTCTGGGCGCCACAGTTCAAGAAGGACACTGACAAACTGGAACGTGTCCAGAGGAGGGCAACCAAAATGGTCAAAGGCCTGGAAACGATGCCTTATGAGGAACGGCTAAGGGAGCTGGGCATGTTTAGCCTGGAGAAGAGGAGGTTAAGGGGTGATATGATAGCCATGTTCAAATATATAAAAGGATGTCACATAGAGGAGGGAGAAAGGTTGTTTTCTGCTGCTCCAGAGAAGCGGACACGGAGCAATGGATCCAAACTACAAGAAAGAAGATTCCACCTAAACATTAGGAAGAACTTCCTGACAGTAAGAGCTGTTTGACAGTGGAATTTGCTGCCAAGGAGTGTGGTGGAGTCTCCTTCTTTGGAGGTCTTTAAGCAGAGGCTTGACAACCATATGTCAGGATTGCTCTGGTGGTGTTTCCTGTTTGGCAGGGGGTTGGACTCGATGGCCCTTGTGGTCTCTTCCAACTCTATGATTCTATGATTCAAACCAGTGCTATTTTGGAAACGTACATCCAGGTTTTTCCCCCTCTTTAATTTTTTTTGGGCCCCCCAAGAGAGCGAGGCCCTAAGCTATAGCTTGTTCAGCTTATACGTAAATATGGCACTGCTCGCCCCTTACCAGTTTTGTGGCTTCAAAGGCCACGAAGCCACAGGCGGGAGCGGGTGGCGACGGTTGGTTACCAAGGCAACCAGCAGGCCGAGGGGCCGCGCGCCGCTCACAGCGCGGAAAGAGGGAGGCGAGCTGTCCCCCAACCCCCCTTTGAGAATATGAACTGGAGACTCACCTGCCTCAACCGCTGATGCTTCCCAGGCCGAACAACGTAACCCTCGGACCAGCCCAACCAAAGGTGACTGGGAAGGGGGGGGGAGAGACCTATAGCCTTTAACGCAAGCCGGTGCTATTATTCCTGCCGCATCCTCTGAGATGTATGTAACGATAGAAGGGTTGTTACGTAACCGATGCAGCTCGTTTTAGGCGTGGCTTCACTCCTTTCTCTCTTCTAGGGGTTTGGGAATGCAAGCTCCCCCCCCCGTCGCTCGTGGTACGTTCCAACAAAACAAAACGACGCGCAGCGAGAATGGAACGTCACAAGGGCGCCACTTCCTGGTCCTGCGGAACGGAGCGAACTCTGTGTTGCCACCTATAGTTCCGGCGATGGGATCGTGCTGTCAATTGAAAGCTTTGGGGCTTTAAAAAATACCCACTTATGTATACATTAAAAATACCTAAAGTTTCCCCCCCAAAAAAATCCGTATAAGGGCAATGCCTTTATTAGGCCAACTATTAAATAAAAATGCAAACAAAAGAGCACGCAAGCTTTCAAGTTTTCCAGAATCCATCAAGCTAGATGGTAACTATCCAAAGGAGAGCGGGCTTCTGTACAAAGTTCAGTACAAAGACATACCACCGTTGTTGCCCTCAGGCTTACATTCCAGTAGATTTATGCTTTTGAGGATCAGGACATTGGGGGAGGGAGGTTTCCAGTGATGACACACACCTTGGGGTGCAGTCCACACTGGAAACCGCTTTTGCTTATGAGGCATCACTATGCTGGTACTTTTCTCAAATGGCCATTGTCACGCGTGGGGTACGATGTATGATACCACGCCGCATCTCCCTTGTTTATAACGTCGTTCTGCGCCACGTGCAATTGTAAAGCGGAATAAAAAAATGGAAAGTTCTTAGTTTGCTGCACTGTCTTTATGACGCAGTGTGAGAAGTGAATCTTGCTTGCAAGGTCACTTAAAAAAACCCCAAAACCACTTGCGTGCCCATGTCCACACACAAGTCATGCAAGTTAATGGTCAGAATTCTCTCTCCACTAACATGCAAAGGAGAGGGGGGAAAGAGGCTGAATCCGAAGAAATGGCTATGGGGAGGGAAAGAGACTCTTACACACATCCTATCATCCTTGCTGGAGGGGGTGACACTCTGCCACAACACACACAACCCGCGTTGTTTCTGGCAATATAAACCTTTCTCCACCCCCAGTCGCCAGTTAGTGGCTACTAGACCTCTCATAATTCTAGACCTCTCATAATTCTTTTAAATGGACTGCAAGAAGATCAAACCTATCCATTATTAAGGAAATCAGCCCTGAGTGCTCACTGGAAGGACAGATCCTGAAGCTGAGGATCCAATACTTTGGCCACCTCATGAGAAGAGAAGACTCCCTGGAAAAGACCCTGATGTTGGGAAAGATGGAGGGCACAAGGAGAAGGGGACGACAGAGGACGAGATGGTTGGACAGTGTTCTCGAAGCTACAAACATGAGTCTGACCAAACTGCGGGAGGCAGTGGAAGACAGGAGTGCCTGGCCTGCTCTGGTCCATGGGGTCACGAAGAGTCGGACACGACTAAACGACTAAACAACAACAACAGACCTCTCTCTCCCAGTTCAAGTTTTCTGCAGGGTCCCCCAGAAACAGCTGGGAATCGGGCAGGGCGGAGGGAAGCCCACCACCCTGCGAAGAACCTGTGGGGAGGAGGCGTGAAAAAGGCAGGCCTAGCGCCACAAGAACACTACAAGTCCACCTTACATATTCAAACTTGACGGGGTCTTTGCTGCGGCGGAACGTTGCCACCTGTCGCTCGCCTGCTCAGCCGGACACTTCCGGTCACTGGAACTGAGGCGGAAGCTGAAAGCGCGCGCACGCGCTTCCGCCTCCGAAGAACGCGCAGGCTCAGCAAAGGGGCGCGCGGCGTCACCGGAAGAGGCGGGGCAGAGAGGAAAAGAAAGAGGAGAGAGAGCGAGAGCGAGAGAGAGAGAGAGAGAGAGAGAGAGAGAGAGAGAGGCGTTTGAGCGGGAGTTCTGAACTGCTTCCTCCGAGCTGTAGGTTCTGGGCGGGAGTGGAGTATTATTTCTGACTTCATTCTCTGACTTGGGAGGGTCTGAGGGCTTTCGAAGTGCAGCATGAAGTCTGAATGGGGGAAGGAATGGTCTTTAGGGTAAGGTTGCCAGATTTATTTCAATGAATCCCAGGACACAAGCAATCAATATTTATTTTTTTAAAAAAGGAAAAAAGTTATTACAAAATTATAATTAAGAAGTAGTGCCTGGCCTGCTCTGGTCCATGGGGTCACGAATTAAGAAGTATATTAATAGTGAAATAATTATTAAGCTCTAACTTAAAATGATTTTTATTCATAACAAACTTAATAATGCAAACAGTTTTTGCATTTGGCAATAACAAAAATTCCTTTAGAAACGCAATTTACAAAGACACATAATCTAGTCTCTTAGAAACTTGCTATAACATGAAGGAATAATAGGCGTAAATATATGATGCAAATCTTCTCTTTGCATCATATATTTACACTTATTATTATTTCTGGGTCCCGGCCTTTTTGGAGCGCTAGCCATGCTCCCCCCCTCCCTCCTTGCACTGCAATCCCCTACAGCACGGGTGTCAAACACAAGGCCCGCGGCCAAATCCGGCCCGCCAGACCTCGTCATGTGGCCCGTGTAGCCGCCCCCCACCGCCGCCTCCCTCCTCCTCCTCTTGCAATTTCGCGGCAAGCCAAGCGAGGAAGGCGATCTGGCGCCCGGCTCTCTATCTCAGCTCCACAAGTTGGACTCCGCGCCCGCGCAGCGGCGCTGGGCGGTTCTCCCCGCCTTCCGGCACATGTCAGTCCCGCTGGCACATTCCTGGGAGGAGATCTGACACGGCTCCTTGCTGCCCTTCCATCACTCGTTCACACAATTGGGCGGCTCGCTCTCCGCCCTGCCAGCAGCTCCACCTTGATCTCTCCCTCCCGCCTCGGGGAAGGAAAGGAAGAAGCCGGAGATCCAGTTGCAGGCAGCGCGCTCGCGCTCTTTCGCCTTTTGTGCTATGCAATGGCACCCCGAGATTTGGAGAGAGGGCCCCGGGCCAGCCTTATTGCTTACAAGCTTTCCTGCTCTCCATCGATCTCCCCCCCCCCCGCTTTACCTTCATCTCTCTACATTGCCCCCCCCCCCGTGATCAGTAAAATACAATTACTCAATTGCCTCCCATCATCTTAGCACTGATTGGTCAATTGCATTAGCACTTGATGTCAGGACAAAAGGCGCTCCTGCAATAGGGCACTGCTGTCACCCGGCGGAGAGCTGGGAAACAGCCTTGGGTCTGTTAACCTCAAGGAAACTTCCGAAAGTGGGGAAGGAGTAATCGAAAAACAAGGGCTCATCTTGAGGAAAGGAATATCAAAACTCATTTTCTTAAAAGCCTGCCTGCAGTGTTCACAGGTGCACGCCTAGCCTAGCCACGGAAGGGGGGGCGGGGGAATTAGCCAAGGAAAATGAGAGTGCACAAGGCATGTTGATGCTTTCCTGTCAGAGCTCTCTCTCTCTCTCTCTCTCTCTCTCTCTCTCTCTCTCACACACACACACACACACACACACTTTATTTACAGCCCCATGCCGTGTATGTTTACTCAGAAGCCAGCCTCACTTTCTTCGACAGGAGTTTCAAGTAAATGCACATAGGATTGCAGCGATCGTCTCATTAGGGCTCATTCTTTGTAACAACTTTGTTTCCTAGTTCTGCTGGATCTCTCAGCGGCCTTTGATACAATCGACCATAACATCCTTCTGGACCGTCTACATTATTACAAAAAACAGTAATAATTGAATGCAGTGACAATAATTTATGATAATAAAGATGGACACATAGTCCTACAGATACAACCGGCCCTTTGAGGGTGACCAAACTGCTGATGCGGCCCCCAATGAATTTGAGTTTGACACCCCTGCCCTACAGGCTTACTCGGGAGTAAGCATTAGCAGAACCCCCTCCTCCTCCTGCTGCCCTGCCTGTCTGTCAGGGCGTCTCCTGCGCAGGCATCGTCCAGCAGCCGCCCATCCATGCCATGGTATGCCCAGTCAGTGGGTCCGGGGCAGAGCTGGCAGTGAGGAGGAGGCACACTTGGGTCAGATCAGCTCGTCTGCTGCTCGCCTCTCGTCCACAATGGCCAGCAACGAGCTGGCCAACAAGCTGAGCCGCCACTTGCAAGTTGAGGAGCACAATGGCAGAGCCACAGCCGCCCAAGCACCACCCAAAGGCTGAGCTGGAGCCCAAGCCGATGGCCTTGGGCAGCGGTGCTGACAGCGAGCTGAGCGCCAATTTGCAGTGGTGCACCAAACCCAACGACCCTGCGCAGCTTTCGCCCAGCAGCAGCGCCCAGCACCATGTCTTCAGCCGCTACTCCGAGTCCCCATATGATGTGTCTTGTGCGCAACACATCATATAGGGACTTCCAGCGAGGCAAAATGGCGGGCACCATGGTAGCGGGCAGCTCCTGAAGCTGGCCAGAGCCAACTGTGCTACCAGGCGGGCTCCGGGCTGCTGAGACTGCTGCTGCTGCTGCTGCCACATTTCCCGGGGACATTAGATGAAATCTGGGGACATTCCGGGGATGGAATTTGTCTGGGGAGAAATTTGCAAATCTGGGGACTGTCCCCAGGAAACGGGGATGTCTAGTAACCCTACTTTAGGGTGGAGAGACGGTCACTGGTAAGGATATAAAAAAGCACCATTTTCTGTTCTGAGCTTTGTTAGTTGCATGCAGTCACTAGAACGCGCCGCAACATCATCCAAGTGACCTCAGGGAGCATTTCAATTTCAAATATTCTGATAATTTCTACTTTCAGTTAAGTATTTTGATTTTTGTTAAATTTACTTGATGGGAGGCAGTCCATCCATGGTTGGAAGAGACCAGTGCTATTTTTTCTAGTAAAGATGCCGGAACTCACCTTGAACACCCCTCCCTTGTTTTCTCATAATGGCAATGGCGCCCACCTGAGTGGTGGTGCCAGAACTGAGTTCTGGTGATTTCCGCCAGGAAAAAAAAGCCCTGGAAGGGACCCCAACAATTCAAAGTGTTGGTGCTGACCCTTAAAGCCCTAAACGGCCTTGGCCCAGTATACCTGAAGGAGCGTCTCCACCCCCATCGTTCAGCCCAGACACTACGCTCTAAACATTCCACTCCTCTGTGAGACACGATCGTCCCAAAAGTACAAAAGTATTGCAGTTTTCCAAGAGGATTTTGTGAGCATCGTTGATGGGTTGGATATATTATCGCTCAAAGGAAATAGCTACATTCTGCTGCCACCGAAGCTCAATTCATCATTGCTCTGATAGCGAAGTATTCTGCCTTGGAATCTGTGGCAAATGCTCTGCAGTTCTAAAATTCTGCACCTGCTCCATTTTTCAGAGCACATCAAACTGATCCTTAGACCAAAAACAACTCGCCGCAGTGATGCAGAGCAAGTTGCTACAGAGCTCATAGAGGATGTCTACAAGATTGCTGAGGAAGTTGGAGTGGAATTGGTGGTGTCAAGATCTGTTGGAAGACAGCAACATGGCTCCAACCCTCCAGCGTCCGGAAGAGATTTCTAGTACAGTGGTACCTCGGGTTACATACACTTCAGGTTACATACGCTTCAGGTTACAGACTCGGCTAACCCAGAAATAGTGCTTCAGGTTAAGAACCTGGCTTCAGGATGAGAACAGAAATCGTGCTCCGGCGGCACGGCAGCAGCAGGAGGCCCCATTAGCTAAAGTGGTGCTTCAGGTTAAGAACAGTTTCAGGTTAAGTATGGACCTCCGGAACAAATTAAGTACTTAACCCGAGGTACCACTGTAATTCCTTACTTGAACTCTTTAGTGTCTTTGTTAGAGCAACGTTTCTCAGAAGAGCTTTCACCTGCCTTTTCAATTTTGGCTCTACACTGCCTTATTTTCGAGATGAGCATTCAAGATGAAAGCCAAGCAGTTCTCAAGTTTTTATAAGTTGCAAGACTTTGACTCCAAAGCTGAACTATGGTACTCCGTGTGACAGGAGAAGAAACTCAGCAAAGAGCAATTAAAAGAGCTGAACATAGCAGACCTAGGAAAAGAGGCGGCAATCTTTTACTCTACAACAAAAAAAGGCGCTGCTCATCTGCTCAGCCATGCACCGCTTGTAGCATAGAGTTGCTATTCAGTACCTTGCAGAGAGTAAAGGCCTGGCTAAGGTCAATGATGACAGGGGAGCATCTCAATGAGAGAAAAGGTTTTCAGCAAATCTGATAAAAATTCTTTCAGTTTACACTTGTTTTAAATAAGATGAAAAAAGGCGTGCTCTTTGTAATTTTGCAAAATATGCTCATTAACCACACGAAAGGTTCTCCCTGATGTTAATTTTTTATTTAACTTCCTGGTTTTCAAACGACTGAAGATTTTGACAGATTTTTCTGAGCACTTGGGGTCAAAAGCAAGTAATTTAGAACAACTGTTGTTGAGACATTTCATTCCGAATCTGCTAGACAGAGCCAGACAGAGGTTGATGACAAGAGGGTGTGGAGTAGAGTATTATCTCTAACTTCATTCTCTGATTTGGAGGGTCTGAGGACTTTTGAATTGCAGCATGAAGATCAGAGAAGGAATGATTTTTAGTGTGAAAAGAAGTTCACTGGTAAGGATGTAAAAAGGCATCTGTTCTGACCAGTGTTAGTTGCATGCAGCGGCTGTTTACATTCTGCTGCAGTTCAGTTTCCAACCGAAAAACCCCAACGTTATTTGCTTAGCTGTCCACTTTATGTAATTAATTGTATAATGCCACACAGCATTCATTTAAAAGCAAAGGGAAACTCCAATGCAAGTGGCAGGTGGGGGAAGAGAAATCAGTTACATATCATTTGCAGACTATAAACAACAATGAATACAGATTTTGTTTGCTGGATTAATTTCTGTTCCAGACATGGGTTGAACTGGCAATTTCCTCTCCTGTTTCGTTTTGAATTCTCCTATGTCTCTAGTCACTGGCAGCCAAACTTGTGAACTGTTAACCATGACTGTAAAGCAGTGGTGTCCAAATTTTTTTCAAAGAGGGCCAGATTTGATGAAGTGAGGGGCCGTGGTGTTGTTTAGTCGTTTAGTCGTGTCCGACTCTTCGTGACCCCATGGACCAGAGCACGCCAGGCACTCCTGTCTTCCACTGCCTCCCACAGTTTGGTCAAACTCATGCTGGTAGCTTCGAGATCACTGTCCAACCATCTCGTCCTCTGTCGTCCCCTTCTCCTTGTGCCCTCCATCTTTCCCAATATCAGGGTCTTTTCCAGGAGTCTTCTCTTCTCATGAGGTGGCCAAAGTATTGGAGCCTCAGCTTCACGATCTGTCCTTCCAGAGGGGCCGTGAGGGCCGACCAAAGAGCCAACCAAAGTTGTTGACCTTTTAGGATTGAAGTTGTGGAGGTTTTTTTAGGATTTAACCCAGGAAATAAACTGCCACAGGGGCCGGATTAAACCAACCGGCAGGCCAGATTAGGCCCCCAAAACGGACTTTGGACATGCCTGCTGTAAAGTAGTAGAGACATTTTACTTATGCAGTCGGGGGGGAAATATCCTGGCTTGCATTTTGAGTGCAGCTACTTCTATGCTGTGCTCAGGGCCGAGGCATTACAAGACAGGTGACCTCTTTTGCATACAAACTCCTCAAAACAGGGCTATAGACAGAAGAACAAAAATTAATGGCGAGGGCTAGTTAGCCTACTCACCTTGAATTTGTAAGCCCACCATCACCTGGGTCCATAAAAAAGCAACGTAAATTAGCCCAAAATACTGGGACACGGGTGGCTCTGTGGGTTAAACCACAAAGCCTAGGACTTGCTGATCAGAACGTCGGTGGTTCGAATCCCCACGACGGGGTGAGCTCCCATTGCTCAGTCCCTGCTCCTGCCAACCTAGCAGTTCGAAAGCACGTCAAAGTGCAAGTAGATAAATAGGTAAGGTAAACGGCGTTTACGTGCGCTGCTCTGGTTCACCAGAAGTGGCTTAGTCATGCTGGCCACATGACCCGGAAGCTGTACGCTGGCTCCCTCGGCCAATAAAGCGAGATGAGTGCCGCAACCCCAGAGTCGGTCACGACTGGACCTAATGGTCAGGGGTCCCTTAATCTTTAAGGAAAAGTGGAACTTTCTGGGATCAAGTCAGAAACTGGGATGGCATCTGTAAATGCTGTTCCTGGAAAATAGGGACACTTGGAGGGTCTGCCCCATGTGGCAATGTGGGGCCGTAAATCTGCCTGGGCAGTGTGCCCCCCAACCTCCAGAGGAGTAACGGGAAGAGCCCTCAAATACTTGTCATCAAAATCCCAGAGTCAGTCACGACTGAACCTAATGGTCAGGGGTCCCTTTACCTTTACCAGGAGGCTTTGATACTAATCAAGGAATTTGATTTTACCTCTGGGGTCTCTGCTCTGGAGCGTATAGAACAAGAATGACTCTGAGCTTGTGCAGAGTGCCAGCCTTTCGCTCATTACGGATCAGCTTCAGCCAGTCTTGTGTCCCCTGTGCTTCAGGAGAAGTTTTTCTAGGCCACATGGTGTTACTCTTACTGCTTCTTCCATTAAAAAAAAAAGGGGGGGTATTGCCCCAACGTTTGAAATAAATTCTGAGGATTTTAACTCATTTCTGGTCTGGATCTGCACTTGTTGACATCCCCGAGTGCAGGGTGAACCAAATGCTATGTATTATTATTGTTTGGGTCTAGCAAAGCATCCTAGGAAAATGGGGAAATTATTAGTAATCTTGGAGATTAGAGGGTTTTAAATTACTATTACATACATTAATTCAACAATGCCGCACAAGTTGCATTTCCCTTCACCTCAGCCTGACCCAAGTTGATTTGTAATGGCCTCTGTGATAATAAGGCCATTTACAACTCGATGCTTTTATTCGTAGACATGCATGTGCATAAAGTGAAGAACCAATTTAGTGAATCCGGCCTGACAGATGGGCCTTACTGTCTCCTAGTTGCTTTCAGCAGCTGTCTGATTACCTTGCTGGATCGATGTTCCTGACATGGACCGTGCAAGCTTCTTGAAAGTGTGCTTGTGATAGGAACCCTTTAAAACAGAACTTCCCCATTGCACCTGCTCAAAAGCCAGGCCCAGCGACTAGGCTCCACGCCAGGCTTAGAGAATAGTCCCTTGCGTAATGGAGTGCTACATTCTCTGGTTAATCTGCCTCTGGTCCAAGAGTGAACAGAAAGATCAGCAATGGCTACAGAAAAACACTAGGTGCAAAATGTTCCCTCTTTATTAAACCACTGTGATCTGCTGCTGTAATAAGCAGAGCAAAATAAGCTGGGATTTCCAATTTAGAACTAGTTATGACCATAACTTGGGAGAAGGGCAATGACAGGCCTAGACAGCATCTTGAGAAGTAGAGACATCACCTTGCCAACAAAGGTTCGTATAGTTAAAGCTATGGTTTTCCCAGTAGTGATGTATGGAAGTGAGAGCTGGACCATAAAGAAGGCTGATCGCTGAAGAATTGATGCTTTTGAATTATGGTGCTGGAGGAGAGACTCTTGAGAGTCCCATGGACTGCAAGAAGATCAAACCTCTCCATTCTGAAGGAAATCAGCCCTGAGTGCTCACTGGAAGGACAGATTGTGAAGCTGAGGCTCCAGTACTTTGGCCACCTCATGAGAAGAGAAGACTCCCTGGAGAAGACCCTGATGTTGGGAAAGATGGAGGGCACAAGGAGAAGGGGGCGACAGAGGATGAGATGGTTGGATAGTGTTTTCGAGGTTACCAGCATGAGTTTGACCAAACTGCGGGAGGCAGTGGAGGACAGAGGTGCCTGGCGTTCTCTGGTCCATGGGGTCACGAAGAGTCGGACACGACTAAACGACTAAACAACAACAACATGACCATAAATTAGAGGTGGTGATGGTAAGGTAAAAAGCACACTCAGATAAAGGCACTTGTGTAGACAGGGGCACCCAGCAACTGAAGCCAGAAAAGTGTTTTCTGCTGTGAGCGGCCTAAACATGAAACACCCAGAGTGTTGTGTACTGAAGTTCTCACCCTGGGCCAGCAGGTGGATACTGTAGATAGTTTTCACTCAGGTCCACATATGCAAATAAGGGATTGAAAGTGACGTTCAGTGATTGGATAGTTACAGAAAGTGGTTACTGTTGCGTTGTAGCGGAGCTCTATATAAGCAGGCTGGCTGAACCCTTCAGTTCAGTTCTGTTCTGGCCTGTGAATAAACAAGAGCTGTTTGAAGAATCGCTGTGTCGTCTGATATATTCACCCACAACTTAACACAGAGGTTTGGATGCTCAGGCCTTTATGCATTCTTCAGCTGCATTATAACAAGCAGCAGAGCTGGTGCTGTTCTTTGAATTTAGCATTCCCAAGAACCCAAGGGACCCTTTTTATTATTTAGAAAGGAAACCCCAGCCCTTAAGTAGAGTTGCCTTGTTTTCGCATGAGAGCTGTGTAAGCTTGCATAAGAACAAAGCTCATTGAACTCGGGACTTGCTTCTGAGCAAATATACAAAGATTTTAATTGTTTGGCCATTTAGACATCTTGCAAGAGGTCCTCATGGATAGACGACTTGCTTCTTTTAGAAAACAGAGCAAAGTCTGTGTTACTCACTAATGACTTCACTTAACATGATCCTCCTGAGAAATATGTTCCCGCATATTAAGAGGTCATAAGGCATGCTTTCTGTCTGGTTTAATATTTGCCTCTATGTGTGGCGCTGTGGGTTAAACCACAGAGCCTAGGACTTGCCGATCAGAAGGTTGGCGGTTCGAATCCCCGCAACAGGGTGAGCTCCCATTGCTCGGTCCCTGCTCCTGCCAACAAAGCAGTTTGAAAGCACGTCAAAGTGCAAGTAGATCAATAGGTACCGCTCCGGCGGGAAGGTAAACGGCGTTTCCGTGCGCTGCTCTGGTTTGCCAGAAGCGGCTTAGTCATGCTGGCCACATGACCCGGAAGCTGTACGCTGGCTCCCTCAGCCAATAAAGCGAGATGAGTGCCGCAACCCCAGAGTCAGTCACGACTGAACCTAATGGTCAGGGGTCCCTTAGCTTTATGTGCACAAAACTGAACACACAAGTCTCTGCAAACTGTCTCTCTTGTACCCCCAGCAATCAGGGACAGTGGAGGCAGTAAACATCTTCTGACCCAAATCTGGCACAAGTGTCTGTCCCAAGTGTTCTGCTCTTTATAAAAAACAACTTTGCCCAAAGAATCCTAGGATATGTGGTGAGGCTGCAGAAAACCCTACGTTCAGATATTCCCATCCCCAGTCTAGGAACTGCAATTTCCAGGGTTCCTAAGGCTGAGGGAGTCTGTAGTGCAACCTTTTTTTTCTGTCCCTGCAGTTTTCTTCTTCCAGCCCATCAAGCATCTTTTCTGCCCTACCACCCTTTTAAAAGGTTTTTTTACGTGCTTGGCTGGCTTGTCTGGGAACAAAGAGATCCCCCTCCCTGCCTCCCCTCTCTTAAAAATAACCTATGAGGCTCTCTGCTTTTGTCCCATTACATAAGCTAGGCAAGAACACAATCCATCGGCCATGGAGATCTCCCCTACACACAGACAACGCATTTTCAGAGACAACTCATGTTGTCCCAGTGACATCAGCTGAGAAACTAGGAGGTGGGGGGGGGATTAATTAACTCACGATCCATTATGTCACCTTTGGAAGAAGAGTAGCTGCTTTTCAGCTGATGTCAAAGGTGGAATGATGGGTCACAAGTTAACAAGTGCCCTCCACCTCCTAGACACAGGTGTTTAGGCAAGCGCCCTGTTGATCACAGCCTGAACCTGACCAGGGTTCAGAGAGGGGTGCGTTTAAGTGTGAGCGAGCTAAGTGCATCTCATGTGTCTTGTCTGTGGTCCAAAATGACTTTGTGTCTGGACATTTATGGTATGGGTTACTCGCCTGTTCTTTTTACAGTCAAGGGCACTGCTAAATGCGGATCTTGTTACTATTTCATTGGCCTGGCCTGCCTGCCAAGTCCTTCCCCAAGAAACCCACAGCGTGGAGAAGTGTCTTCTCACCCTGAATGCCTTTCCCATTACGCCCGGCTCTTTCTAGATGGGGCTTTTCCATGGAGCTGTTTTTCCTCTCCTAAGCAGGTGACTTAGCACATGGGAGGCTTCTAAGGTTGGGGATTTAAAATAGAAAACCGATGCAGTTTTTGCACGGGATAGGCAGGGATCCAGATGAGCGCTTCACAGAACTACAATTCCCAGAGTGGTTTAACAATCAGTCCTTCCTGGGAATTGTAGCTCTGTGAGGGAATTCTCAGCACTCTTAACAAACCACCGTTCCCAATATTATTTGAGGGAAGCCATGGCTATTTAAAGTAGCACAATACTGCCTTCAGTGTATAGTGCATTTGGCTGCACACTCAACTTACATTTAAAGCACATTATTTCCCCCAAAGAATCTGGGAACCATTAGTTGTTGAGGGTGCTGGGAATTGTAGCTCTGTGAGGGGGTAAAGTACAGTTTCCAGATTCTTTGGTGGAAGTCACGTGCTTTAAACAGTTGGCGTGTAGGCAGCTTAGGAAGGTGCAAACTTTAGCAAAATAAAAGCGAGAGGTGCTGAGGCTGAATGCTCTGCTCAGGGTTTCCTTATACAGTGGTACCTCGGGTTAAGAACTTAATTCGTTCTGGAGGTCTGTTCTTAACCTGAAACTGTTCTTAACCTGAGGTACCACTTTAGCTAATAGGGCTTCCCGCTGCCGCTGTGCCGCTGGAACACGATTTCTGTTCTCATCCTGAAGCAAAGTTCTTAACCTGAGATACTATTTCTGGGTTAGCGGAGTCTGTAACCTGAAGCATCTGTAACCCGAGGTACCACTGTACTATATAACCCCAGATCTGTGTGACCATGACCTCAATCTTACACCTGCTTACTTGGGGCGTAAGCCCTAATGAAGACAGCAGGACAGAGTCCTGAAGAAACATACACCTGACGGCATTGTAACTTTGGGTTTATTCAGTAGTGGGGGAGATACACCACATGTTCAGGACAAATTAAGGGAACCGAAACAAAAGAAACCCCAGTACTGAACTATGGCCTCTCTTGCAGTCTGCAGCAACCAAGCTGTCTGCCTTTGTATTCCAAAGGTTCCAGCAGGAGCCCGTGGTCTTTCCTTAGAGGAGCCAGCATTCTTGCATGCCTCACCTCTGTCCCTGCGACAGCAGCCTGCACATGTGCACATACATTTAGCAGGCAAGTTCTTTTTCTGGTCTGGAGACATGCAACAGGAAAAGCGGAACATCTTTAGTTTGTCAGACTTATCTTGAAGGAGCAGTAGCGAAGGGCAGTTAAAAAAAGGTGGCAACTCCCTTTTCAAAACCCCTTTGGTTCAAACTGCTGCCCCGTCCTGATAGCAGGATGCCGTGCCAGTGAGCTGTGACAGCAGAGACGTGTCTGTTCTGATGTTTCCATGCCTCCGGGCTGTGTGCCAGAACAGTGCCGAAGGAACGTCCCCCTGTCTCACGTGCACCAAAGTTGCCTCGGGCTCCCCAGCTCAGGTAACATGTAATTACGGATAAATATCGGTGCGTTGCCAAGGAATAGGGTGTGTGAATGTCTCCTGAGCAGGATGTGAATGCCAGGCCTACATGTGGCAGCCAGGATGGGCTCCTGCTTGAGCTGAGATCGGCCTGTTTTGTGGGCAAATTGCAAAACAATCCCTTTCCTCTAAGGTCAGGCTGAGGTCAAGAGGGAAAGGCTGGTTGGGCAAGGATGAGGTGGGGGGGCACCCATGCGGTGGATTTTGGACCGGCTCCCGATTCCCGATTACAGGGATGGAGGAGCATTGTTGGCGCATGGCAGAAAGAAGCCCGGAAAGGAAAAGAATAAATAAACTAGCTGAAGCAGATGGCTGCTGAGCATGATTACAAGAACTCAGCAGGATCTGACCCTGGCAGATCATAAATAATGTGTGTTGGCTTAAAAGGTAAAGGTACCCCTGCCCGTACGGGCCAGTCTTGACAGACTCTGGGGTTGTGCGCCCATCTCACTCAAGAGGCCGGGGGCCAGCGCTGTCCGCAGACACTTCCGGGTCACGTGGCCAGCGTGACATCGCTGCTCTGGCGAGCCAGAGCCGCACACGGAAACACCGTTTACCTTCCCGCTAGTAAGCGGTACCTATTTATCTACTTGCACTTTGATGTGCTTTCGAACTGCTAGGTTGGCAGGCGCTGGGACCGAGCAACGGGAGCGCAACCCGCCGCGGGGATTCGAACCGCCGACCTTTCGATCGGCAAGCCCTAGGTGCTGAGGCTTTTACCCACAGCGCCACCCGCGTCCCTTTGTGTGTTGGCTTACTCAGTGGTAAAAGTAGGGGGTTGCAGGTTGTGGTGATCACACAGGGTCCCCGGACGTTTAAGGGTCTATGGATCCCTGTGCCACCACTGCGCTCGCTTCCCCGCTGCAACCAACCCGTTACTCTCGGGTAAAACACTGAGTCCAGACAGTTGTTAAAAGTGAACCAAATAAACAAGTTTATTTTATAAACATTAACAGGTTTATGGTTTCTCAGATAATATTCCTGTCAGTATCTTAACTTTAGTTCCTTTACCGGCCTATACCTTCCTAATATGACTGACTGATTATCTCAACTGATTGACTGACTCCTCTTAACAAATTCTCTCACTCTCTCACATCAGACTAGCCCAATCCACAGACTTATCCTCTCTGTCTCTTCTAACTCCAGACTGTCTTCTTAACCATTCTAACTCACTTCTCTTGGGTTCCCATTGGTTAGTCATTTTACAATTAGTTAACGCTTTCCTTATGAACCCAGTATGATGTCACACACCTAGGAGGGCAAACACAGATCATAAATAATGGGTGTTTGCTTACTCAGTGGTGCAAGTAGGGGGTTGCAGGTACTATTGGTCTTGCAGCACCCCCTGTTCTCCCAGGGGGAGAATTTTTTTTCTTGTTCTCCCCCTCTAAAACAAAGTGCGTCCTATGGTCCGGTGCGTCCTATACAGCGAAAAATACGGTAAGTATAATGTCAGGCAGAAGGGAGAGCACAACGCAGGGCGCCTGCACGAGCCGATCAGCATGATGGATACAGAGATGGGTGCCTGCGTGAGCGGAGCAGTAGCCGGACGGCAGCAACAGTCCACCGCTGACAGGGTCCTAGAGCCAGACAGTGGATGCCGGCACGCGGTTAGGCTATCTGCAGTGTGTGGACGGAACAACCATAAACAGACTTGCCCGTGGGGCCAGATGAAACTTCCTATCGGGCCAGATTAGGCCCCTAGACCAGACTTGGGACATGCCTGCTGTAGGTAGTAGAAAGCCATTACAACTACAGTGATACCTCGGGTTACATACGCTTCAGGTTACATACGCTTCAGGTTACAGACTCCGCTAACCCAGAAATATTACCTCAGGTTAAGAACTTTGCTTCAGGATGAGAACAGTAATCGTGCTCCTCTGGCGCGGTGGCAGCAGCAGGCCCCATTAGCTAAAGTGGTGCTTCAGGTTAAGAACAGTTTCAGGTTAAGAACTGACCTCCGGAACGAATTAAGTACTTAACCCGAGGTACCACTGTATTATAGAATTGTACGGTTGGAAGGGACCACGAGGGTCATCTAGTGCAACCCCCTGCAATTCAGGAATCATCTGCCCAATTTGGGGCTCGAACCCACAACCCTGTGATTAAGATCCTCATGCTCTACCAACTGAGCTACCCCAGCTGTCTAGAAGTCCTTGACAGCTTGCACCTCCCTGAATTTGCCTAATTTCCTTTTGAAACAGCCCAAGTTGACAGCCATCACTATCTCTTGTGGGAGCGAATTCCTAGAACGAAAGTTCCTCCTCCTGCCTGTCCTGAACCTTCCAACATTCAGCTTCTTGGATGACCTCTGTTTCTAATAATATGGAGAGGTAGGAAAATGTCTGCCCACTTTCTTCACAAAGTAGAGGTGGGGCTTTCTGTCACCCCAGAGTTGTGCAGTCGGAAAAGCCACATTAGCTAAGCGCCCTACCACGCAAGTGCTAGAGTCACAGAAGCATCCTTCAAGGCCAGGATCCAACAGCCATGTTCTTGCAAGACTGCTCTGCAGGCAGTCTAGTTACAGCTGTGAAATCCTCATTGCTTACTACTCATCCCTATGAAAAGCACTCTGCCACTGTTGTGACATAAATTAGCTCAATCACAGCCTCGTTTCTTTTCTCACCTAGGAGACGGCTGTGTTGCTTAGATACCTCCTGGGCTGCTTTGGGATGCATTCTGCTGTGCCCTAGAGGGCTTTTCTCCCCCCCCCTTTTACTTAAGGGAGCTGGATTCCATGACTGTGTAATGTGCAGGGGAAAACTATTTGTTTAAACCTACTATAGAAGTGGGTTTTAATTCCTGGGAGGCAGGTGCCTCCAAAACCAAGTCTGCTTACTGAATAGCTAAAGCTTTGTTATTATATTTAAGTGTACTGAAAGCCAAGCGAATTTTGACATCTAGATCAGGCATAGGCAAACTCGTCCCCCCAGCTGTTTTAGCACTACAACTCCCATCATCCCTGGCTAACAGGACCAGTGGTCAGGGATGATGGGAGTTGTAGTCCCAAAACAGCTGGATGGACGAGTTTTTCCTATGCCTGATCTAGATGCTGAGTGGCAAGAAGACACGGAGAGTAGCCAGATTGCCAAACTTTTTATTTTTCCTTTTCTTGTTCTGATAAATAATTAGCCAAACTTTCAGGATGAAAGTCCATCACTCTTTAAAGAGCACTGTGCTCTCCCAGGATCAGACAATGGGCTCAGCAGTTAAATTTGGGTACCATAATAATCCTTATGGGAAATTATTATTCCCTTTTGATCTGGGAGAAATGGAGGACACCATTATTCTGCCTGCCCCGACCCCCCTGTATAAGATATTGTGATAGGAATTTTGAGGTCTTAGATATATGTTAAATGTTCATAAGTGTACCAACCAAGCACATACATAGATCAGCACAGGAAGACTGACATGGAACCATTTTGATTCCTAAACTGACCAAATGATATCTCTGCAAGGTCAAGTGGGAAACCTCCCCATTGTCTCTTTCCTCAAATCCTGTCTTAAGGACACATTCAAGATATGAATAGGGTGTGAGCCTGTGACCTGGCCCAGGAACTAAGTATTTATCACTACAAAAGACTGGCCAGGCTACCCAGGAAATCCAACCAAGTAACCTGTCAGACAGGAGATAAACAACAACAGGAGAAAAACAATATTCAAATTTCTGTTTTAGACTGCCTTTTCTGTGATGTAGGTGTGATGTTTCTAGGGGTGGTCTTGATTTACAGGGTGGCAATTTCAAAAGTCTTTATAAGGCCTTGCATACCATTTTTCTTGGTCCTCCTCCTTTCCTGCATGTGAGGGGAGCACCCTGTTGCAACAGATCAATAAAGATCAACATTCTTCTCAACATTCTCTGGTTGGCCTCTGTTATCTTCTCCTACCAATAGGGAACCTATGTAAGGACTCTATATGGGCTCTTGGATACCCCATAAGGGAAAAGGGCAATTTTTGTTTACAACAGTACAAATAATGAGACCCCTATTCACACACCCCTGCCCTATTCAGTTCTAATGTGGCTAAAATGACAACTTTGTCTACAGAGTTTAAATTTATCTGTGTATGTAACAATACTGTTGAGTACATACTGTACGGTATCTGGTATTCAAGTAGTCTTTGTAATGAATTGATATACTGCATGGGTGCTGGATATAATTGAAACGATAGTCGTGTATATGATATTGAGATAATCCTTATGGATTTGTTTGGGCACCTATAATAAATTGCAAGGTTCATCTCCCTGCTGATTTGGGAGTAAACCCCATTGAATTCAAGGGGGCTTATCTCCAAGTAAACATGTTCGATTCTAAGCATGTTTCCCAGAAAGGAAGTCTAACTGAGTTCAATGGGACTTAAGCAGACATGCTTGTGATCAGGTGGTTAAATTGCTCAGTTGGGTAGATCATGGTGCTGATAACACCAAGGTTGCAGGTTTGATGCTCATAAGGGACAGGTGCGTATTTATTCCTGCACTGCGGGAGTTGGAATAGATGACCCTCAGGATCCCTTCCAACTCTGCAATTCTATGATCCCTATGTAAGGTAAAGGTAAAGGGACCCCTAACCATTAGGTCCAGTCGTGACCGACTCTGGGGTTGCAGTGCTCATCTCACTTTATTGGCCGAGGGAGCCGGGGTACAGCTTCCGGGTCATGTGGCCAGCATGACTAAGCCGCTTCTGGCGAACCAGAGCAGCGCACAGAAACGCCGTTTACCTTCCCGCTGGAGCGGTACCTATTTATCTACTTGCACTTTGATGTGCTTTCGAACTGCTAGGTTGGCAGGAGCAGGGACTGAGCAACGGGAGCTCGCCCCGTCGCGGGGATTCGAGCCGCCGACCTTCTGATCAGCAAGCCCTAGGCTCTGTGGTTTAACCCACAGCGCCACCCGCGTCCCATATGATCCCTATGAAATTCACTATTCAGCTGCAGACTGCTACAATACGCAGCTAAGCTTTAAGCACCATGTTCAGGTGAAATGCAATCTAAGGGCTTGTCCACAATCACATTTTATGCAGCGTAAGTTGAAACCAATGAGAGTGTTACAAAGGGGAGCATTTGTGTCCTCTAATGAGCATGCCAGCCCAATTTAGAGGGGAAGTTCCTTTGTTATCTTGACTGCTGTTGAACAATGTGGGGGTCAGCACCCTTGCAAATCATCCAAGAGACCTAGCGGCAAATCCAGACAGACCTCCTGCCACCCCATGCTCCTCTGCCTCGGCCTTCCTGTGCTTCCTTCCTGACAAGGAAGAGGGAGGGAATGTTTGTGGCCAGCATTCGTCCATCAGGGGGAGCCAGCACTTTTGAAAGGCAGCCTCTTCTCCGCAGTTGGCAAGCAAGGGGAGAAAAACACATCTGAGTTGGCCGATGGCATCTGATTAGCTTCTCCAGGCTCTCCTGTTTTGGCAT
The DNA here is from genome assembly GCF_027172205.1 of Podarcis raffonei. Taxonomy (NCBI): domain Eukaryota; kingdom Metazoa; phylum Chordata; class Lepidosauria; order Squamata; family Lacertidae; genus Podarcis; species Podarcis raffonei. Next base: position 15,165,923 of record NC_070603.1, read on the forward strand.
GCCAGAAGGGGGTGTTCTGCTTTGCCTGCCAGGCCTCCCACCCACATGGCCTTTGCCCAGTCAGATTCAGATCATTTGTTACGCGCCTGCGTTCGGTAACCACAACTCCAGCTGGAATCCGACAGCGATACTTTTTCTCCTGAGAAATCAGAAGTTTATTTTTATACGAACTTGAAAAAGACTTCGGGGCTGGATTCAACTACACGGTTGCACTTGCGGGAACCAGCACCACAAATCCTGCTAGTGAAATTTGGGCTTTTCATCTTCTCTCCCTCCGTGCCCCCGCAATTGTCTCTGGGAGAACCTCCTAGAACAGCGAGAGGAGAGGGGAGATTGTTCCGCCTGGCAAGCAGAAATCCTTGTGCAGATAATAATAATAATTTATTATTTGTAACCCGCCCATCTGACTGGGTTGCCCCAGCCACTCTAGGCGGCTGCCAACATATGTAAAAACATAATCAAACAGTAAGGTAAAAGTAAAGGGAACCCTGACCGTTAAGTCCAGTCGCTGATGTCTCTGGGGTTGTGGCACTCATCTCGCTTTACTGGCCAAGGGAGCCAGCGTTTGTCCACAGACTAAGCTGCTTCTGGCGAACCAGAGCAGCGCATGGAAACGCTGTTTACCTTCCCGCCACAGTGGTACCTATTTATCTACTGCACTTTGACGTGCTTTTGAAGTGCTAGGTTGGCAGGAGCAGGGACTGAGCAATGGGAGCTCACCCCGTCATGGGGATTCAAACCTCCAACCTTCTGATCAGCAAGCCCAAGAGGCTCTGTGGTTTAGACCACAGCGCCACCTGCATCCCTAATCAAACAGTAAGCATTTGTATAATAATACAGTGGTACCTCGGGTTACAAACACTTCGGGTTACAGACTCCGCTAATCCGAAAGTAGTTCTTCGGGTTAAGAACTTTGCTCCAGGATGAGAACAGAAATCGCGCACCAGCAGCATGGCAGCAGCAGGAGGCCCCATTAGCTAAAGTGGTACCTCAGGTTAGGAACGGTTTCAGGTTAAGAATAGACCTCCGGAACGAATTAAGTTCATAACCAGAGGTAGCACTGAAGACAAATCCAGTCTTCACCACCGGGTGCTCCTTTGTGTTTTTATGAACAGAGAATTATTCCTCTTTGTCAATAGTGGAGGCACTTCCATTACAATGTTAGATTCACACCGTCTCCCCCTGGAAACCTGGAAAAATGCCTGCTTGTTTTTTGCAGTTCTGGCATATGTTCTCAGGTAGAAAATACAATGATTTCAGTGCAACACTGAATTCCACCCCGGTGTCGTAATGGACTTCCCCCAGTGTATGCATTTTAATAATTGCATGTATTAAATAGTCCCATGGTTGTGATATAATTACTGTTTACATATAGGATAGAGGTTTCTCACCTGTGCTCAATGGCAGGGGCTCCCAAACTGCTCCACAGACCCTTAGTGGTCCACAGTCTTCATTCAAGTGGTCCATGGTGTGTCTATGCAGCAGCATAGTGCATTAAATATTTGTATTGATGTTTAATTGTATTGCTTCTTTTATTTCTTATATTGTATGTTATTTTTTTTGTCTTTTGCACTGTAGTCTATGGAATCTAAACTATCACACTAAAATGCAATATAAGAAATAAAAGAAGCAATTAAAAAAATCATGCAGCGTCTAGCATGGCATATTACTGTTGCTACTACAGGCAGAAAAATCATCCTGTGGTCCACCAGGATCTTCAGCAATTTTCAAGGGGTCAGTGAGCGGGTGGCAGGGCAGCACTGCTCTAGGGCCAATGTATTTCAGATTCTTGTACACCTTAAGAAGGAAGGTGCATGTACAACCTCACTTGCCCAGTATCACTGCCCATTCCAAATACACGCCCTAAGCTGAAGCTGTTGTTTGTCTCAAAATTATATATACCTTCTTTGATATGTGGGCAGATAGTTCAGAAAGACAGCCAGGTTGAATGTGGAAGCGGCTAGTTTGATACACCCTGTGGGCATTCCGAATTATAAATAGCCATGGCGAGATTGGGAATCTAGATTTCAGACATGTGCCAGAGGATGGGTTTCACTTGCTCTCTGCCAGAGAATCAATGAGTGAGAAAAATGTGGCCAGGGCTGGCGCCTGGTCTCATCAGAGGGATGGGGCCAGCATTTTCAACCTCTTAAATGGAGCAATCACTAATAACATTTTAGCTTCATTCATTGGCCTCTCCATCCACCCAGAGGCTTTCCTAATACTGCCCTAGTTCTCTGAGAACAAGGTGCCAGCTCTGGTCACATGGTGGCTGACAAGAAAGAGGTGGCTGCTGGTTTTAGTTTTTTTTTTTTTTAATTGGCCACTAGATTGATTGAATATTTACAATCCAATTGCTCTACATTCCTTTGAGGAAACAGCCTCCTTCGGCCTATGGTGAAGCCCTGTGCTTGGGCATAGCGTTACGGCTGCATTGTCTAAATTCAAATATAGCTTTTAAAATTATTTGGCGAGGGGGAAAGAAAGGGCAATGATGTGCTGTGAAAAGGAAGGCCTGTTAATTGTTATGAGTTAGGGCTGGGCAATATAATATCATCCAAAACTGGTTTGAAGTCCATATCACGATAATTTTTGACCTGGCAAAATATTGCGAATCATGATGCATGCGTGCGTGTGCAATGCAAAAGTCACAGTGTGGGGGAAAATGTGAAGTCGGCTAATGCCTCTACCTAGCTCCATCCTTTGTGGACATCATATCAGTATGTCGCAATGTTTAGATGGTGATACTGTATATTGCGATGTTGGAAACCAGATATCACGCATCCCGGGGGGGGGGGGAGAATAGGCTGTATGCAGTGACCCTTCTAACCCCTGAATCTTGTTGTTTAGTCATTTAGTCGTGTCTGACTCTTTGTGACCCCATGGACCAGAGCATGCCAGGCACTCCTGTCTTCCACTGCCTCCCGCAGTTTGGTCAAACTCATGCTGGTAGCTTTGAGAACACTGTCCAGCCATCTTGCCCTCTGTCGTCCCCTTCTCCTTGTGCCCTCCATCTTTCCCAACATGAGGGTTTTTTCCAGGGAGTCTTCTCTTCTCTTGAGGTGGCCAAAGTATTGGAGCCTCAGCTTCAGGATCTGTCCTTCCAGTGAGCACTCAGGACTGATTTCCTTCAGAATGGGTAGGTTTGATCTTCTTGCAGTCCATGGGATCTGAATCTTCTTGCAGTCCATGGGAACCCCTGAATCTAGCAAGTGTTAAATGTAAGCTAGTTTTCTATGTTGGTAAAGGTAAAGGGACCCCTAACCGTTAGGTCCATTCGTGGTCAACTCTGGGGTTGTGGCGCTCATTTCGCTTTATTGGCCAAGGGAGCCGGCGTACAACTTCCGGGTCATGTGGCCAGCATGACTAAGCCACTTCTGGCGAATCAGAGCAGCGCACAGAAACGCCGTTTACCTTCCCACCAGAGTGGTACCTATTTATCTACTTACACTTTGAGGTGCTTTCGAACTGCTAGGTTGGCAGGAGCAGGGACAGAGCAACGGGAGCTTACCCCATCGCGGGGATTCGAACCGCCAACCTTCTGATTGGCTCGCCCTAGGCTCTGTGGTTTAACCCACAGCGCCACCCGCATCCCTTTTGCTATGTTGAGGTGAGGCCATTAAGTGAAATAAAGGAAAGGGGTTGTGTGCAAGATGGCAAATGAGTGGGGCCAATTGTCCAGCTCATGGTTGGTTGGTTGGTTGGTTGGTTGGTTGGTTGGTTAGAAGAACAAAGCCAGGAGTTGGGATTGCAGTGATGTGACCTGGAAGAAAAGCAGCAAGCTGGAGAGAGCGTCGGAGCAACGTTTCAGAGCAAGGTTTGCTTTCTGTTTGAACCCAGGGCTGCCGCTGTGGGAGAAACAAGGTCTTGTTGGGGGTGTTGATGCTGTGAACCCCCCCATCTTAGGTTGCATATCTGCGTAAATAAACCATCTATCATAAAGATACCGCGGTCTCCGCTGTGCCTCATTCCGAAAGGAAACACAAACCCTGGTGGAATCCCGCACTGCTTGGAGATTGGGGTGTCACACAGCAATATTGAGCCTCAAGGATTTGACCCCCACCTTCGCTATACATTTCAAGCAGGGTCATACCACACTCTTCCTCCTCTCAGGGGGCGCTATAAGCATTTGCAGAGGCAGAGGTGGGGCTTTTTTAAAAGCAGCTTCTGATTCTTTGGCCTAGAGCAAGTGAAACCCATCCCTTGTTGCATATCTGAAATGTAGGGTTTGCTCCAGGATAAAGAGTCGTGGCTATTTATAATGTGTCCAGAAGCCGGTGGCAGGAGATACAGGTCTGAGGCAAAGCCTGGTGGCTCAGCGTAGGCAGGTCTTCCGCTTCACAACACATCCATGTCTTCTTGCTCCTCTCCAATAATTTAAATAATTTTAAATAATTTTAAATAATTTTAAATAATTTTAAATAATTTTAAAAGCTGTTCTAGGAAATGCCAATGCATTTCAAAATGTGCATCAAACTTGGACTCCTGTAATAACCCAGTGCTTCCAATAACCATCATAGTGGGGGGGGGGGCATGTCCTAGAGCCACAGGTAAAGCACACTCTTCCAACCAGCTGAGGGCAGACTTTCTCTCCCTTTGGCACGATATGGGCAGTGCCCCTTGCTGCATGTACAGTACAGTCAGTGGGCAGTGGAGCAGGGGAAGGCGGAGGAAAGAGGGAACATTGCCACTTCCAGAGTTCTATGGCACTTGCCGTGTGCAGTTCACGTGTTGTTATGTACTGAGTTGAATAGGATCCAAACTGCAGCAGTCTGATTGGTCCTAGAACAATAGGATCCAAAAGGCAGCAGTCTGATTGGTCCTAGAACAATAGGATTCAGAATGCAGCAGTCTGATTGGTCCTAGAACAATGCAGCAGTATGATTGGTTGGCAGGAACTACCCAATCATGCTCCAGATAGAAGTGAATCCACAACCTGATTGGCTTACAGTAGAATTCCGGAATTAGCCAATCATGTGCAGCCCATTGTGTAAATAATGTATATAAAGCAGATACTTTGAGGGGACTTTCATTCATTCCTCCTCACCACTATGAGCTGAATAAAGAGCATGAAATCACTTCACGACTCTGAGTATATTTCACGTGTGCATGCTAGACATTTAGCCATTTTAGCCACGGGGCACAAAAGTGCTCTCTTCACAGGGCGCCGTCGACGGAATCCTGTTACGGCATCTTACCAGGGATGCTTCGCCCCAGGCTTCTGCTGACTCAGGTGGGATTGGCTTTGCATCTGACAGTATAGTTTGCATGGGATTACAGCTGTTACCACCTCTGCGCATAGCTCGGCACCCTGCCTGGCAGGGAAAGCTACACCATGATTGATTAGCGTGTCGGGCCCAAAATAATAACCTGCTGATTGCATCACTTCTGAACATGAGGTGTTTGTCATGCCACCTTTAGTAGGTCACCTTCAATCCCGGGCGGGGAGCAAGTGTGTCTTGGGATCTATAGAGAGATTTCACCCCATATCTCAGAAGCAGGAATGGAAGGCAGCAATAACCCTCCTCCTTTTTCTGAAGGACCAACATCTATTGTTTTAAAAACATGGGGGGAAATGGTGGTTCCTTAATCTCTTCAGGAAGAATGGTTGAAAGGCAATAATTCGATGAGGATCGAAACAAACCAATTGGAAAGTTGGTGGTTTTTCTACATTTCAGATAGGGATGTTGCGTCAGTCATTTCCCAGTACAGTGGTACCTCGGGTTACAGAGGCTTCAGGTTACAGACTCCGCTAACCCAGAAATAGTACCCCGGGTTAAGTACTTTGCTTCAGGATGAGAACAGAAATCACACGGCGGCAGCGGGAGGCCCCGTTAGCTAAAGTGGTACCTCAGGTTAAGAACAGTTTCAGGTTAAGAACAGACCTCCGGAACGAATCAAGTTCTTAACCCGAGGTACCACTGTAAAGTGGTACCTTGGTTTACAACCATAATCCATTCTGGAGGTCCGTTTGTAAATCAAAACAGGTTATAACCCAAGGCGCGCTTTCGCCAATAGGGCCTCCCCCAAAAATATGTTCATAATAATAAAAAAATGGGTTGTAATCCAAAAAAAAGGTTGCAAACTGGGACACGCACTTCTGGGTTTGTCGTGTTTGTAATCCAAAACGTATGCAAACCAAGACGTATGCAAGCCAAGGTACCACTGTATCATGTTTTGAACTGCAGGAGTTTTTCTTCTCATATCTATTCTAACTCTTGTGAGAACATGTGGGAACCCTCACCTTCTGACAGGATTGGTCTTCTTCAGGGTGTCATTCCTTCCCATCCTTTCCTTTTGATTTTTCTTTTCCAACATCCCGCAGAATGGAGGCGAGCAATTGGGTTAAACCACAGAGCCTAGGGCTTGCCGATCAGAAGGTTGGCAGTTCGAATCCCCGCGACGGGGTGAGCTCGGTCCCTGTTCGGTCCCTGCTCCTGCCAACCTAGCAGTTCTAGAACTTTCTGATGGTAAGAGCTGTTTGGCAGTGCAACAGGCTACCTCAGAAGGTGGTAGACTTTACTTCATTGGAGGTTTTTAAACAGAAGTTGGGTGGGCATTTGTCTGGGATGCTTTAGCTGTGATTCCTGCGTTACAGAGGGGTGGATTAGATGATCCTTGAGGTCTCTTCCAATTCTAAGATTCCATGGCAACTTAGCATGCTCAGGCATCATTGGGCAGTTTCTGGAAAGGTTGGTCCACTCACTTTAATTTTTTTTTATAACCTTGAGTTTACCCCCCAAGCATGCTGACACGTTCCTCTTAGTGACCCTATTTTGGTTCCATATCTCTTGAAAGTCATCACCTGACTGTTCGTCATTTACAGCTAGTGGGAGTGACAAGTAAGATGATGTTGAAGTGTGTTCCACATCCCTCTTCAATGGAATGTTCCTGCTCAGGGCGCCCATCAGCCAGCCATGCCCTATTCTCAAATACTCCATTTCCAACCCCCTTCAATTTCTATTTTCAGCTGACAGCCACCATATTTTTCACTCTATAAGACGCACCAGACCACAAGACGCACCTAGTTTTTGGAGGAGGAAAACAAGAAAAAAAATATTATGAATCTCAGAAGCCAGAACAGCAAGAGGGATCGCTGCGCAATGAAAGCAGCAATCTCTCTTGCTGTTCTGGCTTCTGGGATAGCTGCGCAGCCTGCATTCGCTCCATAAGACGCACACACATTTCCCCTTACTTTTTAGGAGGGAAAAAGTGAGTCTTATAGAGCAAAAAATACGGTAATATTCAATGGCTCAGTCGGCATTGGGCTGTTTTGGGCTCGGGCTTTTCTTTTTTTCTTTTCTTTTAATGCTTCTACAAATCCAGGGGCACCTTGGAACATGCTGAAAACTCCTTGGTTCTCAGTGTCTCCATTTTGGCTCCAGTGCTGTCAGCACTCAGCACCCAAGTTTTCTATCAGAGGGAAAGACAAGTGAGACACGTAGTGCAGTACTGCAGACATATTCTCCTTTATGTTTCTCGGTCCAGCTCTTCTTAAGAAAGATATGCGTTGCGCTTTTCACTTGTGAAAAATAGCAAACTCAGGTTTCCTCCTCGCCAATATACGTTCCCAATTAACTAGGCAGCAGATTTCCTTCTGAAAATGTATTTCACTTAAGACAAACACAGAATTTTAGGTGACATCTTAAAAAGGCATCTCCCCTCTCTTAGAGGATGCAATGCCTATTTTAAAAATGATGCCTGCTATGACATGCGTGCATCCTCTAATAAAAAAGGATGTGTATATTTTGCAGGTGGCGCTGTGTGTTAAACCACAGAGCCTAGGCCTTGCTGATCAGAAGGTCGGCGGTTCAAATCCCCACCATGGGGTGAGCTCCCGTTGCTCAATCCCTGCTCCTGCCAACCTAGCAGTTCAAAAGCACGTCAAAGTGCAAGTAGATAAATAGGTACCACTCCGGTGGGAAGGTAGACAGCATTTCCATGCGCTGCTCTGGTTCGCCAGAAGCGGCTTAGTCATGCTGGCCACATGACCCGGAAGCTGTACGCCGGCTCCCTCAGCCAATAAAGCGAGATGAGCGCCGCAACCCCAGAGTCGGTCACAACTGGACCTAATGGTCAGGGGTCCCTTTACCTTTACCTTATGTTTTGCTTCAGAACTATGGTTTTCGCCCACATGCAAATATGTGCAATTATAATCAATAGATTCTTATCAGCTAAAGCTCATACAATGAATTGACTAAGGTGTCCCCAACTGGGTGACTGCCATAGGAAATAGCCACCAACCCCCATCCTTCTTGCCTCTCATCGGCAAGGGTGTCCATCCTGAAATCAAGGTTACCTCTGACTTTGGAGATGTCTAACCCTGATATATGGCCCAACTGAGCCAAGCGTCTGGGGCTGTTGCAATTAAGGCATATTTTTAAACCTGAGTGTGAGGTCAGACAGGTCTCCGGGTCATTTGAGTACCGTAGCAGCGGTGACTGCCGCAGTAAACTCCTGCAAGTGATTTATGCAGTAGGAGGAGCAGGGGCTGGGCTCATTTTTGTCACCCTTTGGTGAGCACGGAAAGATTGCTAGGGGGGTTAGTTTCCACCATAGAGCCTCTATCCTCAGGTTCCTCCTGGCAAGCATAAATGAGAAAGGAGGGACCAGGTTCCTCCTCTCCCTTTTCTTGATAATTTGGCAATCCAAGTCACTGAACTACAGCTCCCAGGGTTCTCTGGGTAGAGGGCTTGGCTGTGTTAAGCCATTTCAAACAAGTCCATCCCTAAGTGAATAACTCAGACATTTTGAGCCTCCCCCTCTTTGTTGTGGTCCCACAAACGTTAAGCCCTTAACGCAACTTGAGCCTATGGATATTTATGGAGAACTCAGTCATGCTCAGTTCAGTGGAGCTTATTCCCTAAGCAGGTTTGTGCCAGTAAATCCCATCCCTTTCAATGTGATAGTTAAGCATGTGCTTTCAATCTCCCCCCACTGATGCCTGCACCCCTTGAAATTGCTTGACAGACTGAGTTGCGTCCATATTTCACTGATGATTCTTAGTCTGTTCTGATTAACAGAGCGTCCTTCTGAGATTTCCTCCACAAGAACCTAAGAGCTCAACTAGAAGTGGAACAACAGACCCACAAATCAGAATCTCTTGCGGTTGTGTTTCCTTCAACTCCCAACGAGGTGTGCGAGTTTGCGGGTTTGACTAGTGAAGCAGCAGCGGAGGAAGAAGTGTTTTAATATTTCCCTCCTTTTTCATTTATTCAATCTCAGTTGCATCCCTTCCCCAGCTGCTGTTCATTCCACCAAGGAAAAAGAATGGGTGTGTTCTGCCCTCTGCCCTCTTGAATGGGTAATTGTAGATTTGAGAGTTTGGAGATTCACATTGAACAAGGGGAAAGGAGGAGACCATGAAATACTCTTCCTATTGCAACACTCCATTCTGAAGGAAATCAGCCCTGAGTGCTCACTGGAAGGACAGATCCTGAAGCAGAGGCTCCAATACTTTGGCCACCTCATGAGAAGAGAAGACTCCCTGGAAAAGACCCTGATGTTGGGAAAGATGGAGGGCACAAGGAGAAGGGGACGACAGAGGACGAGATGGTTGGACCGTGTTCTCGAAGCCACCAGCATGAGTTTGACCAAACTGTGGGAGGCAGTGGAAGACAGGAGTGCCTGGTGTCCTCTGGTCCAGGGGGACACGAAGAGTCGGACACGACTAAACAACAACATTGCAACACAGCCCCTGACCAAATTAGCAGCCCCATATGGCTATCCTGAAGTGAAATGAAAACAAAGTATCGTAGTTATAGATCTCCCACATTACGTCTTCTTTAACCTTCTTTTCAGGACATCATCATCAGAAGTACTGCAAAATGACAATATCTGCAAACCAAGATTTTTCAACAGTCTAGATGAGCTTCCTAGTGTTGTAAACAATATCTGCCCTATTTTCCCTTATGGGTATCCAAGAGCCGTATAGAGTCCTTAAGTGAGTTCCCTATTGGTAGGAGAAAACAACAGGCCAACCAGAGTATATTGAGAAGCAAAGCAGCTAGTAAGCCTGATCTTTATTAAAACTGTTGCAACAGGGTTCTCCACACACACGCAGGAGAGAGAAGGAGGATGCAGAACAAAGGTGTGCCAGCCCTTATACAGACTTTTGAAATTGCCCACCCTCAAACTCAAGACTGCCCCCAGAAACATCATACATACATCACAGAAGGGGTGCAGCCCAGGACCCGCCCAATACATCATAAATACATCACAGAAAGAGGTGGTCTCAGCAGTCTAAAACAGGTTACCTGATTGCATTATCTGGGTTTTGGCCAATCTTTTGTTAAAATAACTACTTAATTCCTGAACACAGGTCACAGACTCACCCTGTTCATATCTTAAATGTGCCCTTAAGGCAGGATTTGTGAGCACAGAGACAATGGGGAGGTTTTTTTTATTTTCTCCCTCCTCGCAGAGAAACATTTGGTCAGTTTGGGAGAGTCAAAACGGTTTCAGGACTGTCTTCCTGTACTGTTTCAGACATGTGGTTTATATATTTATGTACGTGCTTGCTTTGTACTTTTAATTTATATATATGAGACCTTAAATTCTTATAACACTAGTTTCTCTGCCATTTAGAGAAACCAGAAAAAAGACAGAAAAATATACATACAACGTGCTTCTTAATAGTCTCGCATCCAGGGGATTCTCATGTCAGAACCTGCTTAGTTTGGGTATTGAAGCTGGATCTGCTGTCTCTAAGCTTTTCGCCAGTTTCTGCAGAGTTAAGCTCTGCATCTAGGTGAGATCTGGTCCATCAAAAGTCATGTATGGAAGCCCAGTATACCTGAAGGAGCGTCTCCACCCCCATCGTTCTGCCCGGATGCTGAGGTCCAGCGCCAAGGGCCGTCTGGCGGTTCCCTCACTGCGAGAAGCAAAGCTACAGGGAACCAGGCAGAGGGCCTTCTCGGTAGTGGCGCCTGCCCTGTGGAACGCCCTCCCATCAGATGTCAAAGAGATAAACAACTACCTGACATTCAGAAGATATCTGAAGGCAGCCCTATTCAGGGAAGTTTTTAATGTGTGACATCTTGGTGTATTTTTGGTCTTTGTTGGAAGCTACCCAGAGTGGCTGGGAAAACCCAGCCAGATGGGCAGGGTATAAATAATAAATTACAGTGGTACCTCTGGTTACAGACGCTTCAGGTTACAAACTCCACTAACCCAGAAATAGTACCTCAGGTTAAGAACTTTGCTTCAGGATGAGAACAGAAATCACGCAGCAGCGGCGCAGCAGCAGTGGGAGGCCCCATTAGCTAAAGTGGTGCTTCAGGTTAAGAACAGTTTCAGGTTAAGAACAGACCTCCAGAACGAATCAAGTACTTAACCCAAGGTACCACTGTATTATTATTATTATTATTATTATTATTATTATTATTATTATTATTATACAGTTACAGATAGGTAGCCGTGTTGGTCTGCCATAGTCAAAACAAAATTTTTTTTTCCTTCTAGTAGCACCTTAAAGACCAACTAAGTTAGTTCTTGGTATGAGCTTTCGTGTGCATGCACACTTCTTCAGATACTTCAGCTCATACCAAGAACTAACTTAGTTGGTCTTTAAGGTGCTACTGGAAGGAAAAAAAATTTTGTTATTATTATACAGTTTTTGGTCCTCGCTCCATCTGCTGTCAAAGGCTAAGGTCAGAACCAGGAGGCTGCATGAATTTCAGTTGCAGCTACCCTGGAAGCAAAGAAGGCAACTGAGGCTCCCCTCCAAGGTTACTCATCAATGTCATCATCACTCCTGCCGATAAATTTAGCCTTGACTTGCTTATAAATTAATATAAGCTGCAGCTGTAGGAGGGGCAGAGACAGCCTCGGAGGCTTGTTTCTCCAGAGTGTAAGAAGAGGAAGACGTGCCCTTTCCCTGCACATGCTGTCCTAGTGAAAACTGCTACTCCCAGCTGCTTCTAGACCATCGCCAAAAAGGCTGGGATTACAAGGAGATTTGATCAACATCATACAAACGAGGTTGATCCAATCACCTGCCTCAAAGAGCATCTTGCAGAAAGAGGTCTTTATGTGCCGCGGCTTCATTCAGGTGGACTGGTTGCGTAGGTACCAACTGTCTCTGTTTACCAGGAACAGTGCCTGTTTCCTGGCCTTTGTCCCTGGAGGTATGTCTTTAGTTGCTGTATTTCTGCCTTTTCGGACTGCCTTGCTCAAAGGATTTTTCCTCACTCGCTGGCATTCCCCATGACTGGGTACATGTTGTCACTAGTTCATGTGCATAAATGTGCCTGCCAGTTGTGTTGTGGCACATTCAGGAGTGCGGGGGACCTTCAGCAGAGTCTTCTTCAGAAAGTCTTTATGCCATGCAGCCCCATGCCCTCTCAATAGATAGATAAATATTTAGACAGATACCGTACTTTTCGCTCAATAAGATGCACTTTCCCCCTCCTAAAAAGTAAAGGGAAATGTGTGTGCGTCTTATGGAGCGAATGCAGGAGGGAGGCTCTGCTCAGTGCTCCTTTTAAAGAGCCACATGGAGCATGTGTGCAGCTCTTGGGGGCTTTTCCCCGAGGAGGGAGAAGGGCAGCCCTTCTTCCTCCTCAGGGAAAAGTCCCCAAGAGCCGCACACATGCTCCGCATGCTCTTTAAAGGGAGTGCGGCTCTTGGGGGAGCCTTCATCCCCCTGTCCAGGAGAGGCTTTGCGCGGCCATCCAACAGCACAGTTGAATAGGAAAGAATGCACATTGGGTTTAGTTGCCTTTGCTCAATCCTCTTTGCAAATGGTTTTGTTGTTGTTTAGTCGTTTAGCCATGTCCGACTCATCATGACCCCCATGGACCAGAGCACACCAGGCACTCTTGTCTTCCACTGCCTCCTGCAGCTTTGTCAAACTCATGTTCGTAGCTTTGAGAACACTGTCCAACCATCTCGTCCTCTGTCGTCCCCTTCTCCTTGTGCCCTCCATCTTTCCCAACATCAGGGTCTTTTCCAGGGAGTCTTCTCTTCTCATGAGGTGGCCAAAGTATTGGAGCCTCAGCTTCACGATCTGTCCTTCCAGTGAGCACTCAGGGCTGATTTCCTTCAGAATGGATAGGTTTGATCTTCTTGCAGTCCATGGGACTCTCAAGAGACTCCTCCAGCACCACAGTTCAAAAGCATCAATTCTTCGGCGATCAGCCTTCTTTATGGTCCAGCTCTCACTTCCATACATCACTACTGGGAAAACCATAACTTTAACTATACGGACCTTTGTTGGCAAGGTGATGTCTCTGCTTTTTAAGATGCTGTCTAGGTTTGTCATTGCTTTCCTCTCAAGAAGCAGGCGTCTTTTGTTACTTCTCGTTATAACTGAAAACTTAATACCTACTATACATTTTCCAAGGTTGTTTGTTGGAATGTATTTGGATACCTTGCTACCAAATTTTGCACAACCGTTTCGGAGATAAAGGAGCAGGCTTCCATCTACGTTTGGATACAATGGGATGCGATTTTGAATCAAGATGGCAGACTGAACCTTTCAAACTACTGATTTTGTTTTGGTTTCATGGAATTCCACAGCAGTGCCGGGCATGAAGCTGCTATTATCTAATAGCGTGTGTTGCTGCATTTGGTGCCAGTTGAATATTTTATATATCTAATGTGGTCTCTGCTTTCATTTTACAAAAGCTTTGTTTCAGGGTGACCACATATGCAAAAGTCAGCCCTGCCTTTGTAGCAAAACTAACAACATCTCATATCTATTTTATAAAGGTAAAGGGACCCCTGACCATTAGGTCCAGTAGTGGCTGACTCTGGGGTTGCGGCGCTCATCTCGCTTTATTGGCCGAGGGAGCCGGCGTACAGCTTCCGGGTCATCTGGGCAGCATGACTAAGCCACTTCTGGAGAACCAGAGCCGCACATGGAAACACCATTTACCTTCCCGCTGGAGTGGTACCTATTTAGCTATTTGCACTTTGATGTGCTTTCGAACTGCTAGGTTGGCAGGAGCAGGGACTGAGCAATGGGAGCTCACCCCATTGCGGGGATTCGAACCTCCAACCTTCTGATCGGCAAGTCCTAGGCTCTGTGGTTTAACCCATAGCGCCACCCGTGTCCCATATCTATTTTATACATCTATGCAATTTCCCCTGTGAAAATACACCATTTTATTGCTATTTTAAAGCTTTTAAAAAGTGGGCTTTTAAAAAAAACTAATTTTCAAATGAATGAAAACTAGAGGCTCCCCACCCCCTCCGCAAATATGCCATATTCCTGGAGGAGTTAATGTCGCAGATCTTTCTCCCATTTTTGATATAAAATTTAGTTCCTTTCCAGTCAATATTTAATAAGACATGATGGACATACTCTCAGAGTTGATAGTCAAGTTTTTCAAATTCAGCTCTTGGGTAAGATGTTAAGTTCCCTCCTCTGCAGATACAAAAGAAACCCTAATTTGAAAGTATTGTTAAAACAGGATAAATGTCCCCACCAGTCTTTGTGACAACATCTATATAAGGAATGACGTTATGATTGAGGAAAAGATCTTTATAATGATATAAATTACAATTTCCCAACATACCGTTGAGACTGCTTTTCCTCCTAGCTTGTCTTTCTGCTTTTCTACCCAGTGCAAGCAACTTAATAGTCAAGACAGAGTCTTAAGACATCAAAGAATCCATGTGACTTTTATGGTTCAAGACTGTCAGGACTGGAGTGTTTTATCCCTGTGCTGTGCTTGCAAGTAATCTCCTATTCCCACAATCCTGATGATTGCTGGCAGCAGGTTTTCTTCCTTTCTTCCTGAGATCTTTTTCTTCTTCTTCTAGATCTGCACGAAGTACCCCTGTTTTCCAAACATCTGGCTCCCACGTACCCATCCTGGAAGGATCTTGAAGGCCACGCACCACTCTATAAATATAATGAGATTTTCCATGGAACATCTTGACCTGGCAGATTTGCTGATGGGGGGGGTTTGCAGGCGCTGTATTGCTTGCACCCGGGACCAGTTTATAATCAACTGCAGATGTCATGGAGTGAATATGAAGTGCCCAGAAGCAGAATGCTTATGACTGGCAATGGAGAACGTAATAGAAGATCCTAAATAAAGGGAAAGAGGAATAACTGTTAGACTGTTGTAGCAAAAAGGAAAGAAAGAATTCAAAGAGACTTGCCTTGCACCATCCAAAAGTGGCCCACCAGTACAGTTGGACTCCAACTCCCATGAGCTCCAGTCAGCATCACCAACGGTCAGGGATGATGGGAGTTGTAGTCCAACAACACCAGGAAGGAAGCAGGTTCTCCACCCTTGCTTTATTATGAATTGTGCATTTGTCACAGACAATGTTTCATTGCATTTCATGGTCATTTTGCCCTATATTCTTTCTGTGTATGTACCTATATATCAGGATGCGGGTGGCGCTGTGGGTTAAACCACAGAGCCTAGGACTTGCCGATACGAAGGTCGGCGGTTCGAATCCCCATGACGGGGTGAGCTCCCGTTGCTCGGTCCCAGCTCCTGCCAACCTAGCAGTTCAAAAGCACGTCAAAGTGCAAGTAGATAAATAGGTACCACTATGGCGGGGAAGGTAAACGGCATTTCCGTGCGCTGCTCTGGTTCGCCAGAAGCGGCTTAGTCCTGCTGGCCACATGACCTGGAAGCTGTACACCGGCTCCCTTGGCCTGTAAAGTGAGATGAGCGCCGCAACCCCAGAGTCGGTCACAACTGGACCTAATGGTCAGGGGTCCCTTTACCTTTTACCTATATATCAATATGCCTGCCAGCTGAGAATAGCCAGGTTAATGTTGTAAACTTCCCAGGATGCTCTTTGGAATCTTTTAAGTTAAATGAAATATAAATAAGCAAAACACTTAATGTAGCTGATGGAGTGCCCTCTAGCTCTCAAAAGCAGGTGCCACAATAAATCTGTTAGTCTTTAAGGAGCCGCAAGACTTCTCAAGCTCTTGTGTGTGTGTTTTTGCAAGGTTTTTTTTATTGCTAATGTAGAGTTGGTTGGACAGTGTCCTTGAAGCTACCAGCATGAGTCTGACCAAACTGCGGGAGGCAGTGGAAGACAGGAGTGCCTGGCGTGCTTTGGTCCAGGGGGTCAGGAAGAGTCCGACACGACTAAACAGCTAAACAACAATGTAGAGTCAAAAGTACAAACACAATCGCAAAATGTGGGAGCTGTGCGAAAGTTGTAAATTCAAGATAATACAGAGCAGATAATCTGTTTCAAAGAAAATTAAAACAGCAAAACACATCATGAGAGCCAAATTTTGCGATTTGGCATGGGAAGAGAGTTTTGCATATCTGAACTTGACACATAAGAAATAAAATTACACCAAACAACACAGAAATGTTCCAGGCCTTCCCTTTTTGAGCAATTTTCTCTGCAATAGCCAGAGTCTGTATATGAACTTTAACTGTTTTTAATGGGTTAAACCACAGAGCCTAGGACTTGCCAATCAGAAGGTCGGTGGTTCGAATCCCCACGACGGGGTGAGCTCCCGTTGCTCAGTCCCAGCTCGTGCCAACCTAGCAGTTCGAAAGCACGTCAAAGTGCAAGTAGATAAATAGGTACCACTCCGGCAGGAAGGTAAACAGCAGTTCCATGCGCTGCTCTGGTTCGCCAGAAGTGGCTTAGTCATGCTGGCCACATGACCACATGAGCTGTACGCCGGCTCCCTCGGCCAATAAAGTGAGATGAGCGCCGCAACCTCAGAGTCAGTCACGACTGGACCTAATGGTCAGGGGTCCCTTTACCTTTACCTTTAAGATGTCTGGTAGATTAGTTTCCATTGTTTGCAGTCTATGACAAAACTGCACACAATTGCATTTGGATGTTGCTTTTATATTTTGCAGTTGCCTGTTTTAGATGTATGAATCACCTGTGGTTTTGTTGTTGTTGTTGTTTTAATAATGGTGCTTTCATTCAGGATACCGAAAAGTTGCTAAGGAATACTTTTTGGACAAGGCGGGTTGGACGTCGAGCTGAAGTTATTTCACACAGGGATACGGCAGAGCTTTGTGCTAGGTCATTTGTCGTGGGGGAGCCTGCGCCTTGAATTTTCACATGCATTTTCCCCGAGCGCAGATATGATGCGGAGGGCATGGAATCTTACTTAACAGCTTTTTTCGCTGCAGTGTGCACACACACGCTTACAGACGCACACTGCAACCCAACAAAGGGGCCCATGTTCTGGCCCAGCCAGCCGGGGGTGGATTGTATAACAAGGCAAAAGCACAAAAGGAGACTGATGCACCGGGAACTCTGACAGCGCCCTTGCAAGGAGGCCCTTGTCTTCAGAGTGACCAAGGATTTCCTAAACCCACACGGCCAAAAACGTGTGGCATCTAGGCCTGGAAAAAAAGAACAGCCTGGGATTCCATCTCTGCCTTTACGTCAGATTCCCTTTTACTATTGTACGGCTCTGGAAATTAGCGATCAATACGGAACAGAAAGGCCGTTGTTCCAGAGAGGGCGGGGAGCCAGCTGTTTATCTCGGGCCATGTCAATGCCCCTCTTGTTAGCATAGCTATTGCCAGCCACCCCCCCGGGGCCCCCACCCTTACTCTCAAGAACCACATGCAAGGCAGAAGACAAAGAACGGCCAAGTTTCTGCTGGTGGCAGGGAATATTTCCTCTAGAGATTATGGAACTAGAACCGACAAAGCTGGCTGAAGCCGGGTCGACTGGTGGCAAGTGTAGCTGCAGCTAGAACAACAGACGGATAAGAGGGGCCCAGGAAATGGAGCGCTGGGTGGGCCAAGAGATGGGGTCTGACCCTTCCCCAGCAGTGGGTAAGGAGGAAGAGAAAGCATACAGTGGTACCTCGGTTTTCCTAAAGCCCTAAACGGCCGCAGCCCAGTATACCTGAAGGAGCGTCTCCATCCTCATCATTCTGCCCAGACACTGAGGTCCAGTGCCGAGGGCCTTCTGGCGGTTCCCTCACTGCGAGAAGCCAAGTTACAGGGAACCAGGCAGAGGGCCTTCTCGGTAGTGGCACCCGCCCAGTGGAATGCCCTCCCATCAGATGTCAAAGAGATAAACAACTACCTGACATTTAGAAAACATCTGAAGGCAGCCCTGTTCAGGGAAGTTTTTAATGTGTGACATTTGATGTATTTTTAATCTTTGTTGGAAGCCGCCCAGGGTGGCTGGGGAAACCCAGCCAGATGGGCGGGGTACAAATAATATATTATTGTTGTTGTTGTTGTTGTTGAACAGTCCTGTTAATGAACAATTCGGTTTATGAACTCCACAAAACCGGAAGCTGTGTTCCAGTTTGTGAACTTTACCTCAGTCTACAAACAGAAGCCAAACAGTGGAAGGGCACTGGCAGCGGGAGGCCTCATTAGGGAAAGTGCTCCTCGGTTTAAGAATGGATTTTGTTTAAGAATGGACTTCCGGAATGAATTAAGTTCATAATCCGAGGTACCACTGTATCGAGTTGGGATCCAGATTACCTGATGCACAGAGAAAAGGGCCCTGTCTGCATCCTTCATTAAG
The DNA here is from genome assembly GCF_027172205.1 of Podarcis raffonei. Lineage (NCBI taxonomy): Eukaryota > Metazoa > Chordata > Lepidosauria > Squamata > Lacertidae > Podarcis > Podarcis raffonei. Next base: position 15,184,376 of record NC_070603.1, read on the forward strand.
GATCACCCTAGTGGTTGCAATAGTCAGAGACTGAGGATGCCACAGGAGGCACCCAAATCTGAATGGATGTGAGAGAAAACTTATCAGCAAGATATGGTGTCACAGCAGGAGATGGAACAATCATTATTGTTCAGAGTGGGGGAAAACAAGGACCAATTGGAACCCAAGAAGATCCATCACACATAGAGGACAGGCCACCACCACCAGAGGTTTGGCCTTGATGACCCAATCTTACGGTGGTTGGGCTACATGTAACACACTTTGATGTTAAAGTCATTCAATCCATTTCCAGGCTATTGTTTTGGGGCAGGTACTGATCTCAGGCAAAGCGATGTCTGGTGCAGGTCCAGACAGGGCTCAGGCTGTGCTATAGGAGAGCAGAACTCTGAGACTGCTTCAGCAAGCATCACATTGAGACCAGACCTAATAGAGCAGAAGCAAGTACATCTTCACTCTCTGCTGAACATCACTTTTCAGTTCCAGCATCCTAGCCCAGTCCATTCGTCTTCTATTCTGGCAGAGCAGGGAAGACTCTAGTTTCAGCCTCTGTGATGGAGTTTGAGGATAGCAACACAGGATCCTCAGGCCAGAGGGGGCACTTGTATCACAAGCTCCACCAGTGTGGTGTAGTGGTTAAGAACAGTAGACTCATAATCTGGTGAACCAGGTTCGTGTCTCCGCTCCTCCACATGCAGCTGCTGGGTGACCTTGGGCCAGTCACACTTCTCTGAAGTCTCTCAGCCCCACTCACCTCACAGAGTGTTTGTTGTGGGGGAGGAAGGGAAAGGAGAATGTTAGCAGCTTTGAGACTCCTTCGGGTAGTGATAAAGTGGGATATCAAATCCAAACTCCTCCTCCTCCTCCTCCTCCTCTTCTTCTTTTTCTTCTTCTTCTTCTTCTTCTGGGGTTGATCCTGCATGTGTTCTTCCACTTCTGCTTCAGGGTCCTCATCCTCATCCCCTGATGATGAGGAATCTGGCTCCAGGCATCTATAGGTTTACTTTGGCGTCTTGCAGACACAATACTTAGCATAATACATAATGCTGAACGTAATACATAACCATGATTTGTTTTCCTCGACCATGGTTAAGTCTCCATTGAACTTTGAATACCTAAACCATGATTTAGACCAAGGGTTCAGAAACTTGGGTCTCCAGTTGTTTTTTGACTACAGCTCCCATCATCCCTGACCACTGCTCCTGGTAGCTAGAGATGATTGGAGTTGTAGTCCAAAGGCAGCTGGAGACCCAAGTTTGGGAAACCCAGACCATAAAACCAGGATGTGAAACCATGAGCTGTGGTTGGTTTGCAAACCATTACATCTGTATGAACAAGCAAATCTACACTGAGCAAACAAAGTTTCCCCACCTCTCTAACTTCTCTGCATGAAGGGGGTCAAGGAGGAGGTGCTGATATCTCTCTTAACATGCCCTTCCAGGACAGGTTTGGTCAGGAAACTAAACCATTATTTTCAGTGTGCATTTGGGATGTTAACCAGAGCTCCAGCTACAAATGATGGTTAATGTTGAGTATGGTTAAGTTTCAGACCAGAATACTAGAAGTTGCCCAGGAGGCAAAAAAGGCACTAAATCATGATACTGCTTTAGAGCAGTGTTTCCCAAACTTGGGTCTCTATTTTTGGACTACAACCCCATCATCCCTAGCTAGCAAGACCAGTGGTCAGGGATGATGGGAATTGTAGTCCGTAAAGAGTTGGAGACCCAAGTTTGGGAAACACGGCTTTAGAGTAAATTCTCTGAAACCAAGCCTTATGAGGAACGGTTGAGGGATTGGGAACGTTTAGCCTAGTAAAGAGGAGACTGAGAGGAGATATGGTAGACATGTTCATATATCTTAAAGGCTGGAGGGTGGAACAAGCTTTGGAGAGCCAGTGTGGTGTAGTGGTTAAGAGCGGTAGATTCGTAATCTGGTGAACTGGGTTTGATTCCCCGCTCCTCCACGTGCAGCTGCTGGGTGACCTTGGGGCCAGTCACACTTCTCTGAAGTCTCTCAGCCCCACTCACCTCACAGAGTGTTTGTTGTGGGGGAGGAAGGGAAAGGAGAATGTTAGCCACTTTGAGACTCCTTCGGGTAGTGATAAAGCGGGATATCAAATCCCCGTAGGCAAGAACCCAAACCAATGGCTTCAAGTTACAAGAAAGGAGATTCCGCCTAAACATCAGGAAGATCTTTCTGACAGCAAGAGCTGTTCAACAGTGGAAAAGACTCCCATGAGAGGTGGTAGACTCTCCTTCCATGGAGGTTTTTAAGCAGAGGTTGGATGGTCTACATGAGATTCCTTCATTGCAGGGATTTGAACTAGTCGTCCCTTGGGGTGGGGTCCCTTCCAACTCTACAGTTCCATGTTTCTATGAAATTCTGGGATGCGGGTGGCGCTGTGGGTTAAACCACAGAGCCTAGGACTTGCCGATCAGAAGGTCGGCAGTTCGAATCCCCACGATGGGGTGAGCTCCCGTTGCTCGGTCCCTGCTCCTGCCAACCTGGCAGTTCGAAAGCACGTCAAAGTGCAAGTAGATAAATAGATACCGCTCCGGCGGGAAGGTAAACGGCGTTTCCGTGTACTGCTCTGGTTCACCAGAAGTGGCTTAGTCATGCTGGCCACATGACCCGGAAGCTGTACGCCGGCTCCCTCGGCCAATAAAGCGAGATGAGCACCGCAACCCCAGAGTCGTCCGCAACTGGACCTAATGGTCAGGGGTCCCTTTACCTTTTTGAAATTCTGAGGGTGAATGGAGCTGCCATGGAGCTAACCTGACCTCCTCCTGCTGGAGGGGAGCCCTCTCTCAGAGGGTCAGGGGGAGGGAAGGGAAACAGTTGCCTGAGCATGCTCTGAGTGGGAATGGGATTTATTCTGCCACAGATGTTCTCATTAAGATCAGGTTTCCTCCAAGTACAGTATGTACAGTCTTTGCCGGTCACACCCTTCACGGAAAAGCATTTTGGCACGACCCGGGCTCATCTTTCATTATCTCTCCCCCCCTGCCCCGCTTGGAGAGGGTGCACGGTCGGGAGAGGGGCAGCCCATCTCACTGCCAGGGCCTCAAATTCGCGGAAATATGCAGGCATGCCCTCTCCAAGAATCTCCCCACTCTGCTTTAACTGGAAGGAAGACAATAAGATTGCCAAAAGCCTATAGAATTCGAATCCGCAGCACAGCGCTGGGGAGAGTAGAGAAAGAGGCGGGTGGGTTGGGGGGGGAGAAAATCCTATTTTGGGATGTGTTAACTTAACAGGAGCATTGTGCCCAAGTCATGAGATGCAGCAGCAGTTCCGCTTGGCTCAGGATTCCTCATACTTTGGCTACGGAGCGGCATGCAGTCAATACCCCTGTATTGGGGTGGAAGCAAAGGGGAGTGGTCCCGGGTTGTCCTCCCCACCAATGTTTCAAGGCTTCACACACCCCATACATTCAAAGTACTTTTAAGTTACATCCCTCTCCCCCAAAAAAGAATCATGCGAACTGCAGTTTACCCCATACAGAGCTACAGTTCCTAGAACCTTTAAAAGACTTACAGTGGTACCTCGGGTTACATACGCTTCAGGTTACAGACTCCGCTAACCCAGAAATAGTGCTTCAGGTTAAGAACTTTGCTTCAGGATGAGAACAGAAATCGTGCTCCGGCGGCGTGGCAGCAGCAGGAGGCGCCATTAGCTAAAGTGGTGCTTCAGGTTAAGAACAGTTTCAAGTTAAGAACGGACCTCCAGAACGAATTAAGTACTAAACCTGAGGTACCACTGTACAGTTCCCCGGATTCTTTTGAGTGGGGAATGTGCTTTAAATGTACAGTGGTACCTCAGGTTACATACGCTTCAGGTTACAGACTCCGCTAACCCAGAAATAGTGCTTCAGGTTAAGAACTTTGCTTCAGGATGAGAACAGAAATCGTGCGGCAGCGGCACAGCAGCAATGGGATGCACCATTAGCTAAAGTGGTGCTTCAGGTTAGGAACAGTTTCAGGTTAAGAACGGACCTCCGGAACGAATTAAGTACGTAACCAGAGGTACCACTGTACTTCAAACATATGGTGTGTACACAGCCTCACCATTTGCAAAGGACACAGAACTTTGCTTTCTAGGGGCTTCCCTCTGTAACCAGGCCAGGGATTGACAGCTCTGCCAGTGCTGGTTCTCTCAGTTTCTCATTTTTCCAATCTTAAATTCAGTCCACGTTTCCTCACTATATGGTTTTTAATCCTCATGAAAATTCAGCAGCAGCTTAGTGCAAAATTGTCTCCTAATAAACACACTTTTGGTTTCGACTAACGCACACATTTTTGGAAACTGCTTCCCTCTACACAATGCATTTCTGGATGTTATTTGCACTAAATATATGTGTCTCTGCAGATATGCATCCTTTAAGTGCCTTGTTTTGATTGGAGAACGACATTCGCAGTGCAAATTTCGAAGGGTCAAAGGGTACTTTCTGATTCAAAGGTGAACAAAATCAATTTCCTCCACCATCCCTGAGCCAGGAGCAGCTTTCTGCCTCCCAAGTCTGCCGTCAAAACAGAGGAGAGATGCCATTCTGTCTGGTTTTTGGCAAGAACTTGCCTTACCCATGTAGACCCAGCCTTTCTGGCTGCATGAGCTCTGTGCGTGCATCTCAATTTATGGCCCTTCCCGCCCACGCATTGTTCCACCAAGCCCTCAATGCTGCCACTGTGCAGGGAGCAGATACCCACGACCGGCCAGCATGCAAAATGTCCCCCCCCCCAAGTCCCCTTCCTGCCTCGCCCGCTGTGAATTGAGATGGAACGGAACATTCCACACCCACAAAGCTGAACACCCTATATTATTCAGGGTCCCGTCTCAGAACACACACACACACACACACACACACACACACACACACACACACACACACGTCCTGAAAGGAACTGGTTCGATTCCTTGCCAGCAGAGGGACGCAGCCACTCCTGTCTTTTCCTGGTCCTAATCTGCCTCCATCGTAATGCTTCTCATGCTCTTGATGTGGTTGAAATTCTAGGAAACATGCTCCATATACCATTGCAATGTGGCACCTCTGACCGCACCCCCTTGATTTACAGTAGGGCCTTTAGGGCAGTTCTGGTGCTGCTGTCATACAACCAGGGGAGCCAGGGCCCCCCAAAATTTTCAAGCAGGGGGAGCTGCCCCTATACATTCCATGGCGGCCATGCGTGCATGCCGAATGATGGGTTCTCCGCACTTGTATCGGGAAGTTTTTGTGTTTAATGTTCTATTATGATTTTGTATATGCTGGAAGCTGTCCAGAGTGGCTGGGGCAACCCAAGCAGATGGGCACAGTACAAATAATAACATTAGTATTACTATTAAAGATTGCCGCTGGATTTTTACTTTTTGGGTAGGGTATCCCCAGCTGTTACTTTTTTTGGGGGGGAAATCTGCATTCAGTTTCCTGTATCTTTCACTATCTCCCTCGCATTTTGCAACATCAGGGTCTTTTCCAGGGAGTCTTCTCTTCTCATGTGGTGGCCAAAGTATTGGAGTCTCAGCTTCAGGATCTGTCCTTCCAGTGAGCACTCAGGGCTGATTTCCTTCAGAATGGAGAGGTTTGATCTTCTTGCAGTCCATGGGACTCTCAAGAGTCTTCTCCAGCACCATAATTCAAAAGCATCAATTCTTCGGCGATCAGCCTTCTTTATGGTCCAGCTCTCACTTCCATACATCACGACTGGGAAAACCACACGAAGAGTCGGACACGACTAAACGACTAAACAACAACAAATCCCCAGCTGCACTCCACAAAGGTGTATTGTTTCATCATGGCGGCACCATGATTGGCAGTGCTACATCTGTTGAACATCTGCCTGTCACCCGAGTCTCCTTGAGTTACTTTTGTAAAAAAAAGAAAGAAAACAACTAATAAGTTTAATAAATATATAAAAACTCTTGCTTTTTTAAACAGATGATCTAATGAGGCACAGTGACCACTGTATTACTAAGAATAATATCTGTGCTGGTTATGTGTAGGTGTGAGACAGACACACAGACATTCTTTCAATGTGGGCATCTTGCCAACGGGCCACCACACTGTATAAGTAGTTCCATGCCATGGCTTCAAGGCAGGGGATCCGCTGAGAAGCTGAAGGTATATCACTGCAGCAGGGTGTTTTGCTGCGGGTTCGTCTCATTGGCTACAACCGACCGCCGGCCCATCACTCCTGATTTTCAAGATAACCGAGATGTTTCGCATAGGCAGCCCGCCTATTAACTGGCTCTGGCCAGAGGAGCTGCCGCCTCGCCTGGCATTGATCCTTGGAGGAAAGTTTTGCGTTGGCTCTTGGGTGACGGATTGAACTTCATGTTCTCCTGGCTCATCATAACTTTAAAGGGCAACTTGGGATTCGAAAGTAGCCTCAAAGATTTGGAGGCCCATGTTTTTCTCCAAGGGCAGTGCCAACAGAATTGAGTTGGGCCCTCCCCAGCTCAGACCGATAGCTATAATTGTTGGCCCAGTGTGGCTCAGAGACCTGGGTTGAAATCCACCTACAATGTCCCACTTTTCCTTAGGGCATCCTATTTTCATTGGAGAAATGTTGGAGGGTATGTCAGCAGGTTCTTCTTATGTTCTTATCTACAACACAAAATTATATTGGTTTAATAATAATAATAATAATAATTTATTTATACCCCACCCATCTGGCTGGGCTCCCCCAGCCACTCTGGGTGGCTTCAACAAAATATTAAAATACAGCAACTGCCCTGTGGCCGCCTGCACGCTGCGCCATTGGGGTTATAGGTTCTGCCCCTCTGATTTCTGGACTGAAATATTCACATTGCTATTCTTCCAGCCCCCAGTGCTCTGTGCAAAGCAACCTTTCCCATAGCTGATTCAATCTCTCCCTTGTGGATTGCATAGGATATAGCTGGTGAGTCACATATTCCTCAGGAGGAGACGGGACTCTCTTTGCTTCCTCTCTGTATTTAAACACCATTCTTTCAGCGACCTGATGAAACCCTTACCCAAAGGAGAGTGCCACTACAGGCAGGGACACTGGGGAGCCTTTGATTTGGTGCCAGGTAGAGAATTATTCCAGCCAGTGGGGGAGAGCAGGGAGATCATGATTCCCGGCCTATTTTGGGGAGAACAAATCAACAGCACAACAGGTGGTGAGCCTTACAGCTGCTGCCTGGGGGATATTACTTACTGTTCAAGGGCATCAGAGTTTCCACATGGGCTCACTGTCCTGTGATCCCACCCACCTCTTGGCACTGAGCTACTGTCCCATCGTAAAGCCACTCCCCACACCCAGCTCTCTGTGAGCCTCAATTCCCATGGAAGAGCATGCATGGCAAAAGATTCGGCTAGGTAACTGGTCAAGCTCTGCAAGAGATGCTTCTCTCTTTCATGTCCATCTTGAAGGAGGTACTCTGTGCTGAAATGTTATTCATGCCTCAGCAAGGATCCTTCCATTTGGAGAAAAGTGTGTGTGTGTTGGCAACCTCCAGATGACCAGTTTATCAAGCATTCATTCTTATTTGCTCACACCATGATTAATACATCATTTGGATTATATCCAGGGAGCCTCCAGATTGTCGCTGTTTTCGGGTGGGTTATAATCACATTCTGGCAAACTCGGGGTGCGCAATTCTAGCTGATAAGGAGGTCTTGCACAACAAAATATTGCAAAACATTGGGGATTTTCCCCCCCCACTAAGGAAAGTGATGGGAAGTGGGAGGTCACATTTGTTTTGATGCAGCAGCGTCTGACATCCCCTCAAACAAAGCAGAATGAATGCTCATTCAATAGCCAATGGTCATCAAGGTAAAAGGTAAAGGGACCCCTGACCGTTAAGTCCAGTCGTGGCTGACTCTGGGGTTGCGGCACTCATCTCACTTTATTGGCCAAGGGAGCCGGCGTACTGCTTCCGGGTCATGTGGCCAGCATGACTAAGCCGCTTTTGGCGAACCAGAGCAGCACACGGAAACACTGTTTACCTTCCCGCCGGAGCGGTACCTATTTATCTACTTGCACTTTGACGTGCTTTCGAACTGCTAGGTTGGCAGGAGCAGGGACCGAGCAACGGGAGCTCACCCCATCGTGGGGATTCAAACTGCCGACCTTCTGATCGGCAAGCCCTAGGCTCTGTGGTTTAACCCACAGCGCCACCCGCGTCCCAATGGTCATCAAATCTCCCTTCAAATAGGGGCAGTGCTCCATAATCAATGTGCCTGAAAAGACCCAAAGTCTTTGTTGAGCATTCATTCTGATTTGCTTATGGGTTGGTTATATGACAATAAGCACCCATTCCAGTTTGCTTGCAGGGTGTCTCCTTGTCTTCTGTCTCACTATTTGTTCACCTCATCACTTTATAAATGGCAAGAAGTTGGTTTAAAGGTCAAAGGTGAATTTGTTGTGCGGTGCTTAGGGTGACCGAGCCACTTTCATAGAATCATAGTGTTATGTACTAAGCTTGGATCCTAGAACAATAGGCAAGTAGGATCCTAGAATGCAACAACTGATTGGCTTGCAGGAGAAGACCAATCAGGCTTCAGGAGGAAGTTAATCAGCCTATTAGGCTGGTAGGATCGTAGAATGCAACAACTGATTGGCCTGCAGGAAAAGACCAATCAGGCTCCAGGAGGGAAGCAGAATCAGCCAATCAGATGGGACTCATTATGTAAATAATGTATAAAAGCCTGAGGTTTGGCGGCCAATTCAATTACTGTTTTACAAGCTGCAATAAAGAGCGTGAAATCACTATAGGACTCCGAGTATATTCACATAGAGTCGGAAGGGACCCCGAGAATCATCTAGTCCAACCCCTTCCAATTGCACAAACAGTATTGACAGTGCAGCACAACCTGGGAGAGATTGAAGAGGATGGGTACAAACTGGTTCCTGAAATTAGAGAAAATCCAGGGACTGTGGGCAAGAGGGTCAGGAGGTGAGCAGAACTCTAATCTCCCGGCTGCCTGTTCAGATCCAAGCTCAGCTGCTTGCTCCTATCATTTACCTTACCTGAGACATGCCCATGAGGCTCCTCTAAGAAGAGCAGGGAATGTTACCATGGCAACCAGATGCCTTCCAACCACAGTGTCGGGTGGGGTTCTAGCATCTGAGAGGGGATTCCTTGCATTGGCACAGCTCCCTGCGGTCTAATTATTTGCTTAGAGTCTTGATCGGAAACCAGTTCTATTGGAGGAGCAGAGGGGCAAGGATGTAATTTAATAGCCTTTTTGGATGGTAGTGTGTATTACTTCACTGGCTTCAAAATGCAGCCCTGTTGTGTGGCTCGTTCTGCCAAGGGGGTCCCTTTGCCTTCTGACCACAGCTACTGCAGCTGCTTTTGAGAAGATACAAGGCAGGAGGGTGTTCAGATCAAGGAGAGCAGTTCTCATCGGCTCCTGACAAAACCGTCAACCCCTGAGGAAATTGCTAGGGCAGCCTCTCCTGCACCTTCCCTGGGGCTGTGTAAGGAAGGCCTATGTGCCCCAGTGACATGAGCTGATGGGCAGGAGGCCATGGTTTGGGGGAAAGGGTCTCCTAGGGGCTAGAGGCTCCCCACTCCTGGCCTAGAGTCCCTGTTATGTACTGAAGTTCTCACCCTGGGCCAGCAGGGGGATACTGTAGATAGTTATGCAAATGAAGGTTCGAAAGTGACGTTCAGTGATTGGATAGTTTTAGAAAGTTGCTACAGTTACGTTGTTCTGGAGCTCTATATAAGCAGGCTGGCTGAGCTCTTCAGTTCAGTTCTGTTCTGGCCTCTGAATAAACAAGAGCTGTTTGAAGAATCGCTGTGTCGTCTGATATTTTCACCCACAACTTAACAGTCCCAACAACACACTTGTCAATTTCAGTTCTTACATCACTCATTGGCTAAAAAAGCTGAAAGGTCGGAGGAGGCATATTGCCATTTCTAGTGCTTTGGCCCTCCAGTTGTTTTTGGCCTACAACTCCCATGATCCTTAGCTAGCAGGACCAGTGGTCAGGGATGGTGGGAATTGTAGTCTCAAAACATCTGGAGGGCCGAGGTTGAGGAAGCCTGTTTTAAGACATCTGTTGAAGACCTTACCTTTTCAACATCTTTTAAGTGGATATTTTTATTCCAGTTTGTGGACACTTCCAAACTCTTTTTGGGTGGGATTCAGTCATGTACAGTGGTACCTCGGGTTACAGACACTTCAGGTTACAGATGCTTTGGGTTACAGACTAACCCAGAAATAGTACCTCAGGTTAAGAACTTTGCTTCAGGATGAGAACAGAAATTGCGTGGTGGCGGCACGGCGCCAGCGGGAGGCCCCATTAGCTAAAGTGGTACCTCAGGTTAAGAACAGTTTCAGGTTAAGAACAGTACTCCAGAATGAATTAAGTTCTTAACCCGAGGTACCACTGTACCAGCAAATATAGGTTGTGCAATTATAAACTGATTTGGGAATCTTGCAAAGCAAACCCGCTTTCTGAATAGATCGGACTTTTTGCAGCAAGGAAAGTAAAAGGAAAATGCATGGGAAGGAAAAATAAATAAATAAATAAATAAATAAATAAATAAATAAATAAATAAATAAATAAATTTGTTAGTCATCTTATCTTGCCCAAGGCAAGCTCAAGTGACTTACAACCAGCCAAGCAAACAAACAAACAAACAAACAAACAAACAAACAAACAGATGAACAAACACACTGGAAAGTGTGAGATAATATTTTCTTTGATGCAATGTCACCTAAGCTTCCCACAAGCGAATCAGAATAAATGCTCATTAAACAGCCAACATTGTCTAGTCTCCCTGCAAACAAATGATGCTCAACAAACAGGTCATCCAGAAATGCCCTCTATCTGTATTGGATTTGAAATGGTTTATATATATGTTTTATTGTTAATTGCTTTGGGATATTTCATGGGAAGTGATTCGTAAATGAAACGAAATATTATCAAGCTTTCCACCTGCGTTTGGCTAAAACCATTCTCACCTGTTCTCCATTTCAAAAAGCTGCATGGGCCAAGAATTATAAACTGGCAACAACAACAGCAATAACTGCGTAATGCCAAGATGAAAGGATGGTGTTGAGGCGTGAGAGGAACAGCGGAGATATTGGAAAGCCCTTACAAGAAGATAAATTTGAGAAGTCGGAGAATAGTAGTGGTAGCTTCTGTTAATTCACTGCAAGTTAATTTGCTTGTAACAAAGGACTGGCCCAGACTTGTCATATAATGGCTTCTCGCAGCGAGGAAACTGCCGGAAGGCCCTCAGCACTGGACCGCAAGGTTGCAGGTTCAATCCCTGTATGGGACAGCTGCATTGCAGGGGGTTGGACCAGATGATTCACAGGGGGCTTCCAACTCTACTATTCTATGATTCTAGGACATAAAACACACTGATTTCAGGATCATTTGATGCAATCCCTTTGACACTTTGTAAGGAATAATTTTGAAACAAGTCAAAACAACCCTTCCTTCCTTCCTTCCTTCCTTCCTTCCTTCCTTCCTTCCTTCCTTCCTTCCTTCTTGTTTCAGCAAAGGAATTTCTACGGTCAAACTGAACTAGCTATACATGCCGATTTATAATTGTTTATATCAGCATGCAGATCAAATGCAGACCTATGGGATGTTCCAAGCCTCGCTCCACTTTTCCCTCAAGAGTTTTTGCCTAGTTCAAATCTTCCTGTCAGGGAAAGTGGCTGGAACAGGTCAGCAGTAACTCACAGGGTGTTAGGTAAGGTTAACTCTTTATTCAAAGAAACAAAACGGCTCAGGCCTATTGAGCACAGCACGTCTTCCTAGATCTTGCCCCAATTAGGCCGTTGTGAGGCCCAAATGTCCCCACCTTCCCAAAGCTTTCTAAGACTTCTCCACTCCTGGGTCCAGCAGACTGTTAATCGAAAACGCTTTCTTGCATAAATTTCTGGGCAGGTTGAAATTTGACAAGAAAAATCAGCTGGCACGTTAAAAAATATAAAGAGATCCTAGGATTCTCTGAGCATCTGCTTTCGTTCTTAAGTTGTCCTTAATATCTGAAGCTGCCAGATGGGCGTGGGTAGCAGGAAGCAGCAAGTTCTGATTATTGCTACTCTGTGCTGTGCTAAATATTGTTTTCTGTTGTATAAGTCTTAATTTAAGATTCAGTCAATACCTTAGATACAGTGGTACCTTGGTTTACGAACAGCCCTGTTTGCGAACTATTTGGTTTATGAACTCCGCAAAACCGGAAGTAATGTCCCGGTTTGCGAACTTTACTTACCGGTAGGTCTAAGAATGGAATCCGAATGGTGGAAGGGCAGCAGTGGTGGGAGGCGTCGTCAGGGAAAGCCCGCCTCAGTTTAAGAACGGTTTCGGTTTAAGAACGGACTTCTGGAATGGATTAAGTTCATAAACCGGGTACAACTGTACTTGGAATCTATTGGGCTCCTTTAAAAGGTAAAGGTAAAGGGACCCTTGACCATTAGGTCCAGTCGTGGCCGACTCTGGGGCTGTGGCGCTCATCTCGCTTTACTGGCTGAGGGAGCCGCAGTACAGCTTCCGGGTCACGTGGCCAGCATGACTAAGCCGCTTTTGGCGAACCAGAGCAGCGCACGGAAACGCCGTTTACCTTCCTGCCGGAGTGGTACCTATTTATCTACTTGCACTTTGACGTGCTTTCGAACTGCTAGGTTGGCAGGAGCTGGGACCGAACAACGGGAGCTCACCCCGTCGCAGGGATTCAAACCACCAACCTTCTGATTGGGAAGTCCTAGGCTCTGTGGTTTAACCCACAGCGCCACCCGCGTTGGGCTCCTTTACAGTTGTATAAAAAAGGACTAGCTAAGATAACTCTGTGTTGGAGATGTGGCAGAGACAATGCCTCTCTGAAACATATGTTTGTACAGTGTTCTACACTTAACCAAATTTTGGGAGATAGTGCTGGGCTGTGCAACTATGACTGCAGAAAAAGTCAAATCTTTCAGAGGAGTGTATTCTTTTGAACTATATACCTATTGTGTGGAAATTAACAATGGGGCAACCAGAATTGATTCCACGTGCCCTAATGGTGGCCAAGAGAGACTGATGAACTGGAAGAATTAAATATATGATCCCCTTTAATCAATGGGCCGACAATATGACAACTTATGAACCGAGTGCTTACAGGTGTAGACTTTGTTTGGATAAAGATGACAATGTTTGGAATGAGTTTGTGCCGAATCTAGTAGGCTATTAACATCTACATACGCATTAGGAAACACTATATCAATTTACAGTGGTACCTCGGGTTAAGAACTTAATTCGTTCTGGCGGTCCGTTCTTAACCTGAAACTGTTCTTAACCTGAAGCACCACTTTAGCTAATGGGGCCTCCCGCTGCTGCCACGCCACGATTTCTGTTCTCATCCTGAAGCAAAGTTCTTAACCCGAGGTACTATTTCTGGGTTTCTGTAACCTGAACCGTCTGTAACCCGAGGTACCACTGTATTTAAGAATTTATGGGAGTATATTACATTGCATTTTTGCATATTGTTTCTCTCTCTCTTCCTTATATACATATTTGTTCACCTCCCATATTTTTTCTCTGTATCACGTTATTTCCTGATAATTATTATTTTTTCCATTAAAATATTAATTATAAAAAAAATTCTCTGTGTTATGCTAATACTTTCCGAAGCCAGATCCCTCTTTGCAGGCTGGGTCCTGGGCATGGGTTCACCATTGCTGTGATGCAGAACAGCTGTTTAGATGCATCTTGTAGGCTAAACATTCCAGTTGGTGGAACACAGGCCTTCCCTAAAGGGAGGGGGACCCTACGGTGTATGATCTGTTGCTATCAACGGGCTGATGGGAGGGGGGCTCAGCCCCCACTGAGCTGACAAATGCCAGGCTTATCTCTGCCACCCAAATAGCCCCTTCTTAATCCGCACCACAGGTGGTGCCGAGTGGGGCTTGGCAGGGAACACTGGGCAAGCCACATCAGTGCCAGGCCTTGAACCCCACCCGTGAAATAGGAGGGGCAGGCTTGGAGGAGACACTTGGAAGGGTGGTTCCTCAGAACTACTCTGAGAATGCAATGGCATCCCTACACAGAAATCATTCTGCCTTAGAAACAGCCTGCAGTCGAGATTGTATGGCCAAATAATAATAGAAATAATACAGTGGAAACTTGGTTCTTGAACACCTTGGTACTTGAACATTTCAGCTCCTGAACGCTGAAAACCTGGAACAAAATAAAAAAATTCCTTCCAGTAGCACCTTAGTGACGAACTAAGTTAGTTATTAAGGGACGCGGGTGGCGCTGTGGGTTAAACCACGGAGCCTAGAAGTTGCCGATCAGAAGGTCGGCGGTTCGAATCCCCGCAATGGGGTGTGCTCCCGTTGCTCGGTCCCAGCTCCTGCCAACCTAGCACTTCGAAAGCCCGTCAAAGTGCAAGTAGATAAATAGGTACTGCTCCAGCGGGAAAGTAAACGGCGTTTCCGTGCACTGCTCTGGTTCGCCAGAAGCTGCTTAGTCATGCTGGCCACATGACCCGGAAGCTGTATGTTGGCTCCCTCGGCCAATAAAGCGATATGAGTGCCGCAACTCCAGAGTCGGCCACGACTGGACCTAATGGTCAGGGGTCCTTTTACCTTTACGTTAGTTACAGTATTAGTATGAGCTTTCGTGTGCATGCACACTTCTTCAGAATGCACACAAAAGCTCATACCAATAACTAACTTAGTTGGTCTCTAAGGTGCTACTGGAAGGAATTTTATTATTTTGTTTCGGCTATGGCAGACCAACACAGCTACCTACCTGTAACGAAAACCTGGAAGTGTGTGCTCCAGTTTTCCAAGGTTTTTTGGAAGCTGAACATTCAATGTGGTTGTCGGCTCTTGTTTCCAGGGCACCTGCGACAATCAGAAGACGCACCTTGGTTTTCAAATGTTTTGGAAGTTGAACGGACTTCCGGAATGGATTACGTTCGAGAACCAAGGTACCACTGTAGTTTTATTATGTATACTCTGCATATCCGCCACTCTGGGCGGCTTCCAGCACAAAGAAAAAAATGTCAAAAACGTCAAACGTTCATAACCTCCTGATACAGAGCTGCCTTCAGATAACTTCTAAAAGTGAAATAATTGTTTGACATCTGACGGGAGGACATTCCATAATAAAGGTGCCACTGCCGAGAAGGCCCTCTGCCTGGTTTCCTGTAACCTCACTTCTCACGGTGAGGGAACCGCCAGAAGACCCTCGGAGCTGGACCTCTGTGTCCGGGCTGAACGATGGAGGTGGAGGCGCTCTTCCAGGTATACTGGGCCGAGGCCATTTAGGGCTTTAAAGGTCAGCACCACTTTGAATTGTGCTCGGAATCGTACTGGGAGCCAGTGAAGATCCTTTAGGGCTTGCTTACATGTGAGGTAATTGAGGTGAATATCTACACATGGGTTGCTTCCCAGCTGCACACAGTTGATGGCATTATTAAAGGTAAAGGGGCCCCTGACAATTAGGTCCAGTCGTGGCCGACTCTGGGGTTGCGGCGCTCATCTCGCTTTATTGGCCGAGGGAGCCAGAGTACAGTTTCTGTGTCATGTGGCCAGCAGGACTAAGCCGCTTCTGGCGAACCAGAGCAGCGCACGGAAACGCCGTTTACCTTCCCGCCGGAGTGGTACCTATTTATCTACTTGCACTCTGACATGCTTTCGAACTGCTAGGTTGGCAGGAGCAGGGACCGAGCAACGGGAGCTCACCCCGTCGCGGGGATTCGAACCGCCAACCTTCTGATCGGCAAGTCCTAGGCTCTGTGGTTTAACCCACAGCGCCACCCGCGTCATTATTATTATTTATTAAATTTGTAGGGGTCGTCTTGTGGTGTTTGAAACTGCCCTCTGGTGGGAATGAAAAAGAGGCAGCAGAGAGAGAGAGAGAGCGAGAGAGCGAGAGAGCGAGAGAGAGAGAGAGAGAGAGAGAGAGAAACTGGTGGATAAGGGGCCTGTCTTCTGTGGCAGCTTGTGATTGCATCCTGCAATATTTAACCAGGGAATGCAGAAAACTGTCATATTCAAATAGGGCATGAATCTCTCTCTCTCTCCCTTTCTCTCAGTTGTTTCTTTCAAGAGAACTTATCCGTGAGGAGTGAGTTTCCAGGTCACAGATCTCCTGGCCCCATTCTCTTCTTACAGTATACGCAATGTTTTCTCCCATTTTCAGCACTGTTTCTACTTCAGGACAGAAAGCTTGTCACATACCAATGGCTCCCATTAGACAGTGGAACTTTGCGTCTCAATTCACAGGATAGATACATGAACAATATGAAATAAATTCCCTCTGTGCTTTTTGATTGCCTTTTCAAGCTGGAACGTGTGCAGAGGAGGGCAACCAAGATGATCAAGGGCCTGGAAACCAAGACGTATGAGGGAGCTGGGTATCTTTATCCTGGAAAAGAGGAGACTGAGAGGAGACATGATAGCCATCTTCAAAATATCTCAAGGGCTGCCATGTGGAAGATGGCGGAAGCTTGTTTTCTCCTGCTTTGGAGGGTAGGACTCAAACCAATGGATTCAAGTTACAAGAAAGGAAATTTTGACTCAACATCAGGAAAAACTTTCTGACAGCAAGAGCTATTTGACAGTGGAACGGACTCCCTTGTGGGGGTTTTTAAGCAGAGATTGGGAGGCCATCTGTCATGGATGTTTGGATGCCAGGGATTGGACAAGATGACTTGTCCCTTCCAACTCTCCGATTCTATGATTTTCAAAACCTCTTAAGCAGAATGTGTACAGTGTTACTTCTCAAAGTGATCAAAGTTTGCTTGGTTAAGGATGGAGATATCAACCACCTCAAAGTTGGCAAATTCTATCATTTTATCAGATTTGTGCAAAATGAGCGAATACCCCCTTTTAAAGTAATGCTATTTATATTCTCATTAAGAGCAGCCGCTTAGGCTGAAGACAGTGAGAGATTCCTGCTTGGGGGAGTGAACGCACCTGGCATTTTTACTGCTGGTACACCGACTTTGGGGTCATAGCTCAGGGATAGGGGCACATAGGTTTACATACCATATTTTTCGCTCTATAGGACGCCCCCCACCATAGGATGCACCTTGTTTTAGAGGGGGAGAACAAGAAAAAAAATTTCTCCCCCTCTCTGCTCAGCGCCCCTTCAGCAAAGCAGCAGGAGAAATGGAGCCCCTTCCATTTCTCCTCCCGCTTGGCTGAAGGGGCGCTGCGCAGCTCTCACTCTCCGCTGAAGCCAGGAGAGTCTTGCTCTGCCGACTTCAGCGAAAGGAACCTGAAGCCTGCGGAGCGCAGCGAGAACTTGCGCTGCGCTCTGCAGGCTTCAGACGGCTATCCCTGAAGCCTGGAGAGCGAGAGGGGTCGCACACGACCCTTCTCACCCTCCAGGCTTCAGCGAAAGCAACGCGAAGCCTCCGGAGCGTGGAGGGAGCGCTCCCCCTGCGCTTTGGAGGCTTCGCATTGCTATCGCTGAAGCCAAGGAGCCTGCATTCGCTCCATAGGATGCACACACATTTCCCCTTAATTTTTGGAGGGGAAAAAGTGCGTCCTATAGAGCGAAAAATGCGGTACATTAAATCTCCAGGTTCGATCCCAGTCATCTTCTCCAAGAGAGAGCTGGGAGAGAAGCTGCAGAGCTGCTGGGCTAAGTGGACAATGGTCTAAACGCTTTGTGAAAAGCAGCAGCTTATGTTTCACAAAACCTGTTTGACCAGGAAAGACGGCGACACAAAAGTGCCCACATGTCATAGGGAGGCAGTGCCTGACTCCCGCTTTAACCTTTCAAGTTAAGGTAAGCTAGGACAGGAAACCCAGAAAGAGACTGTCTCATTTTAAAAGGAAATTCCACCTGGCAGACAGCTCGGTTTACACCGGCGCGCACGTCAAGCAAAGAAACAAAGTCGGATTAGAAGTACATCTACTCAGGGTTGTTTTTTTTTAATTCAATATATTAAATATATATTAATAATTGGAAAAAAGTCACATACTGGAAATTGGAAAGGAGGGATAGACAAATATAAATGTCAAAAAAAAAAAGTTTGGCAGACTTTACAATACAAAGTTATATACACAGAAAGGCAGAAGGTGTCCTGCAAATTTAGGGCGAAGCACATTTCTCAGCGGCTCATACAGAAGAGCCCTCCCCCCCCGCTTTCTCTCCTCTGCCATTCATTCAATCATCCATTCATCTGTATTTACAAAGCCAACGTGCCGATCCTCTTATATACAACTTTTACACACACAAAAAAGAACACAAAAACACCATCCGACAAAACTTGGCCGCCCCCGACGAAGCGGCAGGTGGGAAGAACAAGCTATCTGGGGGATATGTGCTTGCTTACGGCAAAACTGGACTGCCACTTCCCCCAAGTTGCGCCGAGTTCAGGATTGCAAGCAGCTTTTACGGAAGGGAGTTGGAAAAACTAAAAACAAAAAACCTCATCCAGTTCCCCTACTTGAGAGGGAATTCTTTGCCAGGGCCAGGAACGTGGATAAAGTAAGAGAAGGCAATTCTTTTTTTAAAAAAAATCCCTAACCAGCCTTTGACTATTAAAAAAACAACAAAAAACACAAAACACCAACATATTCCACATGTATTACACAAAGCTGATCTGTGCAACTGTATGGAATTTAGGCATCGCATTGCACGTGTGGAGCCGTTGGCAAGTTACATGGGAAAGGCAGCATTATTTAGGGATATTGTGCATGTGACCCTAGAAGGCACACCGGGATTCCCAACCCCACACCCCACAAGGTTAAAAAAAGAACACAAACTCCAAAAAAAGTTGTCCGAAGTTCAGAGAGAGGAAGAGGAGACGAGAGAAGGAGAGCAATGTCCCACTAAACTCCAAGATCAAAAAGGGTGGACGAAAGGAGAAAGGGGGGTGTGGAGACATGATAACGCTAGTGGCCTTCATCTTCCAACCACTAGGCTTAAAAATTTTAAACATCCTCTGTAATGTCACTGGGGGAGAAAAATGTCCCTGCAAACTCCCCTCCAGGTGATGGGGTGGCAAGGAAATCCCCTCTGCCAGTTTCTGTCCATCAGCCACCACCCCCAAAAATATATATATATAAAGCCACCCTCCCCCCAAACAGGAAGAACCAGTGATTCAAAGCAACTTCCTTCGGAGTCCTCAGAAAGGCAGCGTGTCCATGAATATTTTGTCCACAATGGGCGGCGGGGGGACCAGATCCTCGAGCTTCAGGTAGAAGATGCGCTGGAGCCCTTGAGTGCACAGGGTGCGGAGTTCGGGGAGCTTGCCCAGCAGCTTGGAGAGGCAGTTCGGGTGGAGCTGCTCGTTGGTGGTGGAAGTCACGTGGTCTTTAAGGCAGCCGACAATGCGGTTCTGGAGGTCTTCAACCCTCTTTGGCTCTTTTAACCCATGGCGGTCTGGTTTGGAGACGGTGGAGAGGAGGAGGAGATGGTGGTGGCGACAGCAAGAAAAGAAGAGGGAAGGAGCTGTTAAACACGAGAGCGAACCAAGGACTTCTCCTGGTATGCCCTGCAGAGGACCTTAAATAACCATAGTTTATAGAGGTCCCAGGCCCTAAGGAAGTCAGATTATCCTCCACCAGGGCCAGGGCCTTCTTAGTGATGGCTCCGACCTGGTGGAACGCTCTGTCCCATGAGACCAGGGCCCTGCAGGGTTTAACTTCCTTCCACAGGGCCTGTAAGACAGAGCTATTCCACCTGGCTTTCAATTTGAACTTAGCCTGATCTTTCCTTCCCTCCCTCTCCTCTTTTTATTAAGATTACCCGCTCCGGGATCCCACAGCTAATTCTCCCCTGGTCTCCTAGCTGGCCCAAATAGGACTAATTTAGCCAGCTAGCCCTGGTAATCACCTAATGTTTATTGGATGGATTTTCCCCCTAAATTGATTTTTGAATTTATTGCTATTCACGTTTTATACTGTATTTAAGCTGTTTTTTGTTGCATCAATTAAGTGTTTTAAATTTGTTGTTAGCCACCCTGAGCCCGGATTTCTGAACCAGGAAGGGCGGGGTATAAATAAAAAAATATTATTATTTATTATTCTCCCTGATGCAGTCAGACATGTTGGACTCCCTAAGGTCCCATGAGTATCTCATGGTGTTCCATGCTACTCAGGTGTTGGGACGTAGCGTAGGAAGGACCAGGAGGACTGTGTCCCTGGGCGCAGATTTTTGAAAGGGTGCAAGGGGGCAAAACCGGGTGCCGCCACGACAGGCTCTCTCCCTCGCCAAGCCACGCCTGGGCTCGGCCTTCAGGGCTGGAGCGGTGGTGCCTTCCAGATATTGCTGGACCCCCCCTCCCAGAGCAAGTAAAGGTAAAGGGACCCCTGACCATTAGGTCCAGTTGTGACCGACTCTGGGGTAGCGGTGCTCATCTCACTTTAGTGGCCGAGGGAGCCGGCGTACAGCTTCCGGGTCATGTGGCCAGCATGACTAAGCCACTTCTGGCGAACCAGAGCAGTGCACGGAAACGCCGTTTACCTTCCCGCCAGAGTGGTACTTATTTATCTACTTGCACTTTGACGTGTGTTCGAACTGCTAGGTTGGCAGGAGCAGGGACCGAGCAATGGGAGCCCACCCCGTTGCGGGGATTCGAACCGCCAACCTTCTGATCGGCAAGTCCTAGGCTCTGTGGTTTAACCCACAGCGCCAACCGCGTCCCTCCCAGAGCAAGTAGATCTGATCTATCCCTTTCTCTGAAAGCACCTAGAGATGTCACAAACTGATTGGCAGCCTTAAGCACCTCCCTTCCAGAGATCTGGTGCTTCCTCAATCCTGCCTCTCAACCTGCGCTTTCTGCAGCCTCACCCGTGCACCCCAGAGAACCACCCCGGTGATGTGGGCGCCGGGCCTACCTGTGATGATGACAAGCGCCGCGAGGCAGGAGAAGGAGGGCACATCGATGTTCATGCGGTGGAGGCTCTGGGAGAACTCGATGATGGAGTCAATCCACTCTCCAAAGCCTCGGACACACTGCATCCGATGGAGCACCACCCCGTTGCAGAATATCAGCTTGCCTTCTTCTGGCTTGGACCTGCAAGAGAGAGAGAGAGCACGGTTTGAGTTGAAACTTGGACAGTGTGTGTCGGCCACTGGAGAGAAGGGCACAGAGCCAGTGGGGCAAGCCATTGGGAGTTTGCTGGGCAATGTTGGCTTGGACTGGGCAGTTGGAGCTCATCCCAAACGCTGCTGCTTCACTGGAACTTGGAATCCCAGGGTCACAGGCAGGCACAGCATTTGTTCCAGACAAGAGGTCTTGAACCGAGGAGCCTCCTGAACGGGGTGTGAAAGCCATGTCCGCTCCCAGTGGGCTCTCCCACCCACCCACTTTGGGGCAAAAACAGCACCTGTGGTCTTCTCTCTCCCACCATTCCTTTGTCCCAGCATGACACGCGGAAGCCCTTTCCTTCCAGAGTAAGGAAGGAGAGACTGTAAACAAAGGCTTCCTTTGCTCACAGCGTCCCCTATCAGATGTCTAAAAAGGTAAAGGGACCCCTGACCATTAGGTCCAGTTGCGGACGACTTTGGGGTTGCAGCGCTCATCTTGCTTTATTGGCCGAGGGAACTGGTGTACAGCTTCCGGGTCATGTGGCCAACATGACTAAGCTGCTTCTGGCGAACCAGAGCAGCGCATGGAAATGCCATTTACCTTCCCGCCTATTTATCTCCTTGCACTTTAATGTGCTTTCAAACTGCTAGGTTGGCAGGAGCAGGGACCGAGCAACGGGAGCTCACCCTGTCGCGGGGATTCGAACCGCCGACCTTCTGATCGGCAAGTCCTAGGCTCTGTGGTTTAACCTACAGCGCCACCCGCGTTCCTATCAGATGTTTAGAGGGCCCATAATGCAATAATGTTCAATTCAAGGGCCCTGGGTCTATATATGGAGGATTCCCTTCTCCTCTTGCATCTGTTTGTTTTATTTTGCCATACTGCCACCGTCCCTGCAACCCGATACAAGGTGACCTACTGAGCTTGCCCCAAATTTAGAGGCTAAGCGGATCACTGTGGGTTTCGTACGGCAGCTCTGCTGCTGCACATTTACCTGTACGCTAGCCGGAGAATGAAGAGCTCCAAAAAAGCAGATTCCAGAAGCAGGTCTTGATCCTCTTTCGGAAGCTCTAGGAAGCCCTGGATCTTCTCTGCCCATTTCCGGATGACGTCCATCGAGCCTGTCAACAGGTCGTAGAACTGCTGTACGTCGACACAGTCCTCCTTCTCAAACTGGTAGGAGACAGATTCCTGGAACTGGGGAGGGAAGGAAACAAGCAAAGAGGTTGGAAAACAGACACAAACCAGCTCATGGCCCCCGCCTCTGATAACACACTCATTTTATTTTGGGAGGGGGTGGAGAGACAGGCAGGAGTGTAGACACTACCACCAGCACAATGACATTCTCCTTGCTAGCGCTGATAGAGAGGAATCAAGACTGATGTACTCAAGACTCATGGCCAAATAATGCATCTCAAGCCAGAGATTACTAATAATGGCATAGGAGGGCTGAAAATAATGCAAATGTATTTCACATCTGGCAACCATTGCGGCCCTCGGGTTTCGGATACCACATGGGTAGGCAAGTCGAAAAAGCCCGGGACACAGGCTCATTTACTGGAAGCAATGCATTTAGTGTTAACTCGGAAAGTGTATACTCGTTTCTGACCAAACTAGGCCGTCCTAGAGCAAAATATACACCAGTAGGCTTAGTTTGGTCAGAACTGAGTACAGTGGTACCTCTGGTTACGTACTTAATTTGTTCCGGAGGTCCGTTCTTAACCTGAAACTGTTCTTAACCTGAAGCACCACTTTAGCTAATGGGGCCTCCTGCTGCTGCCGCACCGCCGGAGCACGATTTTTGTTCTCATCCTGAAGCAAAGTTCTTAACCCGAGGTACTATTTCTGGGTTAGCGGAGTCTGTAACCTGAAGCGTATGTAACCCGAGGTACCACTGTATACACTTCCAGAGTTAACATGAAATACATTACCTCTGGTAAGGTAAAGGTAAAAGGCAAAGGACCCCTGGACGGTTAAGTCCAGTCAAAGGCGACTATGGGGTTGCGGCACTCATCTCACTTTCAGGCCAAGGGAGCCGGTGTTTGTCCACAGACAGCTTTCCGGGTCATGTGCCAGCATGACTAAACCGTTTCTGGCGCAACAGAACACTGTGACAGAAGCCAGAGCGCACGGAAACACCATTTACCTCCCTGCCACAGCGGTACCTATTTATCTACTTGCACTGATGTGGTTTTGAACTTCTAGGTTGGCAGGAGCTGGGACACAGCAACGGGAGCTCACTCCGTTGCGGGGATTCGAACCCAAGAGGCTCAGTGGTTTAGACCACAGCGCCACCCCCCCATAACAGCTAGAGGGTTGTGAAAGCTTGTGTCCTGGGCTTTTTAGACTCCTCGACTCACATTCTAGGGACGCGGGTGACGCTGTGGGTTAAACCACAGAGCCTAGGACTTGCCGATCAGAAGGTCGGTGGTTCGAATCCCCACGACGGGGTGAGCTCCCGTTGCTCGGTCCCAGCTCCTGCCAACCTAGCAGTTCGAAAGCACGTCAAAGTGCAAGTAGGTAAATATGTACCGCTCTGGCGGGAAGGTAAACGGCGTTTCCGTGCGTTGCTCTGGTTTGCCAGAAGCGGCTTAGTCATGCTGGCCACATGACCCGGAAGCTGTACGCCGGCTCCCTCGGCCAATAAAGCGAGACGAGCACCGCAACCCCGGTTGGCCACAACTGGACCTAATGGTCAGGGGTCCCTTTACCCTTACCCACATTCTATCTGAAACCAAAGGGGTGGATTGTTTGCTAGGTGTGATTTCCCCCCAGCTGTCCTAGCCCACTAGAGTGTATTCTCTGCTCAAGAGCCATTCAAGTGTCTAGGCAGCTGATTTGGGGCTGGAAGGTATATCCAAAACAAAAAAAAACCCCACCCCTTCAGCTCAGGCAAGTTCCACTAACAGGACCTGCGGCATCTGTTGAGAAGGGCTTTGCCCTGCTGAATTGCCTAGCCCTTTGCTCCAAGACATTCCATGGCATGTTAGACTACCTAGGCACTTAAAATGGCACCATTATTTCAGGGCATTCCAGCCTGCCACAGGACCATTTGGGGCATCCCACAAGGAACAAAGTACAAATGTGTTTTGTTTATCTGCCTGGCACATTCTCACCCGCCCCAAGTCAGCCACGAGTGCCACAGATTGTAGGAACGCAGATTAGTAAGTACCTTGGAATAATCAAGCTTTGTTGCGCTGGGTATGGAATCTATGTGCGCTCTCACAAGAGAGGAGATGAGGCTGACCGGAGAAGTATCTTGAGTTTGCTTGGGCTTGGAGGGCAAACGACCACGCCGGCCTTTCAAGCTGTCCGTCCGCACCACTGAGGGAAGGAGGAAGTGAAAAAAGACACACATTCAGAGAGGTTGGGAGCAGAGACTTGCGGGAACTATCGACAGGACTAACCGTGGGGCTTAGGAAGGTTTCAATCGCAGGATGGAATTTGGATTCCGGCCAAAGTGGAGAAGGCATTAGTCTAATTGCCACATGCTAGGTACGTTTCACAAGATGGCGGGTTGGGGTTTAGCCACACTGGTATTCTGTACAGTGGTACCTCTGGTTATGAACTTAATTCGTTCCGGAGGTCTGTTCATAACCTGAAACCGTTCCTAACCTGAGGGACCACTTTAGCTAATGGGGCCTCCCACTGCCGCGTGATTTCTGTTCTCATCCTGAGGTAAAGTTCTTAACCCGAGGTACTACTTCTGGGTTAGCGGAGTCTGTAACCCGAAGTGTTTGTAACCCGAGGTACCACTGTATTTCACAACAGCACAACAGAAGTGCGGAATGCGATACAGTGGTACCTCTGGCTAAGAACTTAATTCATTCCGGAGGTCCGTTCTTAACCTGAAACTGTTCTTAACCTGAAGCACCACTTTAGCTAATGGGGCCTCCCGCCGCCGCCCAATTTCTGTTCTCATCCTGAAGCAAAGTTCTTAACCCGACGTACTATTTCTGCGTTAGCGGAGTCTGTAACCTGAAGTGTCTGTAACCCGAGGTACCACTGTACTTGTATTAAGTGGGTGACCTCTCTCGATGCTAGTGAACTACAACTCCCATCATCTCTGAACATTGGCCAAGCTGGCTGGGGGCTGATGGGAGTTGGAGTCCTGCCTCATCTGGAGCGCTGCAGGTTCCACATGCCTGCTTGACATCTCAAGTGCTGGTCTTGGACAGTCAAAGGAAGCTTGCGACAAGAGTTGCTTCTCCTCCCCTCCTGCTAAGTCATTTACACGTCCTCTCTCATTCTTTGCTCTGAATAATTCTGCTCCTGACCCCACACTTAAAAAGCCCCAAACCCCTTTATGTAGATCTCGCTGGCCAGAGCGAGGCAATGACACCAGCAGACTGTTGTTAGCTAGTGCACCCAGCCAAAATATGGCACAGATCACATCAGCACAGAACCTAATCACCCCTTAATCCTTCTGACAATTCACGGCTGAAGAGGAGATTTTCCTGACTGCTTCAATGGACGTTGATGACTGTAAAATGAGATTTAAATCTGCCAGCGATTGCGAGGACCAAACGCATTAAGGTGCTTGCCTTGGGCAAATAACACAGGCCACAAGCAGATTAAACCCCTGATCTTATTAACACTTTAACCTGCACATCAAACTCAACAGGGACGTCTCTTACCTTCCTTGACCATTCCCACTGCAAGGCACTTCTGGAAACGACAAAACTGGCACCGGTTTCTCCTCCGCTTGTCCACAGGGCAGTCTTTATTGGCTAAGCAGATGTATTTGGCGTTCTTCTGTACAGTGCGCTGCGGGAGACAGAAGAGCAGCAGGGACATTTAGGACTCATCACGCGCATGCGCAAAAACACATGGGGCATCTCCAGGCTCGGTGTCGAGAAAGACAAAAGGCAGGTTTATTTATTGCAGTGTCCCTACAACCCTGCCGTTTCCAGTTTCACAAAAGTACGACAGAAATCGTACGCACCTTCCGCTGTGCCTTCACATTTCCGCATATGGGTACTGTTACCATAAGGCCACAGAAATGGGGTGATGAAAGATGGAAAGAGAAGGCCTGACGTCAGAGAAACCGAAATGTCTCTGTCTCTGTCTCTGTCTCTCTCTCTCTCTCTCTCTCCAAGATCTGCAATTGGCTCACCTCAACCACTAAAAGTCTGAAAGGTCTTTGTTTGGTATGCATAAGATCTGGGTCTTTCTGCATCCATGCAACTGGAGAACAGTTTAATGCAATATGCATTAAAAAGGGGGCAGGTCTGAGCAGCCGCATTTGAAGCTCTCAGCCGTGGGACAAGTTAGAAAGTCACACACCCCAAATGGGGGCGTTCAAAATGCAAATCAAACAACTCTGGGTAGAGATCTGAGCATTTTGAAGCAGCTGAATGTTGGGTCTGCTGCACGCCCAGCCAAAAATTATATAAATCTTGTAAGTAAACAAGCATTTACTATGCCGCCACCTCCTCCTCCCGGCTATTTTACAGGAGTAAAGTACCTGAACTACAAGCAATGGGTCACATGGCTGCTTCAAAGCGACAGAGACAACATGGATCCCCGCCATTCAAGTTTGGCCAATTAGCTCAGAAAGTTTCAGGATTCAAAATGTCCCCAGCCAGCCACCCACAGCTTTGCAGATTCGGAGATCTGGCCGTTTGACAATTGGCATGAGGCCATGTCTACCCACAAACAAGTTGGTATCACAGCTATTCCGTCGCTTTGGCTGCAATGGGGAGGCAAGATAAGAATCTCATAGGGAATTTCTTCCTCTCCACTGCCCCGTAAGGACATTGTGATCAGCAAATGGAACCTGATTAAGTTTTGCCATTGCCAGATGATTATCAGCTTGTGGTAACATGGAGACGGGCTTTATCCTTGTGGCACCAGCGTTGCGGAATGCCCTCCTTGCCGAGATATGAGAGACCCCATCAGTATTGGGGTTCCGACGGATCCTGCAGACCCATTTGCTCAGGGACGCATTTCCCTGAACTTGACCTTCTTGTTTCAGCTGTGTTTTGATTATCATGCTTTTTAACTGCCTTGATTTATTGTACATTTTAATGACAGATGCTGCAATGCTCTGTGTAATTTAATTATGCATAGATTTTGTAACGGATTCCATAGTTGTAAAACGACTCAGAAGCCATTTTGGCATATGAGGGTTAAACAAACAAACAAACAAAATGACTTTGCAGCATTTTCGCAAAGCAACGAGTCCCGTGGAAGGAGCCACGAGACTTCAAGTGGTGCTAAGCAAAACAGGTTTGTAGTACAGATATACCCTTAGACACATCTGCTGCCTTTAAGTACCTAGACTTACAGGAGGGTGTTCAGACACTGCTTCTCTTGTAGAAAATGTCAGGATCAATAATAATAATAATAAATCATCATCATCATCATAAATATCATTTATACCCCACCCATCTGGCCGGGTTTCCCCAGCCACTCTGGGCGGCCTCCAACAAAATATTAAAATACAGTGGTCTGTTAAAAAAGCTTCCCTAAACAGGGCTGCCTTCAGATGTCTTCTAAAAGTCTGGTAGTTGTTCTTCTCTTTGACATCTGGTGGAAGGGTGTTCCACAGGGCGGGTGCCACTACCGAGAAGGCCCTCTGCCTGGTTCCCTGTAACTTGGCTTCTCGCAGTGGGGGAATCGCCAGAAAGCCCTCTTGGTTTGGTTTGCAAGATCGGCTTGTGTTCACTAACTCCCTCCCTACTCCTCTGTCACTGAAGTTTTGTGTCCTGAAGTTTATCATCTCCAAGCTTCTAAATGTATATGTGTATAATTTTCCAAAACTACAGTAAAGTGGGAACGTTAGGAAATGGGGAGGAGGGTTGTGCTGTTAGTAGACCAGCCTTCTCCTGGCCACAGGCCCTTGCTCCAGAGTCAATACAGTTAATCCAATTAAATTGTTTTCATTAATTTGTTGCTGCTTGGTCTATACCAGTGTTTCCCAACCTTGGGTCTCCAGCTGCTTTTGGACTACAGTTCCCATCATTCCTGACCACTGTTCTTGCTAGCTAGGGATGATGGGAGCTTTAGTCCAAAAACAGCTGGAGACCCAAGGTTGGGAAACAGTGGTCTATATGCTACTGTGTTTGATTAATTTGTTCTTGTTGTTTAGCGATCGAAGTGTTTGTTGTTAGAGCATGGTGCAGATAACGCCAAGGCTGCAGGTTCGAACCCTGTATGGGACAGCTACGTAGCAGGGGGTCAGACTTCCCTTCCAAATCTATGGTTCTATTATCTATTATAAGCAGAATACATATATTAAATCAACTTGACTCTAGAGAGAAGATTTGCAGGGAGGAGAAAGTTCTCAGAATTCCCCTGCTGAATTCTCAGAACCAGAATCAGGATAGGTCTTTCTTGGCCAGGAGATCAATAAAGGTAAAGGGGCCCCTGACCATTAGGTCTAGTCATGACCGACTCTGGGGTTGCGGCGCTCATCTCGCTTTAGTGGCTGAGGGAGCCGGCGTACAGCTTCTGGGTCATGTGGCCAGCATGACTAAGCCGCTTCTGGTGAACCAGAGCAGCACATGGAAACGCCGTTTACCTTCCCGTCTGAGCGGTACCTATTTATCTACTTGCACTTTGACGTGCTTTTGAACTGCTAGGTTGGCAGGAGCAGGGACTGAGCAATGGGAGCTCACCCCGTTGTGGGGATTCAAACTGCCAATCTTCTGATCGGCAAGTCCTAGGCTCTGTGGTTTAACCCACAGTGCCACCCGCGTCCCAGGAGATCAATACGGAGGGCTTAATACATAGAGACTGCTTGGCTACTTAAGCATCTCCCTGAACTTTCAGCTAAGAGCCAGGGCATAGTCCAGGGACAAGCAGCATATGGCCCTCAAGATATTGTTGGACTACAGCTCCCATCATCCCTTTGACCATTGAGCCAGGCTGGCTGGGGCCGATCGAAGTTGGAGTCTCACAATTTCTGGAGGGCCATAGGTCCCCTTCTCACCCATGGCTGCTCTGGTCTATTTACTTGTGGAGATGTGTGCAGGCTGTTGGTTGCATCAGAAAGGAATTCTGCACTCCAGGAAACAACCCCATTCCTAGCTTTTGTGCGTTTAACTGTGGAAAGTTACTAGATGGAACAAATGCGAACTTTTCAGAGAGACGGAGGGCTTCCTAAAGGTCCCGTAGCCTGCAGAAAGCTCATCTCCAACCTTCCAAAAATGCTCTTGCCACCTACCCCTGTGAGGGGACAGAGAGCTCTCACAAAGACCTCCTTTATTTGGAGAGGCCAGGGAAAGGTCCGATGACTCATCCCTGTAGCAGTCAACAGCAGAGGCTTCCTCCCTCTCTCTCCTCCTCCTCCAAAAAGTCCCAGCATGCTTTGCACTGCCTCTAGAGTCACATGGAGGACTGGAATGCCTTTCCTAGCAACATCCAGCACACAGAAGCACGCCCCATACATTTAAAGCACATGACTCTCCCTTTTTTAAAAGAAAAAGTATCATGGGAACTATAGTTTACTCTTTCATAGAGCTATTCCCAGCACCCTTAGCAAGCTACAATTCCCAGAATCCTTTGGGGAGGAGCAGTCCAGTGCATTAAACATCGATATAGCTTGAAAAACACCACCACCAGCACATGAGAATGTTCTCAGTTTTGAGGGCGAGCCAGAAAGTTGTTGTTCTTACCTTGAAAAACCCCTTGCAGCCTTCGCAGGTCCGGACACCATAGTGTTGGCACGAGGCGTTGTCTCCGCACACGGCGCAGCGCCCCTCGTTGGACCCCGGGCTGCGCGCCTTGCTTGGCGAGAGCGAACTGTCCATTAAGCCGGAGCCGTCCAAGACCGGCGAGGCCTGGCTGAGCGGCAAAGGGGAAAAGCTGACCGACGAGGAAGGTTGTGGAAGAGAGAAGACGTCTCCGTCCACCAAGTGCTGGTGGGCGGGCGGCTGCATCTTCAGGGGGCTCTGCGGAGGGACCCCGGGGCTGTGAGCCGAGGGGCCGAAGGAGAAGTAGGAGGGCTGGGCAGAACTACTTTTGGGAGGCTCCGTTGCCGCTGACGCCCAAGGCCTCATGCCCTCGTAGGCGTGTGTGGGGGAATAGGCCCCAAAGGAATTCTCCCAAGATGGCGCCTGGGAAGTCTGGTAGCTTGGCGTGGAAGGGGAAGGGACGGAGCAGGGGCTGCCGTAATAGTCCGAGCCGCTGGAGGACATCGTCTCGTCCAGCTGGCTGCTGAAGGAGCCGGGGTAGCAGCCGTACACTTGGAAATCCTCCAGCTTGAAGGAGGCGGCTGTGGGGTTGGCGGCTGGGATCTGGTAGAGGAAAGCGTCAAATTCGCCGGTGTAATTGTCCATGAAGGTGCTGAAACTGGGCAGAGAGGTGGCGGCGGCAGTGATCTCTGTGTTAACCAGGTCCATGGTGGGTTTGCCAAGCTCGGGGGTCAAGAGGTCCACTGGGTAGCGCTCACAGGGGCCTCCGCTCTGAAGCAAGGTCCCATATTGGGTTTGGATACAGGGCATCTCTAGGAGGAAAGGGGAGAGGGAAAAGAGAAGAGAGTCGGCTGTCAGTTATGGGATAGTCGGTCGTACAATATCCTCTGAGAGGGAGCAGCTGGCCTGTTAGGGAAACGGGGGCACTGCCCCACCAATCTCAGTGTAACCTCAGCCAGCCCCTTGCCTTATGCACAGCCCAGGCAAGTGGTATTGCCTGTTGTCGTCTTCCTCTTTAATTTCAGCGTTGCCCCCTTGTAGGGTGGGGGCAAAATTGGTTAGCTCTGCCTCTCATTAGCCCTGCCTGCACCTGCTGTTCGACTCTCTAGCTCCACCTGCTGTTGGCCTCCCTACCTCCCACCCAACCAGTCTCAAAGGGCGCCAGCCAACAGCTGGCAGGGTGATGCTAACAGGACCAGCAGCTGAATCCTGCATCCTGACAATATAGGTGAAGCATCTGAGGGTAGCAGGAGGGTTGCTGGGGGTGTCACACGACACACAAGAGCCTGGTTCTCCACCACCTTGCTGTTGCCTCCAGCGACTGCCGACTTGTTATGCCCAATGATAGGGCCTGCCCCCATTCATGCAAACAGTTTCTTCAGTTTCCCATACATGTAGACATGCCAGCCTATTTCATTCATGCAAAGAGTCCTCTGCTCAAAGGAGGCCTTTACAGATTTGTGGGGCACCTTTTGTTCATGGGAGGAAGGAAATTTGTAGGAAATTTTATCCTGTATTTTCATCTTGCGAACCATTCTGGGGATCTTCGGATGAAGGGCGGTATACAAATTTAATAAACAAATAAGCAGGAAACAGAGCCAAGCACAAACTCTGGGCATTCCTAGAGATACCCATCTCCTTGGGGTAATAACAGCACTTTGGGTAAATGAAAACACCTCCATTTGCCTTTGTAAAATGCACAGCGCCAGCATTTTACTGGATGCCACTGTCGACTAGAGGCAGATGCAAGATGCAGCCAACTATCCAACTTAAAAGAGAACTGCCAGGGACCGCTCTTTTGCAACATCTAGTCTCTGACACCCTTGGCTAACAGCAAGAACAAGGTCTATAGATCTAGCTGGTTATGGGGCATTGTGCATGGCGATGGTCATTTTTGTTGAAAAGGCACCATTATTTTTAAAGGATTTATTTCCTAGCTGTCTGATCCGATATCCAACAGGTGCATGATTACTGGGTGGAAAGACACAATAGGAAAGACCCTCCTGTTGTCTGCATCACGACTGTTGTGCGTGGGCGATGTTTATTGTTCCTTGCCTAATAGGAGGCATGCAGCTGGGTGAGCTCATTTCCACTCTTATTCTTCCACCTCGCACAAATTTGCTGGGAACCTGCTGTGGGCACAAGCCTTAGGCAACAATTTCCTTGGTAATGCGGAGAATGCGAGCGACAGCACAACCGGGCAACCAACCAACACAAGATCCTTTTAACTTTGAAGCCGAGACGATGATCCTGGCTTGTGCCAACAGAGGATGAGCTTCAAAGGCAAGAAGGAAAGCAAAAATCACATCGCCCCACCTCCAGCAAAACCACCCCCAAACAGCCAGCTTATATAGGACCCACGAGGCATGCCTAGCAGCATGTAGGAGCAAACACGTGCTCCTTAAGGGAATGGATATGCTTGTTCACACTATTTACTTCCTTGAGGAGGGCCATGTGGACTGCCTGAAGCTGGCTCACCGGTGCAGGCATTTGGATGGGGATGATAGAATTGTAGAGTTGGAAGGGACCCCGGGGTCATCTAGTCCAACCCGCTGCAATGCAGGAACCTCAGTTTAAGTATCCATGACAGATGGCCATCCAACCTCTGCTTAAAAGCCTCCAAGGAAGGAGAACCCACAACCTCCTGAGGGAGAACGTTCCACAGATGGATGAGTGAGGGGAGAGAGGGGATGAAATATAAATAAATAGGAGGAGGAGGAGAAGAGGAGGAGGAGTTTGGATTTGATATCCCGCTTTATCACTACCCAAAGGAGTCTCAAAGCGGCTAACATTCTCCTTTCCCTTCCTCCCCCACAACAAACACTCTGTGAGGTGAGTGGGGCTGAGAGACTTCAGAGAAGTGTGACTAGCCCAAGGTCACCCAGCAGCTGCATGTGGAGGAGCAGGGAATCGAACCCGGTTCACCAGATTACGAGTCCACCGCTCTTAACCACTACACCACACTGGCTCCCATTTGGGCGTCACTCCTGCTGGTTGAGGACAAAATGGAGATGCCAAAAGGCATTTGTGCAAGGAGTCATATTCTGGAAGTGAAGGGACAGCAAAGGAGCCTGGGGAGAAGTTTTAAGGACTTTTTATTCCAAGCGCAAAATGAAGTTATCCAAATGGGTTTGAACCAGGGCTGGGGAAACTGTGACCCTACAGATGTTGCTGGAGCACAACTCCCATAATCCAGGAATTACTGGGCCAGGGCTGGTGGGAAAGTCTAACAACAGTGGGAGGGACACTGAGCCCACAGCTTTGGTTTTAAACAGGCAAGACC
Source organism: Podarcis raffonei (assembly GCF_027172205.1). NCBI lineage: Eukaryota > Metazoa > Chordata > Lepidosauria > Squamata > Lacertidae > Podarcis > Podarcis raffonei. The sequence continues at coordinate 15,217,265 of NC_070603.1, forward strand.
ACCAAGGTACTGAGGCTGGACTCAAGTCCTTGTCTGATGCTGTTTCCAGATGCCGCAATGCTTGGGACTTCCCAGGTCCACCTCCAGACCTCCAGCTTTTCCTTTTGTCCTCAACTTCCCTGATTCCGGATCTCTCAATATTCCCACAATCCAAAGTGTGGAACGTAACAACAGTGTGGACTTAAGTGCCCTCGGATATTAGGCCGTTTCCTTCCTATCAAGAAAAGAGCTGGGCTTGGAAACTATAATCCATAGTCAGACATCACTAACAGTAAGTACCGTATTTTTTGCTCTATAAGACTCACTTTTTCCCTCCTAAAAAGTAAGGGGAAATGTGTGTGCGTCTTATGGAGTGAATGCAAGCTATGCAGCTATCCCAGAAGCTTTCACTGCGCAGCGATCCCTCTTGCTGTTCTGGCTTCTGAGATTCAGAATATTTTTTTTCTTGTTTTCCTCCTCCAAAAACTAGGTGCGTCTTGTGGTCTTATAGAGCAAAAAATACGGTAGTTCACATGCATTTTTCTTTTCGCTTCCTACCTCCTTAAAGATGGACAGCACACCTACAAAACTGAGAGGGAAATGCTGTCGTTTTGCAAAACTTACTTATTTCGTAAGATTTATGGCTGGCTGATTCTAGGAGGGGGAAAGCTTGAGAGACATTATTGCTCCATGCATCTTTTTTTTTATATATATACAATATTTATTAAAGTTTTACAAAATGAAAAAAGAAAAAGAAAAATACAAATAAAAAACAGTTCCATCTTTCCATTACATTCTTTCATTTACCTAATTTCCGGACCTCCTCTAACCTCCCTTTTTGTATTCCAGTTTAATTTGTCAGTTCAGCAAATCCTTCCCCTCTTTGCTTATCCTAATCTTTAATCTTAAAATAATGTAACATTAGATTTTCTCCTTATAGCATTATAGCTAAAAACCACATAACTTTTAATCCAACATCATTCTAACATTCATTAATTTTGCAATATTTCTGTAAATAGTCTTTAAATTTCTTCTAATCTTCTTCCACCGACTCTTCTCCCTGGTCTCGGATTCTGCCGGTCATTTCTGCCAATTCCATATAGTCCATCACCTTCATCTGCCACTCTTCCAGGGTGGGTAGGTCTTGTGTCTTCCAATACTTTGCGATAAGTATTCTTGCTGCTGTTGTGGCATACATAAAAAAAATTCTGTCCTTCTTTAGCACCTGTTGGCCGACTATGCCCAGAAGAAAGGCCTCTGGTTTCTTCAAGAAGGTATATTTAAATACCTTTTTCAATTCGTTATATATCATTTCCCAGAAAACCTTAATCCTTGGGCACGTCCACCAAAGGTGAAAAAATGTACCTTCTGTTATTGCTCCATGCATCTCTCATGCACGTAATGAAGAGGAAGATTGTAAAAAAGAAAAGAAAAAAAGGATTATCTGTTGAGTCACACCTCTGCCTGATCACTGCTCACATTGACCTTAAAAAAGTGCTTCTTCTGAAGGGCTGTTCTTATCTCTTGAGACTCAGCTGGGAAGCAATTTAAGCGCTGGCACAAACAAGATACAATAAATCAGGGTGGGGGAACTGCCTTTACCCCCCAAGAGCCACCCTCGGTTGAAAGTACGCTCTGTGGGGGTTTGACAGCAAATGTCCCCCCGCCCTGTGGAAGAGGAGACGTAACAGGAGTTTTTGACCCAGGCGAAAACCAAGACAGTAAGCAAGTTGCGGCAAGTTGATAATGTCATTCATATCGCAGACCTTTAAAGGTTAGATTCTGTTTGGTGGAGGAGCTTCTGCTTTAATGGGCAGTAAAGGATCACGGAATGCAGAGATGCACAGAGTTCCAAGGACAAGGTTAAGGAGCTCTCCTTGGTGGGGAACAAACTCCTCTTTGGTTGCAGTGGTACTGGGACAACTGCGGCTACGGACCGGTCAGAACCACAATCCCTCTGTTAAGCTGCTGTTGGTTCAGCCGGCCTCTGGAAAAGAAGGTTCTTCCACTGAACTGAACCAGGCTGCCCTGCCTCCTTGCCCAGTTTAGAAAGAGTGCCAGGTAGCACGCGCCACATCCCTGTGGCAGAGCAGAGAACCACGTGGGCAGAGGAAGCTGATGGAATGGCAGGTGCTTTGGCTGTAGCGAGAACAGGTTACAAATATGGATGCATTTCAGCTACCTGAATGGGCACCCAAATGTTGACCTGCGCAACACACTTCCTTCCAGGGCAGGAAGTGGCAGAAGCAGCCCCCAGGGTTTCTAACGGTTTACCACTCCAGTGGCATCTGCAAGGGAGTTGCCATCACCAGTGTTAGAAATTCAGATCTATAAACTAGGCTCTCTTAATCCAAGATTACAGCCACCAAAATGGAATGTCTAGTTGCCATTTTGGGGCAAGACGGCTCTAAAGTCTTATTTTCCAAACGATGGACTGACTGTGATGGATTGTCAGCTAAACATCTGGCTGGATCAGAAGACAACCTTGAGATAGCTGAAGAACTTTTGAGAACTTAAAGAAGGAAAGTCACTTGATCCAGGGACAGCCCACATATATATTGGCCTAATCCGACCTCTTTTTCTGAATGGTGACACAGACCATTCATAATATAAGAATATTCTCCGTAACTGCGAGCAAGTCAGTGGGGTGGGGTAACTGAAGACAAGCCACAGCGTTTAACTACAACATTGTTCACTACTCCAGCTCAGGCTGCACAGAAAAAGCATTTCGGCTCCTGAAATTCATTCCGATTGTGCAGATAAAATATAACTGATAGAAATCTACAGGATGTGGTATTAGTGTGTAAAAACAGTCAAGATCCAGTGATCCCCAGGCACGAACCTCCAGATGATGGAAATGTCAAGCGCCTTCCTGGCACCCAGGCATCTTCAATTGGTTGCAAGTGGCTGTTAGCCAGGTGCAAAATGCGCCTGGCTAATTTCGAACACTGATCAGGGCCAAAGGTTCCATTTGCCCAACGAGTGGGTGGGCAAGCCCCAATCCATTGCTTTCTAAAGAAGAACCTTTGCTGCTTGATACCAGTGTGCTGCCACACTCCCAGTTTCCTTGCTGCCACATAGGCTCGTTATTCTGCTGCCCTAAAAATAGAACCCTGGTACTTAATTGTTAAAGCTCGTTAGGATTTACAGTGCTCTAACACAGCAACAGATGCTACCCTGGGCTCTTCCTTGTGGCATAGTCTTTATTAGCTCTCTTCCCCCCCCAGAGGAAGGCCTGACGTCTGCAAATGCAAGAGGGCCATCTCCCTTGGTAGTACAAATCGAGATAGTTCCATTACACTCACTGGAGATCAAATCTCAGGGATTGCGGCTGGGATGGCAGAGCACAAGATGACAGCCAATACCACTGGGGCTTCTCAGACAAGGGGGCCTCTTAGCAAAAGGAGGAATGGGGAAAGAAGGCTGCAAGGTGAGAGCATCAATCGAATGGTGTGACAGATAATGCTAACTTTCTATTGATATTTCTGTCTATAGACTGAAGGAGTCCCATGGAGGGGGGATAGGCAATGTGGTCCCCTCCTAATGTTGCTGGACTCCAAATCCCATCATGCCTGGCCCTTGCCTATGCTGGCTGGGGCTGATGTTGCTGGTGTCTAACATCACCAAGAAGTTAGTACACCTTGGCTACCCCAGGTCCAGAGGTTGATCTACTCAGGTGAGACAAGCAGCCGTCACAGGTCCAGGAAAAGGGAACGCACCATTGACAATGCTCTGAAAACACATTAAATTTGGGCAAGTCAGGAAGTCAGGGGCCGGGAAATACTCCCTGCAACACCTGCCCTGCCCCTAAGACTCTAAAGGAATCTCACAGATCTACATTTGCCTTCAGTAGAGATTCCATACATTTGCTTACCATCTACTCTGTATGAAGAGGTTTCGAAAGGTAGCACAGGAGATTTTCTGGATGCAAACAGGGCTGCTAGCTTGAGCAATGAGTTCTGTTCCCTTTATTCGCTCTAGCAGCCCTTCCAACCAGCCACCATAGCCGTACCTTCCAACAGTGTTGGTGTATAAATACTGAGCAGGTGACATGCTCGATGCTAGTCTACGATTTTTGCTCAAGGCAGAAAAGTAGGCTAGCAAGGGCTTTCCTGGCCAAGGCATGCAAAACATGCCAGCCATACCACACCCACAGTTCATCCCCTTTATGACTGTTACCAGCATGACACGGGGTAGGTAGTCACAGGTTTTAACAGCAAAGACTATTCTCACAACCTTGTTTATGTCAGGGCAGATTGCTATCCTGCTGCCAAAACGCAGGGCTGTATTCAGCTAAGTTGCACTCAGAGCAGACCTATTTAAATGAATGTGCATGGCTGCATTAGGTTCAATAATTTCAAGGCTTCTACTTTTATATTTCTACGGAGCGACTTGGCTACACCAGCAGAGGTTCTGCAACTCTTTCCCAGAGTAGGATTTCACCTTGCTTTTTGGGATGCTGCAGAAAAACACCTTTTGTGTTCATGCAAACTCTGGACCAAAACTCTTCCCCCAAAGCCTCAGGGACCGGCCAACAGTGGTACCTCTGGTTACACACTTAATTCGTTCCGGAGGTCCGTTCTTAACCTGAAACTGTTCTTAACCTGAAGCACCACTTTAGCTAATGGGGCCTCCCACTGCTGCCACACGATTTCTGTTCTCATCCTGAAGCAAAGTTCTTAACCCAAGGTGCTATTTCTGGGTTAGTGGAGTCTGTAACCTGAAGCGTATGTAACCCGAGGTACCACTGTATGGGAAAACCGGCCATTTGTGTGTTGCACTAAGGGGCTCTCAGCATCCGGTGGGGTCTCTGTAAGTTGCACAGTTGCCTCCAACAGAGGCTCCAAATGCCAGGAGCTTGCTTTGCCCGTGTGCAACGGCACCTCCCCAGCTGTCCAAGAACAGTTAATGGGTGCAGTCTTTCCATGACAACGCATTCACCTCTCCAGCTCAGCCAGCCCTTTCCAGAGCCTTGTTGTCTTCCCAAACACAAATGGCTTCCGTGGCACATCACAAACAAGCAACGGAGGCACAGCTACCTCTTGTACATTTGTGGGCTTGTTTGCTTTTTTAAAAAAATTTGCAGACGGACATATCTTGGTACAAGTTGGCCTCTCTTGCATTTCACAGCTTGGGCATTCAGGTGCCATGCCTTCCTTGCTTCAGAGAAAGACAGACACCAGGAAGCATAAAGTACCTTGAAGAACATCTGGATAAATCCCATTAGTCTCAGTGGAGTTATTCCAGAGTTAGCCTGAGGATTAATGCCTTTAAAAAACCACAAACTGCATTGGTGTAGTTGTTCTGGGTTAGACAGATCATCGCTCAAGCCCAGCAAACTTTCCCCAACAGTGGTCAGAAAATCTGAATGCTCACAGCATCGGCTATGCTGGCTAGTGTATGGAGGGGGCGAAAGATTTCATACCCCTAGTTTAGAGAAGTCAACTGGGCACTAACAATATGACCTACTAGCTCCTTGCTTAAAATACTCCCTGCGTTTGCAGACCAGACTGCTCAAGAGCACCCCCTGCCGGAAAGCCAAAACCGTAAGGATGGATCGCTGTCGCTGTACATGATTACGGTTAGTGCAAATTAACCATGGAGGGGTTCCTAACGTCAGAACCAAAAACAGTAGCTGCTGATGCTCATGCATGTTTTAAAGCTAAGATGGTTTACAGATATCAAGGGGGCTTGGAACAACAAGTGCAATTTTTACTGTCGGTTTGGAACATATGGGTGAGGTTATCGTCCCACTCTAGGGAAGAAACCCCCACTGTCTATTGGCCAAGACGTTCCAGCGATAACTGCTGGAAATAACTGCTTGTGCTCAAGCCCACCTGAAGGAGGTGGGTCTAGGATGAGTCCATCCCAGATGTACAACTGTCTAGTGGTATTATAGATGGTGGCCACACACTCCCCTCCCCCTGCCTTTAACAGCTATGCAGAAGGCAGAAATCAAACAGGTGAAGCTTCATACAGTTACATGGATGGCATGATGAGGAAAGCTACGCCTGAAAGACTTCTGAAGAAGTGGACATGGCAATCAACTCTGTACTCCATGCTGTCAACAAGACACAAACACAAGCTTCCAATAATTAGAAACCAGGCACAAAGTTATTGAGCTGTCAACATCAGATTTCAAGAAGCCCAGATCAGCTACCTGGGATTTTTCCTAGTTCTGATTGTCAGACAATTTGCCCCTTGCTTTAGCCTGCCAACAGCAATTTCTCCTAATGGAGGGTATCTGGATGAGATGTAATGAAAGTAGCAGGTCCCTTTTGTAACTGGGGCTACACAAATCTTTACCACTGAATCCAAAGGGACTTCTTTTTTCTTTTTTTAGTAAACCACATTCTTTGTTATTTTAATTCCAGTAAAACAAAACAGACCAAGTAGACATCTTCGGGATGGCATCCTCGCTATTGACCACCACTTCCACAGGATGAGCTCATATTAAACTATGATGAAACCCCCCATTTTATAATTGCAGCTGATAAGACTCAACTGATTCACGCACCTAGGTTTTTCACCTTACGTGCAGAAAGTTGATGTGGCCCGGAAAAGAAGGTGCCCGTGATGAATTTGGAACCATGACAAAAAACGAAACCCGCTGTGATCTGGCTCCTCAGCCTTTGAAGTCTAGCGCACCAACTTAGAAACAGGAGGAGACCCTGGAAGCTGTGAAAAAAACAGGCTGCCAGGTGCTTGAATTTGATGCTGCACCTGTTGCTCAGAACATGCCAGGAACTGCAAGCCCCTGAGAAGCCACATGAAAGAGGCCATGGCGGAGGAGCCCTCCCTGATTTACGCTCCGCACCACCTGTGCTGACAGCAAGCTGCTTTGCAAATCAAAACTTACTATTATTATTATTACTGAAAGGAGAGCATCTCTTTTTGAGAAGGAGGGGGAAGAAATTAGACAGATAAGAGAGTGCTTCAAAATCTTCTCTCTGCACACTTTGCATGCAAACAGGTCCCCCCACCCCACCCTTTTCCATCTTGAAGAGGGATTTCTGCGTTCAGGAAACAAGGACAGAACCAGCAATTGGCTTTACAAAAAAATTCTCCAACCCGATTAGGATCAAATGTCCCCGGGGACACTCTGCAAAGGCTTTACCTCACGCAGACAAGAATCTGGCACAAAGAGCTCTTCCTTGGTGGCCTCAGAATAAGGAAATAAACTTGAAGTCATGGAGAAACCTGTACACAGGGGGGTGGGGGGGCAGGGCACATTCAGCCTGAGGAAGGAAACTTCTGCCTCACTGGAGAGCTGCAGGTGTCTAACAAATCAGTGGCAACCTCAACAAAGATGGAACTCCTTATTTAATTCCCCCTCTCCAAAATACGGAGTATTACAAAAACCAAGCCATGTTACCAGCCTCGCAAGGGAACAGTCTTCATTATTCAGAGCCCGCTGAGGCTGGCCGCACATTGTATTTTTGGCTATCAAACGTCCACCAGGTTGCCTTCCAATAATGCAAACTCGTTTTCCTTCCAAATCAATAAACTTTTGCCCCAGAAGATCCTCCCCCCCCCCCGTCAGATTACACGGCTGTCACAATCGAGGTTTAAATATACATATATAAAGCAAAACCCACCGCTTGAAACTCACCAGCACACACCTGCCAAAACTCCCACAAGCTCAAGTTACTGCAACTTCATCCTTTAAAATGCAAATGCGGGCTCCCTGAACACTTGAAACAAGTGCATCATTATAGTTTCCTTAGCCCAAACCCAGTCCACCCCCCAACCCTGCAAATCCAATCCCCTTGCACTTTTCCAGTACAAAAAAGCCAACATCTCCTTCAATACATACGGGGGGGGGGGCGGGGACATGACCCAATACATCATTTCACACCTTCCTCATTGGATCATATATATTTTTGCAGTTTGATTGAAATTCAGAACTAATTCTCCTGCGTTTATTTCAATTCAATATTTGCTTGCATCACTTTTACCCCAGTCAGTTAGCAACGTCCTCTGAGTCAATTATACCTAGAAGCCATATGCGGGACAGCTTTCAGAACCTGCCAACGTAACGTCAGGTTTAATGTTTGCATTATGAAAATGAGCAGCCCTGCAGATCCTGGTAACGCACTGACTCCACCTTAGAGCAACTTTTCGAAGGCTGCAAGCCTAGACACACCTACTTAGGAGCCAATCACTGAGAAACTCCGTGGGGCTTAAATGTAAGGACCGAGTTCTGTTCACCCCCTAAGATGCACCAAGATAAACGAGTTAGATCTGCAAGGGTCCGCTGCACCTCAAGTCCTGGATTTAGAATGCATACATTAAGCAGTGTCTATACCTAGCCGTCCCATTTTGCAGAAAAAACTTTCCGGAGTAGAAGCTTCCCCAGCCCAAAAGATATAACCGCCCCCGCCCCGATCTCCTGCACAGCCAACGTTTCACCGTGCAAGACCACCCCGGGCACAAAGCAACGCGCTGCAATCCGTGTACTACCAAGTTCTTTTTTCCGCCTTCCAAAACAAAACGCATCCCGCATCTCTCCGCACCCCTCCCCATGCAACCCCCCCTACATCTGCCCAAAAGTCGACCCTCGGGCGCGCATCTTAAGCACTTTCCGGGATAGAGAGAAAAAAAAAGCAGAGTTTTAAGAAAATCCACGTACCCAAGTCAGCTCAGAGATCGTTTCGCTGCAGTTCCTTCCACTTTTGGGTTTTCTTTTCGAAATGGGTTCTTTTTGGTGGTGGGGGAACCTTCCCCCCCTCCCAAAAAAACAAATAAAAAAGTCAAGCTTGCATCGAGGGCTTGGCGGCAGCGATTGCCTTCCTCCTGGTCCGCGGCAGCCCAGAGATGCGCGAGAGAGAGAGATCTGCACGCCGTCTAGACGCCGAGTAAGCCACTGGGGCTCACCAGCCCGTGGCCAGGAGATTCTCTTAAGCTCTCTGTGACGCACAGGCGGAGGGGTGGGCAGGGAAGGAGGGGGGGATCCTCTGACGCACGCGCCGGGCTGCAGGCTTCACCATACAAGGCAAAAAGGGGCGGAATGTTCCGGCGCCCGCGGAGCGAGGGGAGGGGTTGGAATGTCTGCGCGGGTGACGCACGCGGGGTTCCATTGACGCACGCCTTGGAATTGTTTGATCTAAAAATAGAACGAGCTGCCCCCGGCTAAAAATAGAGCCCTTTCCCTAAGCCGGGGAGACGAGAGAAAGTGTCATAGGAAAAACCAAAAGGGGGAACGGGAGGATCCAGAGAACGGAAATGAAGGGGCGACGGCAAAATAATAGTAATAAAAAAAAAAAAAGACCGGGCGATGCAAGAGGCGAGCGCCGTCTTGCAAGGCGAGCTCCCCCGCCTAGCAGCGCTCGGAACCGCGGCTTAGGCAGCGCTGCAGACACGCCGGCAACCCCCCTCCCCTCCCCGCCGGGCGGTGGTTGCAGCCCTGCCTCCCTCCCTCCCTCCCAGCCAGCCACGAGGTTCTCAGGACAACCCCAAACTCCGCTCGCGTCTGTGCTTCCAGGGCCCTCCCCTCCCATAGTCGCCCGAAGCAGCGGCTCCTCCCCTTTCCTGGGAGCAGGGGCCGGCGGAACGCCCCGAGACTTGATTTAGAAGATGCCCACCGGAGAGGGAGCGGAATGGTGCCAAGCGGCACGCGCGGGGGGGGGGGCGAGCGATGCTCTCTGCTCTGATCGTTGCAAAAGCCACGACACCACCATGAATAAAAAGAGCTGCTAACCCCCTCTCAGGAGTATTTGGGGATAATGCGAGCTTTACAAACATGCGGGATTTGGGTTGCAACATTTTGAGCGTTGTTTTGTTTGCAAGCGTCGTCCACTCCCTTCTTCAATAACAGCGCACGGTGAATTCAGACGAGACACCCCCACACACACCTCCACTTTCTTGGCCTGGAGATGGGAAAACATAATTTCTGCGTCCCCTGCTGCTGTGAAAGGCACAGGGGCAAAAGCCACTACAGAGAAATAAACAAAAGTTGCAATCCTATGGTGAGAGTCAATTTCATCGAGGGCATGACTTTCGCTTTTCTAACCCCATTTAACCAAGGCTGGGATGTTTTCCAGGTTTTTGCCTTCTTGCAATGCAATTAATTGGCCCCTGCGGCATGGTTTTAAAAGGCACATGACTGGGCTGAAGCTAAGCAGGGCTGGCTACTGTATTGATGAGAGATGGCCTGGGAACCTAAGGCCTTAAGTCCCTATCTTTGGGCGGGGTGGGGGTTAGCTTGGTTATAAAATTAAACAATTACATAAGTAGAATTTTTAAAATATTTAAAATGTTTTCCCCCATGCTTTGAAAATGCACTACCACTAAGCCTACAACCCGATTGAAGAAACGTTAAAAATCAAGAGTTTCAATTCATTTAACCAAGAATAATATTCATATCTGTCAATTAAACAACTTTTCTAAAAAATATTATGCACCCATATCAACTATATACTGTGTTTTTAGATGATGCACACATCCTTTGTAGTCCATGTCCTTACTTCTCTCCCATACATCCCAACTAGGGGCAGGATATTTGTTAATTATTCACAAATGTTCAGTACTACTGGCAGCACTAAAAAGTTAGAAACAATAAATACCGTATTTTTCGCTCTATAAGACGCACCAGACCACAAGATGCACCTAGTTTTTGGAGGAGGAAAACAAGAAAAAAAATATTCTGAATCTCAGAAGCCAGAACAGCAAGAGGGATCGCTGCGCAGTGAAAGCAGCAATCCCTCTTGCTGTTCTGGCTTCTGGGATAGCTGCGCAGCCTGCATTCGCTCCATAAGATGCACACACATTTCCCCTTACTTTTTAGGAGGGAAAAAGTGAGTCTTATAGAGCAAAAAATACGGTAAATAAAAAAACCAAGAAAACTATACTCTGCACATTTATAACACTGGTGCTGGGGGAAAAAGCTGCAGCGAATCTGAAGCTCACTAAGTGGATCTCCAAAGTGGATAATAAATTAGGCTAGGGAAATAAGTGTAAAGACGAGGGCAGAGCCCTGCCAGCTTGCATCAAACATTTGCCCTTTATCACCATGTCTAGTTGGCTGGCTCTGTTTTGGGAAAGAGCCTGGTGGAAACCCCTCCCCGCTCTGCCTTGCGCATGTTTTGCTCAATCAAACAAGGGAAACTAGAGACAAGGGTGACTCAGGAGTCCAGAAAACTAGGTCAAGCTTTCTGCACGTGCCCCAGTGCACCTGTTGCTGGCTGGGTGGCTTTCCTTGCATGCCCCAACCATAAATAATTTTTAAAGAAGCACAGTGGTACCTCGGGTTACATACACTTCAGGTTGCAGACTCCGCTAACCCAGAAATGGTACCTCGGGTTAAGAACAGAAATCGCGCGGCAGCAGCGGGAGGCCCCATTAGCTAAAGTGGTGCTTCAGGTTAAGAACAGTTTCAGGTTAAGAACGGACCTCCGGAACGAATTAAGTACTTAACCCGAGGTACCACTGTATTTCTCAAAGCCTGGAACTCTGCCACAAACAAGGTGCTGGCAATCATCCCTGCCTCCACAACCTCAGAGAAGCCTTTTTCTCTTTTCCTTCGCAGCCAGCTTTCTAAGCCCACTTCCAAATCCTGATTTTTCTCTCTGCAATTTTGTTTACAATACCTTAACAGCCCGCCAGCTCCCCCCTTCCCCCAGCTTTTAAGGCAAGTTCTGGTAAAACTCTGGAAAAATGGAACTCTGGAAGCACTCCCTCCTGTATTGTTTTAGAAACAAACGGGGGGCGTGGAAATAACAAAAACTTGTAGGGGGGCACACAGTCCCTGCTAATTCCCCTCCCCCCACCTTCACATCTCCACAAACTAAACGTAACGCAATAAAAGCTAAATCTATTCTATATGAACATCAGTAATATCAGATAAAACGCAACAACGAACAATCTTGCTCTGAGGGGGAGTGAGAAGATGCGGTAACAGCTTTTGTTAAATAAAGATGTTGTCTGTTCCAGTCTAAAAAAAAATTGGGTAAAAAAAAATCAATGTTTATTTTTTTGCAAGAACCTTACGGAAACTGCTTTGGGAAGTCCGTCTGAAAAGCGCCAAACAAGCAAATAAATATTCAAAAACCTTAGCCTCCACCATCACATCCTCCTCAAATCAAAAGAGTCAAAGTACCCATTAGGTGCTACTGCCAGTCCTAAATTGTCCACAAAAATTTCCAGGCTATAGTTCAGGTAAGATAACCTGGGAGACAAGTCATTGAAGCAAGCATGCCTTTAATCTACACTTTCTCTTTTCTTTACTTTTCATAGTTTGCATAGCCTGTTCTGTTGGGGTGTGATAACCAAGAGTCATAAGAGGAAGCCAACAAACATGTGTGAAGACTTTTCAGGGTTTGGTTCTAGTGGGATTAACAGATTTCATTCAGGTTCATTCACTGAGTCCTGGATTTTGGAATGAACAGGCAGCACAAGAAATAAGAGAGGGTACTACAATTAACTCTGACTAGCTGAAAAGCATATTATCATCAGTGCGGGATCTTGCAGTCCTTTGCCAGTAAGAGACCAATATTTGGGCTGATTTGCCTCTATGGCTCTCCACTGCTTGTTTAAGTCCCAAATGAGGGTTCTCAATCTGTAGCCACCTTCTTTGACCTACTACAGCTGTGCTAATGCTCCATAATGATGATGATGATGACGACGACAATAATTTTATTATTTATACCCCATCCATCTGACTGGGTTGCCCCAGCCACTCTGGGCAGCTTCCAACATATATAAAAACATAAAACATTATTATTATTATTAAAAACTTCCCTAAACAGGGCTGCCTCCAGATGTCTTCTAAAGATGGTAGAGTTACTTATCTCCTTGGCTCAGGGGTTGGATAACTCCATAACCTCCAACATTTATCTGGTGAAAATAGGGGCACCCTAAGGAAAAGCGGGACATTCCAGGATGAAATCAGGAACCGGGGCAGCTTCTGCAAATCCGGGACCATCCCTGGAAAATATGGACACTTGGAAGGTCTGCCACTTTAGCTAATAATCATGACCAACTTGCGATCATTAACTTCAATGGGTCTGCGCTGAGTAGGCCTTCACTGAATACAACCTCTCTGCTTTGTCAGAATGCAGAAGCTGCTGTGGACTAGATTCCTGGGCTTAAATTTACTTGTTGTTGTTGTTGTTTAGTCGTTTAGTCGTGTCCGACTCTTCGTGACCCCATGCACCAGAGCATGCCAGGCACTCCTGTCTTCCACTGCCTCCCACAGTTTGGTCAAACTCATGCTGGTAGCTTCGAGAACACTGTCCAACCATCTCGTCCTCTGTCGTCCCCTTCTCCTTGTGCCCTCCATCTTTCCCAGCATCAGGGTCTTTTCCAGGGAGTCTTCTCTTCTCATGAGGTGGCCAAAGTATTGGAGCCTCAGCTTCAGGATCTGTCCTTCCAGTGAGCACTCAGGGCTGATTTCCTTCAGAATGGAGAGGTTTGATCTTCTTGCAGTCCATGGGACTCTCAAGAGTCTCCTCCAGCACCATAATTCAAAAGCATCTATTCTTCGGCGATCAGCCTTCTTTATGGTCCAGCTCTCACTTCCATATTTACTTCCAAATTTACTTGAAAATAGTACAAGTTCAGGAAAGATTAAGTGAGTAGCCCAGGGCATGTCAGTATCTCTGCTGCAGGGCTCTTGCGAAGCTAAAATGATATTCTGAGTTGCTTATTCACAAGGAAATGAAGACGGGTGGGGAGAAAGATCACTTCACAGTGTGCCAGGCATTACTTGGTAAAGCTGCAGTGGCTATACAGAACCTCCATGTTTAGAGCAAGTTAGGCTGCTGAAGAACAGCTGCTGGGGAGCAGAAGCGGGAAAGGCCTCGTTTGGTGAACTTCCCAAAAGGCATGCAACTACCGGCCACTGCACATGGGATGCGGGTGGCGCTGTGGGTTAAACCACTGAGCCTAGGACTTGCCGATCAGAAGGTCGGCGGTTTGAATCCCCGTGACAGGGTGAGCTCCCGTTGCTCGGTCCCTGCTCCTGCCAACCTAGCAGTTCGAAAGCAAGTCAAAGTGCAAGTAGATAAATAGGTACCGCTCCGGCGGGAAGGTAAACGGTGTTTCCGTGCACTGTTCTGGTTCGCCAGAAGCGGCTTAGTCATGCTGGCCACATGACCCGGAAGCTGTCTGCGGACAAATGCCGGCTCCCTCGGCCTATAGAGCGCGATGAGCGTGCAACCCCAGAGTCGTCCGCGACTGGACTTAACGGTCAGGGGTCCCTTTACCTTTACAGGTCCCTACTCATATAGCCAATGCAAAGGCTGTAGTGCTAACATCATCATCATTATTATTAAAATTTGTACATCACCCAATACCCGCAGGTCTCAGGGCAGTTCACAAGATAAAATCACAATATAAAAACATAAATAGTAAAAAAACACCCAAGAACAACCCAATAATCCCCTCCGAAACACAATTCCAAAAGGCATCAGATGTCCATCAGCCCAAGGCCTGGTTAAAGAGGAATGTTTTTGCCTGGCACCTAAAGTTGTATAATGAAGGTCCCAGCCAAACCTCTCTGGGGAGAGCATTCCACAAACGGGGAGTCACTGCAGATAAGGCCCCGTTCTTGTGTTGCTACCCTCAGGACCCCTGCTGAACTCCGCATGGCGTACTGTTGAGTAAACATGCATGTAAGATCAGGCTGTGTGTATGTGTTTATAAAGCTTTGCCTTAAAGATCCTTGCCCCAGCGGTCAAACCCCAAAGGCCCCAGCCACTTTGCCGGGAGTTTAGTGTCACAAAAACAAAGTCAGCCCAGGGCGGAAGGAGTTTTTCCTCTGCCTGGTCTACTCCCCCCCCCCCGCTCCCCATTTTCCAGCTTGGCGATACATCAGGGGCTACAACCTCCAAGTGGAATTTTGTAGGCCAAGCATAAAAGACGCCGATAACTCGGCAGCCGGAAAGATTGATGTATTTTCCTATTGTTAAAAATATTTTTAGCCTCGGCAGCCTCTGGGTTTGCTTAAAGGCCTCACGCCTGTTAAGACCGACTGCGTAACAAGATGCGTTTTTCTTGCATGTTTGAGCTGAAGACTTGGCCGGAATCCCAGAGCAGCTGCTGAGGAGAGGAATGTCATTGTCAATTGGTTGGTTACCCCAGCACTCTTGAATGCTGGGTTTTTTTGCGGGGGGGGGGGACAAACCCTAAAATTTCAGGAATTAAAACCAACGGTGCCTTGTTGGTTTGTTCTTAAAATGTTGGGTTGGTAAATAGATTATAGAGGGATACTACTAAAATCCAAGTCACAGAATCCTGGGACTACTGGAAATCTGAAGATGACCTAGCTCAAGGATGCGAACCTGACATCCCCCAGCTGTGGCTGGTACCAACTCTCATCGACCTCGGCCAGGGATGACCGAGTCCAGCAACATCTGGAATACCATGCCTTCTCCATCTCTGATCTAGCCAATCCTCTGTCCTCAGAGGGGCTCAATTTCTCTGTATCAGGTTCCCCATAAAACACTGTGCTTTCAATATTTTTTGGGGGGAAGAATCATGAATCCAGGACTGGACTCTGAGCATAAAAAGAGCTTAGCCCCCCCCAAAAAACTCTTCTTAGATCAGTCACTGATTTCCTCAGCCTAGCCTCCCTCACAGGTTTTTTGCAAGTATAAAAAACAGAATAACCTCCTCTATGGCATCTTGAGCTCTTTGGGAGAATGAGAGAATCCCGATGTGACCAATGAATTTGGAAATGATTGAGAAGGAATTTTTTAAAAAAATATATATATTAACTTTCAGTAAAAAATTGTACATAATCACTCCAATACATTAATTTTTTTCGACTTCCTATCCCGTTTTCCATGATGATTTTGCCCCCCTCCGTTTTCTATCTCTTATGTCCTAACAATATTACAATAAGTCCTAATTCTTTCTTTGCTCGTGTTTCAAATCCTGCCCGCAAATTCACCAAACTGTAACATTTCTTTAAATAGTCCGAAATCATTCTGTTGCTTTCAGCTGGCCAGTAAAAATGTAGTTGACGGCTACTCTAGAAGAAGAGCAGAAAATGAGAGGAGCACCCCCAAAAAGGCAAAAACCAGACTGCTAGGCAGGAGACCTCAGAGTTTAAAAAGCTATTTGAAAGGCATGTATATGTAGACGACAACCAGTCCTCACATTAATTCAATGGAAAGTTCCACTCTGAAACAATTTAAGGGCACTTCGAAGTGGTTTGAGGTCTGCAGCCGTATTGAAGTCTCAGAGCGAGGCAAGCCCTTCGCTTGAAAGCATGGAAATGTGGCTTGCCAGTGGGGGTGGAGACCAGGGGAAAACCTACTCAGATCTCTCTGTGCTTCTAGTAAAGCCTTTGTGCCTCTCCTACACTCAAAATAATCTCTAAAACCATCAAGCAAGGAACCTGCTATGTACACATGGAAAACGCCGCACACTGGGTTTCCACTCTTGAAGAAACGCGTTAAAACAGTAATTATGTAATTTGAAATTCAGAAGGCAGATTGGTTTTTATCATCCGATCTGGTCTAGAAGTCAGAATCATCTAGGTAGAAAGCTGAATTAATCAAGTACGTTTGGCATATATAAAGCAATGTTGCAGGGCGGAACAAACTGATTTTCAGGATTCCAGGCACCCTGTTCTCTGCCACTACCCATCCAGTTTTCAGCTTTCCCCAGCAGTCAATCAATATTCCATGTGATTGGTTCTCTTTGGTTGCTCTGAGCTTTTTAAAGATTCCCCCACCCTCCCAAATATTTCTTGTACTTTTGCAAATCTTTTGGGTTTCCCCAAAGCCTGCCGGTACCTTACGCAGGTGTCGGTTACATAAGGATCAGCACTCTGAGAATGGATATCACTATTGAAGAGGACAAAATTCTGTTTATATCATTATTAATATATATAAAGGGAGAAACACCATCCCTGGCTCAATAATTTAAAAAGGCACTGGAGAGAAGGAGGGAGAGGTCTTTGTATTCACGACCCCCCCCCCACTACAAGATCAGTGCACAACTTGATCACTGCTGGATACTAAGTCAAAGATCAGGAACTCTTAGCCCTACAGATCTTGCTAGATTAAAGGCAAAGGTAAAGGGACCCCTGACCATTAGGTCCAGTCGTGGCGGACTCTGGGGTTGCAGCGCTCATCTTGCTTTATTGGCCGAGGGAGCCGGCGTACAGCTTCTGGGTCATGTGGCCAGCATGACTAAGCCTCTTCTGGCAAACAAGAGCAGCGCAAAGAAACGCCGTTAACCTTCCCGCCGGAGTGGTACCTATTTATCTACTTGCACTTTGACGTGCTTTCGAACTGCTAGGTGGGCAGGAGCAGGGACCAAGCAACGGGAGCTCACCCCGCCGCAGGGATTCGAACCGCCGACCTTCTGATCGGCAAGTCCTAGGCTCTGTGGTTTAACCCACAGCGCCACCCGCGTCTTGCTGGATTACAACGCCCATAATCTCTCGTACCAATTGATTTGAAAAATAGTTCAGTTCCAAACTCATGCTAATAACAGGGGAGGGGGGGGAACCAACCCAAACTCTTGTTGTTATGGTTCTAGTGCAACAAAACAAGACTTTTTATTTATTTTTTACCCATCAGACAAGGAGCCAGCCCTACATCCGCTGCCAAGATGGACCCTGCTTTAACACCCAGCAACACCATGTACCGCCAGCTGCATCCAAGTCATCCCATAGAGAAGATAGATTAACTACACAAACTGTTCCGGCACAGTCTGGTTCTAAAGAAAAGATGGCTTGCGAGCCTGGTACTCGGGGTATGTTCCCAAGGCAACCCTTGCGTTTCAGAGTGTTCCCAACTTACGCGTCAGAATTCAGAGCTTGGAACTGGGTGCCAGGCAGGGCAGCAAGCCGCTTGCCGAGTTATTAAAAGTGTTTCTGTACCAGATGTCTTTTCTCGGAGGCGTCTCAGTGTTCTTCCACCAATCTCTCACTTACACACCCCCTTTAGAGACTTTGGAGTACCACTGTCCTAAAGGGGGCGGGGTGGGGAAAACGATGTGGCAGTCGCAGGGCCTTTTCGCAGTGGCCCCCAAATCCTTGTATGAACTTCCATACGAAGAATACAGAGAGGCATCAAACCGTGCGACAACATTATAGAAAACTTCATAAATGTTTCCCCTTATGAGGCAGGATTTGGGTTGATTCATAAGTCTGCCAAATGGATCTTTTACTATATGGACCTCGTTACTGGCTGCTGATGTCCTCATCTGGCAAACACCGTATTTTTTGCTCTATAAGACTCACTTTTTCCCTCCTAAAAAGTAAGGGGAAATGTGTGTGCGTCTTATGGAGCGAATGCAGGCTGCGCAGCTATCCCAGAAGCCAGAACATCAAGAGGGATCGCTGCTTTTGCTGCACAGCGATCCCTCTTGCTGTTCTGGCTTCTGGGATTCAGAATATTTTTTTTCTTGTTTTCCTCCTCCAAAAACTAGGTGCGTCTTGTGGTTTGGTGCGTCTTATAGAGAGAAAAATACGGTGTGTTTTTTTTGTTTTTGCAGAGGATCATTGTGAATGGGTAGTCAAAGGTTGAGTGAATTCTCATTACTACCACCACTGTCTCGCCTGTTTCCCTCTCTGCTGTTGATGGGATGTGCTACTCGTTCCATCCCCGCCCCCCAAGACACAGCAGATGAAGAAACAGTCAGAAGGAAATCAGATCCAAGAACCTTTGGTGCTGCCACATAGGACTCTGGGCATTGCCACCCTTTGTGCAGGGCAGCCAGGCAGCATTCAAAATCTGCCAGCTGCCCACACTCCGAGATGGAGATGCGCTGTGCAATTCCTGGATTCTAACGCACAAAAGCTACTCTGTCCCCAGGCAGAACAAGGTCCCGGGCATTCTGCTCTGCCCAGTGGCAGAAACCCTGACTAGGCGCGATCCGATATTGCGCATTGTGCTTCGGGATTGAAGAGAGCAGCTGGAAAGTGGAAGATTGTGCCCCCTCCCCGCAGCCCAGGTGCAAACTGGATTAACAAAAGGTACAACGTCCTCCTAGGCTGCTAACTGAGTGTTCTAGACAAGAATGTTGCAAGAGGCTCCGAGTTCCTGGCTGGTGTTGCAGGATATTCGAGAGGGTACAGAAACTTCTAAGGAGGGAAACATTCCCAGGATTGTAGATGGTGCCTCTCTCTGTTGAAGACCTCAAAGCTGGTGTCAGGGAACTGCCATCGGAGGAGCAGGAGGTGAAAGGGCTCACAGAGGCTGAGAGAGAGTATTCAGCTGAGGAGGGAACCAGCAGGGGGGGAGGTGGAGTTCCAAGGGAAAGTGAGTCGGAGGGAGGGCTCAGAGACACTTCCAGCGAAAATAGTGGGGAGGTTTCAGGACCTCCCATAGGGACACCTACTCCTCGCCGGAAACTGTCACGCCGAGAGTCCAGAAGACGCGTTTCCGTTAAGGAGCTTTTATGCTGGAAGAAGTTCCGTAAACGCCCACTGTCCGATTCTACGAGCGACTGATGGAGCCATGCTTAAGGAGCTCCGTCACAGACAGAGGTTTGTGGACTTAGCCAAACTCTGAGGGACTAGGATTTTACGCACAAGCAGCTCACCATCCCATCACAGCTGGGTAACTAAACAAGCTGAGGCCCCAGGCCAGCGGTTCTCAACCTGTGGGTCCCCATATGTTGTTGGACTACAACTCCCATCATCCCTGAGCTCCGGCCTTGCTAGCTAGGGGTGATGGGAGTTGTAGTTCAACAACATCTGGGGACCCACAGGTTGAGAAAGGCTGCCCCAGGCCTTTTTCCTCCTCAAGGCAGGCATAGCAGGCAGATTTGACGATACAAAAGTCCTGTGGGCAAGGTGTGTCACAGGAACACCGCAAGGACTCGGGACAGCCTGGGACAGCCAGGGTTGGAAGCCCATTCAGCAACAAAACAGATTTCACAATCTCGGGCCAATCATGGTATTCAGCTTGGTCTACTTTGCAAAATTTGTTTTTAGAATGCAACAGGTACAGTGGTACCTCAGGTTACATAAGCTTCAGGTTACAGACTCCGCTAACACAGAAATAGTGCTTCAGGTTAAGAATTTTGCTTCAGGATGAGAACAGAAATCGTGCTCCGGTGGTGCAGCAGCAGCGGGAGGCCCCATTAGCTAAAGTGGTGCTTCAGGTTAAGAACAGTTTCAGGTTAAGTACGGACCTCCGGAACGAATTAAGTACTTAACCTGAGGTACCACTGTACATCCTTCATTTGCCACCCCAAGGCCCTTGGAAGAAAGTTGGGATACAAATGCGATAAATAAATAAATGCCGGCAAGTTAAGCAAAATAGCTGGATCCTAGACTTTAGGCTCATGTTATCTGAGGAGGAATTTATCTGTATCCTGGTTTTTTACAGGTGGCACCCAGCGCTTCTCCTTTCTAGGTTAGTACACGTTTGTGACGTGCTTAGTTTCAGCAATTGTGCTTTATCTAACGTTCTCTCTGATCAGTCGCTGGGCCTGTGTATCTGTTAGATTCAATCCAGGCCAGTGAATCTTGAATCGCCCAGCCCACCGCTTCCACAGATTCATGACAAAACTCTGGTAAAGTCTCTCCAGGAAGCAAAATTATTTTGACGTTGGCGGTTCTGTGCTCACGGGGAAAATTTGTGGCGGAGTCAGAACTGAAGTCAGTATGTAAAGCCCATCACTGAAGAAGAGGCGTCTCTTAAACCTGTCTGGGGAGAAGCAGGAGATAGCTCTCTCCACTTCTACAGAAGGAAAAACTAAAGAAGAGAGGCCTTCTCCAAAGCGTCCTGACCCCAAATGACTTCTTTATTGTTCAGGAAGTTCCCTTCCCTTAGGCAATGTACACCTGCGGCACATGTATCCAGGGAGTCCTGCCGTAAGCATTTTGATTGGCAGAAAGTAAATGTATCTTTCCTGGCACAGGAACACAGGTAGAGGACAAAGTGTACGAACATGTCAAACTGGGTTTTGGAGAGAACTTCCAAGAAAAGCAACACCGTTAAGAGGAAGAGTCCGGATTTGCAATAAAGGCCGTCTTGTGTTTAGGAAACCATACATCCTTCGCCGTAATTGTACCCATCCCCTCTCACATAATCAGGGCGGCTAAACTGTTGATCTTTCCTATTTGCTCAGGTCTGGTTGAAGGGTGGGTGGGTGGGGAATAGTCTCATAGTCAAATGCTGATATCCTGATTGCTGGTGGACTCCAACTCCAATCAGCCCTGGCCAGATGGTCAGGGATAATGGGAACTGTAGTCCAACAACATTTGGAGAGCTGCAAGTTCTTCACCCCTTCTTTAAGCGGGTGGCGCTGTGGGTTAAACCACAGAGTCTAGGACTTGCTGATTAGAAGGTCGGCGGTTCGAATCCCCGCAATGGGGTGAGCTCCCGTTGCTTGTTCCCTGCTCCTGCCAACCTAGCAGTTCGAAAGCACGTCAAAGTGCAAGTAGATAAATAGGTACCGCTCCGGTGGGAAGGTAAGCGGCGTTTCCGTGCACTGCTCTGGTTTGCCAGAAGCGGCTTAGTCCTGCTGGCCACATGACCCAGAAGCTGTATGCCGGCTCCCTCGGCCAATAAAGCGAGATGAGCGCCACAACCCCAGAGTCGGCCACGACTAGACCTAATGGTCAGGGGTCCCTTTACCCCTTTACCTTTACCTATCTCAGATCAGGGCAACCACCAGAGACCCAAACTAACATCCTTGCTCCCTGGGCATCCCTTGGCAGAGTGGAGAATGGACCCTTTAATACCGCTGTGGTGGATTAAAAAAACCCCAGTTAGCATAATTATTTATTCCAGAGTAAATAGTTCTCCTGCACACTCCCTGCAGCTCATATTAATTGGCCGAACTGTTTAAGGCAGTTTCTATTTGCAAAAAACACCCGTGACTCACAATCAAACAATAAAAATAAAAATGCAGCTCGATAAAATCGTGGATGGAACCATCAGCTCCTTTTCAGGCAGAAACTCAGCCCTTCTATCGAAAGAGCATCAGTCTTGTTTCGCTCAGAAGGCTTGTAGCCACAATTAGTTCCTGGGTTCCCCCCGCAAAAGGAATCCTTGCTTCAAAGTGTGACTCACCCGTAACAGAAAGTTCCATAGGTTGAGTTATTTGGTGTCTGAAAGGAGTGTTGCCTTTGATCGCACGGGAGCCGGACTGGTGTTCCTCGCCGTCCTCCCTCGCTCTCTCCCTCTTTCATCTGAAGCAAAGCTGCAGGTGTAGCGAACACCTTGGCCAAGAGGAGCCATCTGGCAGGCGGCCAGCGGTGGCGGTGCAGGGCAGCAGCCCACAGCTGGTTTCAATCATCAGGGGCCGGGCCGGGAACTGCTTCGTGGGGTTTGGCAGGCAGAGCGCTGAATGCACGCATGTTTCTGTTACAGAGGAAGCCAAGCCCACAGCGGCGTCAGAGAAAGCGTAAGGGGTGTCCCACCCACCGCTGGACGTCAGCAGCTGGACAGGCAGCGGCTCGCGTCAGCAGGTCTTGGAAGAACACGCCAAGAGCCATATATAGGCCATGTGGGGAATCCCTTCTAAACCAGGAATCTTTCCCTTCCCCTCCCTAGTTGACCTCCTAAAAACGTCACTTTCTAGCCAAAGCTGGGGGAAGCATTTGGGAGTCCCAGAATGGCTGGCTGGTGCCGGAATAAAAAAACACACACAACAAACCCTGATGCAATTGAGCAGGCTGGTGTCTGTTTTAGCACAGTTATGAAAGAGCTTCTTTCGCCAGGACTGAAGGCCAAACTTTCCAGCGTTTCCCTGATCCACAAACCTTTCAGCGCCCATCAAAAGTGCTGCTGGTCTCAAACTGACCAAACTCAAATCACATTAAAAGCCTGAATTCCAAGTACCGTATTTTTCGCTCTATAAGACGCAGCAGACCACAAGACGCACCTAGTTTTTGGAGGAGGAAAACAAGAAAAAAAATATTTTGAATCTCAGAAGCCAGAACAGCAAGAGGGATCGCTGCGCAGCGAAAGCAGCAATCCCTTTTGCTGTTCTGGCTTCTGGGATAGCTGCACAGCCTGCATTCGCTCCATAAGACGCACACACATTTCCCCTTACTTTTTAGGAGGGGAAAAGTGAGTCTTATAGAGCAAAAAATACGGTACATACATGCACAATTAAGGCACACTCCCAGACCCTGATTTGATCCCAGAATATCCCACTTTTCCTTAGGACGTCCCTATTTTCACCAGAGGGCATGGAATTATGCAACCCCCAAGACAAGGAGATAAGGAACTGTACAATCTTTAGAAGACATCTGTAGGCAGCTCTGTACAGGGAAGTTTATGTTTTATTATGTGTTTATGTATGTTGGAAGATGCCCAGAGTTGCTGGGGCAACCCAGTCAGATGGGTGGGGTATAAATAATAAAATCATTCTTATCATCATTATTATCATTATGGAACAGGACATCCCTATTTTCATCGGACATATGTTGAACATCATCAACAATGGGGGGTGATCTGAAACAATGCTACTTGAGTCGGTTACCCAGGGCTGCCAAATCAATCATGAGGCCCTAATTCCTACTTGGAGTTGTGCAAGCGGAATTGCCATGCGCACAATGTCTCCCTTTGTTGAACAGAGCAGGGAGGCTGCTCTGCCGTATGCCAACACCTTTCATTGCTATCTGCACCAAAACACCAAATGTAGGGCTGCCATATCTCTGGAATTTCCTGGACATATATGGGAAAAGCTCAACAACTTTGCCAAAAAAAGATCTCAACAACTTTTGCATCCGGTTTTTCACTTTTTGAAATATGGCAACCCTAACCAAATGAAAAGACAATGCTCCATCGCAACCCAGGAAGAGATCAGGTACTACCAGACATTCAAGATGCAGGGCAGGGGACCTCCTAAGTACCGTATTTTTTGCTCTATAAGACTCACTTTTCCCCTTCTGAAAAGTAAGGGAAAATGTGTGTGCGTCTTATGGAGCGAATGCAGGCTGCACAGCTATCCCAGAAGCCAGAACAGCAAGAGGGCTCGCTGCTTTCACTGCGCAGCGATCCCTCTTGCTGTTCTGGCTTCTGAGATTCATAATATTTTTTTCTTGTTTTCCTCCTCCAAAAACTAGGTGCGACTTATGGTCTGGTGCGTCTTATAGAGCGAAAAATATGGTAACTGAAGTTCCATTTTCATGACCTGCGGGCAAGGATCAAACACCAATTGGACTACAACCCCCATCATCCCCAACCATGGGCCATCCTGGCTGGAGCTGATGGGAACTGGAGTTTAGCAACATCGCTAAGCCCACAGACCTGCTATCCCTGGCCTACCAAAAGGAAGCATGCAACAGGAACAGCCAGCCACAGAGTGGGCACTGGGGCAGCCGGACCAAGGTATTTTACACAAGTCCAATATTAAATTGTAAGCCTTTAAATCAGCAAAAGCTATTTTGAAATTCGCTGCTTGTAAAGGTGGAAATCTGGTCAACCCAGCTCTATCTGTGTATAAAGCAAAAACAATGGCCCAGATTTTATATGGTGCAGAGGTTTGGGGTACCTCAAAGGTCTCTGGTTCAGAACCCCCACAGAATTATTTTTCAAGAGTCCTTGTAGGTTTACACAAAGACGTGCAATCTGCCATGGTCAGGTTGGAAACGCGCATGTTGAGCATAGAGAGCCAAAGAGATAAAAGAATCCTCTGCTATTGGTTTAGAATTCAACAGATGGACAACACTAGGCTACCCAAAAAATGCCTGATTGAGCTCTCGAATGGATTATCCCATAAAAACTGGGTACATCAAGGTGCCTGGCTAATGGGCAAATATGACTGAGATCACTAGTCACCCAAAGGGTGTGTGCACTTCTGACACCCAGGAAAGAGTTCCCTGTGGTGCAGTTGCAAAGGAATAGCACATCACTAACAACACTTGCTCTGAGCCAAGTCACTATCCTATCCACACAAAGGTGTGCTCTCTAGGCCTTTGTCAGTGTTTCAGCGAGTTTCAAAAGGCAAGAGGTGTGCGGGGGGGGGGGGGGAGAGAAAGAGGAGACACACACAGAGAGGAATCTCATAACTTTCTGAAGCCCACATCTAGGGCAGTGTGTACTTGCACCAAGTGGCAAGAGGCAGTATTTGGGTTACCGGTATTTCTTAAACTTACGCCCCACCTTGGATAAAAATATCCAAGGCAGCTAGAAGTTAACCAGTTACAGATAGGTAGCCGTGTTGGTCTGCCATAGTCAAAACAAAATTTTTTTTCCCTTCCAGTAGCACCTTAAAGACCAACTAAGTTAGTTCTTGGTATGAGCTTTCGTGTGCATGCACACTTCTTCAGATACCAAGTTTACCAGATACCAAGATACTTCAGATACCAAGTTTACCAGATACCAAGATACTTCAGATACCAAGTTTACCAGATACCAAGATACTTCAGATACCAAGTTTACCAGATACCAAGTTAACCAGTTAACAAAGTGAGTTCAGACAGCATTTCCACAGGAAGGAGCTACACTAAACACTAAATGCCCACTGCCCAACACACACACACACACACACACACACACACGACCATGCTCATATAATTTCTGGCTTAACTTTGCATCAGCAAGTACTAGGGGCTTGGTTTTTTTTTAATAACTAAATTTATTCTATGAGAAAAACCACATTCCGTGCTTAGCCAGCGTGATTACAGATACGAAAACACATACAATCCAACTTAATTCTCAAGGAAATCTATACGACGGAGGAAAAATATAGCACGAAATGGTTTATCCTGCTGGGGACAACCACATTTTTTAAAAAATATTTTTTTTGAAGCATTGTCAAGGCTTTGTTCGGCTGTCCATGTAGCAATCAGCACTGAGACTCTAGCAAGAGGAAGAGGCAACAGGGAAAAAATACTTCATTTCCCGGACAAGCAAATATTTCTCCCCCCCCCCCCACTGCAACATATACAATGATGTTCAAGGGCTTCAATCCTAAACATGAATGCTTTGGCATATATGCTACTGAACTCCGTGGGACCTACTTTCAAGTAAACATCCTGAAGATTATAGTGTTAGGTTCGCTCCTATGCATATGTATTTGAGAGTGACCACTCCTCTGTGAAGAAGCACGTTCACCAATACAAAACCTGTAGTAGCCCAGGATATTTCCATTATGCAAACAAAATTAGCATCTTCATTTCACTCCAAACACAAGTCTAGACACCCACACTACTATCCAGTGGAATGCAGAGTATGCAGGCCACTCCGAGATATGTGCCCAGCTCCAGAAGAGGGGTTGTGTTTTGTTATGCCAAGGTGGGTATCATACAGTGTGCCACACTGCATGAAGGAGATCTACACTGACTGAAAACATCTCAATTTGCAAATCAGCTCACCGACTGGAATGGGAAAGGAAACATTCCCCCCTTAATTGGAACAATCTTGTAGAAAGGCAAGACCAGAACTAGCCTGGCCTTTGCCAACTCCAAAGAGAAAGAAAAACGATACAGAAGTCGTCAGGCGGCCAGAACCCTTCTAATAGCCCATATTATTCAAGTGAGAATGGTTGGGCTCTTAGCTGCCAACTTTTCCCTTTTCTTGCGAGGAATTCTATTCGGAATAAGGGAATTTCCCTTAAAAAAAGGAAAACGTTGACAGCTATGGTTGGGTTGCCCTACAATAATACCTGCTCACCGGAGGAAAGAATGACAGCTTTATGCTGGAGATTCCTCAGTAGAACCCAGAGAGATTAAAAACTATGATAAACTAAACCAGTCCTTATGTAAGTTTTGTAAAACGCCACTGCAGGTACCCAGGCGTAAACCCCACAGAAAACAGTGGGATCTACTTCTATGTAGGCAGGCATCGCTTTGCCTTCCCAGCAGGGCTGCCACCCATAGGTGTAGCCAGGATTTATGTTGGGGGAGCAGAACCAAGCTACCTGCGAGGCAATCGCTCAGTTAGTTAAGTATTTTATGTATCTACTTGATTTAGGGGAGGGGCACCTGTCCCCCCGCCCCCTAGATACGCCCATGGTGCCAACTTGAACAAAATATTGAGTGGGGGGCAGGTGAGTCCTGCCCCACATAATCGATCACAAGGGACTATTTTAATGTCAATGCCCATCAACTTTTGGGGGAGTGGCCCCCCCAAGTATTTTATTGCAGGGAGGGACCTCAGCCCCTAGGAGAAAGAAAAGGAAAATCGATCTTCCCCGCCACCGACGCGCCTCTTCCCCACATCTCACCTGGCTGTCGCTGGCGGTCCTCCATTTGCACCCCTGCTTCCCCCGCTCTCCGCGCTCTTCCCAAGGCGGGCAGTCCGGTGTTGGGATCTGGGCCGCGGCCTCCGGAGCCATGCCGAGCCCCCAGCCCGCCCCCCACCCACGCGATGGGTCCCTGACCCCCTGCTTCTTCTCCGCCGCCGCCGCCTCCCGCCCCCTGCGCCCTCGCCCCGGCTGCTCGCTCTCCATCCGTGCGCCGCTTGACTTTCTGCAAACCCCGCCTCCCCGCCCCGGCTTGGAAGGAGCCTCCGTGACGTCAAGGCCGGGCTCCGTTGACGTCGTCGGAATCCCAGCCATCAATGGGGCTAAAAATAGACGCCTCCGAACCCGAAATACTACACGCCCAAGGACGCGCGAGGCTCCCCCGCACCGCGCGCCGGAGCGAGGCTCAGCGTTGCCACGGAACAGGGTGGGGCTGGCTGGGGCTGGCGGGGGAGGGGAGCAGCGCCGCGGCCTTTGCCCCCAGTGGGAAAAGAAGGGCAGGGAGCGCAGCCTTGCCACGCCGCCGGCCCGCCTGTGTGATAGGAATTTTATGGCCTTAGATACAGTGGTACCTCGGGTTACATACGCTTCAGGTTACAGACTCCACTAACCCAGAAATAGTGCTTCAGGTTAAGAACTTTGCTTCAGGATAAGAACAGAAATCAGGTTCCGGCGGCGCGGCAGCAGCAGGAGGCCCCATTAGCTAAAGTGGTGCTTCAGGTTAAGCACAGTTTCAGGTTAAGAACGGACCTCCGGAACGAATTAAGTACTTAACCCGAGGTACCGCTGTATATGGTAATGTTCATAAGTGTACCAACCAAGCACGTACATAGATCAGCACAGGAAGACCATTTTGATTCCTAAACTGAGCAAATGTTTTCTCTGCAAGGTCAAAGTGGGAAACCTCCCCATTGTCTCTTTCCTCACAAATCCTGTCTTAAGGGTATGTATGTGTTTGAATAGGGTGTGAACCTGTGACCGGGCCCAGGAACTAAGTATTTATCATGACAAAAGACTGGCCAGGCTCCCCAGGCAATCCAATCAAGTAACCTGCCACACAGGAGAAAAACAACATTCAAAATTTCTGTTTTAGACCGCCTTTTTTGTGATGTAGTTATGATGTATCTGAGGGGTTACACCCCTTCTGTGATGTATGTATGATGTTTCTGGTGGTGGTCTTGATACAGGGTGGCAGAGAGCAGTGTGGTGTAGTGGTTAAGAGCAGTAGACTCATAATCTGGTGGACTGGGTTTGCTTCCCTGCTCCTCCACATGCAGCTGCTGGGTGACCTTGGGCTAGTCACACTTCTCTGAAGTCTCTCAACCCCACTCACCTCAGAGTTGTGGGGGAGGAAGGGAAAGGAGAATGTTAGCAGCTTTGAGACTCCTTAAAAAGGTACCCCTGCCCATACGGGCCAGTCTTGACAGACTCTAGGGTTGTGCGCCCATCTCACTCAAGAGGCCGGGGCCCAGCGCTGTCCGAAGACACTTCCGGGTCACGTGGCCAGCATGACAAAGCTGCATCTGGCGAGCCAGTGCAGCACATGGAAACGCCATTTACCTTCCCGCCAGTAAGCGGTCCCTATTTATCTACTTGCACCCGGGGGTGCTTTCGAACTGCTAGGTTGGCAGGCGCTGGGACCGAGCAACGGGAGCGCACCCCGCCGCGGGGATTCGAACCGCTGACCTTTCAATCGGCAAGCCCTAGGCGCTGAGGCTTTTACCCACAGCGCCACCCGCGTCCCTTGAGACTCCTTAGGGTAGTGATAAAGCGGGATATCAAATCCAAACTCTTCAGTTTCAAAAGTCTTTATAAGGCCTTGTGTGCCATTTTTCTGGGTTCCTCCTCTCTCCTGCGGGTGAGGGGAGCACCCTGTTGCAACAGATCAATAAAGATCAAGCTTACTAGCTGCTTTGCTTCTCAATGTTCTCTGGTTGGCCTCTGTTATCTTCTACCAATAGGGAACCTATGTAAGGACTCTATATGGGCTCTTGGATACCCCAAAAGGGAAAAGGGCAATTTTTGTTTACAACACCTGCAACGTCAGTGCACCGGTGCAAGTATGCCATGATGCCCCGGTAGGGTTGCCACCTTTGTTCATGCAAAATACAGGACAGGGGCGATTTTAAAAAAAATAAATCTTGTCCCAAAGTGACTTCAGAGCAATGCATTGCAGCCATAGACGAGTCAGGGGGGTGCAGAGGGGGCAGCTGCCCCCTCCATCAAGTAAATAAAGAAATAAAAATACTAAACTGACTGACCAGCTGCGTCGCAGATAACTCGGTTCTGCCTCCCCCTAACATAAAGCCTGCCACTCCAGAAAAGCAATGACAAACCTAGACAGCATCTTAAAAAGCAGAGACATCACCTTGCCAACAAAGGTCCGTATAGTAAAAGCTATGGTTTTCCCAGTAGTGATGTATGGAAGTGAAAGCTGGACCATAAAGAAGGCTGATCGCCGAAGAATGGATGCTTTTGAATTATGGTGCTGGAGGAGACTCTTGAGAGTCCCATGGACTGCAAGAAGATCAAACCTCTCCATTCTGAAGGAAATCAGCCCTGAGTGCTCACTGGAAGGACAGATCCTGAAGCTGAGGCTCCAATACTTTGGCCACCTCATGAGAAGAGAAGACTCCCTGGAAAAGACTCTGATGTTGGGAAAGATGGAGGGCGCAAGGAGAAGGGGGCGACAGAGGACGAGATGGTTGGACAGTGTTCTCGAAGCTACCAGCATGAATTTGACCAAACTGCAGGAGGCAGTGGAAGACAGGAGTGCCTGGCGTGCTCTGGTCCGGGGGGGGGTCACGAAGAGTCGGGCATGACTAAACAACTAAACAACAACATGCCCATAATTGCAGCCTAACAAAATGGCCCCTCTGGAATTTGTCACACAAACATACACATGAATTTATAAATCTGTCTTTGGCTACCCAGAGCTTAAATACATGACCTTTCAGATACACATTTGGAGAGGATCCCTAACTTGGCAGACAGACAGAGAGAGAGGCGATCTGGAATATGTAAAACAAAACTATCAATACAGGACGCAGCATTTTGCATTGAAATAGGAGACAATCACAGGTGGCAACGCTACGCGCGGATGGCAAAGCAAGCGCTCCAGTTTATGGGAGGGGGGAAAAGCTCAACCCAAAAAACAAAGCCCCCCCCTCCATTCAGCTACCGTCACGCCTCCTCCTTGTTGCACTTTTAAAAAACCAGGAGCCGTCATCAAATGCATGGGGGCGAAATGAGCTCTTGGCAATTTGGCACTGGACAAAAAACCCTTCCTGAATTTCTCAGGGCGGCTTTTAATAGAAAGCGGGGGCAGCCCCACTCGACGCCGGCTTGCCAATGAACGTGTGTAGGAGGAGGACGCGGATCGCGCTGCGCGGCCGCAGCCCTCCTCCGCCGGAAGCAACGCGCGCTTGGGGGGAGCGGAGCAGCGGAGAGGAGCCGGCTGGGATTTGCTTCGGAGCGAATGCGCAATGGAAACCAGCAGGGAGGTTGCGCCCGGCGGCAGCCCGATCTTGACTCTGTGTCCTGGAAGTCAGGGTTTTTTCCCCTCCATTGAGTGCAACGGGGCTTCCTCGTGAGTAAGTACGCCTAAGGTTGGAGGAAGCCCTGTAGAACTTTACTGGACCCCGACGGTTTCATAGTAAATGTAGTAGGAGCTTGTTGCAAGGCGGTCGTCCAAATGGCTTTTCCTTGGGAGTAGAGTTTATCAAACTGGGGCAGAAACTTTACTATCGAGTAAAATATACAGAAGAGGAGCGGCTTGTTGGGTGGGACAATTATGGTGAGAGTGGGATGTGGTTCCCTGAAACCATCTGAAGAAGTGTGCATGCACACGAAAGCTCATCTCTAAGGTGCTACTGGAAGGAATTTTTTTTATTTTGTTCCTGAAATGAAAGTTATTCCCCTCCCTTATTTTTTTTTATCCCCCCTCCCTCCCACTCCTTTTGGGCAGCCGCCAAACAGAAGAGAAAGGTCAGCAGTCACCTTGTAGCCCCGCCTGTCCAATGTCGTGAGTTTCCGCCTTTGCAACGATTTCCCGAATCCTGGCTCGCCTCCAAATGCCTGACCGGTTCCGGTTTTGTAAAGATGCCATTGTCGCGCATGGGGCTAAACGCGGTTCACGTGCCGCCCTTCGAAAGGCGCCCTTCCAGGGCGCTCATTTCAATGGTGTGTCTCTTCCCTTTTCAGTCCCTCATTAAAAACCACTCATTCACTTAAGAGAAGGGGGGGAAAGCCCAAATGTCTCATTGAACAGGCGCATGTGTAGCTAGCTACAGTGGTACCTCGGGATGCGAACGGGATCTGTTCCGGAGCCCCGTTCACATCCTGAACACAACACAAGACGCGACGGTGCGTCTGTGTGTGCGGGTGGCGTTTTGCTGCTTCCGCGCATACGCGTGACGCCATTTTGAGCGTCTGTGCATGTGTGAGCGGCGAAACCCAGAAGTAACGTGCTCCGTTACTTCTCCGTAACTTAAATGCGCTCAACCCGAAGCTCATTCAACCCGAGGTATGACTATAGTGTCGTTTTTCTGAAAAAAGAAGTGCTGGAATTCACCATGAACTTCTCCCTTGTTCTCTTAGAATGGCAATGGTGCCCACCTGAGGGGTGCTGCAGCTGAGCTCCAGTGAGCTCTGACTGAAAAAAAGGCTCGTATATGCAGTGGTACCTTGGTTATCAAACAGAATGCATTTCGGGAGTCCGTTCGACTCCTAGAACCGTATGAAAAACAAAGTTCGGCTTCCGATTGGCAGCAGGAGTGTCTTGCAGCTAATCGGAAGCTGCGCCGGATGTTTGGCTTCCAAAAATCATTCAGAAACCGGAACACTCACTTCCGGGGTTTGATCGTTCGGGAGCCGATTTGTTTGGGAGCCAAGGTACGACTGCACAGTATATAATATTACAGGTACGACTGTACAGTATATAATATTTGTGCTCTGACAGCACATAGGCTAAAAATACTATACAGTCATATCTTGGGTTACAGACGCTTCAGGTTGCGTTTTTTTGGGTTAGGTAAAGGGATCACTGACCATTAGGTCCAGTCATGACCGACTCTGGGGTTGTGGCGCTCATCTCGCTTTATTAGCCGAGGGAGCCGGTGTACAGCTTCTGGGTCATGTGGCCAGCATGACTAAGCCGCTTCTGGCGAACCAGAGCAGCGCACGGAAACACCGTTTACCTTCCCGCTGGAGGAGTACCTATTTATCTACTTGCACTTTGATGTGCTTTCGAACTGCTAGGTTGGCAAGAGCAGGGACCGAGCAACTGGAGCTCACCCTGTCACGGGGATTCGAACCGCCGACCTTCTGATTGGCAAGCCCAAGGCTCAGTGATTCAACTCACAGCGCCACCCGCATTTTTTGGGTTACAGACTGCCAAAACCCGGAAGTACCAGAATGGGTTACTTCAGGGTTTCAGCAGTCGCTTGTGCTCAAAAGCGCTAAATTGCACTTTGCGCATGCGCAGACGCATCACTGCGGGTTGCGAACGTGCCTCCCACATGGATCACGTTCGCAAACCCGTGCGTCCACTGTATATCCACACACATATAATGAACTCCCCCAGAAACGGACAATAAGGGAGAATTAAGACAAGCTGTTCAAAGGATTTTAAGCAGTTCACCCATAAGCCCCCAGCCTCAGTCAGCAGGAAGCAATAAAACAGGCTGAGACTGCAAGTACTGTAGGTAGATTTTTCTTAACAATGGAAGAGGCCTTTGCTGAATAGGGCAGACCTTTGAGTAAACATTACAAAAGGGTCTTAGCCTATAGAAAGTGTTCTGAGGACCGCCTTTTTCATCCCACTTTCAGCTAAGTGCCGAAGAGAAGCGGCTCAGCGGTGCTGAAGGACACCAACGTAGAAGCAGTCTTAACTCCAGGTAAGTGTGCAGGATTGCAGCCGCATGCAGAGCTTATTGAAACTCGCTTCTTGGGGTGGCACTGTACAAATTCACTCCTGAAAATGCCCCCAGGAGGGGGGCCAGATTGCCTCTTGGGACATGCCTTCCTGGTGCTTGTCTGGTTTGTTTTGACAAGTCACATTTTAAGCTGTTCTCTGTGCCTCTCAGGTATGGAAAGGGATTTGCAAAGGCTAGTTTCACATGTGGCATTTAGGTCACAGTGCCAAACAAACTAGAAGCAAAACTAGTTTTATTTTTGAGTAAGCAAGCTTCTCTAATGTGAGATTCCGGGCACTTTACCCAGGGTCCATGTTTACTTTTGGAATGTGGCACAGCGGAGACTCTGGTGTCTTTAGGATATATGGTTTATTTACACATATATACAACCTGAGTCTACGATGGAGGGGTTCACAGCATCAACACCCTGAAAGAGTCTTGTTTCTCCTATAGCCGCAGCCTTGGATTCAAACAGAAATCAAGCATGGCTCTGCCTCTCTGTCTTCTTCCAACTTGAGGCTTAACATCTGGCCCACATCACTGCCAACTCCCAACCTAGGCTTTGTCCTTCTAATTCTGACGTCTAGCACAGAGCTCCCTCTCCTTTGTTCTCTTAATGGCCCATCACCAAGGCGATCACCTTGACACAGGAAGCTAAAAAGGCAAAGGTAAAGGGACCCCAACCATTAGGTTCAGTTGTGACCGACACTGGGGTTGGCCGAGGAAGCCGGTGCACAGCTTCCGGGTCATGTGGCCAGCATGACTAAGCCGCTTCTGGCGAACCAGAGCAGCGCACGGAAACACCGTTTACCTTCCCGCCGGAGTGGTACCTATTTATCTACTTGCACTTTGACGTGCTTTCGAACTGCTAGGTTGGCAGGAGCTGGGACCGAGCAACGGGAGCTCACCCCATCATGCGGATTCGAACCATCGACCTTCTGATCAGCAAGTCCTAGGCTCTGTGGTTTTACCCACAGCACCACCCACGTCCCACGAAGCTAGCCTGGCTTATATTTTAACACTTGCTGGTTCCAGGGTTTAGACGGACTTTGCGTGCAGCCTACTTCCCCCGCCCCTGCAACTCATAACAATATAATCAGCAGTGGCCCGGTGCCCCTTCGGACTGGTAGGGCAGAAGGCGGGGAGGCTAACAGTAGGTGGCGCCAGAGCTAATGGCAGGCAGAGCCAAATCATGCTAGTTTTGTCCCCCCACCCCTCCTCCCTGCTGAGCTCTGCACTCCACTGTCCGAAATCCGTGTGACATGGGAGCTGGTTGCAGGTTTTTGCGGTGGCACCACACTCCCCAAAGCACAACGTGTGGTTCAGATCTGTGGCTTCTGCCAGAGATGCAGCCCACAAGGCCCTTTGTTGTTGTTGTTTAGTCGTGTCCGACTCTTCGTGACCCCCTGGACCAGAGCACGCCAGGCACTCCTGTCTTCCACTGCCTCCCGCAGTTTGGTCAAACTCATGCTGGTAGCTTCGAGAACACTGTCCAACCATCTCGTCCTCTGTCGTCCCCTTCTCCTTGTGCCCTCCATCTTTCCCAACATCAGGGTCTTTTCCAGGGAGTCTTCTCTTCTCATGAGGTGGCCAAAGTACTAGAGCCTCAGCTTCAGGATCTGTCCTTCCAGTGAGCACTCAGGGCTGATTTCTTTAAGAATGGAGAGGTTTGATCTTCTTGCAGACCATGGGACTCTGAAGAGTCTCCTCCCTTTACACCTTCGCTTTGTAATTTAGCTTCTGCGAGAGGTCCGCTCTTTGTCGGCTGAGGATGTTCTCGCACGTGGTGTTAGAAACACCTCCTGGCACACAAAAAAAGCACGTGCGCTGCATTGTGAACATTGGTAATGCGAGGCCGGCCGGCATGCATGGTTTGCCTTCTCATTTCACACCAGATTGAAGTATCGCATAGGAAAATGTTGTGGTGCAGGCACCTGCGTATTGAGGGCGGAGTGGGTTGTGTTGCTTACGGCGAGTGATGTTATGGGCACTAGCCAAAAGGTGCTGCTGGTGTGTGCAACCTCATTTCAGGCTGTAAACTGTATCACAATGACCTGTTAATCGCTGGGTGATTAATTAATTGATTAAAAAATGTGCAGATGGGAAGTTGTACAGTCACAGGGGAGAACTGCGGTTGCTGTGTATCAGGTGCAATATGCAAAGTCTTTCAGTGCAATCCAGATTACAGCACAAAATGTTAAACGAGGGCAAGGAAACTGTAACCCAGAACCTTGTTCCTATTTTGTCTTTTGGAGAAATTGTTGAGGATGTTGAAAGGTTGCTGCTGTAGAACTGCCATTCTTCAGATTTGAGGCTCTTCCTTTGGCTCTGGAAGTTAAGATCTCTTAGATGTCGCATCTAGCACGCATGCAGCAACTTGGAGGCTGCTACTGAGGCAAAAATAAATAAATCAGAAATTTCGGTTGGTTCAGAATATGGGCTGCTAACTGGGACCTGCTGTACAGAGCCTATTTTGCCAGTATTTAAAATCCTTTCCTAATTAAAAGTGATGCTATTAAGCTAAGCTCTATCTGGGTCCAGAAGGGACGCGGGTGGCGCTGTGAGTTAAACCACAGAGCCTAGGACTTGCTGATCAGAAGGTCAGTGGTTCGAATCCCTGCGACGGGGTGAGCTCCCGTTGCTCTGTCCCTGCTCCTGCCAAGCTAGCAGTTCGAAAGCACCCAAAAAAGTGAAAGTAGATAAATAGGTACCGCTCCGGCGGGAAACGGCATTTTCGTGCGCTCCTCTGGTTCGCCAGAACCGGCTTAGTATTGCTGGCCACATGACCCGGAAGCTGTACGCTGGCTCCCTCGGCCAATAAAGTGAGATGAGCGCTGCAACCCCAGATTCGGTCACGAGTGGACCTAATGGTCAGGGGTCCCTTTACCTTTATCTGGGCCCAGTGGTTGTGAGGTCTCACCTTTTCCTGCATGGACTAGACCAGCGTTTCCCAAACTTGGGTCTCCAGCTGTTTTTGTACTACGATTCCCATCCCTGACCACCAGTCCTGCTAGTTAAGGATGATAGGAGTTGTAGTCCAAAAAGACCCAAGTTTGGGAAACCCTGGACTCTGACAACCTGTTCCACGTGCCCTACCTTAAGCTGTGGCTATCCAGGACAGGACCTTTCATGTGGTGGCACCCTGAGTGTTTTGACAACCTTCCCGTGCATATCTGCCTGGCTTGCATCAACAATGTTCTCTTCCAGGCACCGTTCTGTTCTCTTGAACCTTTTAGAGCAAATAATATGTTCCTGTCTTTCCCATTTTCAATTTCTTCTATTTGTATCTCTTTACAGATTTGGGTGGTGTTTTGTTTCCATTAAAATATTTTATCTTCGCATTGTTTTAGAAGCTGCATGTACATCACCTTGAAGATCTATGGATGGATCTATAGATCTATAACCATTTGTTAAATACAGTGGTACCTCAGGTTAAGTACTTAATTCGTTCCGGAGGTCCGTTCTTAACCGGAAACTGTTCTTAACCTGAAGCGCCATTTTAGCTAATGGGGCCTCCTGCTGCTGCCGCGCCGCCGGAGCACGATTTCTGTTCTCATCCTGAAGCAAAGTTCTAAACCTGAGGTAATATTTCTGGGTTGGCGGAGTCTGTAACCTGAAGCGTATGTAACCTGAAGCATATGTAACCTGAGGTACCACTGTAGTTATAGAGAAGGCAGCCTATGGCACCCCTGGAATTCCCGGCAATTTTCCTTTTGAATTGTTGCTGCAGGACAATTAAGTTTTTCTGGGTCGGCTTTAACAAAACCAGCGCTTCAGATTTAAAACAATGAAAGGCAAGCGTTTGCAGAGAGCTTTGTAATAACACTTCTCCACAAAATGCAGGACTTTTCAGTTGTTCCGTGTGCTTGCTGGGGAGAAATGACTGGTGGGAGACAACACCTCCAAACCACAATCTTGCTAAGCATGACGTGATATGTTACCTATAGTTGTGTGGTTCCATTTTTCTGCAGCCCCCGAGGTTGCAATCTGAAGCGGAAGACTGGCACAGGAAGAGGGAGAGGAGCTTCTAAACTCTTACCTCCCAGACTCCTTTCCCACCATCACCACCACTGAAAATCACACATGCCCACAGACGTCTTCTCCTCACTGTGGAAAAGACGTGTGTACCTATGTATGTTTCCTACCACAGCGGGGCTCAAAGCAGCTCGGAGGCTGGCGGTTTTCGGCAGGAAAGAACAGCTCCAGGGGAAAGGGTTAAGAAACCCCTCTCCCCTAAGGGAAGGGCCATGGCTGAGTCACAGGGGAAGGGGCAGCGCAACTGCTTTCCTGTACACAAGGTTCCAGATTTGGCATCTCCAGGTGGGGCTAGGAGAAACCGCTGCCCCAAAGCTTGGAGAGTCACCACTAGTTATTGCATAAAAAGGTAAAGGGACCCCTGACCATTAGGTCCAGTCGTGGCCGACTCTGGGGTTGCGGCGCTCATGTCGCTTTATTGGCCGAGGGAGCCGGCGTACAGCTTCCGGGTCATGTGGCCAGCATGACTAAGCCGCTTCTGGCGAACCAGAGCAGCGCACGGAAACGCCATTTACCTTCCCGCTGGAGCCGTACCTATTTATCTACTTGCACTTTGACGTGCTTTCGAACTGCTAGGTTTCCAGGAGCAGGCACCAAGCAACCGGAGTTCACCCCATCGCGGGGATTCAAACCACCGACCTTCTGATCGGCAAGTCCTAGGCTCTGTGGTTTAACCCACAGCGCCACCCGCGTCCAGTTATTGCATACCCTTCCAACATTTCTCTGAAGAAAATAGGAATATCCTATTCAATAATAATAATAATAATAATAATAATAATAATATTTTATTATTTATACCTCGCCCATCTGGCTGGGTTTCCCCAGCCACTCTGGGTGGCTTCCAACAGAATATTAAAATACAATAGTTTATTAAACCTTAAAAGCTTCCCTAAACAGGGCTGCCTTCAGATGTCTTCTAAAAGTCTGGTATTTGTTTTTCTCTTTGACATCTGGTGGGAGGGCGTTCCACAGGGTGGGCGCCACTACCGAGAAGGCCCTCTGCCTGGTTCCCTGTAACTTGGCTTCTCGCAGCGAGGGAACCGCCAGAAGGCCCTCGGAGCTGGACCTCAGTGTCCCGGCAGAACGATGGGGGTGGAGACGCTCCTTCAGGTAATAGGTAAAAAAAGGTAAAGGTAAAGGACCCCTGGACGGTTAAGTCCAGTCAAAGGTGACTATGGGGTGCAGCACTCATCTCACTTTAGGCCGAGGGAGCCGGCATTTGTCCACAGACAGCTTTCCGGGTCATGTGGCCAGCATGACTGAACCGCTTCTGGCACAACGGGACACCGTGACGGAAGCCAAAGGACACGGAAACACCGTTTACCTTCCCGCTGCAGTGGTACCTATTTATCTACTTGCGCTGATGTGCTTTTGAACTGCTAGGTTGGCAGAAGGCTGGGACACAGCAATGGGAGCTCACCCCTTCATGGGGATTCGAACCGCTGACCTTCTGGTCGCCACCCTAAGAGGCTCAGTGGTTTAGACCCTTGCCATTGTTCTTTTGTTGGTATTTCCTCTGTCTTCCAAGGTTGTGCTAATATAATTCTTGCCGCTGTTGCTGCATACATAAATAATTTCCAATTTTCTTTTTTTTAAATCTTGAGACCACTTGAGTCTCGTGTGACACAAATAGATCCACAAATATCCCCGAGAGACATACCTGCTCCTTCCAAGGGAGTGTAACCCCATCCAGAGCAGGCGACACATCGCAACCATCCGGTCTGAGGGCCGCCCACCAACAGCCCTTCCGTCTAGTCTAGATTCGGTTTCAGTTTCTCAGCTTTCTGAGGCAAGACATCGATCTGTCACATCCACACAGCGCAGCCCAGAAAGTTTCCGGCTGCAGAGGTTTCCATCTTAGTCCTTTGGACGAGTTAGGTATACAGCCGTCTGTACCTCGGAAGTCGGAACGCCTTGTGACTCAAACGTTTTTGGCTCCCAAACTCCGCAAACCCGGAAGCGACTGTTCTGGTTTGCAGACGTTCTTTGGACCCGAACATCCGGCGCAGCTTCCGATTGGCTGCAGGAGTACGGAGGACATGAGCACAGCCGCACTCTTGTGAATCCTAGCAACTGGTCTTCAGAGGCATGTCTTCCATCTCCAGCACTGAAGGCAGAAAATAGCCACTGTAAGTATGCCGGGAGCGGAAGAACTGCAGCAAACATTGCCTCCACCCCCCATCTAGCAGAAATCCCAGTGTGATTCAAGTATCAGCTTATCAAAATGTTCAGGGGCGATTCTCTGCTCCAGTGTGCTAACCCCAGACTCTCCAAGTGTCCCTATTTTCCAGGGACAGTCCCGGGTTTGCAGAAGCCTTCTCCTTCTCTAATTTGATTTTGGAATGTGCTGCTTTTCCTTAGGGCATCCCTGTTTTCACAGGAGAAATGTTGGAAGGTACAGTAAAAGGTAGGGACAAGGGTGGCACTGTGGGTTAAACCACAGAGCCTAGGACTTGCCGATCAGAAGGTTGGCGGTTCGAATCCCCGCGATGGGGTGAACTCCCGTTGCTCGGTCCCTGCTCCTGCCAACCTAGCAGTTCGAAAGCACGTCAAAGTGCAAGTAGATAAATAGGTACTGCTCTGGCGGGAAGGTAAACAGCGTTTCTGTGCGCTGCTCTGGTTCGCCAGAAGCGGCTTAGTCATGCTGGCCACATGACCCGGAAGCTGTACACCGGCTCCCTCGGCCAATAAAACGAGATGAGCGCCGCAACCCCAGAGTCGGTCACGACTGGACCTAATGGTCAGGGGTCCCTTTACCTTTACCTTACAGTAAAAGGTAAAGGTACCCCTGACTATTAGGTCCAGATAAACAAGCTATAGCTTAGGGCCCCACTCTCTTGGGGCCCTCCCAAAAATGGAAAGGAAAAACAACTGGATGTACATTTCCAAGATATAAGATAAAAAAACACCCAAATAAAATAAAACCTACATACAGCAACAGTGTTTTGTGTTGCATAGGCTCCTATGATGTAAGTAATGGGCCCCGCCTGCTAGCCTGCTCCCTAAAATATCACTGGTTTGCTCATTTCTATATATAGGGTGCCTACATTCTGCATGTGCAAATGGCTTTAGATACCTATTAATAAAGGTAAAGGTAAAGGACCCCTGACAGTTAAGTCCAGTCGCGAACGACTCTGGGGTTGCGGTGCTCATCTCGCTTTACTGACCGTGGGAGCCGACGTTTGTCTGCAGACAGCTTCCGGGTCATGTGGCCAGCATGACTAAAGCGCTTCTGGCAAAACCAGAGCAGCGCACAGAAGCACTGTTTTCCTTCCCGCCAGAGCGGTACCTATTTATCTACTTGCACTTTGATGGGCTTTCGAACTGCTAGGTTGGCAGGAGCAGGGACCAAGCAACGGGAGCTCACCCCGTTGCAGGGATTCGAACTGCCGACCTTCTAATCAGCAAGCCCTAGGCTCTGTGGTTTAGACCACAGCGCCACCCGTGACCCCAGGAAGGTACAGTAGGATGTCCCTATT
Organism: Podarcis raffonei; assembly: GCF_027172205.1. Lineage (NCBI taxonomy): Eukaryota > Metazoa > Chordata > Lepidosauria > Squamata > Lacertidae > Podarcis > Podarcis raffonei. The sequence goes on from NC_070603.1 coordinate 15,257,784, forward strand.
TTCATCAGAGAAATGTTGGAGGGTATGTTATAAGAGGACAAGGGAGGCATTCATGGTGAGTTCTGGTACCTACATTTCTATAAAAATAGCACTGGTTATAGAACCATGAGCATCCATTTCATCTGAATGAACAATTAGTTCATTCCACACCTTTAAATGCATTTCTCCATCACTCAAGAGTACCTCCAGACTGTGACTCATTTTGCAAGAGGGGATTCAGGTGCATACAGGTGCATGTCCCTCATTTTATCAGAGAAATGTTGGAGGGTATGGAATAGGGCGTCCCCAGGTGGGACTTGATGGAACTCAGTTCTGGCACCTCTCAGGTGGGCGCCATTGAGGTGAGTCCTGTCACCTCTTTTTCAAGAAAAATAGCACTGGGCATCCCTATTTTCATCAGAGAAATGTTGGAGGGTATGCAACCCTGTAGGAAAGGCCACTAGTCCCAGGGAACATGTCCTTGTTCTTTCTCTCTGCCGCCGCCACCTGCCAAGGACTAAGGGAAAGGGATTCGCACAGCCGTACGGTGGTCTCATCAATTTCTTACAAAGGATGCACGTCCCTTGGGCCTGAAGCAAGGTGGATAAAAATCAATGATTTTTTAAAAGTATAAAAATCGGGATTTTTTTTATTGATTTAAATCATATTTTTTAAATTTAAATTAGATTTTTAAAATAAAATTCTTTTGGAGGATAAATCTTTCTAAAGATTTTCTATTTAGGTTACATTATAGTCCAAAGGCTAAGGAAATAAGGACTTGTTTTAAGTTTTTTGTGTGTGCTAAAACTCAGTCTAAGTTTTTGTTTTTTTTTAAAAAGGTTTAACCGCATCAGTTAACAAACATGGATACATATGCTATGATGTTATTGCTTTAGTTAAATAAACTGTTTAAATTGTTATTAAGGAAATGATTATTTTTCTCCTTCCAATAAAGTACAGCAGAAAAGTTTTCCAGATATAAATAAGTTAACTTAATTAAACCTCAAATAATTTCATAGTTATCTATGTATTTCTAATAGTATAACCAAATCAGTAATTTTTGATCTCACTTTAAAAGCTACTCTGAAAATTTATTATTCCAAAAACAAAACCTTCATCTGGTTGTAAATAAGATTATACAAGCAAGAATGAGTTTTTCTGTAACATATATATATATATATATATATATATATATATATATATATATATGTGTGTGTGTGTGTGTGTGTGTGTGTTCTAAATCAAGTCTTATTGACTAGTGATTTAAATCAGGTCTTACTGACTAATGATTTAAATCAATAATAATAATAATAATTTACTATTTGTACCCCGCCCATCTGGCTGGGTTTCCCCAGCCACTCTGGGCGGCTTCCATAGAAACCAAAAATACACTAAAATATCACAGATTAAAAACTTCCCTGAACAGGGCTGCCTTAAGATGTCTTCTGAATGTCAGGTAGTTATTTATCGCTTTGACATCTGATGGGAGGGCGTTCCACAGGGCGGGTGCCACTACCGAGAAGGCCCTCTGCCTGGTTCCCTGTAGCTTTGCTTCTCACAATGAGGGAACCGCCAGAAGGCCCTCGGCGCTGGACCTCAGCGTCCGGGCAGAACGATGCGGGTGGAGACGCTCTTTCAGGTATCGTATCAAATTGATCCACCCAAAAATCCACCCTGGCCTGAAGTCATTTCTTTGCAGGAGTTGGGGGCCCAGGCTTTAGTTGAAATGCTGTGGAGTTGTAAGGATAAAGAAGCAGGAAATAAGAGCTGGAACTTGAAGAAAATAAACGATCACTGTTTGTTTCTGGGATCGGTATTGCATATGCAATATTGAACCAGGATTATCTTTCTCTAGCTTCAGCAAGGCTGTGCTGTACTGCCCTCGTGTGGTGAGAGCTTTAATTAAACCTGAGTAGGATTTCTAGACGCAGTTCTGTATTATCCGACAGCTACTGCAGAATGAGGAACTGTGTTAGGACCACAGTACTGTATCACAATTATTCCCCCCCCCATTATATTTTATTAAGTTTCAACATTTTTAACATATACAATCAAAACACAATTATGTCTTTTTCTCTTGTTTTCATTGATTTCCCACCCCAATTTCTGTGGAGAAGCAGATACACAAATATATGATGGGGGACACCCGGCTCACCAGTAAAGGTAAAGGTAAAGGGACCCCTGACTATTAGGTCCAGTCGTGGCCGACTCTGGGGTTGCAGCGCTTATCTCACTTTATTGGCCGAGGGAGCTGGCGTACAGCTTCTGGATCATGTGGCGAGCATGACTAAGCCGCTTCTGGTGAACCAGAGCAGCACACGGAAAAGCCGTTTACCTTCCCGCCGGAGCGGTACCTATTTATCTACTTTTACTTTGACATGCTTTCGAACTGCTAGGTTGGCAGGAGCAGGGACTGAGCAATGGGAGCTCCCCCGTCGCGGGGATTCGAACCGCCGACCTTCTGATCAGCAAGTCCTAGGCTCTGTGGTTTAACCCACAGCCTCAGTAGTACATGCAAAAAGGATCTAGGTGGACTTAGGATAAAATATAGCTAATGCTATCCTAGGATGCAGCAACAGAAGTATAGTGTTCAGATCAAGGGAAGTCAAAGTCCTGCAATATTCTGCTTTGGTCAGATCACCCCTGGAGTACTGTGTCCAGTTCTGGGCAGCACAATTTAAAAAGGATATTGATAAGCTGGAACTGGGACGCGGGTGGCGCTGTGGTCTAAACCACTGAGATTTGGGCTTGCCGATCTGAAGGTCAGCTGTTCGAATCCCTGCGACGGGGTGAGTTCATGTTGTTTGGTCCCCGATCCTGGCAACAGCACCCCAAAGGGGGCAGCTGGGCCTCCGGCCAGCCTAGTTCCGTACAGGCAGGAACGCACAGATTCCAGGGTGTCATAGATGCTGGGGTCTTTAACCACGATCCCTAGCAGGGAAGAAGGGTTCCAGTTAATAATAATAATAATTTATTATTTACACCCCGCCCATCTGGCTGGGTTTCCCCAGCCACTCTGGGCGGCTTCAAACAGAATATTAAAATACAATAATCCTTCAAACATTAAAAGCTTCCCTAAACAGGGCTGCCTTCAGATGTCTTCTAAAAGTCAGATAGTTGTTTATTTCCTTGACATCTGATGGGAGGGCATTCCACAGGGTGGGTGCCACTCCCGAGAAGGCCCTCTGCCTGGTTCCCTGTAACTTGACTTCTCGCAGCGAGGGAACTGTCAGAAGGCCCTTGGCACTGGATCTCAGTGTCTGGGCAGAACAATGGGGATGGAGATGCTCCTTCAGGTATACTGGGCCGAGGTCGTTTAGGGCTTTAAATGTCAGCACCAACACTTTCAATTGTGCTTGGAAATGTACTGGGAGCCAATGCAGATCTCTCAGAACCGGTGTTATGTGGTCCTGGCGGCTGCTCCCAGTCACCAGTCTGGCTGCCGCATTCTGGATTAATTGCAGTTTCCGGGTCACCTTCAAAGGTAGAGCGCATTGCAGTAGTCCAAGCGGGAGATAACTAGAAGACCTTACCTGGAAGACCTCGGTCAACTACGCAATCTTTGCTGCTCGGCTTGCCCAAGGCTTAGAGGAGGCGGTAGCTCTGACACCAGGCAGATGGCACTCAGAAGCCTTGTTTATTGCCACATCGGAGAATCTGACTCATCAGAGACCCTTGGAAGCCCAGCTGGCCCCAGATGACGACGAGGCAAACTGGTGAGAATCCATGTTGCGGATGGACTAGCAAACTTTCCCAGCTCTTGATCCTTCTAAGGGGGAGTTTATCTTGCACCATTTTAAATAATTTCATTCAATCTGAGACCAAGTCCCTTTGAATGGCATAATCTTCCTGGCTCTGGAAGGTCGTTGAGCAATTATGTCCAGTTGTGGAAAAACATGGTTTTGTTCTTTCCGTTGTTGAATATTTTCTGTAATCTTGCATCAATAAAAAAGGTGTGGGGTTTTGCTTACAAACAGGATTACTCTTATCCATCTTCTCTCTGTTGCTGTTGTTGTTGTTTTCTTTTGTCTATGCAAAAAATCAGTACAATGGTACGTCGGAAGTCAAACGGAATCTGTTCTGGAAGTTCCTTCGACTTCCAAATCGTTTGGAAGCCGCGTCGGACATTCGCGTTCCAAAGAACATTTGCAAACCAGAAGACTCACTTCCAGGTTTGCAGCGTTTGGGAGCCAAAACGTTGGACTCGCAAGGCGTTCTGCATCCAAGGTCCGGCTGTAATTATCTTTCTAGCATCACTGCTGCATTTGTCACTTTGACCAGCAGATGGTGCCAGAGAAGACCTGTTTGTTATATTGTCTAAGGCAGGGGTCCTTTTTCAGCCTTGGGCTTGTCCACCATCACTCAGACCTTGTGGGGAGCCGGACCATATTTTTTGGGGGGAAATGAACGAATGCACCACAAATAACCCAGAGAAGCATTTTAAAGAAAAGGACACATTCTACTCATTCTACTCATGTAAAAATACGCTGATTCCCGGACCGTCCGCGGGCTGGATTGAGAAGGCGATTGGGCCGCATCCGGCCCATGAACCTTAGGTTGTCTACCCCTGGTCTAAGGCAGCTTTTACTGCCTTGTGTGTATTGGATAACTGCTGACTTGCGTGTGGTTCCAAAGATTGCAATAGTTTGAACACTTGGCACGTTTTATGTGTGTGTTTTGTACCACTTCATGCCAACGTTGCCAGCGAAAGAAGAGTGTCTTGTCTTTGGGCACGAGTAACATTTGAACGATGAAGCCAGCACAAAAACACACACATATTGATGTTGAGAATGGGGCAACTATTTGTCTGCCCTTAGATGAAAAATGTGGGTTACCTCCACTGAGTCGTACTCAAAGCAGACCCCCCCCAACCCGAAATGAATGAACCTAAGTTAATCATGCCCATTATCTTCAACTGGTCTACTCTGAGTAGGATCAGCATTGGCAACAGCCCTGCGCTATGCATCTTGCACATGGAATCATAGAATGGTAGATTTGGAAGAGACCCTGAGGTTCGTTCTAGTCCAACGCCCTGCAGTGCAGGAATATGCAGGTGTCTCACTTGGGGATCGAACCTACAACCTTGGCTTTATTAGCAGCAGGCTATTGCGAGTGACGATGTGGTCGAAACCACTGAGTCTCTTGGGCTTCTCGATCCGAAGGTCGGTGGTTTGAATCCTCACAACGGAGTGAGCTTCCGTTACTCTGTCTCAGCTCCTGCCAATCTAGCAGTTCGAAAGCACACCAGTGCAAGTAGATAAATAGCTACCACTGCGACAGGAAGGTAAATGGCGTTTCCATGCGCTCTGGTTTCTGTCACGGTGTTCCACTGTGCCAGAAGCGGTTTAGTCATGCTGGCCACATGATCTGGGAAAGCTGTGGACAAACGCTGGCTCCCTTGGCCTGAAAGCGAGATGAGTGGCATAACCCCATAGTCGCCTTTGACTGGACTTAACTGCCCTGGGGTCCTTTACCTTTACCTTCCCCCCACTCACCAATTGAGCTATCTAGGCAGTGCGCCATCCACACTCAGCCATAGCATTAGGTATCCTGAGAACCAGAACTTTCACGAGACAAAAACAAAACAAGTGGCTATCTCTCATGGTTGCAGAGAAATAAGAAGGTAATGTGAAGGGATACAGAGAGGGGTAACAGGATGTATCATGTCTGGGGTTTCTGTGTTCAATCTTTACAGTTCCTGGTTGATTTCTCATTCACTAGTCCTGATGGCCCAATCCTTTTGCTTGTTTTCTTGCTTCCTTCCACTTCTGGTCCCAGCTCCTGCCAACCTAGCAGTTCGAAAGCACGTCAAAGTGCAAGTAGATAAATAGGTACCACTCTGGCAGGAAGGTAAACGGCGTTTCCGTGCGCTGCTCTGGTTCGCCAGAAGCGGCTTAGTCATGCTGGCCACATGACCCGGAAGCTGTACACCGGCTCCCTCGGCCAATAAAGCGAGATGAGCGCCGCAACCCCAGAGTCGTCCGCGACTGGACCTAATGGTCAGGGGTCCCTTTACCTTTATCGTCAAGGAAGACATCAGATCAGGCAGAACCTACCCATCCAGGCTGGTAGCCAATGGTAGCCTCTTCCTCCATGAAATTGTCTAATCCTGTTTTAAAGCTCCCAGGTGACCTGGGTTCTTCCAGATGACCTGTTGCTCAATCACCCAACCTCATTTGTCCGCAGGGCGATTGAACGATGTTTGTTATTTAATGAACATTTGTTCTGGGTTGTGGGGTTTTTTTGGGTTTTTTTTGTCAATTAATTTTTATTAGTTTTCCAAATTTTTAACAAATGAACAACAAATTTAACGCAGATTTAAAAACTGACTTTTTGTCCTCCTCCCCCTTTCAAGGTACTTCTTTCCCCTCCCTCCTGTGCTGCTTACAGTAAAATACTTTTTCTTAATTTCTAATACTTTTCCACCCACAGTTCTAATTTGTTCGCGGGGAGATGTGACTTTGCTTCCAAGCAAGCGCAACCCCACATTTCCCAGTATGTTTCTACGTCACTTTCCTTTATTGGAAAAAGTCTGATCTTTTGTGCAAAGCGAGCTTTGTTGCGCAAAACCTCCCAAATATACTATAAGAACTGCGCGCCATGAATGTGCTGGTGTTGGATAGTATCCCACCAGAAAACTGTGACAGACTTTGAAATATACTCTGAGTTGAGAGTGGATTTCATGCTCTTTATTCAGCTCATAGCGGTGAGGAGGAATGGAAGTTCCCCCAGAATGTCTGCTTTATATACATTAATTACACAATGGGCTCCAAGTGATTGGCTAATTCCATGATTCACCTGTAGGCCAATCAGGTTGCGGATTCACTTCCACCTGGAGCTGGATTGGGTGGCTACTGCGGACCAATCAGACTGCTGCATTCTGGAACCTATTGTTGTAGGACCAATCAGACTGCTTTATTCTGAATTCTATTGTTCTAGGACCAATCAGACTGCTGCATTTTGGATCCTATTCAACTCAGTACATAGCAGACTGGAAGCCCTTTTTTTTTTTTGCGATGGAAAAACGAGAGCATGTGTTCCCCAGACAGAGGCAGGGAAGGGGAGGGAAATGGTTCATGTTCAGCCCAAGATGTTCTTTAAACACAGCCTAGAATGGTCCCTCACTGCCACCGGAAAAGCTGGGGAGGGAGTTTCCAAGCAGGAATTCCACAAGATCCCACAGGAAAACAGGCAGGAAAAGAAGCTGGATGAACCTAGAGTGCGCCAAAAGAAAAAAAAAAGTCCCGGACATGTGTCCCTTTGCAGCATTCAGAATAATAGACTCAAGATGAGGTTTTGTTCTCTCTCTCTCCTCCCTCCCAAAGTCTGCCTGTTGTATTTGCTTCATTGCTGAATCTCATGCCAAAGGCACTCCATAAGTAGCTGGGGACAAGGCACAAGTGTGAGTCACAAACAGAAAACTTAAGTCGGGCTCAGATATTTCAAGGCGCTGCCCGGAAAACAGAATCTCCAAGCCTCACGCTAGCGTGAAAGGGACAGCAGTCTAGGAGGTTATTCAGAGTCCATGGCCAAAAATGAGTTAACGTAGCTCACTTGACTGCAGCTGCACTTTGAAGCGGGGAAAATTGACAATGCCTAATCTGCTGGGTCTCCCCACCCCACCCCCATTTTTATTTTATTTTTTAAAAAATCAAGTTTCTAGGCACCATCGTTATGAGGAAGAGCTTGTGAGAACACATTGATGCAGTTCAATAATAATTGCTCATTGCTGTTCAGCATGGATCTGAAGCTTATATGCTGTGTTATCAAGCCTGCTTTGTCTTACTTCGTCTTACAGTGGTACCTCAGGTTAAGTACTTAATTCATTCTGGAGGTCCATTCTTAACCTGAAACTGTTCTTAACCTGAAGCACCACTTTAGCTAATGGGGCCTCCTGCTGCCGCCGCGCTGCCAGAGCCCGATTTCTGTTCTTATCCTGAAGCAAAGTTCTTAACCTGAAACACTATTTCTGGGTTAGCGGAGTGTGTAACCTGAAGTGTATGTAACCCGAGGTAACACTGTATTAGTTTATTAAATTTCTACACAGCCCTTCAACCAAGGATCACAGGGCAGTTTACAATATAAAAACACAAAACATAGTAGCAAACAAAGAGCCAGTGTGATGTAGTGGTCAGGAGCAGTGGACTTGTAATCTGGTGAACCGGGTTCGCTTCCCCGCTCCTCCACATGCAGCTGCTGGCCAGCATGACTAAGCCACTTCTGGCAAACCAGAGCAGCACATGGAAACGCCGTTTACCTTCCCGCTGAAGCAGTACCTATTTATCTACTTGCACTGGTGTGCTTTCGAACTGCTATGTTGGCAGGAGCAGGGACTGAGCAACGGGAGCTCACCCCGTCGCGGGGATTCGAACCGCCGACCTTCTGATCGGCAAGCGCTAGGCTCTGTGGCTTTAACCCACAGCGCCACCCGCTGTCCCTTTGAGCTGTAAAAGCCAACCCCAATTTTTCCTATAACGTTGACAAGCAGGGCAGCTTCCTGTTTCCTCCTGTGTTTCCAGAGCAAAAATTCAGCATGCCTCATTGCCATGTTTTTATGCTGGATAAAGCTTGACGTTGTATTTCTACTTGTGCAGCTGTTAAAGCAGGGGTAGGTAACCTAAGGCCTGTGGGCCAGATGTGGTCCAATCGCCTGTGGACCGGCCCACGGCTGAAAAAGGTTGCTGACCCCTGTGTTAAAGGGACCTGTCAATCACAGGAGGCTGATCTCAGGTGTCAGGGAGCCTTGATTTCTAGATCAGCATTTTGGTCTCCTGAGTTTGAGTGGAAGGCCTTGAAGGAAAAGCTTCCTTGCAACTAACGATCTACGATATACAATATCTTTACTGTCATTGTCCCATGCAGAACAATGAAATTGAAAAACTACATAAAACATTCAAAAACACCTAAAAACTCTGAAACCCCATTTTAAAATACACTATTACTATAGAGACCCCTTATGCTGCGTTTAGAACCAGAATTGCATTTGGGTAGAAACTGTTTCTCAGGCGGCTAGTCCTAGTCTTTATGACCCTGTACCTTCTTCCAGAAGGCAGAAACTGAAAGAGATAATTTCAAGGGTGCGTACTATCCTACGCTATCTCTGCCGCTTTCTTATGGCACCTGGCAGCATAGATTCGATCTAAGGTGGGAAGAGTGCATCCAATTATTAATCTCTGCACTCTTTACAACCCTGGATAGCATTGTTTTTTCCCTGGCCGTGCAGCTCCCAAACCACACACACAGACCATAAGTTAATACGCTCTCCACAGTGCAATGGTAAAATGCCATCAACAGGTCCTTTGAGAGATTGTTTTTCCGGAGGATTCTCAGAAAATACAACCTCTGCTGTGCTCTCTTCATCAGAACTTTGCTGTTTTCTCCCCAGGTTAGGTCGCCTCTCAACTCCATTCCCAGAAATCGAAACACCGAGACCTGTTCCACGCACTTCCCCTCAATAATAAGTGGCTGAATATTCAATTTACATTTCCTAAAGTCCACAATGATCTCTTTTGTTTTCTTTAAGTTAAGGAATAAGTTGTTTTTCCTGCACCACTCCCCCAAGCCCTCCTCTCCAGACTGTCTCAGCGTTTCACTGCTGCCCTCCAGTTAAATCTCCAGGCATGACCAGGGTCCTGGGCGTGGGATACTCCCCGGTGCTAAATCCAGTTGCCTCCATGCCTCGCATGCCTTTGCAAACCAAGCAGAAGATGCTTGGCTGTCTGGGGCCCACTGGCCTGTCAAAATGGGTTTGCGTCTCAGGACTGCTGCGCCTGCGTTGGCAAAGCTCAGAGCCTCTGGAATGCAACTGTTGTTTCTGCCTTGGCTGGCTGTTGGAAGGCCAGGTGGGAAATGCACACACAGAGAGGCTGATGCGCACGGATCTCTGCACATGTCCACAGACATGCACGAAGGCACTGCCAGTCAGAAGCAGGCAGAATTGCATTCAGAGGAGAAGCACTTATAACCACTGGAGTTGTCTTTGCATCGATGACTGCGTAGGTAAAGGGACCACTGACCATTAGGTCCAGTGGTGGCCGACTCTGGGGTTGCGGTGCTCATCTCGCTTTATTGGCCGAGGGAGCCGGCGTATAGCTTCCGGGTCATGTGGTCAGCATGACTAAGCCGCTTCTGGCGAACCAGAGCAGCGCACGGAAACGCCGTTTACCTACCCGCCGGAGTGGTACCTATTTATCTACTTGCACTTTGACGTGCTTTTGAACTGCTAGGTTGGCAGGAGCAGGGACCGAGCAACGGGAGCTCACCCCATCATAGGGATTCGAACCGCCGACCTTCTGATCAGCAAGTCCTAGGCTCTGTGGTTTAACCCACAGCACCACCCACATCTGATGACTGCTTAGATGACTGCTAAACATAGGAATACAGTGGTACCTTGGTTCTCAAACTTAATCCGTTCCGGAAGTCCGTTCTAAAACCAAAGCGTTCCAAAACTAAGGTGTGCTTTCCCATGGAAAGTAATGCAAAATGGATTAATCCGTTCCAGACTTTTAAAAACAACCCCTAAAACAGCAATTTAATATGAATTTTACTATCTAATGAGACCATGGATCCATAAAAAGCAGTAAACAATGTACTGCAGTCTCACAATCAATCAGTAGCTGAACTGGGTTCAACACTGCCACAAAAACAAAACAAACAAGAGCCACAAAAAACGCAAAAGAAATAGCAAAAACAGACAGACCTCAGCGTAACACTCAAAACAGAAGCATAACACACAAAACAGAAGTGTGGCCCTCAAATTGGAAGCCTAACACCCAAAACAGAGCATGTTTGGCTTCCGATAAAAGTTCGCAAACCGGAACACTTACTTCCAGATTTGCAGTGTTTGGGTTCCAAGTTGTTTGAGTACCAAGGTGTTTGAGAACCAAGGTTCCACTGTATAAGAAGAAGCTACTTACTAACCAACAAACTGAAACTGACATGGGAACAAATAGAAGAAGATGCCTTGCCCTGGTATAATTCCCCTTTATCACACACACAGCCCAACAAGACGACAACAAGAACCCACCAACAGCATACGAATCCATCTGGACAACCTGATCGATAAACACATACATACCCCACTCACACACGAAAACAAATTTTGCTACAGCGCATCGAAGACAACCAACCACACCGTAGGCCACCCCCAACCTCTCTCGCCACCAAAGAAACACAAGCGAATAGTAAAGAGAACCCGCACAAGTGACGCTGACACAAAACCCAACACATACTTTAAGCAGAATAGAAGCATTGCCCCCCGACCCCACCCCACTCACCATTGCCCCCTCTTTTCTTCCTAACCTCACACTGTATGTAACACTAATGTCTCACAACAAATGAAGCTGATCTGTAGAAAACGTAACTTGAAAAAAGAGACACTGCACATACTTTTGTAAACCAAGAAATCTTTAATAAAATAATATATATATATATTAAAAAGTCTACATAGGGGCTTGCGCACCATTGTTCGGAGTTCTCCCTCCTGCGTGTGGTGAGTGGGGACCCTGTTGCAACAGTTTATTTCCTTCAATAAAGATCATGCTTACTAGCCGCTTTGCTTCTCAGTTAAAAAGAAGCGGCAGCTACCTTATACAGAGTCACACTCTGGGTCCATGTGGACAGGCAGGGCTGGCGTCAACATTTGAGTGTCCTTGGGCAAATGTGGAGGCAACAGTTGGTAGAAGGCCCTTATTCCCCTCACTGCGCTACAATTCCCAGAGCTCCCAGGGAAGAGTGGTTGAATGTTAATTCACTTGGGGAACTGTAGCTCATGGGGGGGGGGATAGAAGCCTCCTAACACCCTACACCCAGTAGTGATGTATGGAAGTGAGAGCTGGACCATAAAGAAGGCTGATCGCCGAAGAATTGATGCTTTTGAATTCTGGTGCTGGAGGAGACTCTTGAGAGTGCCATGGACTGCAAGAAGATCAAACCTCTCCATTCTGAAGGAAATCAGCCCTGAGTGCTCACTGGAAGGACAGATCCTGAAACTGAGGCTCCAATACTTTGGCCACCTCATGAGAAGAGAAGACTCCATGGAAAAGACCCTGATGCTGGGAAAGATTGAGGGAACAAGGAGAAGGGGACGGCAGAGGACGAGATGGCTGGACAGTGTTCTCGAAGCTACCAACATGAGTCTGACCAAACTGCGGGAGGCAGTGGAAGACAGGAGTGCCTGGCGTGCTCTGGTCCAGGGGGTCACGAAGAGTCGGACACGACTAAACGACTAAACAAGAACAACACCCTACACAAACTACAGTTCCCAGGCTTTTGTTAAAGTGGTATAAGCATGCTCTAAATGTTCAGGTGCAGGTGTGTGCCTCGAGATATATTTTTTGATTAAGCGGTATACGAACAAAAAGGGTGTGTGAGCTTTCTTGCTTGCTCTTTCTATAAAGGCACATGGGCAATTACAGCGCAAGGTTTATATCAGGGGCCAGCAAACTTTTTCAGCAGGGGGCCGGTCCACTGTCCCTCAGACCTTGTGGGGGGCCAGACTATATTTTGAAAAAACCCCCAAAACAAACGAATTCCTATGCCCCACAAATAACCCAGAGATGCATTTTAAAGAAAAGGACACATTCTACTCATGTAAAAACATGCTGATTCCCAGACCGTCCACGGGCCGGATTGAGAAGGCGATTGGGCCGGATTCGGCCCCTGGGCCTTCGTTTGCCTACCCATGGTTTATATGAATGTCAACTACTGTTTTCAGAACCTGCCTGGGCTTTCTCTGTGAACGAGATGTTGCCTGGCTGTGTCAGAAGGGGGCGCTCTTGCTGCACAAGCCAAGGTCACAGGGGTTGTCCAGACAAGCAGGAATGTGCTGTGCATTCCACATGCCCATTTTATACTTAAAATCATTGGAGTTGCATTAAAAGGAATGTCAACAAAGTATTAAGAGAGGGGCTCTTTGGAAGAGTGAAGAAGAGGGTGGGAGCATCTGAAGGAAATATCCCTACCCAGATTTTGGAAAACCTTCAACTTGAACTGTTTGCCGTGGCCGAACCCCCAGGCTGTGCCAACGCGCCACAGTCATTTGTTCCCAGAAACCAGGTCTTTGCCCGGAACTTTGTGGGGGATATTCCTTGGGTGCCAGCCACAGTAGTGGGAGTCACTGGACCTCGCTCGTACCAGGTGGCACTCGAAGACGGACGCTTGTGGTGCCGGCATATAGACCAGCTTAGGCGCAGGGTTGGGGACTTGGACACTACCGTGGTGCCCCCAACTGTGCTCGTGGCTCCGGAAGAGACACTTACAGATGGCGAGGCTCCACCTCTCTCACAAACTGCCAGCGTGGAGCCAAACCAAGCCACTTCAGAGGGCCTGCCGGACTTCCCACAGACTCAGACCACTCCACTTGTGGAGGCTCCACCCACAGCAGCGGATCCAGGGGACTTGGTTTCAACGCCACCTAGGGTCGCACCACAGCCTCAGCAAGAATTGGGCGGCCCCCCGGACTTGGCTACCAGTCCCTGGCAGTCTGGCAGAGTTTCCAAGCGCCCAACTTATTTAAAGGACTATGTTGTTGGACATGTAACACTGTTGGTCTAATGGAAGTATGTGAAATGTAACCGATATGCTCTTGTGCCTAGTTGAACCATTATGTGTAGTGCTGTATATAAGGAAACCATTACGATTGTAACTAACGCCTTATCTCGGTGGGGAGGGGTGTTATGTACTGAAGTGCTCACCCTGGGCTAGCAGGGGGATACTGTAGATAGTTATGCAAATAAGGGATCGAAAGTGACGTTCAGTGATTGGATAGGTTTAGAAAATTGTTACAGTTACGTTGTACTGGAGCTCTATATAAGCAGGCTGACTGAACCCTTCAGTTCAGTTCTGTTCTGGCCTGTGAATAAACAAGAGCTGTTTGAAGAATCGCTGTGTCGTCTGATATGTTCACCCACAACTTAACATGAACAATCTTGAGTTCTGGTAAAGAATGGCAGATAGCCTTGGTGTGTGATCGATCACATAACCTAAAGGAAGCCAAGGAACAAAGCGCAACACGCTAACTTTTTTGTGATTTGGGTCGGCTTTATTTCTTACACGAATGAAACAGAACACAACCAGAACACAACCACATCCCTCCAGTTGTACCAAGGTATTTGGCTACAATAAACATGCAGTGATTGACCATTTTGCTTTCTGCATATTTTTTAAATAGAAATTATGCTTTTCAGGTTTATACATGTCACTAATTCTACAATCATTTTAACATTTCAAAGCTTGACTTCCTTACCCCTCTTTCTGTGGTTCCTTAAATTTATTTCTAATATCTTCTGCATATCCAAATTAATTTAATTTGCTCATTTATTCAGCTGCTTTAAATGTGTACTCTTATAAAACTGCAGGTTATTACAACAATCCTGCCAATGTTCTTATCTGTTTACAGTTTATCTGTAAATATTTAGTAAGCCATTTCCACTCTGTTATAAAAAGTTTGTCTGGATTCCTTATTCTTCCGGTAAGTTTCGCCATTTCTGCATATTCCATAAGTTTTTCTATCCATTCTTCCTTTGCTGGGACTTCTGCTTCTTTCCATTTTGGGGTGAGTAACATTCTTGTCGCTCTAGTAGCATACATGAATAAGTTTCTATGCTGTAGTTCTGTCCCTATAATTCTCAAAAGAAAAGCTTTTGGGGGTTTTTGGGTTTTTTTACAAAAGCTATTTTAAACATCCTTTTCAATTCATTATATATCATCTCCCAGTAAGCTCTAACCTTACTGCAAGACCACCACATATGGTGAAAAGAACCTTCTTTCTCTTTACATTTCCAACACTTATTTGATTTAGATTTATACATTTTTGCCAATTTACTCGGTGTTAGATACCATCGATAGAACATTTTCATATAATTTTCTCTTAGACCATAATATGCTGTGCTTTCTGCATTTCTTTGCTATCCTTGCGTCTCCGCTATTTGCTGTGTGAGGCTTATTTGTTCTTATGTTGGTTTCTTATTGAAAATGCAATGAAAAATCTAGATTTTTCCAAAGGGGAAGTGTCCGTATCCCATGCCTTCTTTCTTTTGCCTTCTCAGGTTGTGCTTTGTTCATCTCTGCTGTTCACTGATTTGCTTAGGTGTAAGTCAGGTATAAGTCAATGTTGTGTCATCTGCATATCTGAGGAAATATCAACAACCTCAGATATGCAGATGACACAACCTTGATGGCAGAAAGTGAGGAGGAATTAAAGAACCTTTTAATGAGGGTGAAAGAGGAGAGCGCAAAATATGGTTTGAAGCTCAACATCAAAAAAATGAAGATCATGGCCACTGGTCCCATCACCTCCTGGCAAGTAGAAGGGGAAGAAATGGAGGCAGTGAGAGATTTTACTTTCTTGGGCTCCATGATCACTGCAGATGGTGAGAGCAGTCACAAAATTAAAAGACGCCTGCTTCTTGGGAGAAAAGCAATGACAAACCTGGACAGCATCTTAAAAAGCAGAGACATCACCTTGCCAACAAAGGTGCGTATAGTTAAAGCTATGGTTTTCCCAGTAGTGATGTATGGAAGTGAGAGCTGGATCATAAAGAAGGCTGATCGCCAAAGAATTGATGCTTTTGAATTCTGGTGCTGGAGGAGACTCTTGAGAGTCCCATGGACTGCAAGAAGATCAAACCTCTCCATTCTGAAGGAAATCAGCCCTGAGTGCTCACTGGAAGGACAGATCCTGAAGCTGAGGCTCTAATACTTTGGCCACCTCATGAGAAGAGAAGACTCCCTGGAAAAGACCCTGATGTTGGGAAAGATGGAGGGCACAAGGAGAAGGGGATGACAGAGGACAAGATGGTTGGATAGGGTTCTTGAAGCTACCAGCATGAGTTTGACCAAACTGCGGGAGGCAGTGGAAGACAGAAGTGCCTGGTGTCCTCTGGTCCAGGGGGACACGAAGAGTCGGACACAATTAAACAACAACAACAAAGTCAGGAAAGTGGGGCATCGTTTCTTTGACTTGGTGAGCTCCTTGGCAGGCCTTAAGCCACCTGTGCCCTCCTCCCTTTTATTTTTCCGTTATGCCAACGAAAAAAGACTCAGTTGTGATCAACGTGCCACGAGGTGTGGGGGAAATGAAGGCAGCGGAAAGATACTGGCGACATCCCTCAGTTTGCTTCCCCCTCCGAAGGCTTCTAGAGATCACAGCCGAGGTCACGACAACTTCCCCTCCACGCCGACCGCCATTTTCTTTGGCGTCATCGTGGTTTCCCATCTCCGCCTCGACTTCCTCAACTGTCCATATATGTTTCTTTTCTCCTCAGCCTGCCTCTTGTGGCTTGCGTTGAGGGAAGTCTCTTTCCTCACAGACGCGGTTTGTTAAAACGAGTAGGTGTTTGCCTCCTGGAAATGTGATGGTGCGGTTAAGCATTGAAAGATTGTAATTTTTTTTTTGTGAGGGGAGGATGGTGGGCTAGGACGAGGGGGGAATTCCCTTTGGGGCAACCTGAGGAGGGGGTGTTATCTCCCAGTGGTGGGCAGGACCTGAGGGCACCCCTATTCTAGGCGAGCGAAGACACATAATCAGGGTTTAAGGACATATTTCAGGTAGGCAAAGACACTCAGGGTGGGATGGGTATGGAGCTGGGCTGGTGAGGAGTACGTACCCTCCAACATTTCTCTGATGAAAATAGGGATGCCCTACTTAACAACAACAACAACAACAACAACAACAACAATAACAATAACACTTTTATTATTTATACCCTGCCCATTGGACTGGGTTGCCCCAGCCACTCTGGGTGGCTTCCAACATATATAAAAACATAATAAAACATTAAAAACTTCCCTATACAGTCATACCTTGGGTTGAAGTCGCTTAGGTTAAGCCTTTTCAGGTTGCGCTCCACAGCGACCTGGAAGTAACGGAGCATGTTACTTCCAGGTTTCGTCGCTCGCGCAGATGCTCAAAATGACACCACGCACATGCGCAGAAGCAGCTAATTGTAGGTTGCGTTCGCTTCAGGATGTGAACGGGGCTCCAGAACGGATCCCATTCGCACCCAGAGGTACAGGACCTCCTTCAGATATCTTCTAAAGGTTGAAGAGTTACTCATCTCCTTGGCTTGGGGGTCACATAACTCCATACCCTCCAATGTTTCCCTAATAATAATAATAATATAATAACAATTTATTATTTATACCCTGCCTATCTGGCTAGGTTTACCCAGCCACTCTGGGTGGTAATAATAATAATAATAATAATAATAATAATAATAATAATAATAATATACCAAACATCAAAAACTTCCCTAAACAGGGCTGCCAGATAGTTGTTTATTTCCTTGACATCTGATGGGAGGGCGTTCCACAGGGCGGGCGCCACCACCAAGAAGGCCCTCTGCCTGGTTCCTTGTAACTTCACCTTTCGCAGTGAGGGAACCACCAGAAGGCCCTCGGTGCTGGACCTCAGTGTCCGGGCAGAACGATGGGGTTGGAGACACTCCTTCAGGCCTACTGGGCCGAGGTCATTTAGGACTTTAAAGGTCAGCACCAACACTTTGAATATAGGGACGCCCTAAGGAGAAGCAGGACATTCCGGGTTTGGTTTCTGTCAACCCGGGACTGTCCCTGGAAAATAAGGACACTTGGAGGGTGTGGCAGTGTGGTTGCCTGAGGAGAGGGGGTGCAGCCTGCAAAGTGTCCCAAGGGCCAGATAGATAGGCCTGGAGGGCTGTCTCTGGCCCCTAGATGCCTGAGGCCCCAAACTCTTGGAATACAGGATGTTGCAGCTACCTTCTTGCGGGAATTTGTGTGTGTGTGTGTCTGTCAGGTACAGTGTGCGCTGTTGCTGCAGCAACTACGCCAGGAAAGGCTGCCCCTGACAGAAAATCCTTTTTCCCCACCCAGCTTTTCAAAAGACAGCAAAGGTCTTTTGTCACTTGCCCTTTAGGACTTCTGTGGAGACGCTCTCTTCGCACCCTCATTTTTTGCTCTGGATTTTATCGTTCAACCGATTTCCTTTGTCGGCTCCACATCCCAATTTATGATAGGTATCTTGGCTGGCTAAAGCCAAGCCCCCGCTATGTTTGTTTATTGGTTTGGCGAAGAGCTTTAAGGAAAGAGGAGGGGAAAGGGAGGGGCCTTGCCTGGATGCAGGGCTTGTAACCCAAATACGGAATGACAACACGCAGGCCAGAAGAACGGCAGAAGGTCTGTCAGGAGCAGATGCACGCAGATGCGTCTTTTCCTCATTCCCTCGGTCAGGCGGCGTCTTGTCCTCACACATTTTCTAACTATATCGCGTGGTTCGCATTAGTCATTTGGTGTTGCCCACCTACACTTGGCAACGCTTTCCAAGGAGCTGAATGACGGAGGTTTTAATATTTAGTCCGCCGGAACTGCCACAAATAAACCTGCACAGAGTAGCTCTGCTGGTAGGCATGTTCTCGACGTTTCTCCAGATCACTTGCATCCTAGGCAAAGGGACTTAGACAGAGTGAAAGGAGATTTCTTCCCTCTTTCCCCCACCTTCCTTGCAAACAAGCAGCAGCAGCAGCGATGCTAGAAGGCTTGTGCTTTCTGGGCATGGTAATTGAAGGGGAAGGGTTCAGCTCAGTGGCAGGACATCTGTTTTGCATGCAGAAGGTGAGGGGTTCAATCCCCAGCTTCTCCAGATAGGGGAAGATGAGTCCCAGGTCTTAAATCCTGCAGCACCTCTGCCAGTCAGTTTTGACAATACTAAGGATTCAGAGCTGATGAAGCGGCTGGGCCAAAGCCGAAAGGTCGCTCAGTTGCGGATATGCCTGGAAGCGAAAGGAAAGTCCAATGCTGAAAAGAAAAATATTGCATAGGAACCTGGAATGTAAGAACCATGAACCTGGGTAAGTTGGATGTGGTCAAAAATGAGATGGCAAGAATAAATATTGACAGCCTGGGCATCAGTGAACTAAAATGGACGGGAATGGGCAAATTCAGTTCGGATGAGCATCATATCTACTACTGTGGGCAAGAAACCCGTAAAAGAAATGGAGTGGCCCTCATAGTCAACAAAAGAGTGGCGAAAGCTGTACTGGGATGCAGTCTCAACAATGACAGAATGATCTCGATACGAATCCAAGGCAGACCTTTTAACATCACAGTAATCCAAGTTTATGCACCAACTACTGGTGCTGAAGAAACTGAAATCGACCAGTTCTATGAAGACTTACAACACCTTATAGAAGTGACACCAAAGAAGGATGTTCTTCTCATTATAGGGGACTGAAGACAGGAGGGCCTGGCGTGCTCTGGTCCATGGGGTCACGAAGAGTTGGACACGATTAAACAACAACAAAGGATGTGGGTGGTGCTGCGGTCTAAACCACTGAGCCTCTTGGGCTTGCCGATCGGGAGGTCGGTGGTTCGAATCCCCATGACAGGGTGAGCTCTGTCCCAGCTTCAGTCAAAGGTGACTATGGCGCTCACCTCGCTGAGGGAGCTGGTGTTTGTCCACAGACAGCTTTCCGGGTCATGTGGCCAGCAGGACTAAACCGCTTCTGGCACAATGGGACACCGTGATGGAAACCAGAGCACTTGGAAATGCTGTTTACCTTCCTGCCGCAGTGGTACCTATTTATCTACTTGCACTGGCCTGCTTTTGAACGGCTAGGTTAGCAGGAGGTGGGACAGAGGAACAGGAGCTCACTCCATCGGGGGGATTCGAACCGCCAACCTTCCAATTGGCTAGCTCAAGAGGCTCAGTGGTTTAGACCATAGCGCCACCCACACCCCCTTCATAAAGTGAGAAGTGACCCGGCACAGGGTCATCTAGTTCAACCCCCTGCAATGCAGAAATATTTTGCCCAAGGTGGGGTTCGAACCCAGGACCCAGAGATTAAGAATCTCATGCTCTACCCAGGGAGCTACCTGTGCTGACACCCTCTTGCAGTTTCCACCAACTGGTGGAGAAAGAGTTATTGAAATATTATTATTATTAATAATAACAACAAGAACAACAGCAATAATAATATTTATACCCGGCATCTGGGTAGCTTCCAACACATATAAAAGCATAATAAAACATCAAACGTTAAAAACATCTTCAGGTGTCTTCTAAAAGTTGTGTTGTTCTTTATCTCCTTGACATCCGATGGGTCTAGTCCTCCCAGTTTAGAGGCCCAAACCAGCCTTCTCTTGCACCGTCTTTTGGAAACAGAGACAAAGGTTAAGGAAAGCAGACCCCCTGTCTGCTACTTGGTTCCCAAAATGAAAGGTCAAGGAAGATGTTTCCTCATACTCTCAGCAATTCTATATAATTCCTGTTGCGAAGCAAGAAGAGAAATGAGAAGTAAAGCAAAAGAGGTTTTTGTGTGGTCAGCCTGACGACTCTACCAAGCCCAGTTCCCGGTGGGAACGTTTGTGAGGACGTCTGCAAAGGGGCACACACTCCAAAAGTCACACCCCACAGGCCCTTGAACCATTAGAGCAGGGCAGGGAGAACCTCTAGGTCTCTCTGGAGGCTACCTTCTGCCTGGCCAATGGGCAAGGTTGATGGGAGCCGGATTTCAACTACATTGGTACCTTCGTTCTCAAACTGAATCCGTTCTGGAAGTCTGTTCCAAAACCAAAGCGTTCCAAAACCAAGGCACACTTTCCCATAGAAAGTACAGTGGTATCTCGGGTTACATATGCTTCAGGTTACATATGCTTCAAGTTACAGACTCCACTAACTCAGAAATAGTACCTCGGGTTAAGAACTTTGCTTCAGGATGAGAACAGAAATTGTGCAGCGGTGGCGCAGCGGCAGCAGGAGGCCCCATTAGCTAAAGTGGTGCTTCAGGTTAAGAACAGTTTTAGGTTAAGAACGGACCTCCGGAACGAATTAATTACTTAACCTGAGGTACCACTGTAATGCAAAATGGATCCATCCGTTCCAGTCTTTTAAAAACAACTCCTAAAACAGCAATTTAACATGAATTTTACTATCTAACGAGACCGCTGATCCATAAAATGAAAGCGGTAAACAACGTACTGCAGTCACACAATCAATCAATCAGTAGCTGAACTGGGTTCCACACAAAACAGAAAGAGCTGCAAAAACGAAAACGCAAAATAAATAGCAAAAACAGACAGACCTCGGCGTAACACTCCAAACGGAAGTGTGGCACTCAAATCGTCAGCTTAACACTCCAAGCGGAGCATGTTCGGCTCCCGAAAAAAGTTTGCAAACTGGGTTCCATAGTGTTTGAGAACCAAGGTACCACCGTATTCCAAGAGAGCCACAGGTTCTCTCCACCTCTCCGTTAGAGAACATTGAAGGGGGCAACTGTAGCATGGCGAGAACCGTAAAGCAAATACGATAACCTGTTGGGAAACTGTGTATGTGCAGCTACTCACACAGAGTCAATTAAGGTTTGGCAGACAGCCAGAAGGCAATCTGAAGGAGTAAGTCTGCCTGGTGATAACAGAGGCATGGAGGCCGCTCCCTGATTGGTCAAGCTCTCTCAAGGGAGTGATAATTAATGGCCTACTAACTGGAATGTGTTAGTTCAGTGTTCAGAGGTTCAGAGTTCTGTGTGTCAGTGTAGGAGTTGTGAGTCGTGTCAGAGAGAGCTAGCAAAAGATCTGTGTTCTGTTCCTGTAAATAGTCCACTGTATATAATAAACACCTAACTACAAGTTCCTGGTTCCTGCTTCGTCTATCCTGTCTGCAGCCAAGTCGCCAATTGCTTCCGTGGATTCTGCATGTACTCTACTAGGTCTGGCTAAGCTCCTGCAACTAGTCAGAAAGTTGCAAAACACCACTAGGTTTCCCCAATATAACCTGCCTTGGAAAACGATATAGGAGGAATGCAGAGAGCTGGTTCCCTCCTTGCGGTGGTGATTAGATCCCTCTCCCCACATGTTGCGGCCCCAGTCGGGAGACCAACGAGGCAGCTCTTTGAATTCTTAAAAATAAGCATGTTAATTGCTTTCGCACAATTAAAAGAACCTGTTAGATGAGCCTCGGCAAGGTGTGGAACAGATTTCAGGTTGCGCCAAGGACAGCTAGGATAACAAAACAATAAGAGCTTTTGTGAGATTCTAAAATTTAGCAATGCGCTCCAATCCATTTCCAGCACAGAACCCTTCACTTATGGGATAGTAGCAACTGTTCTCAGGCTGGGAATAGAACAACCTTGCAGGAACTTGCAGTGCAGGAAGTGCAGGAATGGCACACTTTCCTGGTGAAATAAACTACAGTCTCAAGATGTGGCCTAAATGTAGGTGCTGCAGCCACCAGGCAGAAGTTCAACAGGAGCAGGGAATCCCATGGATTGTCACTTTGAGTCCCGTGATGAAGGAAAGGCAGGATGTGAAAGTAGTAATGATTTTTACATAATGAATGAAAACTTAATAATGGCTATCAATAGCAGATTGGCTGTTTGGGATGTGTGGTATAATTGATTAAACTAAAAATATTTATATAAGGCTAAGGCAAAAGAAGGAAAGGCTAGCCAGACAGAAGGTTTATGTTTGAATTCTGAAGTGCAGGATGTTATACTTTACTGGGAGCAATTTAAGAAAATATTGATATATTTTATTTACATGATGCTTATTTTGCAATGGATCAGTTTTTATGATGTGTCCTACATTGTAAAGATGTATTGAATGTTATTTATATATCTTTGTCAATGCATTTTGCTTTCAAGTGCAATCAATAGATGTAAAGCCCCTTTAAAATGTGTTTTGTTTTGGGGGAGCTATTGAGTTGTTGTTTTTGTTTTAATAATAATAATAATAATAAATTTTATTTATATCCCGCCCTCCCTAGCCAGAGCCGAGCTCAGGGCGGCTAACACCAGTAAAATTACAGTAAAATCATAATAGGAAAAGAACCAATTTAACATACAGGTTAAAATGCAATTTGAAATGCAGCCTCATTTTAAAAGTAGCCCATAGATCAAAACCATAAGGGAGGGAAAAAATAAGTGTCAGACTGAGTCCAAACCAAAGGCCAGGCAGAACAGCTCCGTCTTGCAGGCCCTGAGGAAAGATGTCAAGTCCCGCAGGACCCTAGTCTCTTGTGACAGAGTGTTCCACCAAGTCGGGGCCAGTACTGAAAAGGCCCTGGCCCTAGCTGCGACCAATCTAACCACCTTGCGACCTGGGACTTCCAAAATGTTGTCATTTGTGGACCTTAAGGTCCTCTGCGGCGCATACCAGGAGAGGCGGTCCTGTAGGTACATGTTTTGTGGTTTTACATCTTTGATTTTATTCTGCGAACCGCCCTGAGACCCCCGGGTATAGGGCGGTATATAGATTCAATAAGTAATTGATTAAACTAAAAATATTTATATATTACGGGACCGCCTCTCCTGGTATGTCCCACAGAGAAACTTACGGTCTTCAAACAAAAACATCCTGAAGGTCCCAGGCCACAGAGAGGTTAGGCCGGTCTCAACTAGAGCCAGGGCTTTTTCGGCTGTGGCTCCGATCTGGTGGAACGCTCTGTCATTAGAGACTAGGGCCCTGTGGGACTTGACATCTTTCTGCAGGGCCTGCAAGACAGAGCTGTTCCACCAAGCCTTTGGCCAGGGCACAGCCTGACCCCCTCCTTTGGTAACCCTCACAGAACTCTAGCCCAATGGTTGCCATTAATTTGAGTTGAATTAATTTTATAATGAAATGCTTTTAGAATGTTGTACTATTTTATTGTTGTTAGCCACCCTGAGCCCGGCTTCGGCTGGGGAGGGCGGGATATAAATAAATATTTTTTATTTATTTATTTATTTATTATTATTATTATTATTATTATTATTATTATTATTATTATTATTATCAGGAGAGGCGGTCCTGTAGGTACATGTTTTGTGGTTTTATATCTTTGATTTTATTCTGCGAACTGCCCTGAGACCCCCGGGTATAGGGCGGTATAGAAATTCAATAAGTAAATAAATAACACACATGCCTCAACTGCAGAAATCTAGCAGGTAAAACCTCCGCTGGCAAGGAGATGGCCCCGAGGTTTCACCCACAGAATTCCAGCCTATTGGGCTGCTGTTAGAGGAAGAGATGCTTTGCCAGAGACAAAGTTGGCGCTCCTTGCATGGTCACCCAGCTTGCTGCTCACGTTATTTCCTCTTCGCTTAGGTTACAGGAGTCATGCTGCAGGAATATCGTTGAACCGCCAGGCTCCAGGTACTATGACAACCAGGGCCAGGTGAGCATTGAGATAACAGCAACACCTGCTTGTTCCTAATGGCGTGACTCCTATTTATAGAGCCAGCCCCTTGCCTCTCCAAACTCCGCCAGCTGCAGATTGTGTGATTACCCAGCAACAATTGAGGCCCGCATCCTGACCTGCTCTTCACCCTCGCAGCAACCCACCTGCTATGTAAGCTCATCAACCGAGAACCAGCCCTAGCCTCAGGCAATAACACTACCCGTGGCTTCGACAGGTGGCCAAAAGACTCGTGTGCTACTAAAGGCAGGCAGTTTCTTGTTGTCATACAGGTACCCAGGAATATGTCTTATATCACACCAGGCCCTAGCTCAGTTACGTCTGCAATGACTGACAGTAGCTCTCCAGGGGTTCAGGCAGAGGTCTTTTGAGGCCAGGGATGCGGGCGGCGCTGTGGTCTAAACCACTGAGCCTCTTGGGCTTGCCAATCAGAAGGTTGGCGGTTCGAATCTCCACGACGGGGTGAGCTCCTGCTGCTCTGTCCCAGCTCTTGCCAACCTAGCAATTCGAAAGCACGCCAGTGCAAGTAGATAAATAGGTACCACTCCAGCGGGAAGGTAAATAGCGTTTCCATGCGCTCTGGCTTCTGTCACGGTGCTCTGTTGCGCCGGAAGTGGTTTAGTCATCCTGGCCACATGACCCAGAAAGCTTTTCTGTGGACAAACGCCAGCTCCCTCGGCTTGAAGCAAGAAGAGTGCCACAACAAAGTCGCCTTTGAGTGGACTTAACCGTCCAGGAGTCCTTTATCTTTTTTTTATTATTTTACCTGTAAAGGGACCCCTGACCATTAGGTCCAGTTGTGGCCGACTCTGGGGTTGTGGCGTTCATCTTGCTTTATTGGCCGAGGGAGCCGGTGTACAGCTTCCGGGTCATGTGGCCAGCATGAGTAAGCCGCTTCTGGCGAACCAGAGCAGCGCACGGAAACGCCGTTTACCTTCCCGCCGGAGTGGTACCTATTTATCTACTTGCACTTTGACGTGCTTTCGAACTGCTAAGTTGGCAGGAGCAGGGACCGAGCAGCGGGAGCTCACCCTGTCGCGGGGATTCGAACCGCCGACCTTCTGATCAGCAAGTCCTAGGCTCTGTGGTTTAACCCACAGCGCCACCCGCGTCCCTTTTTACCTGTAGACACAAGGAATTGAACTTCGGCCTTTTTGCATGCAAAGCATGCTCTATACGCATGCACGACAGCCCTACCCCCTTGTTTTAAATGCTAAATGGAAAGTACCCATTCATTTGCGTGCTAAATGGAAGGCAACCCATTCATTTGCATGGGAGGGAACGTTGGGGCAAATGTGTTGCTTCTGCTCACACGGCACTGTGATGGAAGAAACTTTGTCCAGGGATCTGAAGCCACAATCTCAGGGCTTTTTGTAGACTCATTTCTGTATTCAGGACCCGGGGTGGATCTACTATGTAAATCAGTTGGTTCAAGCATGGTACTGATAATGCCCAAGGTTGCAGGTTCGAACCCCATATGGGACAGCTGCATATTCCTGCATTATTATTCTTTGGCAATCACTTGTAGTCAAGTATGATTGTCTTACAACAGGGGTCAGCAAACTTGTTCAGCAGGGGGGCAGTCAACTGTCCCTCAGACCTTGTGGGGGGCTGGACTATATTTTTTTTGGGGGGGGGGATGGAACAAATTCCTATGTGCCACAAATAACCCAGAGATGCATTTAAAATAAAAGCACACATTCTACTTATGTAAAAACACGCTGATTCCCGGAACGTCCGTGGGCTGGATTGGGCCAGATCCGACCCCTGGGCCTTAGTTTGCCTACCCATGTCTTACATAAACATGGTTTTAAAAGTGAGTCCGTAAGTGACTGTGGAGGCCAATTCTGGATCCACACGTCCTTCCACAGTGGGGACATAGGTTTCCAGGCGGGAGTTGATCACACTGAGGGTTTGCCAAGCGTGCCTTCCTCTTAGCACGTTTCTCCCATTCATCCTGAGTTTGAGTGTCTTCAAAGCCCATGACACCTTTGGTAAAGGCTGTTCTCCAGTTGGAGCACTCGCAGGCCAGTGTTTCCCAGTTATCAGTGTTTATACTACATTTTGTTGTTGTTGTTTAGTCGTTTAGTCGTGTCCGACTCTTCGTGAACCCCTGGACCAGAGCACGCCAGGCACTCCTGTCTTCCACTGCCTCCCGCAGTTTGGTCAAACTCATGCTGGTAGCTATGAGAACACTGTCCAACCATCTCGTCCTCTGTCGTCCCCTTCTCCTCGTGCCCTCCATCTTTCCCAACATCATGGTCTTTTCCAGGGAGTCTTCTCTTCTCATGAGGTGGCCAAAGTATTGGAGCTTCAGCTTCAGGATCTGTCCTTCCAGTGAGCACTCAGAGCTGATTTCCTTCAGAATGGATAGGTTTGATTTTCTTGCAGTCCATGGGACTCTCAAGAGTCTCCTCCAACACCATACTTTTTTTAGTACATTTTTTTAGTATAAACTAAACTATGGGACAGCTGCATATTTCTACATTCTTCTTCTTTGGCGACCACTCTTAACCATGTAAGATTGTCTTCCATAAACATGGTTTTAATGGTGAGTCCGTAAGTGACTGTGGAGGCCAATTCTGGATCCACACGTCCTTCCACAGTGGGGACATTGGTTTCCGGAGTTGGACGAGATGATCCTCAAGGTCCCTTCCAACTGTATGATTCTATAATGAAGCTTAAGCTTCCATAAAAAGGTAAAGGGACCCCTGACCATTAAGTCCAGTCGTGGCCGACTCTGGGGTTGCAGCGCTCATCTCGCTTTATTGGCCGAGGGAGCCGGCGTACAGCTTCCGGGTCATGTGGCCAGCATGACTAAGCATGCTTCTGGCGAACCAGAGCAGCGCACGGAAACACCGTTTACCTTCCCGCTGGAGCGGTACCTATTTATCTATTTGCACTTTGATGTGCTTTCGAACTGCTAGGTTGGCAGGAGCAGGGACCGAGCAACAGGAGCTCACTCCGTCGCGGGGATTTGAACCGCGACCTTCTGATTGGCAAGTCCTAGGCTCTGTGTGGTTTAACCCACAGTGCCACCCGTGTCCCTTGTGTATGTAAGCTTCCATACATAGCTGTCAACTTTTCCCTTTTCTTGCGAGGAATCCTATTCGGAATAAGGGAATTTCCCTTAAAAAAAGGGAAAAGTTGACAGCTATGGCTTCCATACCCTCCAACATTTCTGCAATCAAAAAAGGATGTCCAGTGCTATTTTTCTAGAAAAGGAGGTGCCAGAACGCACCAAGAACCTCCCTTGTTCTCTTATAATGGCAATGGTGCCAGAACTGAGTCCAGGTGAGTTCCGGCTGAAAAAAAGCCCTGGGGGTGTCCTATTCCATACCTTCCGACATTTCTCTGATGAAAACAAGGACTTCCTAAGGAAAAGCAGGGCATTATGGGATCAAATCAGAAACCAGGATAGCTCCAGGACTGTCCCTGAAAAAAAGGGACATTTGAAGGCTTTGAGCTTCTGGGCCTCTAATCCCGGAAGGACCCCAGAAACAACTTTAGTTCCCATTGCTTAAAATTGAGGGGGTCTAGTAGACCCAATTTGAGTCACGCGACTCAAGTTGATGAATTCTTTGTTGTACAGTGGTACCTCAGGTTACATACGCTTCAGGTTACAGACTCCGCTAACCCAGAAATAGTACCTCGGGTTCAGAACTTTGCTTCAGGATGAGAACAGAAATCGTGCTCTGGCGGCAGCAGGTGGCCCCATTAGCTAAAGTGGTGCTTCAGGTTAAGAACAGTTTCAGGTTAAGAACGGACCTCCAGAATGAATTAAGTTCTTAATCCGAGGTACCACTGTATATATTTTAACAATTCCAAAGTCTGAGAGCCAGTAGCACAGATGTTGTAAAGTTGCAGCGATCTGTCGGGGAACAACTCCGTGGAAGAAGATAACAGTGGTAACCCAGGCCTTGTTTGTTGCAGGTTGCAAAGGGGACTCCAATGCAGTTGAAGCTTCAGGAGCGCCCCCCCAAATGTAGGGCTGTTGCTGTCCTGGAGTACATTCTAGCTAAGTGGAATGAGATGTGTCCCCTGAAAAGGGTGAAATAGCAGGAGGATTTGTCAGGACTGATTTGAAAAACTCCTAGTAGCACTCAAAGCTGGATCACGTACCCCAGATATTAATGCCATGTTTAAATGTTCTTTGACTTTAAGCAGGTTTCTTTCCAATGTAGCTTATTCTCCATTCAGCTGTGACCAATGACCAAGTAATCAGGGAATACCCATACAGCTGAATTTTGCAATTCAATGATATTTAGAAATAGCCCTGATTTTTTTATGCAGCATCCCAGAAGGGTTTTAGGATCCACAGCATTGGTGTAGAGTCCACTGGCCGTGACTGCTCTTCAATTCCCCGGGTTGGAAAGGGCTCTTTAAATTTCCCACAATGCCCCAGAGCAATGCTACGTCAGAGGCATTGTGGGAAATTAAAACGGTGGCTTCCAAGCAGAACTGCTTTCACTGGGCTTCTGTTGCTGCCTTTTAGCAACAGAGCTCATCCACAAAGGAGGAGGATTGGCTGTCCAGGAGGCAGAGAGAGGACATTGCATGCATCCAATTTCTAAAGGACAATCCTTGGTTCAAAGGACTGGCTGGTATAAGTTTCTGATTTAAAGATGAAGATGGCAGAGGAATGCAGAGCAGGATCCTTGATGTTCCCCATCAACACCCCACACCCTGGGTTGCAGTCTTCCCTAATATGGTGAGAAATATTGCATTTCTACTTACAGTACTTATTTCTAATGCTAATTATTTCTAGATGTGCACGGTTTTTGGTTATGTGTAAGTGGCTGCCTAAGGTTGCCCCTCCAGATGGTAGTTTGCAGAGGGGACCTCCTCAAAACTGAGGCTCTAATTTTATTTATTTATTTTGGGGGGGGAGTATTTCTATAGCTGTATTTTGAAGCTAGGGACCAACTGGAGTTAGGTTTCCCAGATGATCAGGAAAAAACGAAGGCTGCTCCTTGTACCTTTAATACAGACTGAAGTGTAGAAATCAGCCTTTGACGCTTTTCCACAGCAGAAGCAGTAATGATTAGCATCTGCTAAGGTCTTTGACATGAAAAAAGATTCACCTGCTGATTTCTGCCTATCTTCAGCTGGTCACTAAAGGCAGAGCAACAAGGGCTTGCAGAAAAGTTGGCAGCCACTACAGTGGTACCCTGGTTCTCAAACGCCTTGGTACTCAAACAACTTGGAACCCAAACACTGCAAACCCGGAAGTAAGTGTTCCAGTTTGCGAACTTTTTTCGGAAGCCGAACGTGCTCCGTTTGGAGTGCCACACTTCCGTTTTGAGTGTTACGCTGACGATTTGAGTGTTACGCCGAGGTCTGTCTGTTTTTGCTATTTTGTGTTTTCATTTTTGCGGCTCTTTTTGTTTTGTTTTTGTGACTGTGTGGAACCCAGTTCAGCTACTGATTGATTGTGTGACTGCAGTACATTGTTTACCGCTTTCATTTTATGGCTCAGTGGTCTCGTTAGATAGCAAAAATCATGTTACATTGCTGTTTTAGGGGTTGTTATTAAAAGTCTGGAACGGATTAATGCATTTTGCATTACTTTCTATAGGAAAGCGCGCCTTGCTTTTGGAACGCTTTGGTTTTGGAACGGACTTCCGGAACGGATTAAGTTTGAGAACCAAGGTACCAGTGTAATTGAGATAGAAGGTGTTAGTTTCAGATTCTCCCCCCCTGTATTGAAAGGGATTTGCAGTAGGGGGCATAAAAACCTGGGATTCTGGGTGCTTATTCCCAGATGTACGGTGATTGCTTGTGGCAAGGGTTTTTGCCGAGAGCTCCCCACCCACCCAGCTAAATGTGTGTGTTTTTCTCTGAACAAGTGGAACAGTTGGTCTCAACCTGCCAGGTGACAGATGGTGAGTGTGTCTGTGTGCTTTCATTCAAGTAAGCCAGGCCCAGGATCAAGCATAAGCCTTAGCAGCCCCCACACCCCTACGAAACACAGCCAATTAGTTAGTTCGCTGAGTGCCCTTGGCAGAAGGATGAATATTGGGGGGGGGGGCGCACTGGGAGGAAAGAAAAGGTCCTGCCTATTTGCAGCTTCGAAGGGGGGGCAAATCAGGATGTTAAGAGGCCAACAATATCATACCCAAAATAGGGACGTCCTATTCAGTGATGATGATGATGGTTTTGCTGTTTATACCCCGCCACTCTGACTGGGTTGTCCTAGCCACTCTGGGTGGCTTCCAACATGCAGTGGTACCTCGGGTTACATACGCTTCAGGTTACATACACTTCAGGTTACAGACTCCGCTAACCCAGAAATATTACCTCAGGTTGAGAACTTTGTTTCAGGATGAGAACAGAAATTGTGGTCCGGTGGCGCAGCAGCAGGAGGCCCCATTAGCTAAAGTGGTACCTCAGGTTAAGAACAGTTTCAGGTTTAGTACGGACCTCCAGAACGGATTAAGTACTTAACCTGAGGTACCACTGTACATAAAAACATAATAAAAACTTTTCAAAAACTTCCCCATGCAGGGCTGTCTTCAGATGGCTCGGGAGTTGGACAACTCCATACCCTCCAATGTTTTCCCAATGGAAATAGGGACATCCTAAAGAAAAGCGGGATATTCTGGGATCAAATCAGAATCCAGGGTGGCTTCTGTCAATCTGTCCCTGGAAAATAGGGAGACTTGGAGGGTCTGCAATATCCCCAACCCCATGTTACTTACTCTTGCACAAGGAAGGCTGGAAGTTCTTCCCCCCCACCTAGACTCCAGAAACACCTCACAGGTGTAGTTTTAGCCACCTACCCACCCACCACGGATCCCAAACTGAAGCATGGGATGGAGAATGACCTAGAAGGCATTGCCAGGGGATTGGCAAGCTTGGGTGGGGTTAAGGTAGAGGGCCTTTTCGGTAGAAGAAGAGGAGGAGTTTGGCAAGCTTGGGTGAGGTAATAAGGCAGAGGGCCTTCTCGGTAGAAGAAGAAGAGTTTGGATTTGATATCCCGCTTTATCACTACCCAAAGGAGTCCCAAAGCGGCTAACGTTCTCCTTTCCCTTCCTCCTCCACAACAAACACTCTGTGAGGTGAGTGGGGCTGAGAGACTTCAGAGAAGTGTGACTGGCCCAAGGTCACCCAGCAGCTGCATGTGGAGGAGCGGGGAAGTGAACCCGGTTCACCAGATTACGAGTCCACCGCTCTTAGCCACTACATCACACTGGCGCCTGCTCCATGGAACGCCCTCCCCATCAATTGTCAAACAGAGAAACAACTACTGTATTTTTAGCTCTATAGGACGCACCCAACCATAGGATGCACCTTGTTTTAGAGGCGGAGAACAAGAAAAACAAATCTTCTCCTTCTCTGAGCAGCGCCCCTTCAGTGAAGTGGCAGGAGAAATGGAGCCCCTTCCATTTCTCCTCCCGCTTCGCTGAAGGGGCACTGCGCAGAGAGGGAAAGCTGCTCAGCGCCTCTCCAGCGAAGCAAAGCCAGGAGAGTGAGAGGGATCGGTGCGCACTGACCCCTCTCGCTCTCCAGGCTTCAGCGAAAGCAATGCGAAGCCTCCGGAGTGCAGCGGGAGCGCTTCCACTGCACTTCGGAGGCTTTGTGTTGCTATCACTGAAGCCATGGAGCCTGCATTCACTCCCTAAGATGCACACACATTCCCCCTTAATTTTTGTAGGGGAAAAAGTGCGTCTTATAGAGTGAAAAATACGGTATTTGACTTTTAAGAGACATCTGGTCAGTCTTGTTGAGGGACGTTTTTAATGGTTGAGGTTTTATTGTGCTTTTAATAATTAATATTTTATTGGCAACAAAGGTCTGTATAGTTAAAGCTATGGTTTTCCCAGTATTGATGTATGGAAGTGAGAGCTGGACCATAAAGAAGGCTGATCGCTGAAGAATTGATGCTTTTGAATTATGGTGCTGGAGGAGACTCTTGAGAGTCCTATGGACTGCAAGAAGATCAAACCTCTCCATTCTGAAGGAAATCAGCCCTGAGTGCTCACTGGAAGGACAGAGCGTGAAGCTGAGGCTCCAATACTTTGGCCACCTCATGAGAAGAGAAGACTCCCTGGAAAAGACCCTGATGTTGGGAAAGATGGAGGGCACAAGGAGAAGGGGACGACAGAGGACGAGATGGTTGGACAGTGTTCTCGAAGCTACCAGCATGAGTTTGACCAAACTGCGGGAGGCAGTGGAAGACAGGAGTGCCTGGCGTGCTCTGGTCCATGGGGTCACAAAGAGTCGGACACGACTAAATGATTAAACAACAACAACAACAATTTTGTTGGGAGCTGCCCAGAGTGGCAGCAACTCAGTCAGATGGGCGGCTAACAACAGCAAAAAGCAGCCTTCGCATTTGGAATACTAGAAAAATTCTTAACACAGAGCCGGGCCACTGGGTCTATCTAGGTCATTATTGTCAATGTTAGGAGTGTAGAACATGTTGGTCCTCCAGTTGTTGCTCATCATGGCCCATGCTAGTTGACGGCTGAACACTGGGAAGATCACAGGTTCCCCATCCCTGGCCTGTGCTACCTGGGTCTCAGGTGGACCTTCAGGGCTTCAGACAAGAGTCTTTTGCAGCCTTACCAGGAACTCCCAAGCAGCTGAACTTGGGGCCGTTGCTATGCAGAGAAGATGCTCGGCTGCTGAGCCACGTAAAGATAAAGGGACCCCTGACCATTAGGTCCAGTTGTGACCGACTCTGGGGTTGCGGCGCTCATCTTGCTTTATTGGCCGAGGGAGCCGGCGTACAGCTTCCGGGTCATGTGGCCATGTGCTCTGGCGAACCAGAGCAGCGCACGGAAACGCTGTTTACCTTCCCACCGGAGCGGTACCAATTTATCTACTTGCACTTTGATGTGCTTTCAAACTGCTAGGTTGGCAGGAGCAGGGACAGAGCAACGGGAGCTCATCCCGTCGCAGGGATTTGAACCGCCGACCTTCTGATCGGCAAGTCCTAGGCTCTGTGGTTTAACCCACAGCGCCGAAAGCTCGGAATCGCATTTGCCAAGATACTGTGCTGTTCTAGCCCAAGGCTACAGCTAAGCGCTGCTGATAGCGCCAGTCCCTTCTCTACCTCTGGGAATGCCCCTCTCGCAAGAGATTGTTTTTGGTCTGCTGGCGGACACTATTTGAAAATGGTTCTCTGCTATCGTTGGGGTCTGTAATCCTAACTGCAGTAAACTCGGGAGTAGCCTTGTTGAACACAGTTGGGAATACTTTCCCATAGGCACACATAGGAGTTGCATTGTTAATTCATTTAAAAGAGCCACTGTGGAACGTATTAGAATCTGCACGAAATTCTTTGGCTAAGGCAAATTCACCCTAAAATGAACTCTAAGCATTTCTAAATAAAGATTTATTGCTGTCATTTAGCAGAATTAGTGTAGCTGATGTGGAAAGTTTCCTTTCCCCCTTTGACTCTCTGCATTTTTTGTCATGAGCTCCTAAAGTCGTGTTTTATGTGGTTTTTGCCCTTTTCTGCGTGCTGTCTTGAGCAGATGGGTGGACAGGGCCAAAAAAACTGGCAATAAGCACTTATGAGATTGTATAAACACACTCAAATAATCATTTTGCCGTTGGTGCTCTGGAAGTATTGGAGAAGCAATCTTATAATCAGAGACCCTTCTCTTTTCATCTAGAGCAGTTTTATCACATTTGTATCCTATGTGGCTCAAGCTGGGTTATAGCTTTCTTATAACCCTTAGGCAGGGTATTTAATTGACTACACTGACATCCCATATTTGTTATGGAACTTAAGAGTGTACGTTTGGCCAAGTGTCTAGGCAGTGATTGGACCCAATCCTGTTTAATGGTGGCCTCTTTCGCACCACAAATTTAAAGCACTGCACCACTTTCGTCCTAGCTTTCCCCCAAAGAATCCTGGGAGCTATAGTTTAAGGGTGCTGTGAGTTCTGGGAGACCCATATTCCCCTCAGAGCTACAATTCTCATAGTGGTTTAATCACCAATTCCTCTTCACCGGGAAGTCTTGAAATGGAGCTCTGTGAGGGCAATAGGAGCCTCCTAACAATTCTCAGCACCCTTAAACTACAATTCCCAGAATTATTTGGGAAAAGCCACAAGTGGCATCATTAAATGTATCATGTGAATGGTTCCAGCCTCAGTTGCTTTCAGGTCTAGGTAGGCCAAGAAATGGTGGCTCCAGAGCAGCCTTTACCAGCCAGAGCCCTGCAGGTACCTGGGACTGTAACTCCCATCAGCTCCACTGTCTGGAGCTAATGGAGGTTGTGGTCGAAAACATCTGGCAGGAACCATGTTGGTGAAGGCTCATACTGATCTACCCAGGCTTGCACCAGAGGTGGAAAGACTTTGGTCCTCCTGATGTCACTGAACTGCAACTCCCATCATCCCGGACACTGACTAGACTGCTGGGAGTTGTAATCCAACAGCATCTAGACACAAGTCCCCTAGTCCTGAGCTTGGAGCTTGGCCTTTTAATTGATAGTCCCAAAATTGTGAAATAATAATAATAATAATAATGGTACCCTGCCCATCTGACTGGCTTGCCCCAGCCTCTCTGGGTGGCTCCCAAGATACAGTGGTACCTCTGGTTACGTACTTAATTCGTTCCAGAGGTCTGTTCTAAACCTGAAACTGTAACTTGTAACTTCTTAACCTGAAACTTAACCTGAAACCTGAAGCACCACTTTAGCTAATGGGGCCTCCTGCTGCTGCTGCGCCACTGCCACAAGATTTCTGTACTCATCCTGAAGCAAAGATCTTAACCCGAGGTAATATTTCTGGGTTAGCAGAGTCTGTAACCTGAAGCGTATGTAACCTGAAGCATATGTAACCCGAGGTACCGCTGTATATAAAAACATAATAAAAAATTAAACCAACTTTCCAGTACAGGGCTGCCTTCACATGTCTTCTAAAAGTCAGATAGTTGTTTATTTCCTTGACATCTGACAGGAGGGTGTTCCACAGGGCGGGCGCCACTACCGAGAAGGCTCTCCACCTGGTTCCCTGTAACCTCAGTTCTTGCAGTGAGGCAACTGCCAGAAGGCCCTCAGCGCTGGACCTGTGTCCGGGCTGAACGATGGGGGTGGAGACGCTCCTTCAGGTATACTGGGCCGAGGCCATTTAGGGCTTTACAGGTCAGCACCAACACTTTGGTTCCCAGTACATTTCCAAGCACAATTCAATGTAGGTGTTATATGGTCTTGGCAGCCGCTCCCAGTCACCAGTCTAGCTGCCTCATTCTGGATTAATTGCAGTTTCCGAGTCACCTTCAAAGGTAGCCCCACGTAGAGCGCGTTGCAGTAGTCCAAGCGGGAGATAACCAGAGCATGCACCACTCTGGCGAGAGTGTCTGCGGGCAGGTAGGGTCTCAGCCTGCGTACCAGATGGAGCTGGTAGACTGCTGCCCTTGACACAGATTTGACCTGCGCCTCCATGGAGAACTGTGAGTCCAAAATGACACAGGGGCACAGTTACCCCATTCAGGACCAGGGAGTGCCCCCCCAAATAGTACTCCTGTCTTGTCAGGATTTAACCCAAATCCATTAACCTGCATCCATCCTCCTACTGCCTCCAGACACTCACATAGACCCTTTTCCTCTGTTCCCCACAGTTTCCAGGGATAAGGCAATCTTTTTCAAGTTGAGCACACTTCAGAGTAATTGTCTAAAGCTCTAAAACGGCTTAGGACATACTTTGGAGACCATTACCTTCCTATGTGTTGCGCGACCTGCCGAGCATTTCAAAAGGTCACCTCCAGGCTTGACTACTGTAATTCGCTCTACGCGGGGCTGCCCTTGAAGCTGTCCCAGAAACTCCAGCGGGTGCAGAATGCTGCAGTGAGGCTCCTCACGGGGTCTCTGCCATGGGAGCATATTCACCCAGTGCTTTTCCAGCTGCACTGACTCCCAGTGGAGTACAGGGTCAGATTTAAGGTGCTGGTTTTGACCTTTAAAGCTCTTCACGGCCTAGGACCCTCGTACCTACGGGACCACCTCTCCTGGTATGCCCCACGGAGGACCTTACGGTCCATAAATAGCAACACCCTAGTGGTCCCGGGCCCTAAGGAAGTTAGATTAGCCTCAACCAGAGCCAGGGCTTTTTCAACACTGGCCCCGGCCTGGTGGAACGCTCTGCCTCATGAGACCAGGGCCCTGCAGGATCCGATTTCTTTCTGCAGGGCCTGTAAGAAAGAGTTGTTCCGCCTGGCCTTTGGCTTGGAGCCAATTTGATTCCCCCCCTTCTTTCTTTTTCTTTTCTCCTCCTGTGATGAGGCTGCATTTTAACATTTTACTGTTTCAATATTTTAATGTTGTATTTTAATCTTGTTTTTAAGTTGCATTCATTCAACTTGTTTTTATTATTGCTTGTTAGCTGCCCTGAGCCCAGCCTTGGCTGGGGAGGGCGGGGTATAAATAAAAATTATTATTATTATTATTATTATTATTATTATTATTATTATTATTATTATTATAAGCCGGTCGAGAAGCTGGCTGCAGCCTTGTAGAAGAAGCTAGCCGAAGGGGAAGGGTGATTAATGCTTCCATAGAGAGGCCACATAGCACCTGCTCTTTCCAAAGTTAAACAAGAGTTGCCTCTGATCTGGGTTTATTTTGGGCCAGGCAGGACAGTTCCCTATGCAATTAAGGGTGACCGCAAGGGACAGGAACGGAACAAGGCAGCTGGGGCACACCCTGCCTCAGAGCACGGAACAAACCAAACCCGCAGGGAAGCAAAAGCTTGGACTCAGCAGTACTGAGGAAATGCTGAAT
Organism: Podarcis raffonei; assembly: GCF_027172205.1. NCBI lineage: Eukaryota > Metazoa > Chordata > Lepidosauria > Squamata > Lacertidae > Podarcis > Podarcis raffonei. Next base: position 15,294,647 of record NC_070603.1, read on the forward strand.
TACTGGCTTGGGTGGGCCTCCAGCACCCAGCTGGGATGGCTCAAAAGCTCGGACAGCGGGAGAAAAGATCCATCTGCTTCTCCCACCCCTTGACGCCCAACTGCGCTTGACTGTGGTCAAAAGTTTGACAAGCACTGCTCAGGTTTGGGGAGCAGCGACTGTTTGCTGCTTTGGCCATCCATGAAATTTGAAGATCTGTCTGGAAAACATACTGTATTTTTCGCTCCATAAGATGCACCAGACCACAAGGCGCACCAAGATTTGGGAGGAGGAAAACAAGAAAAAATTATTCTGAATCCCAGAAGCCAGAACAGCAAGAGGGATCCGGCTTCTGGGATACCGTGTGGCTGTCCTGGCTTCTGGGATAACCGTGCGCAGCCTCTCCTGGGCGCATCGCTGAAGGGGCGCTGCACAGTTCTCCCTCTCTGCGCAGCGCCTCTCCTTCGCAGGAGCGGCGCTGCGCAGAGAGGGAGAGCTGCGCAGCGCCCCTTCAGTGAAGCGGGAGAAGGAACAGAAGGGGCTCCGTTCCTCCTCCGTTCCTGAGAGCCAGTGTGGTGTAGTGGTTAAGAGCGGTAGACTCGTAATCTGGTGAACCGGGTTCGCGTCTCCGCTCCTCCACATGCAGCTGCTGGGTGACCTTGGGCCAGTCACACTTCTCTGAAGTCTCTCAGCCCCACTCACCTCACAGAGTGTTTGTTGTGGAGGAGGAAGGGAAAGGAGAATGTTAGCCGCTTTGAGACTTCTTCGGGTAATGATAAAGCGGGATATCAAATCCAAACTCCTCTTCTTCTTCTGCTCCCGCTTCGCTGAAGGGGGGCTGCGCAGCTCTACCTCTCTGCGAAGTGCCATTCGCTCCATAAGGCGCACTCACATTTCCCCTTACTTTTTTGGAGGAAAAAAGTACGTCTTATGGAGTGAAAAATACGGTAAGTTTCTCAGGGAAGCTAGTTCAGACAGACCACACTCACATTTCCCCTTACTTTTTTGGAGGAAAAAGTGCCGTCTTATGGAGCGAAAAATACGGAAAGTTTCTCAGGGAAGCTAGTTCAGACAGACCACGGAGAACTTGGTGCAAAATGAGACTCGCCACCACAACTTGATTGCAAAAAGTCTTTACTATGTTTTATCAAAAGAGAACAAGCAAACACCTGAAACCATGGGTGCATGTTTGTAAAAAAAAAGCCCACTCCCCTTTACTTGGGTCACGTTTTTTTGCATGTATTGGGTGTACTCAGTAACAGCAACCGCCTGTCCTAGCTCAAAGGTTTGGCATCTCTTTTTGAGATACAAATATGCAACTTTGCCTGTTCTTGACGCCGTGTCACCCGCCTCCCCCTTCCTGCAGCTACTTCCTCAGATAAGGTTGAGCTAGAGTTGCAAAAAAAGAAGAAGAAAGTTCCCTTTTTGATTGCTTTTATAACCAGAACATTGCTTTGAACGAGAAGTAAAGCTTTTACAGGAATAATGCCACCCTGTTAAGGCATTCACTCAGCCTGGCTTCCATTTCTCAGGGACCCAGTAGTTCAGAAGGCCAAGCGACAGGAATCCTCTTAAAGGCTCTGAGGAGATGGAGCCTAAAACCGAAACAAACCCCCAAACTGGGGTTCCTCAGCGGACGTTTCGCTCTTATTTCCTGGTAGCTAGAGAAAGCCTTTAACGTGGCTGACAGGGAGAACACAAAACAACGTAGTAGCCCTTTGCCGTAGTAGCCCTTCGCCTCCTTTAAATAGTCACTGTAGAAAATATCGAGACAAAAAGTATAAAAGCATCAACTTCTTTTTTTTTAAAGTACTGGAGGAGGAATCCGGCCTCCTGAGGTGACGAGACAGGCAGGATGTGGCCGGTGGAAGAGGCCTCCTCTGAGATTAGAGAGATCAGCAGCTCAAAAGAAAAACCACAAATGCACAGGGTGGGGTGGGAAGAGGGGTTCCCAAACGTTGCTGCCAGATTTTCAATATTAGAAATGCCACTGCAGTACGTGACAAGATATTTGCTGCCACAGATGGTTGGGGGCCTACCAGGGCCTGCCTAATTTAATTTGGTAGTTCTCCAACACTGACAGATATCACAGGGATGTGGAGACTTAATGCTGAAAGACCCTGGGCCCAAGTTCTTCCCTTGTTCAAGGTCTGCCAGCAAATACCACATACTGCAGCTTTTTTTAAAGCCCCTCCCCACCAAAAGCCATTCCCCCCCCAGGTCTGGGCTCTCCTCTAACTCTACCTTTTATATATACCTCAAATGCTACTTCATGCCCTAGGGTCAACATGCCGTTTCTGCTAATACATCTTCCAGGTCCTAAATCAAAGCCCACAGTCTGCAGGGCACCCTGAACTCTCAATACGTTGTTGTGTCGGCTCCCCCCGCTTTAATCCTTGGCTGGTTGGGAGCTGGAAGGAGCACTCCATTTCCCAGTTCTTCCCCCCCTCTTCCAGGAATCACGGGTTTTCTCAAACTTGTGCCTCCTGCTGTTCTTGGACTACAGTTCCCATTATCCGTAGCTCGCTGGACGATGGGATTTGTAGTCCCCAAAAGAGCTAGAGACCCAAGTTCGGGAAACCTGACCTAACCCTTTCAATAGAGCAAGGAACAAACTGAGTAGCATTCACAGATTCGGTTGACCCTGCTCCGTGGAAGAATCTAACTCTTAAAAAACAACCCCACAATCCTTCCACGGGACAAAGAATACCAGATCTCTCGCGCTTCTTTGGCTTGACAATTTGTCACATTTCCTTCCGAGCTAATTCCCGCCCCCCCCCCCCACAATTGCTTCTCTCCTCGAGGTTCGTGACCGGATCTGTCCGACGACCTGGATCCCGAGAAACACAGCCTAACACACACCTGCTGGCGCTTGGGATCTTATCGGAATCCTCGAATCCACCGAGAAAACAACCCGGCGGGGTGCTTGAATCCACTTTGTTTGGTCGAATAAATAAATAAATAAATAAATAAGCCAACTTTATAAAAGCTGAGACTGCCGGCCACCCCGCCCCACCCCACCAAAATAATTGCCCTTGCGCGACGCTATCTCCTTTTACAACTGGCTTTCTTCTTCCTCCAGGGAACGGTTCAGCCCAGGGATGAATTTCAGCAGTCTCTTGCGGAAGCTCCCCGGTTTGCTCTTCCTGGGCCTCGGGGCGGCTGCGGAGTTCTTTTGGTCGCATGATCTGTCCCAGAACCGTGCGACTCCATTGCTGCTGCTGCTGCTTGTGCATTTGACGCTGGCGCTGCGGGTGAGCGTTGGGCGTGGGCGCAAGGGCTGGGCGGCTGCGGGGACAACGTCCAGGGAGTCGGCAGAGTCAAAGAAGCAGGTCTGGTAGACTGAATCCTCGCTCTCGTCCGTGGCGGTGCTGACGCAGCCCACGCTGCTGTAGGTGCTCCCCGATCCTGGCAACAGCACCCCAAAAGGGGCAGCAGGGCCTCCGGCCAGCCTAGTTCCGTACAGGAAGGAACGCACAGATTCCAGGGTGTCATAGATGCTGGGGTCTTTAACCACGATCCCTAGCAGGGAAGAAGGGTTCCAGTTAATAATGATAATAATAATTTATTATTTATACCCTGCCCATCTGGGTTTCCCCAGCCACTCTGGGTGGCGTCCAACAGAATATTAAAATACAATAATCTATTAAACATTAAAAGCTTCCCTAAACAGGGCTGCCTTCAGATGTCTTCTAAAAGTCTGGTAGTTGTTTTTCTCTTTGACATCTGGTGGGAGGGCGTTCCACAGGGCAGGTGCCACTACTGAGAAGCCCTCTGCCTGGTTCCCTGTAACTTGGCTTCTCGCAGTGAGGGAACCGCCAGAAGGCCCTCGGCACTGGACCTCAGTGTCCGGGCAGAACGATGGGGGTGGAGACGCTCCTTCAGGTATACTGGACTGAGGCCGTTTGGGGCTTTAAATGTCAGCACCAACACTTTGAATTGTGCTCGGAAACGTACTGGGAGCCAATGTAGGTCTTTCAGGACCGGTGTTATGTGGTCTTGGCGGCCGCCCCCAGTCACCAGTCTAGCTGCCGTATTCTGGATTAGTTGTAGTTTCCAGGTCACCTTCAAAGGTAGCCCCACATAGAGCGCATTGCAGTAGTCCAAGCGGGAGATATAACTAAAGCATGCACCACTCTGGCAAGACAGTCCGCGGGCAGGTAGGGTCTCAGCCTGCGTACCAGGTGGAGCTGGTAGATAGCTGCCCTGGATACAGAATTGACCTGCGCCTCCAAGGACAGCTGTGAGTCCAAAGTGACTCCCAGGCTGCGCACCTGGTCCTTCAGGGGCACAGTTACCCCATTCAGAACCAGGGAATCCCCCACACCCGCCTGCCCCGTCCCCCAAAAACAGTACTTCTGTCTTGTCAGGATTCAACCTCAATCCATTAGCCGCCATCCATCCTCTAACCGCCTCCAGGCACTCACACAGGACCTTCACTGCCTTCACTGGTTCTGATTTGAAAGAGAGGTACATAGGTACCCGCTATGGGGCGGGTACAAGAGAGAGCAGGTCTTCACCAGTCCTTAGGGGTGGGCGATGTATCACCAGCCAAACATCATGGTTGGCGATAAACCAGAGTGGCTGGGGAAACCCAGCCAGATGGGCAGGGTACAAATAAATTATTATTATTATTATTATTATTATTATTATTATTATAGCACTTGGAGGTGGCATTTGGGGTCTGTCAAAGAGAACTTCCAAGGTTATAGGTCAAAAGACTTTTTTTGTGCACTCAAAACAGCCATTTCTAGTCCTTGCAGTTGTGAAATGGCTTAGCTCAGGGTTTCCCAATCTTGGGTCTCCAGCTGCTTTTGGACTACTGTTCCCATCATCCCTGACCCCTGGGCCCTGCTGCTAGCTAGGGATGATGGGAGTTGTAGTTCAAAAACAGCTAGAGACCCAAGACTGGGAACTTCTAGTTTAGATCAGCCTTGACCTGGCACCTTTCAGTTGCTGTTGGGACTCCCCTCAGCAGCAGCCAGCATCACCAACGGTCCAGGGTGAGGGGAGTTGTAGCACAACATCTGGAGGGTACCAGAACAGGGACGACTGGCCCAGGAGACCTGTAAATGTATCTCTGTCACTCACCACGGACCAAGCGCTGCTCCTGCACCATCAACGACCGATACTCCCCCCATTTTTCATAGAGCGTTTGCTGCAATGGAGAGAGAGGCCAGCATTCATTTGTGTTTCAAAATCTGCTTGATTAATCTTGTCTAAAAGTGGTACTTTGGGTCTGATTCCTGCTCATTTCATTTGCAGGTATACATAGGCTATAGAGCTTCACCCCCACTTTGAGGATGAGGAAGGCATGGCCGGTTTCATCTATCCAGCCACAAAGGCCCAGCAACCCTTTTTCGAGAAAAAAGACACAACAAAAGATTCTGGAAAATACTAATTCGCAGCCGGGTACCACGCTGGCCCTGCATTGTATATACGAGGTCCAGCTGGCTGCTGTTAAAAGGAAAAGCCACCAGGGTGCCTCTCAGTACCAAACTACAGCTCCTTGCTATCTTAGGCCTGGGTGATATATCGCCCGGGACCGGTAATGAGGGACAGACCACGATGGTGGTTTCTCTAGGCAGTATATCGCTAGTAAAACCACCAGCGTTGCCAGTTCTCTCTAGCATGCTGAGGAAGAAATAAGCTAGACTCGCATGGGTAGGCAAACTAAGGCCTGGGGGCCGGATCTGGCCCAATCGCCTGCGGACGGTCCGGGAATCAGTGTGTTTTTACATGAGTAGAATGTGTCCTTTTATTTAAAATGCATCTCTGGGTTATTTGTGGGGCATAGGAATTCGTTCATTCCCCCCTCCCCAAAAAAAATAGTCTGGCCTCCCACAAGGTCTGAGGGACCGGCCCCCTGCTGAAAAAGTTTGCTGACCCCTGAGCTAGAGGGACACAGGAGCTGCAGCGGTTTTGCCAGCGCTATACTGAGTGAAACCGCCATCGCAGTCTGCCCCTCATACCAGTGCAGAGGGAGAAACAAGACACAATACAGCTTGTTCCTCCCTCAACTGCTTGGCTGCCCTTGCCTCAGCCGAGCTGTTTTACGGAGCCTCCGTCCTGCCAGCGGTGGGATGGGGGCTCCGTTAAACAGCTCCTGCTTGGCTGTGAGGTGAGTCGTGGCTGCTGGCTTTGTGCTTCCCAGCTGAAGAAGTCTAACAGAGACCCCACCTCGCCTCCGGCTTGCGCAAGATGGGGGGCTCTCTTAGACTTATTCTGCTGGGGACAGCGGTAGCCAAACACACAGAGCCTGGGTCACGCTCCATGCGTTTGACTGCCCTTGCTCGAGCGGAAAACAGCAGGAAAACATGTAGCCCACCTTGCCAGGTGACAGCAGCCAACCCCTTACTAGGAAACCAGAATGTGAGCCAACAAGGGAACAGTTTTGTTTCCTGTAGGCCTTAAAAGAGACTAAGATGAGTACAGTGGTACCTCTGGTTACGAACTTAATTCGTTCCGGAGGTCCGTTCTTAACCTGAGGTACCACTTTAGCTAATGGGGCCTCCCGCTGCTGCCGCGCAATTTCTGTTCTCATCCTGAGGTAAAGTTCTTAACCCGAGGTACTACTTCCGGGTTAGCGGAGTCTGTAACCTGAAGTGTTTGTAAACCAAGGTACCACTGTACTACGTTTTTCTAAAAACTTGCAAACTTTATCCTAGTCAAACCATTCAGCTGCATGCACTCCCTGTATTTTCACTATTTTGTTTTGTATTGTGTTGTACAAGCCAGGTGTTTGCATTGATAAACTTCTTTCAATAAAAACAAGCTCGTTGTGCTGCTTTGTTCGTTTTGCTGCGTGTTCTTCACAGAAACATCACTCACCTTGAGGTACTGCAAACGGGCTTCCAGCTCTGCCCTGCGGATGGAAGTGCCGTACAAGGTCTCTAACCTAGACAGGACAAGAATCTGATTAGTGGCGGCTGGTTAGGGACAGTTTCGCCACCCCTGTGGACAAGCAATGCCTTCTGGGTCGGCTGGCCCTTCCCCCCAAATAATCTCCCACACACTCACCTGAGCACGTTCCCAGACGCTTTGATGATCTCCACAATCTCACGGTGTCGGATCCCCTCCACATTGAGCCCGTTCACGCCTGTGATCGTATCCCCTGCGTTAACAAAAAACCAGAGAGGCCGCTGTCATTTTCTAAGCCTGCAAAAGGAAGGACAAGAAACCCCTGGCTCCCTTTGCATTAGAGGATCTGGGCTGGGCTGTACGTGCTAACTGCTAGCGCTTTTTGCAAAGCTAAGCAGGGTCTGGTCTGGTTACAAACTGGATGGGGGACCACGTGTTGAGATTCCTGCATTGCAGGGGGATGGACGACCCACGCGAGTCCATTGGAACTCTGTGATTATAAATCCCATCAGCTGTAGCCTGCATGGCCAACAATCAAAGATGATGGGAGCTGTAGTCCGATAGCATCTAGCGAGCACCCCATTGGTTACTGCTGTGCTTGTGCACCAAGGCAGGAAACTCGGTGATGTAAACAGAAGCTTGTGACCTGTAGAAGTTATGCAAATGGGCACCATTGCTTCTCTTGCTTAATTTGTTCTGCTTTACTAAGTCATGGGCCAAGGAGCCCTGTTAAAAGAGCAGAGACGCCTAAGCCAAGACAATGGGGGAGACGCTGCAATTTCAGATTTCACCAGGCACTGCCCACATACCGTATTTTTCTGTGTATAAGACGCCCCCTATTTTGGGGGAGTAAAAATTTAGAAACTGGGAAATGCCCAGAGTTGCTGAGATTTTTTTTTAGGGGGGATTGTGGAAAATCGCCCGCCTGCCTGCTCTACGCTGCCACTCGCATGCGTCGTCGCAAAAGCCACCAATCCACTGTCACCTCGCCTGCCCAGGTGCTGCACTAACAGCCAATCAAGCCCAGCCCTTGCCGCAGCCACCAATAACACACCCAATCGCTGGGGAGGGTCTTCGGGTCCCGGAAGGAACATATAACACGTCCCCCAGACGCACTATCCGTGTATAAGACGAGCCCCAAATTTTAATATGATAGTTTAATTAAAAAAAACCTCTTTAACACGTAAAAATACGGTACTTTCACGCATCATGCTGCCATCTTCAGGGCTACAGAAATGCCACCTTCTTAAAATAAAATAATAATAATAATTGGAGGACAGATTCTTGATTTGGTAGCTGCTTCCGTTGCTCGGTCCCTGCTCCTGCCAACCTAGCAGTTTGAAAGCAGGTCAAAGTGCAAGTGGATAAATAAGTACGGGAAGGTAAACGGCATTTCCGTGTGCTGCTCTGGTTTGCCAGAAGTGGCTTAGTCATGCTGGCCACATGACCCGGAAGCTGTCCCTCGGACAATAAAGCGAGATGAGCGCCGCAACCCCAGAATTGGCCACGACTGGACCTAATGGCCAGGGGTCCCTTTACCTTTAATCTATCACATTCAGCAGCACTTTTGTGGAAGGTCGTACACACACAAAACCCTGGATCTATGTATGTGCCCTTTGAGATGAGCGCCGCAACCCCAGAATTGGCCACGACTGGACCTAATGGCCAGGGGTCCCTTTACCTTTAATCTATCACATTCAGCAGCACTTTTGTGGAAGGTCGTACACACACAAAACCCTGGATCTATGTATGTGCCCTTTGAAAATCATCTGCAGTGCAGAGAGAAGGGTAAAAGACACCCTCGGAGTTAACGGGAAGGAAGGAGAGGGAGCAATGCTAGCACAGCTCAGCCCTGCGAAGCATCTGAGCTTGCCACTCCACCTGCTGCCAACGTGACCCTGCGAACACAACATCAGCTCTCTGGGGAGCAGAGCAGCTGGGCTCATTGTAGAGGGGAAAGTCACATGCGTTGCCCTTGGCTGTGCCCCCCCCCCCGCAGCCTCCTGTTTTATGGGGCTGCCGACGGCTTTGAATCTGCCCCTGCAAGAAGCGAATCAGCGCGCCTTCGACAGAAATGCAGAGCGTGGGGAGAAAAGGCAAATCACAAGGGCCCTTCAGAACCTGAAACCAGGCACAGCCCTTGACCCACCAGCCAGGGTTCCCCAAACTTGGGTCTCCCAGCTGTTTTTGGACTACAACTCCCATCATCCCTAGCTAGCAGGAACAGTGCTCAGGGATGATGAGAACTGTGGTCCAAAAACAGCTGGAGACCCAAGTTTGGGAAACCCTGCATTAGGACTTCGGCAGCGTATCTAGAACTGCCAAAACTTCTGAAATTTGGGGGAGGGGGGGAAACATGCCCCACCCCACATAAAGGAGCTATGGAATATGCATTGATATTTCTAGAGGACGCCAGGTTTCTTGCCTTCTATTTATTTCTCAAGAAGCTACCTAGAGCAGGGGCCAGCAACCTTTTTCAGCAGGGGGCCGGTCCACCGTCCCTCAGACCATGTGGGGTGCCGGACTATATTTTGAAAAAAAATGAACAAATTCCTATGCCCCACAAATAACCCAGAGATGCATTTTAACCAAAATACAAATAAATAAATAAATAAATAAATAAATAAATAATAAATAATAATAATAATAATAATAATAATTTATTATTTATACCCCGCCCATCTGGCTGAGTTTCCCCAGCCACTCTGGGCGGCTCCCAATCAAGTGTTAAAAACAGTACAGCATTAAATATTAAAAACTTCCTTGATTCATGTAAAAACACACTGATTCCTGGACCGTCCGCGGGCCGGATTGAGAAGGTGATTGGGCTGCATCCGGACCCCGGGCCTTAGTTTGCCTACCCCTGACCTAGACACATTTACTTTTGATCAAACACCACACAGATAAGAGTTTTGATCAGTATTTGCTTAGTTTCTCCAGCTCACCACGTTTGAAAGCAAGCAAGTGAGTTTTTACAAGGGTGAAAACTCACAAGTAGTCCATTAGGTTCAAGACGCTAAAGCGTGACATCTCTTACCTGGTTTCAGGCCAGCTACCTGGGCCGGGCTATCATCATGCACACGGCATACAAAGGTGAACATCTCCACCCGTTTTGTGTTCTGGTGGTGGAGCCCGTAGGTCTGAAAGGAGTAGAGAAAACAAGAGTTGGTTGGTTTTTAAAATGAGGTCAGACTGCAGTCACCCAAATAATGTGCAAGTTCCACTGTAGCTTAACTGTTGGAGATGCAATAGGGATAATACTTCTCTAAAACGTACAGTATTTTTCGCTCTATAGGACGCACTTTTTCCCCTCCAAAAATTAAGGGGAAATGTGTGTGCGTCCTATGGAGCGAATGCAGGCTCCTTGGCTTCAGCGATAGCAACACAAAGCCTCCGAAGCGCAGAGGGAGCGCTCCCTCTGCGCTCCGGAGGCTTCGGGTTCCTTTTCCTGAAGCCGGGAGAGCAAGACTCTCCTGGCTTCAGCGGAGAGTGAGAGTTGCGCAGCGCCCCTTCAGCCAAGCGTGAGGAGAAATGGAAGGGGCTCCGTTTCTCCTGCTGCTTTGCTGAAGGGGCGCTGAGCAGAGAGAAGGAGAAATTTTTTTTCTTGCTCTCCCCCTCTAAAACAAGGTGCGTCCTATGGTCGGGTGCATCCTATAGAGCGAAAATACGGTATGTTTTTCATTGTCGTATATTGAAACATTTTTGGCAGAGGATAACTGAAACCATCAACAGAACTGTATGGAAGAACCTTACATTTACAGAGCAAAATATCCTCTTGAATTATATACCCAGTACATGGAACCTTACAAAAGGACAATACGAATGGACTCTCCATGCCGTTACCAGAGCAAAAACACCCATCCTGATGAATTGGGAAAATAAAAATGCGGCTCCCTTCTATGATTGGATTGAAGACTTAAACAAATTTGCAACATATGAACAACTTGCATATAAACGCAGACTTGCCATGGACAAATTCAATGATATTTAGAATCCATTTTTACAAATACTGTAATAGGTTAAGAACTGGTGAAGTACAACCACCTTGCAAAATATACAGTTTTTGGTTCCGCCCCCCTTTGTTTCTCCTCCTGCACGGGTTCTGTTTCTCTTTTAATTTTTCTCTTTTTGGTTCGTGTCTCACCATGTTTAGTGCACATATAGTTATGTATTTTTGAACTTTCAATAAAGATGTTACACACACACAAAAAGTTCCACTGTAGTTTGAGAGCTATCTGGCAAGGTCGATAAATACAAACAAAGAACAATTGCCTCCTAGCAGCGCCAGGATATACAAACACACGGCAAACAGTAAGACAAAACGTCCCCTTGCCAGCGTTAGAAACTCAGATATATAAGCTAGGCACTAAATGTTTTCTTGAACCAGCATTGCAGTCACCAAAAAAGGAATGCCCAGTTGCCATTCTAGGGACACTGGCGGCACTGTGGGTTGGCGGTTCGAATCCCTGCGACAGGGTGAGCTCCCGTTGCTCGGTCCCTGCTCCTGCCAACCTAGCAGTTCGAAAGCACATCAAAGTGCAAGTAGATAAATAGGTACCGCTCCGGCGGGAAGGTAAACGGCATTTCCGTGCACTGCTCTGGTTCGCCAGAAGCGGCTTAGTCTTGCTGGCCACATGACCCGGAAGCTGTATGCCGGCTCCCTCAGCCAATAAAGCGAGATGAGCGCCGCAACCCCAGAGTCGGCCTCAACTGGACCTAATGGTCAGGGGGCCCTTTACCTTTACCTTAGTTGCCATTCGGGTGCCAGACAGCTAGAAAGTTGTATTTCCCCACCCCCTCAAAAACCTTTATTGAACGAACAGAACTGAAAGTTGTATTTTTCAATTAACCTTTTGGTTCCTTAAATCCGTTCTGATTGTGCAAATAAAAAAATCAGAATTCTACAGGATGTGTTGTTAGTGTGTGTAAACGGTCCAGATCCAAGGATCCTCATCAGGCATGCACCTCCAGATGTTGGAGACATCAGGTACCATCCTGGCTCCCGGGCATCTTCACATGGTTGCAAGTGCCTAGCACCTGGTGAATTTCGAACGCTGCACCCACCTCTCCCCAAAATTGGCACTACTACCGTATTCCGGCTTCCCCCACCCCAGCCCCACGGCTAAAAACAAAGCCGTGCGCAGCCTCTCCCGGCTGGAGAGGTTTCGCGCAGCTAAAGAGGAAGCCAAGACAGCCCGCGGGATGGATCCGGCTCACTGTCTTGGCTTCTTTGCTCTTTGGGGCTGGGGGAAAAAAATATTTCCCCCCCCTTTATTTCCCCCCCTTAAAACTAGGTGCGCCCTATGGAGCGAAAAATATGGTATTTCCCAAGTAGGAAGAGATGGATTTTGGAAATTGAGAGCGTGATGAAATGCCTGAGTTGCCCGATTCAAAGACCCCCCCCCAACCAAATAACTGAGTTTAAAGATGGAAATTGCCCTTTTGCTACTTGAGATTCAACAGCTTAAAAAACTTCAGATCCAGAAATATCTTTTTTTAGGTACTCAATGCTCATGGGTTGCAACCCACAACACACCTGAACCCTTGCTGAATTCTGGACTCACTGGGTGAAGAGCCAGAATGGAAGGGATTCCCTCTGAACTCACCTGAATCTCAAAGCCAAAGGCCTGAGCCTCTTCCTTCTCCAGTGTGATCACCTTCCTGGAATGAACAAGAGGAAAGGGGTCAGTTGCTGAGATTTCCCAGGGGACGCCAAGAGACCATCTTTTCCATAGCTGTGTGCGATTTGTCTTCATTTGCCTGGCTGCGTGTGCTGAGAACACTTCCTCCCCAAACAACACCCATGGCTAAGTTACAGAAGCTTCCTTTGCTTGCAGGCTCACCAATTGCTCTCCAAAGAGGCTCTTTCGATAGCCTTCAAAATAGGGGCCAGTGGGAGGGAGGGGGAAAACAAAATAAAAAAGCCAATACACTACACAGCATGGTTTACCAAACTAGGGTCTCCAGCGGTTTCTAGACTACAAATCCCATCATCCTTGACCTCTGATTCTGCTGGCTAGGGATGATAGGAGTTGTAGTCCAACAACAGCTGGAGATCCAAGTTTGGGAAATCCTGATCTATGGTCAAAGCAGCTGGTCCAAGTTTTTGCCTTGCACTAGGACATCTTCTGATGCCTTACACTCCCCCCCCCCAGTTTTAAGCCGACAAAACAAATAGGAGGGGAGTGGGCTTCTGTTTAATCCAGCTTTGACAAATCCAGGCAGGGGCTCAGAGTGGGCAAAGTTGACTGTGGGTGGGTGAAGACACAGGAATCAAAACAGAAACCAAAGTACAGAAGGGGCAGGTGAACCAAACAGTAATGGCAAATTGGAATACCTAATGAACAGGTAAACCAGGGGTGGAGACAGTGTGGCTCTCCAGAGTTTGAGGAACTGCTTACTGAATTTTAATTCCATGCAACTCATTGAAAAATGGTGCTGTATGAGTTTTTTTGCAGGAGCCAGACTTCTGAGTCTCCAACAGGATTGTTAGTTCCCAAAGCCACAGCCGTTCTGAATTTTTGTGCCCATCTGGGAGTTTCTCATTTGCAAAGGAGATATTTACTATTTGGTTATGATTTGAAAAACAAAAAGTAGCTTGACGTTTCAAATCATGGGTATTTTTGGCTTACAGAGGTTCAACACAAGAGTAGAATAACAGGAGAATACAGTCGTACCTTGGTTGACGAACGCCTTGCGAGTTGAACGTTTTGGCTCCCGAACGCCGCAAACCCGGAAGTGAGTTTTCCGGTTTGCGAACGTTCTTTGGAACCTGAACATCCCACGTGGGTTCTGATCGGCTGCAGGAAGCTTCTGCAACCAATCGGAAGCCACACCTTGGTTTTCGACCATTTTCGGAAGTCGAATGGACTTCTGGAACGGATTCCGTTTGTGAACCGTGGTACAACTGAACATCTATTAACAGAATACGTTCTGAGAGAGAGTCACTGGTGATAGTTATTAAACTGCACGAATAAAGACTTTAAAAGATGTCAAGGTCGTGCAATCCTTTTCAAGGTCCAGCAGAGAAGTTGCCAAAACTAGGATCAAAACAATCCTAATTAAATAATAACATTTGGGCTGACTTCCCATTGGTGAGCCAAATTGAGAAAATTATTCACATTTATGTTGTAAACTGCCCTGTGATGTTCGGATGAAGGAGCTAGGACGCTTTCGCAAGTGATACCAAGAAGCAGCGTTTCCCAATCTTGGGTCTTCAGCTGTTTTTGGACTACAACTCCCATCATCCCTAGCTAGCAAGACCAGTGGTCAGGGATGATGGGAACGGTAGTCCAAAAACAGCTGGAGACCCAAGTTTGGAAAACGCTGCCAAGAAGGGTATTTGACTTCCATGATCTGTGGATGAAGTGAAAGGAGTTGACAATTACCAGACGTCCTCAACTTGAAAACAATTTTAGTTGCGGCTTAAAGGGAAGGAAGATGGAGCCTTTGGGCTGCTCTTGGATTCCTGAACCATGTGCAGATGCAGAAAGGCAGCATATTTGTTGCACGCACTCGTTTCACACAACGTGCCGCCTCGTCGACTTGCCCTGAAGCATCTTCCTTGCTCAGGTGTGCAACAGACAAAAGATGACAAGATGGTTTAACGAGACGGATTCAGCCTATTCCAAGGCAGCTGGACCCAGTCAGCTTACACCTGATTGCTCAAATTTTCTTTCCCCCTCATTAACAAATTAAATCAGCACCCAACCAGCTCCAGAAATAAACACACTGGAAGGTATTTCTTTACACTTCTGCATGTGCCTGAGCAAGTTACCTTCTGTGAACCAACATTCTCCCTCTTATGTGAAATCTGCTGTTCCATGCAGAGGCATAGCAAGCCCAGGTGGTACCCGGTGCGGAAATTTTTTTCCACCCCCCCCCACGACAGCTGGAGTAGGCTTGGGAGTTGCGGGCGGGCGCCGAATGTCCCCCCCCCCTCAGCGATGACACCTGGGGTGATCTGCCCCCCTTCCTACGCCTCTGCGCCCCCACGACTCCCAAGTACCCTGAGCCGTTGGGGGAAGGGGGGGAAGCTATGCCGCTTTGCTGGGGTGCTGGCAAAGCTGTACATCTCGTCCTCTCGGGAGCCACGGCTCCCGTCCGTCCCCCTTCCATAGCTGTCAACCTTCCCTTTTTTTACAGGAAATTCCCACATTCCAGCACCGTTTCCTGCTGCTATCCCGGATTGTTAGATATCCCGTAGACTGTCCCTGGGACAGATGAGGCTGCTGATCCCTTTTTTCCGAGGCTTTTGTTGTCGTTTAGTCATGTCCGACTCTTCGTGACCCCATGGACCAGAGCACGCCAGACACTCCTGTCTTCCACTGCCTCCTGCAGTTCGGTCAAACTCATGCTGGTGGCTTCAAGAACACTGTCCAGCCATCTCGTCCTCTGTCGTCCCCTTCTCCTTGTGCCCTCCATCTTTCCCAACATCAGGGTCTTTTCCAGGGAGTCTTCTCTTCTCATGAGGTGGCCAAAGTATTGGAGCCTCAGCTTCAGGATCTGTCCTTCCAGTGAGCACTCAGGGCTGATTTCCTTCAGAATGGAGAGGTTTGATCTTCTTGCAGTCCATGGGACTCTCAAGAGTCTCCTCCAGCACCATAATTCAAAAGCATCAATTCTTCGGCGAACAGCCTTCTTGATGCTCCAGCTCTCACTTCCATACATCACTACTGGGGAAACCATAGCCTTAACTATACGGACCTTTGTTGGCAAGGTGATGTCTCTGCTTTTTAAGATGCTGTCTAGGTTTATCATTGCTTTTCTCCTGAGAAGCAGGCGTCTTTTAATTTCGTGGCTGCTGTTACCATCTGCTGATCCCTTAATTTCAAATCTGAAAGTTGACAGCTATGCCCCCTTCCTGGCTCGCCGTAAGCGGCTCCTGCCGGTAGCGGAGGGATCCCTCTGCCGTGCATACGGAGCTAGTGGCAAACCGCTACGCACAGCGCATACGCGCGACACAGTGCATGCGTTGTACATAGCGGTGTGCCGCCTGAGCGCCGTTCGGACAGTGGCAGGAGCCTCCGCTCACGGCTGCAGCCACAAATGGGAGGATCCTCTACTTGTGGCCGTGGCGGTGCTATGGCTGCTCGCGCTGCCGTGCCCGGGGTGGCGGGGCGAGCACCCCGCAGGATGTGTTATTGTCACACACACCCCAGACATGGCACCCGGGGCACACTGCCCCTCCCTCACGACGCCACTGGTTCCACGTGAACTTAAAGGTGACACAAAAGCATTTTGAAAATGGCAAGTGAATACATTTTGTTAAAGAGGGGCAGGGGAAGCACTCTGTCAGTTTCATATCCTCACCTCTACACTTTAAAAGTAAAGGTAAAGGTAAAGGGACCCCTAAACCATTAGGTCCAGTCATGGCTGACTCTGGGGTTGCGGTGCTCATCTCGCTTTATTGGCCAAGGGAGCCGGTGTATAGCTTCTGGGTCATGTGGCCAGCATGACTAAGCCGCTTCTGGCGAACCAGAACTTTAAAAGTAGCTTTCCACAAACTTGTGTCCCCCCCAAAAAGGTGTCTGGCTACAACCCCGTCAGCATCATCAGGCAAAATGACCGATGGTCACAGATGATGGGACTCAGGGAAGTCTGCTTTAAGGTACGATCGTAAAGGGGTTTAGGTAGCGATTACACTTGCCACATGCCCATACAGCCTCCACCAGCCCCCAAACTTGAACAGGAAGTGGTGCTTTTGTTGATGTGTAACATTCCTAATTAACTTCTGAGCCTTCCGCCCTGAGGCAACAAAACTCAGCTAAATCGTTAACAGAAAAGGAGGCCTTCCAAACCACGCTCTCATCCCGAGAGGCGTCTAATGAACAGATTGCCAAACCGAGCTAGATCAGACTATGCACCCCAGACCACAAAGTACCACACACAAAAGGATTCTTACACTGTAATTCTCATCGGGGAACCAAGCCAGCCAGAAGACAACTAAACCAATGTTTCTCAAACTTGGGTTTTCAGTTGTTTTTCGACTACAATTCCCATGATCCTTTGCTAGCAAGACAAGTGGTCAGGGATGATGGGAATTGTAGTCCAAGAGCAGCTGGAGACCCAAATTTGGTAAACACTTAACTAAATCAAAGACAGGGGATACTGAGTGGGGTTTTGTGGTGTGTGTGTGTCTCCTTCCAAGTGGTTACTTTTGGTGTGCCCAACCCTACATTTTTTGAACTGGGATCAAGCTACAGCGCTCCAAGCTCTGTTTCGGAAAGAGGGTAATATCACCAACAAAGGTAAGCTTTCTGCTTAGATTTCACTATCCTGGTGCCCTCCAGATGTTCTGGACTCCAACTCCCAGGAGTCCCAGCCGGCGTGGACCATAATCAGGAATAATGGAAGCTGTAGTTCACAACTTCTGGATGGCCCCATCCAAAATCTGCTCCAGGACAGCTAAGAACCAACGATTTTGTGGGGTGCGTGAATTGAAGAGTGGCCTGGGTCATAGACTGTGTAGCAAAGACTGGGCACAAATCATCACTAAGAGCTGAAAATCCTTTTGAGAGGGGGGGCTTCTTCCCAAGGACTAAACTGTCAAAGTGGGCCTGTCAATTAATGCAGCTCTCAAGCCTGCCTTCCAAATGGGAACCTGCAGCAGCAGCAGTTAGTAAAACTGTATTTGTTTACATTTTAGAGAATTGGGGGGGGGGAGCGGGAATGGAAGGACCTAAAGCAGGCACCCACAAACTTGCCCCTCCAGATGTTTTGGGACTACAACTCCCATGATCCCTAGCTAACAGGACCAGTGGTAAGGGATGATGGGAATTGTAGTCCCAAAACATCTGGAGGGCTGAGTTTGGGGATGCCTGACCTAGAAGGACCCACAAAACCTTTGGGCATCACATTAGGGGATGCACAGGAGCTGTTGTTTTTTTTAAAAAGGAGTTATTTCATTTTTTAAAATCACAAATGGAGGGAGTGGATCTTGGGAGCCACAAAAACTTTTGACGGAAGGTGGGGCGGGGGGTGGGGGACACAGGTCGGCCACCCTGCACTACAGTAACACAGCCACTAGCAGTTTGGTCTGCATTCAGGATCTTAGAACCACAGGATTTTAGAGCTGGAAGAGACCACGGCGGTCATCTAGTCCAACCCCTGCAGCGATCTTTTTACCCATAAGCGGGGCACAAACCCACAACCCTGAGATCAAGAGTCTCCTGCTCTACCAACTGAGCTCTTGGGGAGTTTGCAGGGGTCAGCAAACTTTTTCAGCAGGGGGCCAGTCCACTGTCCCTCACACCTTGTGAGGGGCCGTACTATATTTTGGGGGGGGAAATGAATAAATTCCTATGTCCTACAAATAACTCAGAGATGCATTTTAAATAAACGCACACATTCTACTCATATAAAAACACCAGGCAGGCCCCACAATAACCCAGAGATGCAAATAACCCAGAGGGACCTACATTGGCTCCCAGTACGTTTCCGAGCACAATTCAAGGTGTTGGTGCTGACCTTTAAAGCCCTAAATGACCAGTATATCTGAAGGAGCGTCTCCACCCCCATCATTCTACCCAGACACTGAGGTCCAGCACCGAGGGCCTTCTGGCGGTTCCCTCACTGCGAGAAGCCAAGTTACAGGGAACCAGGCAGAGGGCCTTCTCGGTGGTGGCGCCCTCCCTGTGGAACGCCCTCCCACCAGATGTCAAAGAGAACAACAACTACCAGACTTTTAGAAGACATCTGAAGGCAGCCCTGTTTAGGGAATCTTTTAATGTTTGATGCATTACTGTATTTTAATATTTTGTTGGAAGCTGCCCAGAGTGGCCGGGGAAGCCCAGCCAGATGGGTGGGGTATAAATAAAATAATAATAATAATAATAATAATAATAATAATAATAATAATAATAATTAATAATAATAATATCACACATTCTACTCATGTAAAAACATGTTGATTCCCAGACCATCTGTGGTCCGGATTTGGAAGGCGATTGGGCTGGATCCGCCCCCCAGGCCTTAGTTTGCCTACCCATTGTTCAGATGAAGCAGGAGTCTGTTAAAAATGATGACACAGGAGTCTACTTATTATGAGCAGTTTATCTTGGGACTGAGAGGGACGGACAGAGAAGGGAATTCCACCCAGAGCCCTAAGCTCAGAGCAACCCCAGGCGCCCGCAGAGAACCTCAGAGGACCAGGCGCCCGCAGATTAAAGCAGATGTCACTCTCAAGACTGCCCTGCAGGGAAAGCCAAATGCCTTGCCTATGTTTTGGGAATTACTGTATTTTTCGCACCATAGGGCGCACCGGACCATGGGGCGCACCTAGTTTTGGGAGGCGGAAAACAAGAAAAAATTATTCTGAACCCCAGAAGCCAGAACAGCAAGAGGGATCTGGAGACCCTTTTGTTCCTTCTCCGGCTTCGCTGGACAGGAGCATTGCTCAAGGGGCGCTGCGCCTTCTCTCTCTCTCTGTGCAGCGCCTCTCCTGCGCAGAGAGGGAGAAGGCGCAGCGCCCTTCAGCGAAGCTGGAGAAGGAGACCCTTCTGTTCCTCCTCCGGCTTCCAGCACAGGCGCGTCGCTCAAGGGGCGCTGCGCCTTCTCTCTCTCTCTGCGCAGCGCCTCTCCTTCACAGGAGAGGCGCTGCGCAGAGAGGGAGAAGGCGCAGCGCCCTTCAGCGAAGCTGGAGAAGGAACAGAAGGAGACCCTTCTGTTCCTCCTCGGGCTTCGCTGGACAGGCGCGTCGCTGCGAAGCGGGAGGAGGAACAGGAGACCCTTCTGTTCCTCCTCCGGCTTCCAGGACAGGCACGTCGCGGCGAAGCCAAGGAGCCTGCATTCGCTCCATAGGACGCACACACATTCCCCCTTCATTTTTGGAGGGGGAAAAGTGCGTCCTATAGAGCGAAAAATACGGTAACCCCTGTTCCTGTCAAGCGCACCCCAGGGGTGGGGGAGAATGTCAAAGACTCCCCAGATGATCCGCCTCCTTTTAGAAATCAGTCAAGCCATTGTCGCTATTGTGAAAGAGCAGCTCATTCAGAGGCAGGGATGAAGGCCCTGTCATTAAAGCCCCTCCCCGAAGGCCATTCACACCCCCAGAGACCATCCGCTGAGCTGAGAATACCCTAGAGGGTGGCAGCACGTGTGGCAGCAGCTGTGATCCGGGATTAAGGAGCCGCAGCGGAAAAAATGAGAGCGCGGGGAGGCAGGGAAGGAAGAAGACGACCGTCTGGACGCACCATTGTGATTGGATGTGCTTTCTGTTGAGTCCACGGGGCAATCACAAATACCGCAAGGCTACATGCTTAGTCTGACTTAAGAGATACACACACACACACAGAGAGAGATAAGAGTAAGCAGAAAGGCAGCAAACAGAATTTGCTGATTCCGCTTAAATTCTTCTAGAGGAAAGGAACAAAGGAACTTACCTGTGCTGCTCGGGTGACTGGCTGAGAGATCGCCATTTGAATCCAGAGCCCTAAGGAAGAGATGGCAAGAGGAAGACAAAGACCGCAATTAGTCAAGGCATGCCTCAAAGTGCGTTCCCACACACACATACACAAAAACACCCAAGGATTGAATAAGGTAGAGGGCTGGACCAGGAGAACTATTTCACGGTTTCGAAGCCATGGAAAAGCCACAGAGGAACAGGTGCTGAATGACATCTGTTTGCACATGATCACGATTTTATTATTTTTACTCTGCCCGTCTGACCGGGTTGCCCCAGCCACTCTGGGCAGCTTCCAGCATATAAACAAGAAACGTAATAAAACATCAAACACTAAAAACTCCCCTAGTTGCCAGATCTAGTCACCACCCCTTTCTATGGCTTTGAAGCACACTACATAACCTTGTACAGTGGTACCTCGGGTTAAGTACTTCATTCGTTCCGGAGGTCCGTTCTTAACCCGAAACTGTTCTTTACCTGAAGCACCACTTTAGCTAATGGGGCCTCCTGCTGCTGCTGCGCCGCTGGAGCATGATTTCTGTTCTCTTCCTGAAGCAAAGTTCTTAACCTGAAGCACTATTTCTGGGTTAGCGGAGTCTGTAACCTGAAGTGTATGTAACCTGAAGCGTATGTAACCCGAGGTACCACTGTAAAAAGGAATCTGCCCACTCTAGGTGGTGTTGGACTACAACTCCCATCAGCCCCGATCATTAGCCACGCTGGCTGGGACGGATGGGAGTTGGTGCCCATCAAAAGATGAGCCTATTGCTAGAGCTTTAGCATAAACCAGATAATTTAAGGGGGCTTTTCTTGGAACAGCCCTGGTTCAAATGCTTCAGATACTTCGCCCGGGACTGCAACTGCAAAGAGAGGGTCTTAACACCCACCACCAATTCCGATGTTCAAGCATGCAAGCTCCAAGTCACGTCCTGAACACTGCAGGCTTTTAAAGCCAAATGGCTCGATGCCATGGGGGGAAACGAGAAGTCCTTGAGAGAGAAAGCCTGTTTTATGCAAAAAGCCCCATTATTTGGAAAAATGAAATCAATTGTCCGTCCCATCCCAAACAGACCCTCTCATTGTTGGGTGTTTGAGCAGAGCGGCCCACCCAGTGCATGCTGGGAGCCGGGGAGAGGGCCAAAGAAGCACATCTATTTGCATAAATAGATCCCACTACCCACTCAGAGGTGGGCGGCAGATCCACATTCCGGTTCCCATTGAGCATTCGGAACGTAAGACTTCTTGGCAAAGCCGCCCGGCAGCAGTTGGGCGGAGCGACAATGCGCCATCTCTTGTGAAGTTTTCCAAGTTGCGCGAGCATGCAAACATATGCGTCTTTGGGGCGTTTTCCCCCCGGCTGAACTCCATATCGTTGCTGGGAGCAGCCAAGAGGCAGAGGCAGCAGGTTTCTATTAAAGAGCCACACATGCAATAGGGATCATGCTTGAACGTAAACAGCTGGTCTCGCATGGGATGCAAACATTTCCGCACGCCAGCCAGAGCCTGCGTGTAAGCACAAAATGTGTCTCTCTCTAAGCCGCTGTTTTACACCAACCTAAAATGATCTCAGAGGGATGCAGGTGGTGCTGTGGGTTAAACCACAGAACCTAGGACTTGCTGATAAGAAGGCCGGCGGTTTAAATCCCCGCGACGGGGTGAGCTCCCGTTGCTCGGTCCCTGCTCCTGCCAACCTAGTAGTTTGAAAGCAAGGCAAAAAGTGCAAGTAGATAAATAGGTACCGCTCCGGTGGGAAGGTAAATGGCATTTCCGTGCACTGCTCTGGTTTGCCAGAAGCGGCTTAGTCATGCTGGCCACATGACCCGGAAGCTGTACGCCGGCTCCCTCGGCCAATAAAGCGAGATGAGTGCCGCAAGCCCAGAGTCGGCCACGACTGGACCTAATGGTCAGGGGTCCCTTTACCTTTAAAATGATCTCAAGGCTTAGATCACGGCCTATTGGCTCAAAGATCCTCGCAATAGTTTTGCAAGCCTATCCAATGTGAGCTCGTTGGAGCTGCTTCAGGTTTTGGGAAGAGCATGCCGCTGTTTCGCAGCAGAGATGAGGATTTAGCTCTCTGTTCCGGAAAAGGTCTAGGCCCACTTATTGGGCCAGAAAAAGCTGCTTCGAGTTTGGATACAATACAAGTGACTCGCCCATTAATGAAGTGGGATAACTGAAGGACTCAAATCAAAGGAGGCAGAGGGCCAGAACTGGACACTTATAGCCTAAGTCAGGGGTCTGTAAACTTTTTCAGCAGGGGGCTGGTCCACTGTCCCTCAGATCTTGTGGGGGGCCAGACTATATTTTGAAAGAAAGAAAGAAAGAAAGAAAGAAAGAAAGAAAGAAAGAAAGAGAAAGATCGAATTCCTATGTCCCACAAATAACCCAGAGATGCATTTTAAATAAAAGCACACATTCTACTCATGTAAAAACACCAGGCAGGCCCCACAAATAACCCAGAGATGCATTTTGAATAAAAGGACACATTCTACTCATGTAAAAAGACGCTGATTCCCGGACCGTCCGCGGGCTGGATTGAGAAGGCGATTGGGCCTTCCCATGGCCTAACCACCAAGTTACGTACACTTAAACCCATTTATTCTGATGGGCATCAACACGCCTAACTGCGGTGCTGGATTGAGGCCTGTAGTTGCAGAAGATGAATTCCCAAGGTATTCTTGAATCCACTTGCAGAAGCAGATTGCCAGGGAAGGAGAAATCCCAGTTGCCTGGTGCCCTAAGGAACCTACACACCCAAAGCTCACACTCCTGGGATCGTTTTAGAGAAGGGGTGGGGATCTTAAGGCTGAGGGGGTGGGGGCCAATGTGGCCCACTGGAATTCTCTATCTGGCCCTCCGGATTTTTTCTCCCTGGCCCTGCTGCTCTTGAGTGCTCCTTGCTTGCCTGGATGAAGAGGTGTTGCACGCACATAAGGTGTGTCATTTTAAGGGGTGGAACTAGTTTTTTGCATATTTCTCCAGTGAGGGGGTCTTAAAAATATGTTTTTGGGTGCAAGGAATTCAAATATTATTTTTGTGACTGCACAACATTTCACTTGGTCAGTCTATGCTTACAACATACCCTCCAACATTTATCCAATGAAAATAGGGACACCCTAGGGACGCGGGTGGCGCTGTGGGTAAAACCTCAGCGCCTAGGGCTTGCCGATCGCATGGTCGGCGGTTCGAATCCCCGCGGCGGGGTGAGCTCCCGTCTTTCGGTCCCAGCTCCTGCCCACCTAGCAGTTCGAAAGCACATCAAAGTGCAAGTAGATAAATAGGTACCGCTTTATAGCGGGAAGGTAAACGGCGTTCCGTGTGCTGCGCTGGTGCTGGCTCGCCAGAGCAGCTTCGTCACGCTGGCCACGTGACCCGGAAGTGTCTCCGGACAGCGCTGGCCCCCGGCCTCTTAAGTGAGATGGGCACACAACCCTAGAGTCGGACACAACTGGCCTGTACGGGCAGGGGTACCTTTACCTTTACTTTTTAGTCAACGACAGCAGCAGCAACAATAAAATAATAATAATAATAATAATAATAATAATAATAATAATAATAATAATAATACCACCTCACCCATCTAACAGGGTTGCCCCAGCCACTATGGGCGGCTTCCAACATATATAAAAAAATTAATAAAAAATTAAAAGTTAAAAAACTTCCCTATACAGGGTTCCCTTCAGATGTCTTCTAATGGTTGTAGTTACTTATCTCTTTGCCTCAGGGGTCACATAACTCCATTATCCTCCAACATTTCTCTGATGAAAATAGGGACTAAGGAAAAGCGGAACATTTTGGGATCAAATCAGAAACCGGGACGGCTTCTTTAAATCTGGGATCATCCCTGGAAAATAGGGGCACTTGGAAGGTCTGTTATAACTGCAATCATTTTTAAAGATTTCTGTGCAATGTTATGCGCGTTTCACTTACCAAGCAAAACCAAACGGTATTAATTTAACCAAAGTCTCTTTCAAATTCCCTGGTCGCGTTACAACTTTTAAGCGCCCCTCATTTCTGGAAGGTTGAAAAATTCAACACGTCCTATTGAGCAAGGACCTCCGGGCTTTGTACGGCTGCAGCGTTCTGTACAAAGGCTAAGAGTCATATTCATCGCTCCATCCACTTTGGCCGCAGGCCTCACCCATCACTGGCATGCAACGCCCCCCATCTCAGAATTAATGTGGCCCGCCTGGGTGAAAAAGAGCCACTCCCTCTGTTTTTAGAGCTCTGCTCCAGACTGATCCAGAAAAGTCAACTGGATCCAGTTTCAGTCTTCTGAATGCTTCCTCTCTTCGCACAGCCGGTCGAGTTAACTGCTCGCACGCTTTGCGGGGGGAGTCCAGCTTACTCGAGTCCCACTGAAAACCGCATGGTTTGGTTTCTGGGTGTGGGCCGCTAGCTGAGCAGAGAACAAGCCAATTTTGCTGCTCGGCAACTGGAGCCAACTGACCAGATACCGTACTTTTCGCTTTATAAGATGCACTTTCCCCCTCCTAAAAAGTAAGGGGAAATGTGTGTGTGTCTTATGGAGCGAATGCAGGCGGGAGGCTCTGCTCAGCGCTCCCTTTAAAGCGCTCCCTCTTCAGCCCGGGAGAGGCTGCGCCTGGCTATCCCATAAGCTGTGCTGTGATCCTGCTGGCTGTCCTGGCTTCTGGGATTCAGAATATTTTTTTTCTTGTTTTCCTCTTCCAAAAACTAGGTGCGTCTTATGGTCTGGTGCGTCTTATAGAGCGAAAAATACGGTAGTTGTGGTAAAGGGGAGAAAGGAAAAACCTGGGAGATGCTCTTGGGAGAAGGACAACTGCCTGGTTCTCTGTAACCTCACTTTTCGCAGTGAGGGAACTGCCAGATGGCCCTCGGAGCTGGACCTCAGTGTCTGGGCAGAATGATGGGGGTGGAGACACTCCTTCAGGTATACTGGACCAAGGCCATTTAGGGCTTTAAAAAGAATAAGCAAACAGAAGAAGAAGGAGGAGGAGGAGGCGGCAGCAGCACTGACAGAAGCTGCTCCAAATGGCAACCAGCTGAGAGAAACAGGATGCGGAAAAAGCCCAATTATTCCCTTTCAAGCCTGCCTCCAACGCGGCAAGCCATCCCTCCACTCTGGTCCCCGGGAGCCCAAAGATGCAAAAAAAGAAATAAGCCGTCTTGGACCTGCAGAGACTGCTGTCTCCACCAGTAATTAAACACAGACCCCGGTGCAAACATGTGCTTCCAATATCCAGCTGGAGGCGGAGGCGGCAAAAAAAGGAGATACATCTTTTGGGTTGAGGAGGGTGCAAGTTGGCAGAGTCAGAGCTGGGTGCAAGGAGGAATCACCCTTTAGATATGGGGCGGGGTGTGGGGAGGTTGAAGGCTCCCTCAGATTGGTGGCACAACGCGATGCACAACAGTCAAAACACATGCAAATAATTCCACGCAGCCGTTTTGAAAGTGAAATGAGCTTCTCCTGCACAATATCTTTGTGCTCTGAATCCTCCCCATCAATGGGGTGGACGGCTCCATAAACAAACAGGCCTTTTCATCTCCTGGCCGAGAGAGCGGCGGTTTCCTGCCGTGAGGCGCAGGGTGTTTTTAATTCTTATTTTTGCCCTTTCCAGGGTCACAGTTTTACATAGATCAGAGGCGGCAGACAGATCAGAGGCTGCGCAAGAACAGGGCAAACAAGGAGAAAAGAGATCGGGCAGTCTGAAGGGGGGACCCAGATGGCACCCAACCCCTGCTGGGACCTGAATCAGGGGACTTCACTCTGGGAAAGGGCTATAGGTCAGCAGTAGCAGAATTCGGGCTCTCAATTTTCAGCCCCAATTTGGCGCACATGCTCCCCAGTAGGGCTGGGCGATATATTGATACAGTAGTACAGTGGTACCTGGGGTTACATACGCTTCAGGTTACAGACTCTGCTAACCCAGAAATAGTACCTCGGCTTAAGAACTTTGCTTCAGGATGAGAACAGAAATCGTGCGGCAGCGGGAGGCCCCATTAGCTAAAGTGGTGCTTCAGGTTAAGAACAGTTTCAGGTTAAGAACGGACCTCCGGAACAAATTAAGTACGTAACCAGAGGTACCACTGTGGCTTGCTTCTCAAACTTAATCCGTCCCAGAAGTCAGTTCCAAAACCAAGGCATTCCAAAACCAAGAAGCGCTTTCCCACAGAAAGTACTGCAAAATGGATTAATCCGTTCCAGACTTTTAAAAACAACCCCTAAAACAGGAATTTAACATGATTTTTACTATCTAACGAGACCACTGGTCCATAAAATGAAAACGGTAAACAGTGTACTTCAGTCACACAGTCAATCAACCAGTAGCTGAACTGGGTTCCACAAAGTCACAAGAACAAAACAAGAAAGAGCCACGAAAACAAAAACACAAAATAAATAGCAAAAACAGAGAGAACTCAGCGTAACACTCAAAACTGAAGTGTGGCACTCAAATTGGAAGCGTAACACTCAAAACAAAGCACGTTTGGCTTCCGATAAAAGTCCGCAAACCAGAACACTCACTTCCGGGTTTGCAGTGTTTGGGTTCCAAGTTGTTTGAGTACCAAGGCGTTTGAGGAACAAGGTATCACTGTATATTGGAGAATCACAGACTTGTCGAGTTGGAAGGGGCCAGGGGGGTCAACTAATCGAAACCCGGCAATGCAGGAATCTTTTGCCCAGGCTGGATCTAGACGCATCCAAGAAGCGTTCCAGTTAAACGCATTGCAAACTTCGAGAAATCAGGTTGGCAAGAACGGATCTCCACAGCGCCATCTGTTGTCACATTGTTAGAATGCATAAACAATGC
This sequence comes from Podarcis raffonei, assembly GCF_027172205.1. NCBI lineage: Eukaryota > Metazoa > Chordata > Lepidosauria > Squamata > Lacertidae > Podarcis > Podarcis raffonei. The sequence goes on from NC_070603.1 coordinate 15,321,680, forward strand.
ATAAAGGTAAAGGGACCCCTGACCATTAGGTCCAGTCGTGGCCGACTCTGGGGTTGTGGAGCTCATCTCACTTTATTGGCCGAGGGAGCCAGCGTACAGCTTCTGGGTCATGTGGCCAGCATGACTAAGCCGCTTCTGGCACACCAGAGCAGCGCACAGAAACACCGTTTACCTTCCCGCCAGAGCGGTACCTATTTATCTACTTGCACTTTGACGTGCTTTCAAACTGCTAGGTTGGCAGGAGCAGGGACCGAGCAACGGGAGCTCACCCTGTCATGGGGATTTGAACTGCCAACCTTCTGATCGGCAAGTCCTAGGCTCTGTGGTTTAACCCATGGCGCCACAAACAATGCATATAAAGTGCTTTATTCTTTGCCAATGTAGCCGAGTCCCCAGTGTGAGATTCAAACTCACAACCCTGAGGTTAAGAGTCTCATGCTCTACTGACTGAGCTATCGCTCAAAGCAGTTTGAAATCGTGATGCCGGTTCCATAGTTTCTGTCCCAAAGACATATCGTGAATCGTGATGTACATGCGCGTGCTATGTAACGACAACGGACACCCCTGTTTCCATCAGAGAAACATTGGAGGGTATGGCAAATTGTGTGTGAGGGAGAATGCCTGGGCTCACAACCTATGTGGAAGCGTTCTTGCCTCTCAGTCCCCAAATGTGTTACAGGCAAACAGCAGTGGTTGGGTGATGAGTAAACTGAGATTTGCGCTGAACATTTACCAAAGCCACACCATCCAAGGCTCAGCACTGAGAAAGAAGATGGGGGGAGTTTTGCCCTGTCACCGGTTGGACCCTGGTTTCTGCCATGAATTTTAAAAATTGGCATTTTCCAGCCTACCCAAAGGATCCGTGTTCAAGCGGCAATGTAGACAATTCCTGACGCACAGCAACTTGTTAAACAGGGCAGTTTTACGCTGGAACTCCTATGAAACAGCTTCCCTTGCATCCGACTGCGACACTTTACATCCATTGCAAGTTCAGTGTGAGAGAGAACAGGGAGCAAAAGCTGGGGAGAGGCACTGAAGGGTACACTGGTACCTCGGTTTTCAAGCAGCTTAGTTCACGAACAACTTGGAACCCGAACACTGCAAAACTGGAAGTAGGCGTCCCCCTGTGTTTCCTGTTGCGCTGTTAATTTGCATCCCCCCATTATAATTCAAGCCTTCCGTTTCCGATTGCAGTGTTCTGAGGAGATATTTGGAGCTTATATTTGGTGCTTTTGTTTTTGCTATATATTTTGCGTTTTTTGTTTTGAGGCTTTTTCAGTTAATTTGTTTTTGTGACTGTGTGGATCCCAGTTCAGCTACTGATTGATTGATTGACTGTGTGACTGCAGAAATGGATAAAAGCCCCCCATCCAAACAACCACTATCACCAGTGCAGGTAAGAAAACTTTTTGATTCTAATTTTTATCATCTACAATACTGTTTTATTTATTTTATAGTACAGTAACATGGATTATTGCTTTCCTTTTATGGATCAATGGTCTCGTTAGATAGAAAAATTCATAGAATCATAGAGTTGGAAGAGACCACAAGGGCCATCGAGTCCAACCCCCTGCCAAACAGGAAACACCACCAGAGCAATCCTGACATATGGTTGTCAAGCCTCTGCTTAAAGACCTCCAAAGAAGGAGACTCCACCACACTCCTTGGCAGCAAATTCCACTGTCGAACAGCTCTTACTGTCAGGAAGTTCTTCCTAATGTTTAGGTGGAATCTTCTTTCTTGTAGTTTGGATCCATTGCTCCGTGTCCGCTTCTCTGGAGCAGCAGAAAACAACCTTTCTCCCTCCTCTATGTGACATCCTTTTATATATTTGAACATGGCTATCATATCACCCCTTAACCTCCTCTTCTCCAGGCTAAACATGCCCAGCTCCCTTAGCCGTTCCTCATAAGGCATCGTTTCCAGGCCTTTGACCATTTTGGTTGCCCTCCTCTGGACACATTCCAGTTTGTCAGTGTCCTTCTTGAACTGTGGTGCCCAGAACTGGACACAGTACTCCAGGTGAGGTCTGACCAGAGCAGAATACAGTGGCACTATTACTTCCCTTGATCTAGATGCTATACTCCTATTGATGCAGCCCAGAATTGCATTGGCTTTTTTAGCTGCCGCGTCACACTGTTGGCTCATGTCAGGTTTGTGGTCAACCAAGACTCCTAGATCCTTTTCACATGTAGTGCTCTCAAGCCAGGTGTCACCCATCTTGTATTTGTGCCTCTCATTTTTTTTGCCCAAGTGCAATACTTTACATTTCTCCCTGTTAAAATTCATCTTGTTTGTTTTGGCCCAGTTCTCTAATCTGTCAAGGTCGTTTTGAAGTGTGATCCTGTCCTCTGGGGTGTTAGCCACCCCTCCCAGTTTGGTGTCATCTGCAAATTTGATCAGGATGCCCTTGAGTCCATCATCCAAGTCGTTGATAAAGATGTTGAATAAGACCGGGCCCAAAACAGAACCCTGTGGCACCCCACTAGTCACTCTTCTCCAGGATGAAGAGGAACCATTGATGAGCACCCTTTGGGTTCGGTCAGTCAGCCAGTTACAAATCCACTGAGTGGTAGCATAGTCAAGACCGCATTTTACCAGCTTCTTTACAATATCATGGGGCACCTTGTCAAATGCCTTGCTGAAATCAAGGTAGGCTACATCCACTGCGTTCCCTTCATCTACCAGGCTTGTAATTCTGTCAAAAAATGAGATCAGGTTAGTCTGACATGACTTATTTTTCAGAAATCCATGCTGACTATTGGTGATCACAGCATTCCTTTCTAGGTGCTCACAGACTGTTTGCTTAATGATCTGCTCCAGAATCTTCCCTGGTATTGATGTCAGACTGACTGGGCGGTAATTATTTGGGTCCTCTCTTTTCCCCTTTTTGAAAATAGGGACAACATTTGCCCTCCTCCAGTCTGCCGGGACTTCACCTGTTTTCCAGGAATTCTCAAAGATGACTGCCAGTGGTTCATGTTAAATTGCTGTTTTAGGGGCTGCTTTTAAAAGTCTGGAACGGATGAATCCGTTTTGCATTACTTTCTATGGGAAAGCACAACGTGGTTTTGGAATGCTTTGGTTTTAGAATGGACTTCCGGAACGGATTAAGTTTGAGAAACAAGGCACCACTGTACTGGCCCTCCAGATGTTTTTGGGACTACAATTCCCATCATCCCTGACCACTGGTCCTTTTAGCTAGGGATGATGGGAGTTGTAGTCCCAAAACATATGGAGGGTTAAATTTGGCCATGCCTAGCCTAACCCGACCAACCTCACAGGGCTGTTGTGATGATAAATTAAGTGAAGATGTTGAAGAAATAATTATTTCTGTTGCCCTCAGTTCCTTGATAGAAAGAAGGATAGTGGAATGGATTGATTGATTGAATCAGGGGCAGTCAACCTTTTATACATACCGCCCACTAATGCATCTTTCTTGATGGTAAAATTTCCTTACCACCCACCAGTCTTGTGCCATAGAACCCACCACCCACCTAGAATTCTGAAACGCTCACTCGTGGGCAATAGGGACCAGGTTGAAAACCCCTGGATTGAATGAATGAACGACATCTGAAGGCAGCCCTGTTTAGGGAAGTTTTTGATGTTTAATGCTGTATTGTGTTTTTAATATTCGGTTGGGAGCCGCCCAGAGTGGCTGTGGAAACCCAGCCAGATGGGTGGGGTATAAATACTGTCATTTGTTGTTGTTGTTTAGTTGTTTAGTCGTGTCCGACTCTTCGTGACCCCATGGACCAGAGCACGCCAGGCCCTCCTGTCTTCCACTGCCTCTTGCAGTTTGGTCAAACTCATGCTGGTGGCTTCGAGAACACTGTCCAACCATCTCGTCCTCTGCCGTCGCCTTCTCCTTGTGCCCTCCATCTTTCCCAACATCAGGGTCTTTTCCAGGGAGTCTTCTCTTCTCATGAGGTGGCCAAAGTATTGGAGCCTCAGCTTCAGGATCTGTCCTTCCAGTGAGCACTCAGGGCTGATTTCCTTCAGAATGGAGAGGTTTGATCTTCTTCCAGTCCATGGGACTCTCAAAAGTCTCCTCCAGCACCATAATTCAAAAGCATCAATTCTTCGGCGATCAGCCTTCTTGATGGTCCAGCTCTCACTTCCATACATCACTACTGGGAAAACCATAGCTTCAACTATACGGACCTTTGTTGGCAAGGTGATATCTCTGCTTTTTAAGATGCTATCTAGGTTTGCCATTGCCTTTCTCGCACGAAGCAGGCGTCTTTTAATTTTGTGACTGCTGTCACCATCTGCAGTGATCATGGAGCCCAAGAAAGTAAAATCTCTCACTGCCTCCATTTCTTCCCCTTCTATTTGCCAGGAGGTGATGGGCCCAGTGGCCATGATCTTCGTATTTTTGATGTTGAGCTTCAGACCATATTTTGCGCTCTCCTCTTTTACCCTCTTTAAAAGGTTCATTAAAAGGTTCATTAAAATACAGTCATACCTCGGGTTAAAGTCGCTTCGGGTTAAATCTTTTCAGGTTGCGTCCCGCGGCGACCCAGAAGTAACGGAATGGGTTACTTTTGGGTTTTGCCGCTCACGCATGCGCAGACGCTCAGAATGACATTTGGGGTGTTCTGGCTGTTTGGGGTGCAATAGTGAAGCCCATCTCTCCCATTTTAACTCTGAAGGAAACAGAGTTCAGCTATTGGACATCTGAAGGACGCAGATGTACGTGGAATGCCGCAAAATACGAATAATTCTTTGCCTCCAGATTCACCCCAGAGGTAGAACCAGCAACAAACCTGGTGGGTTTTAACAGAGCATCCATACAGCTTGATACAGAAATTGCACAAAATGGAAAAAAGAAAAAAAAAAAGTACACAAATTTCTGCTTTGGGGATACATTACTGTTGGTTTTTTTTAAAGCTTTTTTCAGGAGCAATTGAAAAAACTTCCACAGTTCTGCTCCCAACCTCGGAACAGTTTCTGAAGCTAGCAAGGAAGGCTTGTTTTGAAACAACTTCGCAAATTAGCCGCCACCACACAAGTTCCTGACACAATTGTTCTGCTTCTTTACACTTATGTCATTCCTGTTCTGAAAAACAGTGATGTCAAGGTGTTTGGAGGGGGGCTCTTTTTTTTTTTTTGCACTGACGTCATTCCCCTCGCAGCAGTTGCACCCCCGCTCCGTCTCCCGCCCCCCTATTAAAAGCAACAAATTGTATAACTTGGTTAACGGAACTTATTTCTAGACAGTTTCTCCGGCGCTCAAGCCCATTTGTACAATAGCTCGCAGCATTCAAAGTTCCTTTCAGCAGCTGTTATCTCTGCGTGCAGTAACAGGCTGCCATAGCCACAGGATACTATTATGGGATGTGCAGAGCTGCACAGGAAATGAGTCCTTATTTCCCCCAACTGTTGCCGCAACCAACACAAACTTCGGCTCAGAGACGTAGCGCTTGGCAGCCAAATTGCCTCTGCAGGGCTATATTTACGCTACAGCTTAGAGCAGGGGTAGGCAAGGCGTACCGGGCAGGGGCCGGATCACTCCTGCGGAGATCCTCCGAGGGCCGGACAGACGCAGTGCGACGCCGGAAATCGTGTCTGTACATGTCCACGGCGCCAGAAATTGCTTCTGCGCACGCCCAGAGGCCGAAAATCGTGCCTGCACAGAAGCGATTTCCGGCATCTGGGCATGCGCAGAAGCGTTTTCCGGCCTCTGTGCATGCACAGAAGCGACTTCCAGCACCGTGAACATGTGCAGACGTGATTTCCGGCATCTGGGCATGTGCAGAAGCTATTTCCAGTGCCACGGACATGCACAGAAGCAATTTCTGGTGTCTGGGCATGCGCAGAAGCGATTTCCGCCGCCTGGACATGCACAGAAGCGGTTTCTGGCACCGCGGACATGCACAGAAGCGATGTCCGGCACCACAGACATGCCCAGAAGCGATTTCCGGCGTCTGAGCACGCGCAGAAGCGATTTCCGGCGTCTGGGCATGCGCAGAAGCAATTTCTGGTGCCACGGACATGCGCAGAAGTGATTTCCGGCATCTGGGCACGTGCAGAAGCGATTTCCGGCCTCTGGGCATGTGCAGAAGCGATTTCCGGCACCGCAGACATGCGCAGAAGCGATTTCCGGCGCCGTGGACATACGCAAATGCAATTTCTGGAGTCTCTGCGCCGCACTGCGCCGGTTTAGTGCAGCGTGTGGGGACTCACCGAGCGGGCGGCTCAGTTAAATGGCTTCTGTGGGCCGCTTGTGGCCCATGGGCCACAGGTTGGGGACCCCTGGCTTAGAGGCTACCCCCGCACCATGCATTGAAAGCACATTTACATGACTTTAACAGTCATGGCTCCCTGCTTGCAAAAAAAATCCTGGTTTATCACAGAGCTACAATTCCCAGTGCCATTAAACTACAGTTCTCTGGATTCTTTGGACAGTTAAAGTGGTCCAATTGTTCATCGCAGTGGGCCTTCTCAGTAGTGGCACCCAACAACCTCCCATCAGATGTCAAGGAGATAAATAACTACACGGCAGTTTTTAATGTCTGGCGCCTTATTATGTTTTTATATGTGCTGGAAACCCAGCCAGATTGGCAGGATATATTATAATTATAATTATTACAATGGACGCTTGGGTTGTGAACGTGATCCATGCGGGATGCATGTTCGCAACCTGCAGCGGCGCATCTGCGCACATTGTGATTCGGTGCTTCTGCGCATGTGCAAAGCAAGATTTAGCACTTCTGCGCATGCGCGACCGTCTGAAACCCAGAAGTAACCCGTTTCAGTACTTCCAGGTTTCGGCAGTCCACAACCCGAAAAAACACAACCTGAAGCGCCTGTAACCCAAAGTATAACTGTATTATTATTATGTTTTATCGCTTTATTATTATTAATATTCCGCTGGGAGCCGACCAGAGTGGCTGGGGAAACTCAGCCAGATGGGCAGGGTAATAATAAAATAAAAATAAAAATAAAAATAAAAATAAAAATAAAAATAAAAATAAAAATAAAAATAAAAATAAAAATAAAAATAAAAATAAAAAACTGGTAACTAAGTCTTATGAGGAGCGCTTGAAGGAGCTGGGTATGTTTAGCCTGGAAAAGAGGAAACTGATAGGAGATATGATAGCCATCTTCAAATATCTTAAGAGCTGTCACGTGGAAGAGGAAACATACCATATTTTTCGCTCTATAAGACACACCAGACCATAAGACGCACCTAGTTTTTGGAGGAGGAAAACAAGAAAAAAAATATTCTGAATCTCAGAAGCCAGAACAGTAAGAGGGATCGCTGCGCAGTGAAAGCAGCAATCCCTCTTGCTGTTCTGGCTTCTGGGATACCTGCGCAGCCTGCATTCGCTCCATAAGACGCACACAGATTTCCCCTTACTTTTTAGGAGGGAAAAAGTGAGTCTTATAGAGCAAAAAATACGGTACTTGTTTTCTCCTGCTCTGGAGGGTAGGACTCGAACCAATGGCTTCAAGTTTCTGGAAAGGAGATTCCGACTAAACATTCAGAAAAACTTTCTGACAATAAGAGCTGTTCAGCAGTGGAGCAGACTCTCACGAGAGGCTGTTGACTCTCCTTCCTCGGAGGTTTTTAAGCAGAGGTTGGCTGGCCATCTGTCATGGATGCTTTAGCCGAGATTCCTGCATTTGTGGGGGTTTGGACTAGGCCCTTGAGTCTCTTCCAACTCTATGATGTTAATGATGATGTTTGGTGAGGACCTGTGGGTTCTTAAACAGCAAGTCCAGGTGAACATCAGCTAGCCTTTTCTTTTTAAAGAATTTCCAGTAAAAGACACATCACAGTAACTTTCCTTAGAGGGGTTGTTGGCAAAGGGGGTTTCCAGATGGTCTATAAGATGCTTTTCATGTTGAACTTGAGCATGGATATCCATGCAGGCGCACACGCGCCAGAATATCAATGGAAACATGCCCCGGGGATCACACAAAGTGAGAAATTAGTAATAGTTGGAAATTATGCACCAAATGATAGTCGGAATTTTATAAAACATTAGAAGAATGTTTGAATTCATGGACCAGAAGATAATTCTACTTGGATATACTAATGGGGGAAATCTCCCTAGAAATGGACAGGACAATAAGGAAAACTGAAAATAAGGAAGGGAGACTACCGGTAACCTTTTTTAAATTGGTGGAAAACTTTAATTTGATTGACATATGGAGATTTAAACACCCACTGGACAGAGAATTCACCTTTTTCTCAGAGCCACAATCAGTCTGCCGGAAGAATCGACTTTATATGGACATCCAGTGATTTATCATTGTGGATGAAGAAAACAGATACCGCCTAGGTCACTTTCTGACCACAATACGATACGAAACGGTAATCCTTATTGTCATTGTCCCATACAGAACAACGAAATTGAAAAAATCTACACCAGACGTTCAAAAACCAACAAGCCTGCTATCCCAAGCCTGTGTTAGTGGAACTGAGAGAAGAAGGGAAAACTCCATAGAGGTGGAGATTAAATGAAGGAATTTTGTACAACAAACACCTCACAAAAAGCGGAAAAAAAACCTTAAGGAACTTTTAAAATTTAATTTAAATCAGGGAACGGACCTGAATGTGGTATGGGACACAAGTTAAAGCACCAATCCGAGGTTTTTTCATACAACAGAATGCTCTTCAGGCGACTTTTAACCTTTTAAAAAACACACAGGAGCACTGAGCAAAGCATGAGAAGGGCCTTGTGCCTGTGAACTTTAAAGAGGAAAAGGAAACAGGCAGGCGTCCCTTTTTGCAACTGATGTGGTACACGCATACTTTGTGCTTTAGTAATTCAACCCTGAAGGAGCCACGCCAAAGCCGGGTCTGGGATCCGGTAATAAGGGCATCAAAGGTTTTACAGGGGGAGGGGAGAAGGCTTGGAGAAAACTTTGCAAAAAGGAAGCTTTGCCAGAAGACCCAAAACTCTTATACTTTATTTAAAAATGGCACCTGTTGAACTAATATGTTGAAACTTGGCACCGTTGATCAACCCAATGGGGTCTGCGGATGCAGGGAAGTTTCAAACCGATCCAATAAGAATTGGCAGAGGTCCAGCAATATAAAGAAGGTCTGTAACTGAGGCTTCCGCCTCCTACTTTAAAAATAGCCAGATCATTTATTTACTTCCCATTTTAGTGAAACCTAGTGTGACTCTTATTTAGGCTTCTCGAGGAAAGCAACTGGGTGAAATTTTGAGTGGCGGTTCAAAAGTTAAGATTTTCCTGTTCTGTTAAAGTCTATGGCAGTAAGTATAGTGGTACCTCGGTTTACGAACTTAATCCCTTCCGGAAGTCCGTTCTTAAACCAAAACCGTTCTTGAACCGAGGTGCGCTTTCCCTAATGAGGCCTCCCGCCACCAGTGCCCTTCCACCGTTTGGATTCCGTCCTTAGACAAAGGTAAAGTTCTCAAACCAAGACACTATTTCCGGTTTTGCGGAGTTTGTAAACCAAATTGTTCTTAAACTGGACTGTTCTTAAACCGAGGTACCACTGTACTGGAAAAATAAGTACATAGCTCTGGGTTTGAAGTAAAGATTTTGCCAGGACCACCATGTTTGCGGAGAGAGAGCGTGCAGCACCTATTCCTTTGGTTATGAAATATGCCAGTGTGGCTTAGTGATCAAATGAGGGCTTGCCAATCTTTTTGGGCCTGAGATCACCTTTGGAAACCTACTCAAGTCTCACTACCAGTGTTATAAACTCAGATATATAAGCTTGGTGCCAAATGGCTCCTTTGTTGTTGTTGTTTAGTCGTTTAGTCGTGTCCGACTCTTCGTGACCCCATGGACCAGAGCACGCCAGGCACTCCTGTCTTCCACTGCCTCCCGCAATTTGGTCAAACTCATGCTGGTAGCTTCGAAGACACTATCCAACCATCTCATCCTCTGTCGTCCCCTTCTCCTTGTGCCCTCCATCTTTCCCAACATCAGGGTCTTTTACAGGGAGTCCTCTCTTCTCATGAGGTGGCCAAAGTATTGGAGCCTCAGCTTCAGGATCTGTCCTTCCAATGAGCACTCAGGGCTGATTTCCTTCAGAATGGAGAGGTTTGATCTTCTTGCAGTCCATGGGACTCTCAAGAGTCTCCTCCAGCACCATAATTCAAAAGCACTTCCATACATCACTACTGGGAAAACCATAGCTTTTACTATACGGACCTTTGTTGGCAAGGTGATGTCTCTACTTTTTAACTTTAACCAGGGTTAAAGTTGCCAAAACGGAATGTCTAGTTGCCATTTTGGGGCAAGACGTCTCTAAAGTCTAATTTTTCAGATGATGGACTGAATGTGATGGATTGTCAGTAAAAGATCTGGCTGGTTCAGGCGAGAACCTTGAGCTAGGTTAAAGAACTTTGAGAACTTAAAGAAGGAAAGTCACTTGATCCAGGGATGGTCGACATAGGTATTGGCCTATTCCGACCCCTTTTTCTGAACGGTGAAACAGACCATTCATAAAGTAAGAATATTATTCATAACTGTGAGCAGGGCCGTGGGGTGGGGTAAGACAACCTACAACATTTAACTATAAATGTTGTTCACTGCTCCTGCTCAGCCTGCACAGAAAAAGCATTTCGGTTCCTGAAATTCATTCTGATTGTACAGATAAAATAGAACAGATGGAATTGTACAGGATATGGTATTAGCGTGGGGAAACAGTCAGGATCCACTGATCCCCAGATGGTGGAGATATCAGGCACCATCCTGGTGCCCAGATATATTTACTTGCTCTCAAGTGGCCGATAGATAAAGGGATAGGTAAAGGGACCCCTGACCATTTAGGTCCATTAGGCCGACTCTGGGGTTGCGACGCTCATCTCGCTTTACTGGCTGAGGGAGCCGGCGTACAGCTTCTGGGTCATGTGGCCAGCATGCCTAAGCCACTTCTGGTGAACCAGAGCAGCGCACAGAAACACCGTTTACCTTCCCGCCAGAGCGGTACCTATTTATCTACTTGCACTTTTCCGTGCTTTCGAACTGCTAGGTTGGCAGGAGCAGGGACCGAGCAACGGGAGCTCACCCTGTCATGGGGATTTGAACTGCCAACCTTCTGATCGGCAAGCCCTAGGCTCTGTGGTTTAACCCACAGCACCACCCGTGTCCCTGGCCGATAGCCAGGTGCAAAATGTGCCTGGCTCCTGTTTAATTTCGAACACTGCCTCCTGTATACCCTATTCTCCTTCTGAACCCTATCTGCCTCACACTCGATACCCGAAAAACACACCTCGCCACACGGTGACTGCAACCCCCATTTCATACACACCATCACAAACGCCCCACTCAGCACAGCCTGCAAATCCCCGCTGCAACTCTAAATGCCTAGCCCACCTGGCAATCTTGCACACATAGACCCTTAATAGAACCTGCTATTTTAATAACTCTCCTTCTCAAAAACCAGAAGAATTCATTAAATAAATAAAAACACCCTGCCTTTTAAGACTGGCTACGGTTCTCTCCTGCTGGCACCAGCTCAACAAAAGCAAGAAATTAAAAGCGAAGTCGGGTGCTTTAACAGACCTGCCCTGTGATCAGGAATGACGCTGCTCCATGATCACAAATTGCACTCGCTTCCAACATTGCTTTTCCTTGGCCTTTCAGTTTCTAAATGAAGATGGGGAAGGCAGAGCTCCTGGGACACACAGAGACAAAATACCCTACCTTTTCCTGATCCCGTATTGCCCTATTAGAGCCTTATTGTACTGCTAGTGTTCTTTTGATCAGTGAATCATTGTAGTGATGCATCTCAAAAATGTCAAGTACTCATATTTTATCGGGAGATCTTGACCAAACTAAGGTCCCAGGAATTTAGCCTACTAATTTTGTTGGCAATTGTTCCCTTTCTTCCATAAGCCGGTGATCCAAGTGGTTATCTAGCTTAACTGGAATAACTTTTGTGTTTTTCAGAAAAAATTGTTTATTATTTGTGTGTACGATGAGGGTAGGAGGGTAAGTCAAATATGCTGGACACAAGCAGCATTTGAAGTTCTCTGCTTTTTCCTTCACTCAGACTACCAATCCCTCCGAAAAGGTCGTAGGAGACCTGGACATATTTTGTAGATACGCTGGGATTACCCCTACATCAGTTTTGGCAAACCTCTGGCCTGGGCATTCGCCAGTTGCCAACTTTTCTCACACTGAAAAAGCACCGAATCTGCAAATTGCCCTGGTCAACAAGCTAAGCTGCTCAGCAGCTTCGGGGGGGGGGGCGGGGGGGAAGAGTCTGGTGTTAAGCCACTTTTAACTGCAACCCCGCCAGACAGAGTTTACCACAGGAGCCCGACGACTTGCCTGAAGCAACATATGTGGTTGAAAACCATATTGCATGCGACTGCGGAGCTCGTGGCGCTAGTACCAGATGTACAGGCTTTGTATTTTGCCAACGGGACCAGCTTCAGTTCAGATTTAGTTGCTGCTGCAAAGTTCAGGAGCTGCTTCGAGAACGCAGCAGAAAAGCTATGAGAAAAGGCGCTAGCGACTTTGCAGTTTGCCGGTTGGTTTAATTGCTTTCTGGAAGATCAAGAAAGAGCAACGAATATTCCAGGTGTGTGTGGGGGTGTGTGTGAAATGAAGAGTTTTAAAATAACAGCCTTCCTCCAGGTAGCTCAGGGCAGCCTACAGTCACATTTTCTCCATGCATTTAAAGCACTTTTACACCACCGTTAGAACCATGAATCTAAGAAATGCTGGGAACTGTAGTTTGAGACGGGTGCTGGGAATTGTGGCTCTGCAAGGGGTAAGCTACTGTAGACAGGATTCTTTGAGGGAGCCATGACTGTAAAAAGTGGTATAAATGTTTTGAACGTATGTAACCTCTGCAGCTTTCTCTAACCAGTTTTATTTTCACAACAACCTTGTGAGTTAGGTTGGGCAGACAGATGTTGACCGACTCAAAATCACCGATTGAGTTTTGTGGCAGAATGGGGATGCGAAATTGGGTCTCTTCCAACCCTCTAACCCAATCTCCAGATGTTGGATTGCAACTGCCATAATTCTTGCCCCTAGGCTATGCTCCCCGGGGCTGGTGAGAGTTGTAGTCCAGGGGTCAGCAAAATTTTTCAACAGGGGGCCGGTCCACTGTCCCTCAGACCCTGTGGGGGGGCCAAGACTATATTTTTTTGGGGGGGAGCACAAATTCCTATGCCCCACAAATAACCCAGAGATGCATTTTAAATAAAAGAACACATTCTACTCATGTAAAAACACACTGATTCCTGGACCGTCCGCAGGCTGGATTTAGAAGGCGATTGGGCCGGATCCGGCCCCTGGGCCTTAGTTTGCCTACCCATGTTGTAGTCTAAACACACCTGGAGAGCAGCACATTGGGGAAGACTGATCTAAGGTGTATCACATGGGTCAGAAATGGAGTACAAAAGAAAGTTATAGCAGATGCAACCACACAAGACTACGAAAGCAGATGACAGTCATTGAAACGCAGGAAAACAAGGGATAAATCCATATACAGATGAGAGAGAAGCAAGTCCTTGCTATAGGAGGAGAATCGGGGTGTCTTTACTCTGTGGTTGGAAAAACAGCGTAACCATATATTATTTTTATTTATTTATTAAATTTGCCACTCTTCATCCATGGATCTCAGAGCGCCTCACAAACCATCACACTTCTCATTAGCTAATGGATAACCCTCTAATCAAATACTGTTCAAGTAATCACCCCAAGATGCTGGGATCAAGTAATCGGTGATCAGCAGGGTTCGATCTGCCTGTGAATAGATAGTGGGCATCTCAAGCTTATATGGCTCCTTGGCCAGAGATTTCTGATCACATTTAATTTCCCGAAACTGCTAAGCCTTGCACACTCTACACAGACCACAGTTCACCTGCAACTTAGAAGTCATAGTTGCATCAATTCTCCCTCTCTCAAGTTGCTGTAGCTTTCCAAGGAACCCAATCATGTACCTCTAAAAGCAGGAAACGGAAGGAGGACCACAAAGTTTGAAAGGGAGGAATTGCCGAATGAATACTGCATCATTTCCTCACCCTATTGCCACTTCTCAATAGGTTCCCTTCAGATAAGGAAACATCCCATGCAAGCTTTGGAAGTGCCCAAACACCACAACTGTCTAACCCAGATCTCCATGTTCCACGTTAAACACACACACAAAAATACCAGTGAGCTCAATAATATCGTTTTCTAGGTATGCATGTGCAGTTTTGAGGTGCATTTTTGCATGGAGTCTCTTGGGAACATTCGTGGGACAGAAAGTAGGTGCAATTTTTAAAGGCGAATGGAGATCCCAGCCAGGGGTGGCTCTAAGTTGCATCCCCACAAGCCCCATGCAAAGAAGCGTTGTCTGGAACAACAAAAAAAAAGCACACCCAGGGATAGTGAATGTGGTGGTCTCCAAATGCAGCTGCACTCCCAAGTCCCATCAGCCCCAACCAGCCAAGGATGATGGGAGGTGGAGTCCAATAAATATCTGAAGAACCCAGCGGGTCATAGGTCGACACACATGCAAACACATCAAAAGTAAAGGTAAAGGGACCCCTGACCATTAGGTCCAGTCGTGACCAACTCTGGGGTTGCGGCGCTCATCTCGCTTTATTGGCCGAGGGAGCCGGCGTACAGCTTCCGGGTCATGTGGCCAGCATGACTAAGCCGCTTCTGGTGAACCAGAGCAGCTCACGGAAACGCCGTTTACCTTCCCGCTGGAGTGGTACCTATTTATCTACTTGCACTTTGACATGCTTTCGAACTGCTAGGTTGGCAGGAGCAGGGACCAAGCAACGGGAGCTCACCCTGTCGTGGGGATTTGAACTGCCGACCTTCTGATTGGCAAGTCCTAGGCTCTGTGGTTTAACCCACAGCGCCACCCGCGTTCCATCAAAAGTACCCCTGTAAAAGGAGAGTCTCTTCTTTCTCTCTCTCCTGGTAAAAAGTTTTTGGGAGGTCCAACAGCTGCATCACCAGCTTCAGATAGCACCAAAAGCCACAAGTTGTGTTTGCATTTTACTTGCACAGTGGTACCTCGGGTTACATATGCTTCAGGTTACATATGCTTCAGGTTACAGACTCCACTAACCCAGAAATAGTGCTTCAGGTTAAGAACTTTGCTTCAGGATAAGAACAGAAATTGTGCTCCGGCGGCACAGCAGCAGCGGGAGGCCCCATTAGCTAAAGTGGTCTTCAGGTTAAGAACAGTTTCAGGTTAAGAACGGACCTCCAGAACGAATTAAGTACTCAACCCGAGGTACCACTGTATTACTAATTTCTCACTTTGTAGGATACCCGGGGGATGTTTCCATTGATATTCTGGCGCATGTGCGCTTGCATGGATATCCATGCTCAAGTTCAACATGAAAAACATCTTATAGACCACCTGAGAACAGAAATCGTGCTCCAGTGGCGCGGCAGCAGCAGGAGGCCCCATTAGCTAAAGTGGTACTTCAGGTTAAGAACACTTTCAGGTTAAGAACGGACCTCCGGAACGAATTAAGTACTTAACCCGAGGTACCACTGTACTCACAACCACCTTGCTGGGCAAGAAACGCCGTCCATTTATATAGGGCAGGCATTACAAACCACCTGAACTAAATAAGTACAGTAGTCCACAAGAGTGAGAAAAACAAACAAACAAACTATCCTTTTTGGGCAACAATCCGCAGAGCCCGGAAGGGAGTTCGCCTGCCCCCACAAATGGCAACTTAGGAGAAGATGATTCCTGCATTGCAGTGGGGCTGGGCTAGATGACCCTCGGGGTCCCTTTCCAACTCTAGGATCCCAGGTGAGCCACGTGGGGCAAGCAAAGCAGCGCCAGCAGCATTCCTTTTGTCCCTCGCGTCGCCCAAGCAGAAGGAGGCAATAAGGGGAAAATCCGTGTCAAGAGACCTCGCCTCTCCCTCCGCACCAGGGAGTCCCGACCCAGGAGCACCCCGATTCCCACTTCGCCCCCCATCGCGGACTGGAAGCGCACCTCGCAGGTGCTCCGAGGATGCGGGGGAGGACTTAAGCAGGACTTTGATCTCGGGGGCGCGCATCCGAGATGGGAGGGGGGGCGAGGGGAAAGTATGGCTGGGAAGCGGTGGAAGGAAGGAAACGTCTCCAAGAAAGGCAGCCTGGAAGAGGCGCGGGAGGGGGGCGACGTCCCCGCGTGCTTTTCCGTCTCCCGTGGAGTTGAAGAGGGAAATCCGGGGAGGGTGTCATTCATTCCTGCCCCGATCCTCGTCGGGGGAAAAGTGATGGGAGGCGGCAGAGGCGTATTATTAGGGTCCGGATGGGACCCGCCCTAGGACTGGGGTCTGTTGGCTTAGGGCGGCGGGGAGCGCGTCTCGTGGGGACGCGGCGCGTGTTGGCGCGACACGGGTCTCGGGTCCAGCCCCGTCCGTGCAGAGAGGGCGGCAGCAGCCCAGGCTCTCACTCACCCTCCGGGCTCGGGGCAAGGTGCCCCCCGAGGCCGCCAGCGCCCTTTCCAGCTCCAGCTCCGACGCTCGGCCGCCGAGAACACCGGCGCCCGCCACACTCGACGCCGCCGCCGCCTCTGGGTCGGGCTGCCCCGGCCGGAGCCTCCGGAGCCTCCGCAGGGTCATAGCCGGGGGGGGGCGGAAAGGAAAAGGGGGCGGCGGCGCTGCACGGAGCTATATGGGCTCTTGGAGGAGCGCCGGGGGCGGGGCGTCGCGGAGACCACGCCCTCCTCCCGGCCAGGCCACGCCCTCCCCTCGGCTTCTCTCGCAAGCGGTGTCTCTCCCCGCCTCTTTAGGGCCGGCGGAGCCACGCCCTTTCCAGTTAGGCCCCGCCCCCTCGAGCCCATAGCCGGGAACGTCCCCGCCTTCTTTCCGGAGTAGAATGGGAAGGGACCCCAAGTGGTCATCTAGACCAACCCCCTGCAATGCAAGAATCCTGCCGGGCTGGGCTCGAACCAGCAACCTTCTGGTGAACAGCCATTGCGCCAGGGACCCATTGCGCGGCCACAGAGGTTCAGGAGGAGGGGAATAGCCCCGTTGGTTAGAGCGGGGTGTTGATAGTGCCGAGGTTGCAGGTGCGATCCCCGTATGGGCCAGCTGCATATTCCTGCCTTGGGGTTGGGTGGACTAGATGAGTCCCTTCCAGTTCAAAGTGGGGCGCTCTCTGGCCGCTCTCCAACCCCATGCAGTGGTTCTCAACCTGTGCGTCCCTAGATGTTGTTGGACTACAACTCCCATCATCCCTGAGCTCTGGCCTTGCTAACTAGGGGTGATGGGAGTTGTAGTTTCACAACATCTGGGGACCCACAGACAGAGAAAGGCTGCAAGGAACCCTTTTGACGCTTTCCAGAGGAATCCCCCCCCCCAGCCTTCCCCTGTGAGTCACGACCACCTCAGAAGAAACTCCGCACCGCTTCCAGGAAAAAATAATAATCCCATTATCCTTCGTAAAGGAGCCTGGATTGGGGACCAGAGGGCGCCCTCTCCCCTCGTCTGCCTCTTCGACTTCCAAGGCGCTAGACCTCAGTGTTCTTGCAGAGGGCGCCCCCTCCTCTGCCTCTTCGACTTCCAAGGCGCTAGACCTCAGTGTTCTTGCAGAGGGCGCCCCCCCGTCTGCCTCTTCAATTTCCAAGGCGCTAGACCTCAGTGTTCTTGCAGAGGGCGCCCTCCCCCCTCGTCTGCCTCTTGAACTTCCAAGGCGCTAGACCTCAGTGTTCTTACAGAGGGCGCCCCCTCCTCTGCCTCTTCGACTTCCAAGGCGCTAGACCTCAGTGTTCTTGCAGAGGGCGCCCCCTCCTCTGCCTCTTCGACTTCCAAGGCGCTAGACCTCAGTGTTCTTGCAGAGGGCGCCCCCTCCTCTGCCTCTTCGACTTCCAAGGCGCTAGACCTCAGTGTTCTTGCAGAGGGCGCCCCCCCGTCTGCCTCTTCAATTTCCAAGGCGCTAGACCTCAGTGTTCTTGCAGAGGGCGCCCCCCGTCTGCCTCTTCAATTTCCAAGGCGCTAGACCTCAGTGTTCTTGCAGAGGGCGCCCCCCCCCGTCTGCCTCTTCAATTTCCAAGGCGCTAGACCTCAGTGTTCTTGCAGAGGGCGCCCCCCCCGTCTGCCTCTTCAATTTCCAAGGCGCTAGACCTCAGTGTTCTTGCAGAGGGCGCCCCCCCCGTCTGCCTCTTCCACTTCCAAGGCGCTAGACCTCAGTGTTCTTGCAGAGGGCGCCCCCCCCCGTCTGCCTCTTCCACTTCCAAGGCGCTAGACCTCAGTGTTCTTACACAGCTCGCCAGTGGTGGGGCCGGAGGGTCTTGGATTGCGCCCTTTCCCGAGAGATCCGGATTGTTTCAATTGTCTCCGGTGTGACGACGAGACAATGCTCTTTTTTTATGCGGTCCAGGTAGCGGGGCTTCCGCTGCGGGTTTTGCCTTAGCCTTAGGCTGGGAAACCGGATCTTGGCCCCCGTTTCTGAAGCCATGAAAGCGATCCTTGTGACAACAAACAAAAAGCTCTCTCTCTTTTTGCTTTTGCATACAAATCCGAAATGCCTGCAAAGGAATTGTTTTCCGAACAAACGAGGATTGTGCTTTTGCTCTCTTGCGACGAATATTGCCTACCCTTGCCCCAATATTCGTTTGTGGCAAGGCGACGAGACAATCCTCATGAGAATTTATTGATTTGCAAATTATAAGACAGCTCGCTTCCCCCTTGATCGTCTGCATATTTTGTTCCTGGGGACCCGAGGGCGGCGTGTGTGCATATGGGAAGGGTTGGACGTTGCTTGCAAGAAAGAAAGCAAAGGAAGAGGAAAAAGGACTTGGTTTATTTATTGCACGCCAATAAATAAATATTGCACGCAGACCAACTCTCTCCTGTAGACAGATGCGGTTGAAATATGCCCCGGGACTGTATACCGGTAAATATAAACCTGTATTTCTGTATGTATGTATTTTTTACATTCTCGCTCGTGCTGCTTTCGCGTGCGATATATGGTAACGTAGTGCCCTCTGCTGACCAAACGTCTCAGTTTTATGGAAAATGTTCATAAATAGTTAGGAAAGCCCATAAGTACGTAAGTATTCTTTAACGGAAATTGAGATGGCCTGGTTGTATTAGTTACAAATCACACATTAGAAATGCGGATCATGTGCCAGGTGTATCTGATTTTCCCAAACACACCAGACAAGGGAAGTGCCATGGAAAACACTCGGTATACAATTTCACAGAAATCGCATTTAAGGATACAACCGTGTGATGCTGTGCCACCTATGTGGGAATAAATTCCTGAGTAGTCGTGCACAGGAAACAAAAAAATCCACTTATGTTCACAGCCATCACTTTATCCCTTTGCAATGAGTTCCATTGGCTAATTGTGTTACACAGGAAGGAAAACTTCCTTTTGTTTGCTATGAACCTACTGCTAATCACTCTTAAAGTAAAGGTAAAGGGACCCCTGACCATTAGGTCCAATCGTGGCCGACTCTGGGGTTTTGGCACTCATTTCGCTTTATTGGCCAAGGGAGCTGGCGTACAGCTTCTGGGTCATGTGGTCAGCAGGACTAAGCCGCTTCTGGCGAACCAGAGCAGCGCACGGAAACGCTGTTTACCTTCCCGCTGGAGCTGTACCTATTTATCTACTTGCACTTTGACATGCTTTCAAACTGCTAGGTTGGCAGGAGCAGGGACCGAGCAACAGGAGCTCACCCCGTCGCGGGGATTCGAACCGCCGACCTTCTGATCGGCAAGTCCTAGGCTCTGTGGTTTAACCCACAGTGCCACCCGCATCCGCTAATTGTGTTACACGTGAAGGAAAACTTCCTTTTGTTTGCTATGAACCTACTGCTAATCACTCTTGGGTGCCCTCTGATTCTAGTATCTTGGGAGCGGATATTTTCTCACTGTCCACTGTTAATGCTTTTATAGACTTCTATCATAGAATCTTTTAAGTCATTCCCCCCCTCCCCCACGTCTATTGCCCCAAAATTTGCTGAGGTTCTGCTACTGTAATTCAGGTGATATCTGCTGTCTGTAGCCTGAGTTTTCTGTCCTCTGTGGTTTGCAGCACGGCTAGGAAAGTATTCATTTTTCCACGATCGGCCACTGTAGTGCTTGTCATTCGAAATAAGCTAACTATGCTGTTCATCCTCTTCAGGGTGAGTTCCAAATGTCCCGCATGATGTTCCCCATCAGGTGTACAGTGGTACCTCGGGTTAAGTACTTAATTCATTCCGGAGGTCCGTTCTTAACCTGAAACTGTTCTTAACCTGAAGCACCACTTTAGCTAATGGGGCCTCCTGCTGCTGCCGTGCCGCTGGAGCACGATTTCTGTTCTCATCCTGAAGCAAAGTTCTTAACCTGAGGTACTATTACTGGGTTAGCGGAGTCTGTAACCTGAAGTGTATGTAACCTGAAGTGTCTGTAAGCCGAGGTACCACTGTATTGTTTTTGAGAAGCTGTCTTAATCTTGCTGCACAGACTGCTAGTGAAGCAGCATAGACCGCTTTCCTAGTGGTTATACTGGTTGCCTGTTCGAATACTCACTTGAAAACGGAAACTCAAAACCAGGCTTCCTCCACCTTTGGCCCTCCAGATGTTTTGAGACTACAATTCCCATCATCCCTGACCACTGGTCCTGCTAGCTAGGGATCATGGGAGTTGTAGGCCAAACACATATGGAGGGCCCAGGTTGAGGAAGCCTGCGCAAAACCAACTCTCACTTTTGTTACCGTCTCACCACAAAGCTGGCTTCCCCCTGACTTTGGATCCCGTCAAGCTGTTGCTGAACATGATTGCAAGGAGCTGTGGTCCAGGCTGGGGATGCTAAGTGCTCAGAAGTCAGCCCCCAATAAGATGTGGTGAGATTTTAATCTTTTTCAGACCAGCGCAACTCTTCTGGAAAGTGAAAGTTTTGTTCATAAATTGGCCGTTCAGCAAGAACCCAGCACCCAAGTCCCTTTGTTACTTCTTTCTTCTCAACCCTTTCCCTCAGACTGGCAAAGCAGTGAAACCAGGGAAGATCACAAGTGATCAACAAGAAATTGGGTTGCAGGGCAGAGGAGACTGAAGGTTCCCTAACCCTGCTAAAACCTTTTATTTCTTGTGGTTGTATTTTTGGGGGTGGGCTTGGCACATAGCTGTCAATTTACAGATTTGAAAATAAGGGACCAGCAGCCAAAATAAGGGACCTGCAGCCTCACCTGTTCCAGGCAGTCCAGTCTTCCTGTCCTCCTGCAGTCTGGTCAAACTCATGCTGGTAGCTTCGAGAACACTGTCCAACCAACTTTGTAACCAGAGGTTCAACTGAATAGAATCTGAATCACATGCACCACAAGGCCTATGCAGCGTCAACTTAAGATGGCTCCCTGGCCTGGCTTTGCACTGAAAAGTTTGCAGCAGCACGTGCAACAAAATGGTGTCCAACATTCAAAAAACCCCTCAGCTTGCATTAACTAGCCACACACAAGGCATGCAAGCTCCACCCCCCAGTCATTCTTAGACTTCTTATTGGGTGAGCAACATAGCCAAGCAACACAATTGGAGCCTCCCTCCTCCCTGGCCGGCAGAGAGGGAGGGAGGGAGAGGAGCTGCTTCCTTTGAAATTTAAGGGACATCATTTAAGGGACATTTAAGGGATATCCATCAATAAGGGACAGCAGCGGGACATGGTGCTGGAATAAGGGACTGTCCCTTCAAATAAGGGACACTTGACAGCTATGGCTTGGCAAAGAGGAAGCAGCCAGAAGACACAGCTAAAACCAGCCCGCGCCTATTAATGCCTCTGCGGCGGCTGCGTTTGGCCTGTACTGCACAAGGCCTGGCAATCCCTTTTGACAACGCCACAAGGCCTGTCCTCCTCCTGCTCAGCTTGGACGCACAGCAGCTGGTCTTAATTTTTAGCAAGGAATGAACTCGTCGCCAGCAGCCAAACATTTCTTCGTTAAGAACAAACACAAGAGCCGGGTGTCTGGGGACAGCTGGCCAGCAGCTGTAGGGAGATTGCGCAAGAGTCGGGTGTTTGGCGTTTCGGAAGCATCTCCCAGAATGACGCGAGTCTCGCATGCTTTTCTCTTTTGGGGTTGTTCTTTGGAATGTCCTTTCGACGGTCCCAGGGATCCCCTTGCTCTCGCATCCAGGGCTAGAAAAAAAACAGCGAGGATTCCTTGCGCAGGGTCATTTACGTTAATATGATGCATATGACGCGTTTGAGCCAGAAAACTCTCTTCTCTGAGCCCAGAATGTTTCGTTGAGCCTTGGAAACAATTCTCATGTCTTTTTTTTAAGGAACTAGAATCTCCAAATTCTTACTCAGACAAGTTTTATTTTTAAAAAAAATGCTTTTTATTGAGTTTTTCACAAACAAAAATAAAACAATCTTTTACAGTCATCATTTTATGTCGTCTTATTTACACTGCGTATATTCACGCCCAGACTTCCTTCCTTCCCTGCTTTGGTTTTCTTAATATATGTCTTCTCTTGTAGATTCTTCCTCACCTTCTATACACATCACAGGATTTATGTTAACCCTGCTATAGTTTTTAAACCTCTACAGTTAGTTCTTATATATGCCACAAATTTACCCCACTCTTCTTGAAACTTTGTCCCTTTTTGGTCTCGAATTCTATACGTCATTTTAGCTAATTCTGTATACTCAAAAAAATTGGCCTGCCATTCCATTATCGTTGGGGTCTCCTGTAATTGCCATTTTTGGGCCACAAGTATTCTTTTTTTTATATATATATAAAATTTTTATTGATTTTCCAACATATATTATAAGACATTACAAATAACAATACAAAAACAAACAAACATATAAACATGTATAATTTCATAACCTTTTTTCCTTATACCCAATTTCGATGACTTCCCCATGCCTCCCTTTTCTGCATCCCTGTTTTAAACTTTTTCAGCAACCCCTGATCTAAATTACCGTATTTTTCGCTCTATAACACGCACCCGACCATAACACACACGTAGTTTTTAGAGGAGGAAAATCCGTAGGCATGCCACCCGTAGGCATTCACTCCATAACACGCACAGACATTTCCCCTTACTTTCTAGGAGGAAAAAAGTGAGTGTTATGGTGCAAAAAATACGGTACTTATAATTCCCTTTCTTTAACCTTTTTTCTCTTATCCAATCATTTATCGCTGCAAATCTGCTTTAACTTACCCATGACATTTTAACACTCAATAATTTTACAACAATTTTTAAGATAAAATTTAAATTTCTTCCAGTCTTCTTCCACCGTCTCTTTCCCTTGGTCACGGATTCTGCCCGTCATCTCCGCCAGTCCCATATAGTCAATCACCTTCGTCTGCCACTCTTCCAGCATGGGTAGTTCTTGTGTCTTCCAATACTTTGCTAGTAGAACTCTTGCTGCTGTTGTAGCATACATAAAAACGTCCTATCTTTCTTTGACACCAATTGGCCTACCATGCCCAGGAGAAAAGCCTCTGGTTTCTTATGAAAGGTACACTTAAGCACCTTCTTAATTTCATTGTAGATCATTTCCCAGAAGACCTTAATCCTTGGGCACGTCCACCAAAGGTGATAGAAAGTACCTTCAGTTTCATTACATTTCCAGCATTTATTATTGGGCAAATGATAGATTTTTGCAAGCTTGACTGGGGTCATGTACCACCTATAAATCATTTTCATAATATTCTCTCTTTGGGCCACAAGTATTCTAGCTGCTGCAGTAGCGTGTTGGAATAAGTTATGGTCCTCCTATTTTACTTCCTCCCCTATTATCCCTAATAAAAAAGCCTCCGTTTTTTTCGGGAATGTATACTTAAGAAGTTTCTTCAGTTCATTATATATAAAATTCCAAAACTTTTTCATCTTTTCACACTCCCACCACATTTGGTAGAGATCCCCATCTTTTGATTTGCATTTCCAACAGGCTTTATTACTCAATTTATGCATTTTTGCCAATTTAACCGGGGTAATATACCACCGGTACATCATTTCCCCTAAATTTTCTCTTAACTCTTAACTCAGACAAGTTTTAAAAGTTGATTCCTCCTTGAATTCATCTGGCTACCCCTGATACAGTCGGTCCAGGTTTACATCTTATCTCAGGGCTGGGATAATCAACAGGAACTTGCTGGCACTGTTAACGGAAAAATCCGAGGGCTCCCTTGGACAAAAACAAAGACACCAACCAGGATAACTTGGAGCAAAACAGCAGCCTGTAGGCTTGGCCTTTATTGAACTGTTGCAACAGGGTGCTCCCCTCACTTGCAGGAGAGAGGAAAGACACAGAAAAAATGGTGTGCAAGGTCTTATAAAGACTTTTGAAATTCCCATCCTGTAGATCAAGCCCACCCCCAGAAACATCATACATACATCACAGAAAGGAGGGGTTGAGGGAGGAGTTGTGGTGGTAACCTGAGTGTCCTGTCACCTGGCTGGTTCCCCCTTTCCCCCTCCCCATGAGTACTTTACAGGTGACAAAGGGGAGTTTGCAGTTTCCTGCCCCCAGAGGGAAGAGCTGATTATTGTCCTTTGTTCCAGTCCGTGCTGAATCCACTCCCATATGCAAGTTTTTTGTGATCTTGATGGTCTTCTGTCTAGGACCATCAGGGTTGGCATAGCAACTGGGCAGGGCTCCTGTGGATGTGGTGGCATGCTCAAGGGATTATGGCTGCCCTGTATCAAACCTTCCCCATTTTGTAGTCCTTCCTTCATGGAGTAAAATAAAAGTGGAACAGTGCAAATCGGATGTATGGTTTATTTTCTATGAATTTATAACAGAAGCGTAGCGTATCTAGTGTGTGAGTGTGTGTGAAGTTTGTACAAACTGAATGATGGGGGGGGGTGTTTTCCTGCGACACACAACTCTGAACACTTGGCATAGTTGTGTAGAATAGCGACAACAGCCTGAAAAAGCAGAAGCTACTGTTGGTCATGCCCCGTAGCATGTGCTCATACGGAAAGAGGAACCCTGTGAAGCCCAACATTTTGATGAATGCCGCAGTCAGTATGCTCCTTGCAGTTGTGGCATAAAGCTTCCACTTACCATATTGGCCCGAATATAAGCCGCACCCATAAATAAGCTGCACCTTTAAAATTGAAGGGGGGGAAGGAAAATACTGGGAATACCCAGGCTGTTTCCGGGGGGGGGAGAGCTACGCCACTTTGCCGGCGGCCTCCCCTCTCCTTCCCCTGATGGCTCGGGGGCTGTGGGCAGGTGGTGCGCCATTGACCCACACTGCGTCCTGGGGGGAGGGTGAGAGCCGTAATGTTACAAATGTAAGCAGCGCTATAACTTTTCAGAGTCAGAATTTGGGGAGAAAAGGTGAGGCTTATATTTGGGCCAATACGGTACAGTGGTACCTCTGGTTACGTACTTAATTCGTTCTGGAGGTCCGTTCTTAACCTGAAACTGTTCTTAATCTGAGGTACCACTTTAGCTAATGGGGCCTCCCGCTGCCGCCGTATGATTTCTGTTTTCATCTTGAGGTAAAGTTCTTAACCCGAGGTAATATTTCTGGGTTAGTGGAGTCTGTAACCTGAAACGTATGTAACCTGAAGCGTATGTAACCTGAAACGTATGTAACCTGAAGCGTATGTAACCCGAGGTACCACTGTAGTTGCTCTGGCCTCTGCTTTGCTTAGTACAGTGGTACCTCGGGTTACAGATGCTTCAGGTTACAGACGCTTCAGGTTACAGACTCCGCTAACCCCGAAATAGTACCTTGGGTTAAGAACTTTGCTTCAGGATGAGAACAGAAATTGCACAGCGGCGGCAGTGGGAGGCCCATTAGCTAAAGTGGTACCTCAGGTTAAGAATAGTTTCAGGTTAAGAATGGACCTCCAGAACAAATGAAGTTCTTAACCCGAGGTACCACTGTACTATTGAAGCTGTGTTGATGTTCCCCAATGCCCACACCTGTCAGATATCATGCAGAGCCAGGGAAGCCCTTGGGTATCCTTGCTATTTCCCCTGGGAATATTGCTGTCCATGTAAGAGCAGAAAAGAACAGGATTGATTTGGCAAGCAGCCCCCTCCCTCCACGAGGGACAGATGTGGCAGGTGCCTTCAGCCGGGTCGCCTGCTTTTTCAAGGCAAACTTCAGCGCCTCTTGGGGCATGCGGTTATGTCCTTCAGTACACGGGGAAACCCTGATCTAAATGAATGAAAATGACTCCTGCAGTTGTTCAAACAGCTGGCACACGTGCTCAAAGGGGGTCTAGGGTAGACATCCATCAGCTTCCTGAGTAGCGAAAGCCTCCTGAGCTAGAATCACGAACCCCAAGCAACGTTTTTTCAGCTATAAAGGAATAAGATGCATCTGTTGGATTGCAACACAAATCAACAAAGCCCTAAAAGGCCTCGGCGAAAAATTTGAATTTATTTAAAGATAATTATGAGAAATGTTGGTCAGAAGTAAAAAAAGATTTAGAAATTTGGTCTAATTTGAAGCTTTCCTTGTTGGGTCGAATTGCAGCTGTAAAGATGAATGTTTTGCCAAAAATGTTATTTTTGTTCCAATCTTTGCAAATTTTGGACAAGATGGATTGTTTCAAGAAGTGGCAGAGAGATATCTCTAGATTTGTCTGGCAGGGCAAGAAACCTAGAATAAAGTTTAAAATTTTAACTGACGTAAAAGAAAGAGGTGGATTTGCCCTGCCAGACCTCAAACTGTACTATGAATCAGCAGCATTTTGCTGGTTAAAAGACTGGCTGCTTCTTGAGGACACAGATATTTTGGATTTAGAAGGTTTCAATAATGTTTTTGGGTGGCATGCATATTTGTGGTACGACAAGGTTAAAGCACATAAGGCATTTAAAAACCATATTGTCAGGAAAGCTCTGTTTAATGTCTGGACAAGATATAAAGATTTGCTGGAAAGCAAAACCCCGAGGTGGTTGTCACCTATGGAAGCTAAGTCTCAGAAAAAGCTCAATATGGAGGCCAAATGGCCAAAATATTGGGAAATTTTGGAGCAAGAAGGTGACAGACTGAAACTGCAGAGTTTTGAGAAATTAAAATACAAAGTGCGAGATTGGCTTCATTATTATCAAATAAGAGAGGCCTACAATTTGGACAAAAAAATTGGCTTTCAGGTGGAGAAATCAAAATTGGAAACAGAACTGTTAGAGCCAAAAACTAAGATTTTGTCAAAGATGTATAACTTGCTGTTAAAATGGAATACACAGGATGAAACGGTCAAATCAGCTATGATTAAATGGGCGCAGGACATAGGTTATAACATTATGTTTGCTGACTGGGAGCAGTTGTGGACCACCGGTATGAAGTTTACGGCATGCATTGCCTTAAAGGAGAATATTATGAAAATGATTTACAGGTGGTACATGACCCCAGTTAAGCTTGCAAAAATTTATCACCTGCCTGACAACAAGTGCTGGAAATGTAAAGAAGCTGAGGGAACATTCTTTCACCTTTGGTGGACATGCCCAAGGGTCAAGGCTTACTGGGAAATGATATATAATGAACTGAAGAAGGTATTTAAATTTACCTTTCCCAAGAAACCAGAGGCCTTCCTTTTGGGCATAGTTGGCCAACGGGTGCCAAAGAAAGACAGAATATTTTTTATGTATGCAACAACAGCAGCAAGAATACTTCTCGCCAAGTACTGGAAGACACAAGATCTACCCACCGTGGAAGAATGGCAGATGCAAGTGATCGACTACATGGAGATGGCTGAAATGACTGGCAGAATCCGTGACCAGGGAGAAGAACTGATGGAACAGGACTGGAAAAAGTTTAAGGACTATTTACAAAAACACTGCAAAATGTCTGAGTGTTAATATGATGTGGGAAGTGAAGGGAACAGGGCTTGTGGGATTTGGTTAAATGTGAATGAAAAGAAGAATGTTAAAAAGGAGAAGGGGGTATGAACAGAACAATATTATGTCATAGTGTATAAGATGAGGAATGGGTTAAAACAATGAAAAATTGGGACATAATAATTAGAAGAATATAACTTAAGCATGGTTTAAATAAGGGTTTGAATTTGCTGAATTTGATTGGAATAAAGAGGAACACAAAAAAGGGAGATGTGAGGAGGTCAGGACAGAGGGGTATGGAATTTTGTAAATTTAAAAAAGTGGAATTTTCTTTTTTCTTTTTTTCTGTTTTTTTTTGTTACATATTTCTGTTTTTTATGTGAGCATTATTTAATGCAACGATCTATCTGAAATGATGAATTTTTTGATTTGTAAAACTCTAATAAACATTTATTTTAAAAAAATAAATAAAAGGCCTCGGCCCAGTATACCTGAAGGAGCGCCTCCACCCCCATCGTTCAGCCCGGACACTGAGATCCAGCTCCGAGGGTCTTCTGGCAGTTCCCTCACTGCGAGAAGTGAGGTTACAGGGAAGCAGGCAGAGGGCCTTCTTGGTAGTGGTGCCCGCCCTTTGGAACGCCCTCCCATCAGATGTCAAGGAAATAAACAACTATCTGATTTTTAGAAGACATCTGAAAGCAGCCCTGTTTAGGGAAGTTTTTAATGTCTGATGTTTTATCGTATTTTTAATATTTTTTTGTTGGAAGCTGCCCAGAGTGGCTGGGGAAACCCAGCTAGATGGGCGGGGTATAAATAATAAATTGTTATGATTATATAATTATATATATTTAGGTGCCGGGCAAAAACATTGCTCTTCTCCCTGGCCTTTGGCTAAATGTTCAATCTACGGCCTTTTAAACTGGATGGGGGGGTATCACTTTTGTTTGTTTCTATGCACAAAAATGGATAGCTCAGTCGGCAAAGCATGAGACTCTTAAATCTCAGGATAAAGGTAAAGGTAAAGGTACCCCTGCCCATACGGGCCAGTCTTGCCAGACTCTAGGGTTGTGCGCTCATCTCACTCTATAGGCCGGGAGCCAGCGCTGTCCGCAGACACTTCCGGGTCATGTGGCCAGCGTGACAAGCTGCATCTGGCGAGCCAGCGCAGCACACGGAACACCGTTTACCTTCCTGCTAGTAAGCGGTCCCTATTTATCTACTTGCACCCGGGGGTGCTTTCGAACTGCTAGGTTGGCAGGCGGTGGGACCGAATGACGGGAGCGCACCCCGCCGCGGGGATTCGAACCGCCGACCTGACGATCGGCAAGTCCTAGGCACTGAGGTTTTACCCACAGCGCCACCCACGTCCCACTATCTCAGGATAGTGGTGGGCAAATGATTCCTGCTTTGCGGGGGGTGGCACTCGATGGCCCTTGGGGTCCGTTCCAGTTCTATGATTTTTGTCTTTTTCTATTGAAAACCGCCCTGTGATCCTCGGATGAAGGGTGGCAAAGAAATTTAACAAACAAATAAATGCAACCCATCCCCTGCTATGCTGCCCCTAATCCAAGGTGAAAGGTTGTGTGGGTGAGGTAGAAATAATCTACCCCAGATGGGTGGGGTAGAAATAATCAATTATTGTGATTATATTGTACATGCCAGATTAGCATGAGTCCAGGAAATGTACTTACGAAGGTAACATCCAATGTCTGTGGAACTGAGATGGAGAGATAGGCACTTACAGGCACATCTGGTGGCCTTGATCAAGGGATGCATCGGAGATTAGTCTTGTTACCAGGGAAAGAGTTATCACTGCATCTGCAATCGCTTTGATGGGTGCGTGGGAGAGCCAGCAATACCTGGAAGACCTTGGTCAACTACGCAAACCTTGCCCAAGGCTTGGAGGAGGCGGCAGCTCTGACACCAGGCAGATGGCACTCAGAAGCCTTGTTTATTGCCGCATCGGAGAATCTGACTCATCAGAGACCTTGGAAGCCCAGCTGGCCCCAGATGACGACGAGGCAAACTGGTGAGAATCCATGTTGCGGATGGACTAGCAAATTTTCCCAGCTTTTGATCCTTCTAAGTGGGAGTTTACCTTGCAGCACTTGAAATAATTTTGTTCAGTCTGAGACTGAGTCCCTTTGAATGGCATAATCTTCCTGGCTCTGGTAGGTCATTGGGCTGCCAAGACCATATAACACCAGTCCTGAAAGACCTACACTGGCTCACAGTACGTTTCCGAGCACAATTCAAAGTGTTGGTGCTGACATTTAAAGACCTAAATGGCCTCAGTCCTGTATATCTGAAGGAGCGTCTCCACCCCCATCATTCAGTCCGGACACTGAGGTCCAGCTCCGAGGGCCTTCTGGTGGCTCCCTCACTATGAGGAGGGAACCAGGGGAACCAGGCAGAGGGCCTTCGTGGTAGTGGCGCCCTCCCTGGGGAACACCCTCCCATCAGATGTCAAGGAAATAAATAAATATCTGACTTTTAGAAGACATCTGAAGGCAGCCCTGTTTAGGGAAGTTTTTAATGGTTGATGTTTTATCATGTTTTTAATATTCTTTTGGGAGCTGCCCAGTGTGGCTGGGGAAACTCAGCCAGATGAGATGGGTATGTATGTATGTATGTATGTATGTATGTATAAATATGTTGTTGTTGTTGTTCCCACCCAAATGATGCCAGAATAAAGGTAAAGGGGTAAAGGGACCCCTGACCATTAGGTCCAGTCGTGACCGACTCTGGGGTTGAAGCACTCATCTCGCTTTATTGGCCGAAGGAGCGGTGTACAGCTTCCGGGTCATGTGGCCAGCATGACTAAACCGCTTCTGGTGAACCAGAGCAGCGCACGGAAACGCCATTTACCTTCCTGCCGGAGCGGTACCTATTTAGCTACTTGCACTTTGACGTGCTTTCAAACTGCTAGGTTGGCAGGAGCAGGGACTGAGCAATGGGAGCTCACCCCGTCACGGGGATTCGAACTGCTGACCTTCTGATCGGCAAGTCCTAGGCTTTGTGGTTTAACCCACAGCACCAGAATACAGCCTTGTAAATAAGAGTAATGGGGGCTGTCAGGAGATGGATGAGGAACCTGTTGATTTTTATGCTGGGTCTCAAGGAGAGAGCTTGCCCCCCCCCCAGCCATCTTGGTTTTGATGGTGGGCATAGAGGGACAAGGACAAGCCTCTCCACCCCTCCTTTACCGGCTCACTCATGTAGCTGCATAGAACTCCTAATGACCCTGGGAACCTGTAGCCCTCCAATGTTGTTGGACCATAGTTCCTCTGACCCCTGACTGTGCTGGTTGGAACTGATGGGAGATGGAGACCATCAACAGCTGGAGAGTCACTGCTTCCCCATCCTGGGGTACCAGGTGAATGTTACAATACAAGGCTGCCATAATATATGTAAGTCTTTAAAGCTCCACAAAATACCTTGTTTTTGCTTGTGGAGATGAACATTGCTACCTGCCTTATTGGCTGGGGTCGGAGAACCCTCCAAAAGTCGCCAGAGGGCAACTGCCATCTTCCCTGATCATTGGCCAGGCTGGTTGGGGCTGATGGGAACTGGAGTCAAACAACATCTCACAAGGCCAAAGGTTTCATGTAAAAAAAGGTAAGATATTTTGATACCACTTCTGTGGGGTTTGTTGGGTACACAGTGCCAGATAAACACCTTCAACCCAGGTTTTTACCTAAATAGCCACTGTTGCTATACCTGCCCTTCTTCAGGGCATAATTAATTTCTGCTTGGGAGTTCAGGATTTGGCAGACTCTGGAAACTTTTTAAAAACGTGAAGTATAAAAAAGCGAGCAGTATATAGGCATTAGAAGGGTGGGACAGAGCACCCTCTAGAATTAACAAATACTGGAAGTAATTTGCAACGTTCATGATTGCATGGCATCTGTGGACAACATTCAGGCTTTGCACCTAGAAAAAATATACCAGAGGTTGCTCAGTTGAACTCTTCTTTGTGACTACAGTTCCATTGTGGAACTGAAGTGGTAGAAGAGTGCCTTAAATATATGGTGTGGACGTGACCTCTATCTACAAATCTAAGGTTGGGCTTACTTGCTTAATGCGCAAACACAGGTTGGGGGGGGGGATACTTAGCTGTATGTGCAAATAAAGCAAATATGGAACCAATATATATCGATTACAGGATCAGACTAGGAACAGCCCCTCAACCCGCAAGGGCCCAATCCTCAGCAATAAAGAGCACATCGGGTAACCACATTCAATCTAACCTACTTCACAGGGTTATTGTGGTGATAAAGGGGGGACGGACACATGTATATTGTCCCACATTCCCTGACGGAAGGGCAGGATAGAAATAGTATCTTATTTAAAAGCTCATCTTCTCTTGTCTTTCACTCCCTACAATCGCCCTTTTTCTTTTGTGGCACCTTACAGGATTCCCTTTCCCCAGCCATCATCAGGAGGGTGTATACTGTACAGTGGTACCTCGGGTTACATACGCTTCAGGTTACAGACTCCACTAACCCAGAAATAGTACCTCGGGTTCAGAACTTTGCTTCAGTATGAGAACAGAAATCGTGCTCCGGCAGCACAGCGGCAGCGGGAGGCCCCATTAGCTAAAGTGGTGCTTCAGGTTAAGAACAGTTTCAGGTTAAGAACAGACCTCCGGAATGAATTATGTACTTAACCCGAGGTACCACTGTATTTACTCGAGTCTAACACACCATTGAATTTGATGCGCAACTCGATTTTCAGAACCTTGAAAACCCCCCAAAAGTTTTTGCTGGTGAATGTAAATATGCCATCAAATCTAATGTGCATCTTAATTTCCGCAACGTAATTAGACAAAAAAAGAGGTGAGCATTAGATTCGAGTAAATACGGTAATTTGTTCTACTTCTCATACAAATACAGAGTTGGAAGGGACACTGAGGATATCTAGTCCAACCCCCCCTGCAAAGCCGGAATGTTGTCCCTTACGGGGATCGAACCTGCAACCTTGGCATTGTCAACACAACACTCTAGCCAATGAGCTATCCACCTCTAGTCATTCTGGGGATCAAGGAGGAGATTCACAGGGCACTGCATGCTCTCTTAGAAATCCTGCTCACATCGCTGTCTAGCAAGGTGTGCTTCCGTAGCGTCCTAACTTCACAGCAGTAAAATTAGAAACAAAAATCATGTGGAATGTGTAGTGCGCATCCATGCCCAAGTAACTCCTGGCCTTTTAAAAGTAATGCCTTGTTGTTGAGCCTGATCAGCATCTTGCAGTCTCCAACTGCATGTTAAAAGTATAGGAAAACAGAATTATAGGGCATTTGGGGAAAGCCGATTAGAATGCAAAAACTGAGGCCCAGATGGCGATCTCCCATTGAAACCGACCCCCTAATTTCATTGGGTTGATTCTTAAGGGTGGACGAGGCACCATAATATTGTTAAGGGATAAAGGGGGGCAATCCTCTCTCATAACATGCTCCGTTCACGGGGGCTAGCAATGTGGCGAGGTTCCTAATCGCAGAAAATTGGATGAGCAGGTAACCCACACTTCTGCCATAAAAGAAGCTTAAAAGAAGCAAAACGTATGCTACCAGACTAATGGAAGGGTGGGGAGGGGAATCTTAATTTCTGTTAAACACACTCCACAGGCTTAAGGCTGGATAAGCTTGTTACTGCCACTGGAAACCCTCAAGCAGAAATCCAAGATGACACTTTAACACGGGTAAAAGATTTAGCTTTTTATTCCTCCTTCTTATGCTTCACATCTGTCTACTGCCAACAGTTATTAGTCAAATACCATAAATGGAGTGGAAATATGGGCCAAACATATTTTTTTGGCAGTAAGGGATAAGGAATGACAAGCTGACTTCCTGGTTTAGGAGTAACTGCTCCCCCAAGTCTCAGGTGAAGGCGCTCTGGCTCCCCCCCCCCCCCGGTTCCCCCTTGCATAAAGCAATTTACCGTGTTTTTCGCTCCATAAGACGCACCTGACCATAAGACACACCTAGTTTTTAGAGGAAAACAAGAAAAAAAATATTCTTAACGAAACAGTAGATGTATGATTTTTGTGGTTCATGCTGTGACCACAGACATGATATGTGATCTGATGATGAATTTGGTGTGACCCAATGCAAAAATCCTAAGGATCCATGTGCTTTTACCTCCCCCCTCCCAGGCAGCCTCCTTTATTGCTAGCGTCCATTATCTCCCTCCTGATTGCTTGCTGATCTGCCGCTCAGTGGCTTCGTTTCAATACCCCCTTCCCTCTTTCTAAAAAAAAAAGCACGATCTGCTTTTTGCCCCTGGGCAATTCGGCTCCAGGGACCACACATTCGCTTCATAAGACGCACAGACTTTCCTCTTACTTTTTAGGAGGAAAAAAGTACTTCTTATGGAGCGAAAAATATGGTATGCATAATGTGCAGTGTGATCCAATACATGGTTACTCAGAATTAAGTCTGACTGTTTTCACAGGATCATACAACTGTTAAGAGTTGGAAGGGGCCCTAAGGGTCATCTAGCCCAACCTTCTGAAATGTAGGAATCACTGCTAAAGAATCCCCCGACAGATGGCGATCCAACCTCAGTTTAATAACCTCTAATGAAGGAGAGTCCACCATCTTCCGAAGGACAATTTCCCAAAGAGTGACAGGTAGCTTGGTCCATTTGCAGTCTGTGTCAATGTCACCTGCGGCCACTCCTAAGTTTATGGTTATTAAGAGTACTGTTAGCTAGAATTAACCAGAAAAGAAAAGATCGCGGAGCTGAAGTGAATAAAAACAAACTTTTAATAATGTACAACAGAAAATTGGACAGCCTCATTCTTATATTAAAACAAAAGATTTCTTTACTATATTACATGTATTTACATTTGCATACTGAGGAGGTAAAGTGTCTAAGTGGCTATTTTACAGTCTTTTTCTAATAAAACATACAAAACCTGAACAAAATATAAAGATCAAGTAGGAATCAGGGGTAGGTGGACGAGAAAGGGGGAAACGGGGGGGGGGGGGGCAGGGAAGAGACAGACAACAGTACCAGAATGATCTATTCTGAAGCCAGTGTGCCACCTGACAAAATCTTAATAGTACCAGCCAGGAACCCACACCTTCCATCTTCTAGATTTGAAAAAAAAGCAGTGAATGAACTATTTTCCATTTGGAGGTTTGACGTCACCAAATTCTTTCATGTCTGCCTTGATGCCAAGATGAAGCTCGTTCCCAAATGGAATTAAGAACTCAAATTCCATCCTGTGACTTACCTGAACTTCAGACCAGTGGACTAAAAACTTCATGGTTGTCTGGCTACAGTTATTGGTTTTCTTCGCTCTCCTAGGTGCCCTTAGTTTATGCCGTCTAAAAAAAGATCTCAGCAGTTATTGTAGCTGCACTGTTGGGTATGTCTTTTATTTGAACTTTTCACATTATTAAGAAGAAAACATGCACAACGGAGTGCAACTGTGTCTGTTTGAATTTTAAGAAGAAACTAGTGGCCCTCCGACTTGCCCACTTCTTTCTGATCTGTGGGGAGTGGGACAGGAACAATAGTCCTTTGAACGTGACATTAGGATTTCTATCCCTATTTATCTTTGTAGCAGGTGAAGTGGGAGCAGGAAAACCTTTCCACCTTCAGACTGCTGCAATTTGCAGTGCTGTAAATTGCAACCCCAGCCAACATCTACCTGTCACTGGTCAGATATATGTTAGAAGAGAGAAATGTGCTAAACGAGCATCTAGCCATGTAATGGCCCAGTGCTTTTTAATGCTCTTTAGCTAGCTGCCTTGCTCCTCTTCTGATAGCACTCCGGAGCACTGAGCAAAAATGTGTTTCTGCTGCAAGAGGCTACCGCGGCCTCTTTGATAAATGCATATTATGATGACTCTAGAAGCCAATCGTTGTGATACAGCCTATCTCTTTTACCTTTCAAGGTGCAGCGCTACACAGTTGGCTTATTCATAAGGACACAACAGAGGTGTGTCTGTGTAGCAGTGGTAAGTTATTGTAAGATATTAATTAGGTGAGTTGTACCCCAATTCAAGCTGCTTTTACATCAGGGACAGTCATCAACATGCCCTTCAGATGTGTAGGCTACAACTCCCATCATTCCTTGGCTATTGGCCATGCTTGCTGGGGATGAAAGGAGGGCATCATGCTGTCTGCCTCTGCTTTACATAGAAGTAGGTTCTCATCACACTTCCAAGTGGTGTGCTTATCACTGCAATGCCATAAGTTTGAGTGTACAACTTGCTTCTTGGGGGAACACTCAGAATGTGCTTAGGCACCATGTTAATTTCATAGCCACACTACAGCTTCCTCAACTCTTCCAGCCACCAAGGCCAAGCAGTTTCAAAGGACAATGGCTCCCTTGTTACTTAAAAAAAAAACCCCAACCAACTAAGGAGAACTTAGCAATGGAATTATGTTACCGCTGCGAGTTGGACACGTGCGTCTTCCAAATTTAAGCCTCCATGATGTACTATCTTCAACTTCCAATGTCAGCAACCAAGTAGTCAATTTTTCATTGATGGGAATACATGATCTAGACAAATGTCGAGGTGCTTTTCATCTTAGAACCAAGTTGTAGAGGTGATTTGGTAAGCTGTGTCCATTTGCTGGAGAGGTGTGGTAGCCTCTGGCTCAAAAGCAATCAGAAACAGAATCACAGAAGGCAGCAGGTTTTACGAGAAGGGCAAACTCCACTTGTCCCTCCGTGAATAAGAGCGCCTGAGATTTTCAAAACACGGCCCTGGAGGAAGCTACAGTTTGCTTCAAACCAAAAGGAGCGTGTAAAACTGACTCCAATACACAACACGACAATGCTTCAACTTTACACACTGACATAGTTGAGAACAAGAGAAGGGGCTGAAGGAGGAAGAGACAGAGACGAACACCTACACACACAGACAGCAAAACACACAATGTTTTATATACGGTACTTAAAAAATGCCCTGTCTCAGAGTGGACATAATGTCTCCTCTCAGAAGTCAGGGCCCACAACTTGAGTAGAAACAGTTCCAGTGTAAAATTGAGCTGTGTGCATTTTTTTTCAGTATTTTTTTTTGTAGTGATTTCTTTAAAAAGAGAATGAGAGGTAATTATCAATTTTACTTCTCTTATAAAGAATAGTAAAAAAAGTTAAAATCCAGACCCTCCCAATTAAATAAGAATTAACAAACAATAGTCAAACCATTCCAGTTAAAAGTTATGGCTTCAGGAGTTATCTACCACAAACACCCAACCCACATACTATGGAGTTTTCAACACATTATTTGCATCATAATACAGTCTTGGGCTGTTCCCAAAGCAAACACGACAGCCAAATCAGTCTTATTACACCCTGATCATTTAACTGAAACAAAATGCATGCAAGTTAATCCATTCCAAACTCTCCCCCCCACCCCATTCCAAGTGACACATAATCACTTCCAGAATACGGGAGACCATATACATATATACACACACACACACACACACACACAAACATATATATATATACACACATACACACACACGTACACTTTTAATAATAAAAAGTTTAGTTTTGCAGTCATCATTCCTTAAGGGATAAATCTTCACAGGAAGCCTCTGAACACACTATTTTGCCACAGATGCTTCATTAGAGAAATGTTTAAAATGCTAGAGTTGTTTCTTGAGAAATAGAACGGCAATGATCCTGAAAGGTCAACCGCTTCCCACAGCCCTACTTTTGCCTGGCTTCCTTTAACCAGGAGGACCAGCACTGATTTCACCTGACACCTATTCCTTCTGCTGATTGGACTGCCTGCTAAGCAACTGTTGCCACCCAGCCCTAACAACACAGGAGGACCATGAAACTAAAAAACACACACACGCAATAAAACCTATTCCCTGCTTTGAAAAGAAGGGAAGGATGGCAGTGAGATAGTTTTGTGTAGCGCCCTGATGGGTCTAAAAATTGGCAGGGAGGATACCCTCGCATCCTTCCCTAGCGAGAGGAAAAAGAGATAACGATGCTCAACGTGTGGGACAAAGAGAGCACGAGCACCTGCACTTTCACACGAGGACGCTCTACATTTGCACATGCACAGGGGCACAAGCGGACACGATAATACCAAAGGGGCACAGGGACACGTACCTTTGCACATGCTCACGCTGCTGAACGCTAGTGGCTGCGGTGGCTTAGGATCTGTCAAACTAGGAAAGGACTAAGAGCTTCACATGACCAGACAAGGGAGCACCCAAATCTTGTGTGCGCATGTGTGTGCATATGTTGGTCCTCAAGCACTTCCCCTAAGCCAGAGGGCTGTCTCCGACAAGCACGTCGCGAGGATTTACAGGGATTTCCATCAGAGAAACAAGATACGGTTGCGGCCAACTTCTCTCTCTATACAACAAGCCCATCCTTACGCTCTCCGGAGGGCATTAGAAAAAAAAAAGATGACTTTCACTCGTGAATCAGGAAGGGAGCCAAGTCTGTGGGTGTCCACTTTCCTCACCTAACCTGCACACCAAGTTGTCCAGCTGATAGGAGCAGGCTGTGTAGAAATACGAGGTAGGCCTTCTCCACCATTCATCAATTCTAGCATGGCAGCTTTTGCGCAGTTTCCTCGGGAAAGGGGCTTGTGGACTAAACTTTCACATCCTCGTGGAGACTGAGATGAGAAAGAGTTTTCTTGATGCGCAACGCTGTTAGTCGTGCTGCTCCATTGGCATACCAGCACTCGCGCATCATTTTCCCCATAACTCGCAAAGACTAAAAACGAGGGGGTGGGGGAGAGAGAGAGAGAGAGAGAAAGAAAGAAAGAAGACATCAGGGATCTCTCAATGGCATATTCAATGCAATGTCTCTTTCAGTCTACATAGGACTCGTTGCATATGCTGTATGGGTATGTTTTATTTCGCTACAGACAGCATAGCATACGAAGATCGATCCATGCACAGACATGGCCTTTCCAATTCCCTTCAAGTGGAGCATTTCTCTATCCCTGAGAGCAGGGTTTTCCAGTCACCATGTGGCCATCACACAGGTAGTACCACCTGCATAAACTGGCTTGTTTACCGACACTATCCACTAGATTAAGGAGAGGAGCTACCGTATTTTTCGCTCCATAGGGCGCACTGGACCATAAGGCGCACCTAGTTTTAAGGGAGGGAAATAAAGGAAAAAATGTTTCTTTCCCCCCTAGCCCCAAAGAGCAAAGAAGCCAAGACAGCGAGCAGGATCCATCCCGCTGGCTGTCTTGGCTTCCTCTTTAGCCGTGCGCAAACTCTCCAGCCGGGAGAGGCTGCGCGCGGCTTCGTTTTTAGCCGCGGGGCTGGGGCGGGGGAAGCCCGAGCTTCCCCTGACCCCAGCCCCCAGAACAGGTCCGGGAGTGGTAGCAAGGTTGTGTGCTGCCTTGCCGCCGCTCCCGGAGCTTGCGGGCGCACTCCTAGGGCTTGCGGATAGCTGCCTGAAGCCCGGGGAGCGCATCAGGAGTTGGCGCTGCACTCCCTGGGCTTCAGGCTGCTATCCGCAAGCCTTGAGAGCGCGATGGGAACTCCTGCTGCGCTCCGAAGGCTTGCGGATAGCTGCCTGAAGCCTGGAGAGCGAGAGGGGTCGGTGCGCACCGACCCCTCTCGCTCTCCAGGCTTCAGCGAAAGCAACGAAAAGCCTCCGGAGCGCAGAGGGAGCGCTCCCTCTGTGCTTTGGAGGCTTCCCATCGCTATCGCTGAAGCCAAGGAGCCTGCATTCGCTCCATAGGACGCACACGCATTTCCCCTTCCTTTTTGGAGGGGAAAAAGTGCGTCCTATAGAATGAAAAAATACGGTAGATCTTGCAAAGGGGTTCTCAAGACCAGACAACCATCCAATTGCAAAATGCACAGCAAGACCAGACAAAGCACTGCACAAGTGTCTTCAAAACTCTTTTTTTTTCGCTTGGTCAGATTTTTACCTGCCCCACATCTGATCTCAGGTGTAGGGCAGGAGGGCATGGCTTGGCTGAAATGGCTAAGAATAAGAATAAGCCTAATGGTTTACTCCCAGACACATTAAATGCTCAGCAATAAACCAAATTCCTATTAGATTTAATTCCAATAATTATTATCAAT
Organism: Podarcis raffonei; assembly: GCF_027172205.1. NCBI lineage: Eukaryota > Metazoa > Chordata > Lepidosauria > Squamata > Lacertidae > Podarcis > Podarcis raffonei. The sequence continues at coordinate 15,361,369 of NC_070603.1, forward strand.
ATCAATAAAAACAATACACACGGCCAACATGGAGAACAATTTTCTAAGTGTGTCTTCAACCTGCGTCAATCAGCCTAGATCAAATGGGTGTACAGTGGTACCTCAGGTTACAGACTCCGCTAACCCAGAAATAGTGCTTCAGGTTAAGAACTTTGCTTCAGGATGAGAACAGAAATTGTGCTCCGGCGGCATGGTGGCAGCGGGAGGTCCCATTAGCTAAAGTGGTGCTTCAGGTTAAGAACAGTTTCAGGTTAAGAACGGACCTCTGAAACGAATTAAGTACTCAACCTGAGGTACCACTGTATGGTCATTCAAGTGTTCTAACACACACCATATCTCAGATTAGTGTGGTGCTGGACCATTTCAAAAGAACCATTTGAAATTGCATGCTAAAAACAGGGTGCTTGGTTGACCATTAAGAGAACTGTTATACAGTGGTACCTCGGGTTAAGTACCGTATTTTTCGCTCCATAGGGCGCACTGGACCATAGGGGGGGGGGAATAAAGCATTTTTTTTTATTCCCCCCCCCCAGCCCCAAAGAGCAAAGAAGCCAAGACAGCTGTCTTGACTTCCTCTTTAGCCACGCGCAACCTCTCCAGCCGGAGAAGCTGCGCGCGGCTGGGGCGGGGGAAGCCAAAGCTTCCCCCGAAACCAGCCCCCAAAACAGGCTGCTTTCCGCAAGCCTTCTGAGCCCGGCAGGAACTCCCGCCACGCTCAGAAGGCTTGCGCAGAACAGGCAGCTATCCGCAAGCCTTCTGAGCCCGGCAGGAACTCCCGCTGGGCTCAGAAGGCTTGCGGATAGCTGCCTGAAGCCCGGGGAGAGCAGTGGCAGTTGGCGCTGCGCTCCCTGGGCTTCAGGCTGCTATCTGCAAGCCTTCGGAGCGCTCCGAAGACTTGTGGATAGCTGCCTGAAGCCTGGAGAGCGAGAGGGGTCGGTGCGCACAGACCCCTCTCGCTCTCCAGGCTTCAGCGAAAGCCTGCATTCGCTCCATAGGACGCACACACATTTCCCCTTCATTTTGGAGGGGGAAAAGTGCATCCTATAGAGCGAAAAATACGGTACTTAATTCGTTCCGGAGGTCCGTACTTAACCTGAAACTGTTCTTAACATGACACACCTCCTGCTGGTGCTGCGCCGCCGGAGGAGCACAATTTCTGTTCTCATCCTGAAGCAACGTTCTTAACCTGAAGCACTATTTCTGGGTTAGCGGAGGCTGTAACCTGAAGCGTATGTAACCTGAAGCGTATGTAAGCCGAGGTACCACTGTACTGTGTTCACTCCATCATCTGGACCATAAATCACTGACCTGTTTCACACGTTGTTTTTAATCATAGTGAAAATAAATTATGCTATAATGTGAAATAGCAGGCACTTCCACAAGGCGTGGTCTGGCTTGTCGTGTTGTCCGCTTGTGGTTTCTAATGGTTTAATGTGACGTGCGAACCAGGCCACTGACTGCAAATCAACTCCTTGGTCTCTCAGAGGAAGCAGAAGTTGCACTTTCAGAATCCCAAAAGATGATACTGGTCTCACATAGTTAGCCACCTCCTTTTAGCACACTGAAATCCTGCCTTCTATAGGTAGTTTTGGTTCTCCATTACAAGAGCATTCAGGCTGCCATAAAAAGCTTGCACAGGCCTTGCTCACAAGAGTTATGAGAACAGAGGGCTAGTGTTTCCCTTTCTGCCCTAGCTAATGCGGCAAATTATTAGTATTAATATTGTCGGTACCTCTTGTTCAAGAAGCGTCAAGTTGTTATAGTCTTTGTCACAGTCTAACTGTACCTCGTAACTCTGCCACCAGTTGGGAACATTAGGCCGTTGCTTCTGGTCACATACAACCTTCCGCATTTCTTCTATGGAGGGGTCAGACGGTACAAGGTCATAGTATGGCAGCTGATATTCTTCATGAGTACCTAAATGATTGAGGATGGGGAGAGAGAGAAAAGCTAGTCACACGCCCCAAACAAGAAATTATACAAAACAGAACTATATTAATACACTGTTGCATCCGTGTGTGTGTGTGTGTGTGTGTGTGTGTGTAATCTTCAACAAACTCAATCAGAAATTAGAGAAAAGTTTAATGACATCACATACATTAAAATTCCTACACAATTAATTGAAAAAGCACTGCTGTACCCACAACTGTATCCTATCTTACATTCAATTTGACCGGAGTTTTCCTCCATTCACGTTCAATCTGTCTCCCAGCTTCTTTCCTTGCTGAAAGGCTCTGGAGTATACAAAGAAGCCAAGCGGGAAAGGGTGCTCAGGGGCAATTGTGTCAATGGCCCGAGCTGTGCGGATGTTCCACAAGTTGGCCAGGGTTTTGACAGCAGCGGCAGCCGTACCTCCCCCACCATTTCTCTATTTCCAGCACAAATCTGAAATATTTTTAGGACACAATCCAAGCACTTTGCAGAGCTGCGAGGCAACCACCACATCTGCAGTCCTGTTGCTCGTGGCAGGTGAGGACCAGCAAGTTTCCTGCAATCAGGACAGAGTTGAGGACAATGCTACCAATGACAGTGAGACCAGCTTGATTCCTCCACTCCCTGGAATGCCCTGTTTTGGAGCCTTCCACAGGCAATGCTGCTGATGGCACTTGGTGTCCACCTTAAAGGGGTACAGGCATGACGTTTGTGTATCACATGCCTGTTTACTCCCAGCACAGTCTGCTGGGAACTTCCGTTGTATGTTGCTATTGCTATGCGCCTGTTTTCCTGGACACGGAGGCAAGCAGTCATGTTTTCCTTTGTTCCTGAACTACCGTATTCTTTGCTCTATAAGACTCACTTTTTCCCTCCTAAAAAGTAGGGAAAATGTGTGTGCGTCTTATGGAGCGAATGCAGGCTGCGCAGCTATCCCAGAAGCCAGAACAGCAAGAGGGATTGCTGCTTTCACCACGCAGCGATCCCTCTTGCTGTTCTGGCTTCTGAGATTCAGAATAATTTTTTTCTTGTTTTCCTCCTCCAAAAACTAGGTGCATCCTGTGGTCTGGTGAGTCTTATAGAGCAAAAAATGTGGTACGTTGAATAAAGCTGTAAATATGCTCTCTCTGTCTCCATCGTCCGTTGTGGATGATTTATACACCCTGCTGACAGAGTGTGCACAGGTCTCGGAACGTACCTGAGGCTCATGTCGCTAATTGACTGATGCTGTTCCACAGGAGACCGGTGATCGTCCGGAGCCAGCTGGGGGCCTGCCTGATGCCCCCGTCTCCCTGGCAGTATCCCAACAACAGGCATATGGAAAGGGAAGTGCTGTACCAGCAGAGTGACATGTGTCACTCTGTTGGTGGCTGTCGGCGGGTGGACAGCACAGCTGGGGAAGCTGAGCAGAGGGATACCTCTGCCACATCCAGCATACCCGCCCTGCAGCCCAGAGTGAGGTGTTAAATTACTCTGCCCCTCGCTCACATGGGTTGATTTTGCATATTGTTTCCACTCAGCTCAAGTCCCAGGCTTTCCCTGTTCTTTCTCATCTCCTACTAAAGGTAAAGGGACCCCTGACCCTTAGGTCCAGTCGTGACCGACTCTGGGGTTGCGGCGCTCATCTCGCTTTATTGGCCGAGGGAGCCGGTGTACAGCTTCCGGGTCATGTGGCCAGCATGACTAAGCCGCTTCTGGCGAACGACAGCAGAGCACGGAAACGCCGTTTACCTTCCCGCTGGAGTGGAACCTATTTATCTACTTGCACTTTGACGTGCTTTTGAACTGCTAGGCTGGCAGGAGCAGGGACCGAGCAACGGAAGCTCACCCCATCGCGGGGATTCGAACCGCCGACCTTCTGATCGGAAAGTCCTAGGCTCTGTGGTTTAACCCACAGCGCCACCCGCGTCCCTTCCTCTCCTATTAAGACACCCAATAATTGGAGAAGCAATCAGCTTTCCTCAGTCCATGACAAAGAATACAACGGGGGGGGGGGATTAAATTAAAATGCCCACTACTTCACCATCAAAATAACACACCAGCATATTCTTGAAACTTTACTGAAACAAAATATGCCAATATGTGAATTACCAAACATGCAAATGTGAACTCAGATTAGGTCAGGTGATGTTGATTAATACTTCAGGTTAATGACTCAGTGCATCCAAGAAAACAGGAACAACCATTTTAAAAGTCATCTAGAACAGAGACTCCACCTACCAAAGACATGTCAATAATCCCCACCAAACCCATTAGTGAGAGTCTGATTAAAATGCTGAGTCAATGGGAACAACATGATCTTCTGAATCAGCAAGACTACTTCCTTCTCCAAACAAGACGGGCAGAGCTCCCATGCTCCTCCTAATTACATCTCTAGTCTACATCCTTTAAAAAAATTCTGTGCATTTGGATGGCACTGTTTTATTGCAACATTTGGAGCAGGCAGAAACCCTCTTAATTTCTATGCAAAGAAAAGAAAAAGAAAGCCATTACCTCCCGAGTTGCATCTCCGAGCAATTTCCCAATAAACTAGTCCCAGGGCATAGATATCAGCACATTTAAATGAATCGAAATGCTTCATGTTAATTGTTTCATCAAGAACCTCGGGAGCCATGTAGCTGAATCAAAATAAGAACAAATCACATTAATTACTATGACATCTATTGTGCCTAAAATCTAATACTATTATGGTATCTGAGAGTAATATAGAAGTATCAATTGCTGTAACTATGGCTCAAGAACCACAATTTTCATGGCAGGCCCCTTGTTTGAAAGCCCATTCAACTTAACCGCACATTCTGACAGAATTTTTTTTTCTAAAAAAAATTATTATTGCCTTTATGTTAAAAAAAACAACCCTCAAGATGACATGAGCAGCAGGGGGCGGAACTTAATGTTCAGTTCATATTTTGTTGTGTGTGTGTGTGTGTGTGTGTGTGTGTGTGTGTGTGTGTGTGTGTATGCATGCTCATGTCCTCTTGAGGGGTGGGTGGGTGTGTACATGAATGAAATGATGTGAGAAGCCATGTCCAGCACTTTCCAACAATTTCAAAATGATGCCCATTGTTTCTGCCACCTCGCAAAAATGCTTGAGAGACTACTCATGTCTAAAAAAAATTTAAAAAGCTGTTGAAACAACTGAGAATAATAGTTGAAGTAAAATGCATGAAACACTATTGTAAGTCATCCCCAATTGCTTGAGAGTATTTTGTGTGTGTGTGTGTGTGTGTGTGTGTGTGTGTGTGTGTGTGTGTATGGGGGGGTGATCACAGATAAAAACGCAGTGCAAATTCTGCTCTTCTGAGTATGGGATTCAACTAGTCAAATGTCTAAGCCTAATGTTGCATGTAGGCAAAACAAACCAGTTAGCATTTGGCAAGCGTCTGATCTAGGAGAAAAGCAGAGGGAATATAAACCAGGGTTTGTCAGCAGCTAGGCTAGGCTAGGGCTGGGTGATACATCAATAAATTGTCCAAAACTGGATTGAAACCCATATCTGTTTCATAATTTTTGACCTGGCAATATATCACAAATCATGATGTATGCATGTGTGTGTGCGCACACGCTGTGCAAAAAACACAATGTGGGAAAAACCGTGAAGCCAGCCAATGCCTGTAATTTCACACATTGTGACATATCAGTATATTGCAATGCTAAGCTGGTGATATCACGAAGCTGAAAACCAGATATTGGTCAGCCCTAGCCTGAGCCAATCCTCTCTCCCCAACCACAAGTAAAAATTTTTGGCCAAAGACACAGCAATTTAGGCAGCAGTGGGGGAGGGGACTCAAGTAAAACAGAACTGGGATGGGCAGAGAAGTTTAAATTTCTCCCTGGTCTCCACCATTCAATGAGCAGGGAGGGAGTGAAAGCCTCACTTCACAGCTCATCTACGTTGATCAGCTGAGGGCTATGTGTCCCTCACCTCCGTATCTCATGTGTGTGAATTCTGCATGCCCGATTTGTGTGTGTGAGAGAGCATGGGATGACCACATTCGCCATTGGTATGCTGCCCCTTGGCGGTTGGACAAGGGTCAATGTAGCCATTTGGCCAAAAATGGTCAGGCAGCCCTGCTATAGATGAAGCAACTGCAACAGCTTTTGGTCGTATTTTTGGCTCATCACCAAAAGCAGTCAACACTGAACCCCTGATCAGCTGAGCCACCATTTTCTTACCGCTTTGTTCCAACCCTCTGATTGGGGGCTATGTCAATTGTATCAGTAACGGCGTCATGGCGGACAGCCAGACCCAAGTCGGCAATGGCACAAGTTCCAGTCTTCTTCACCAGTATATTCTTGGATTTCAAGTCCCGGTGAGCAATCCCAGGTTTTCCTAGTAAAACGCAATGAAAGAGAATCCTACAATTGTCCTTCGATGGAATGATAAAATTATTTGCCAACAATAAAGTCTAAAAAGGAGCAGACAGCACCACAAAAGCCGCAAAGCTCAGTCAGTGTTAAAACTACAAAGTACAAAGTTTTAACTATGAAGGAAATAAACAAGATCTCTTATCAGACTCAGTGCAAGAGCCAGCCAAACTGCTCCTAGATAGGATAGCAGCCTTGTGCAGATATACATTGTTAAAATGATAGTTTAGCAGATATGAACAAGCACTGGAACGGTAACTCCTTGGGAAACCAATCCTGATCATCTCAAACTGCAGTTCCTCATGATTTCTAATGTAGGGAATTGTGGTTTATACAGGTTGCTTACTTGTTTTACCCTAAATTCTACTAGTCTCATTGCCAGCCGACTTAAACTTCCTTCCTGCTTTCATCTAAAGAATGAGCTACTTCGTCTTCCTCAGTTTATGCTGGTCTTAAGAGAAGCCCTGACATTTCCTAAACGACCTCTGTAAAATGTGCATCTGTCAAACCTGTTTCTTACCTTGGGTTCCCACAATTTCCATGTGCAGGTGTGCTAGTCCACTGGCAGCGGACAGAGCCAATTTAATCATCCCCTCGATGGTTACAGTGTATCGGTTGAGGTAATCAAACAGAGAGCCATACTCATGGTAATCGGAGACCAACCACAATTGAGTCCAAGTGCCATTATCTGTTGGCAAGGCAAGCGGGAGAAGGGCACATCAAAAGGGTGAAGAAAAACGGCAGCCATACTTTTGCGCTAGAATTCATTGAAGAGCAGCAGGTAGCATATACAACAAAAGGCGGAACAGTTGAGAAAAATCTGTTCACTGTATAAAATAACAGAATTGTAGAGTTGGAAAGGACCATCTAGTCCAACCCCCTGCAATACAGGAATATGCAGTTGAAACCTGCAACCTTGGCGTTACCAGCACCACGCTCTAACAGAGCTATCTGGCGTGAATATGTTTGTAGACATTTACTATGGGGTCTACTAGGTCAAGTTCAAGGCTGCTGTGCTAGTAGTATACAAAGCCCTGAATCATTCAGTCCCACAATGCCTTACTTTGTACACTCTATAAGTTGATCACCAATATCAGTTTCAACAATTTTTTATTGGTTTTTACACTATTTTCCAGCATAACATCCTTTTAAAAATCATTTCAAAATTTTTGGCTATCATAGCCTAAGACTTCCTTCAACCTTGATTGATGGTTTTCTAAAGTCTTTCTAATTATGCATTTTGTTACTATAATTATTGCTATAAACTCAAATTTCTAATACATCTATTCTTAATTCTTTTCACAATAATTTATAAATTACTCCTTACAAAACTTCTTTTAAACCTACAAGCGACGTCAATTGATTACAACTGCTTTCCAAATATATCGAAAACTTCTTCCATTCCTTTAGGAAAGTCTGGTCCTGCTGGTTCCGAATTTTCCCTGTTTGTCCCGCCATCTCAGCATAGTTGATCAGTTTCTCTTGCCACTCTTCTTTAGTAGTTGATCACTGATATCACTGGGAGGAGCACCATTGGTGACTATTTACAGGCCCCAAGCATCACTCATCTTCAATGAGGAGTTATGCCTACAGTGTCATAGGTCCAACTCTATGGAATTCCCTCCCACAAGAAATTGTATAGGAACCATCTCTACTGAATTTCAGACACTTGGCCAAAACCGCTTTATTCCAGCCCTTTAAATTCTTGAGGTTTTATATTTTGGAGGATTAAATTTTGGCGCCAGTATGACATAGCAGTTAGCATATCAGACTAGGGCCTGGGAGACCAGGGTTTGAATCCCAACTGGGCCATGAAGCTCTTTGGGTGACCTGGGGCCAGTCACTGCCTCTCAGCCTAACCTACCTCACAGGGTTGTTGTGGGGGTTAAATGAGCAGGCAAACTCATTGGAGAAAAAGGTGGGATAGAAATCATTTATGTCTAAGTTTTGTATATTTTATTGCTGTATAGTGGTACCTCGGGTTACATACGCTTCAGGTTACAGACTCTGCCAACCCAGAAATAGTACCTCGGGTTAAGAACTTTGCTTCAGGATGAGAACAGAAATTACGCAGCGGCCGCGCAGCAGCAGCAGCAGGAGGCCCCATTAGCTAAAGTGGTGCTTCAGGTTAAGAACAGTTTCAGGTTAAGAACGGACCTCCGGAATGAATTAAGTACTTAACCCGAGGTACCACTGTATGGATACTTGGAGACTTTACATGGTGAAAAGCTGGATTTTTTTAAATAAATAAATAAATAATAAAATAAACATTGTCTAATACCCTAACCCTACTTCACATTCATCACCTTGCCCCTGTTTAGGACACGTAGCAGTTTCTAACAGCCGTATGAACTTTATGGTGTCTGGATCTCGATATGGGCCCCACAACCTTCTAGGAAGTAGCAAACTGCCAGACCAGATCTGTCGCCAATAAGCCCTACAGACATGAGACAAACTGGAACTGCTGCGAGCGGCACACCCCAACAGGACTGGTCCTCGCACACTTCGCCCCAACAAAAAGGGAGGAACAACAGAAATTCTCCCTGTCACTACTGATGGTCATGATTTCTAGCAAAGGCAGTAGAGAACGATTCCTGGGAGACTAAGGAGAGGGTAGGGCTGGGCGATATATCACCCGAAACCAGTTTGAAGTCCATATGATACCGGTTTCATACTTTTTGACCTGGAAATATATTGTGAATCATGATGTATGTTAGGGTTGGGTGATGTATTGTCCAAAATGGGTTCAAAGTCCATATCGTGATATTGGTTTCCTAATTTTTGACCTGGCAATATATCACAAATCATTGTGTGTATGTGTGTGTTCCATGCAAAAATCACAATGTGGGAAAACCGTGAAGCCAGCCAATGCCTCTACATAGCTCCATTCATATTCCAGACGCTGTGATATATAGGTATATCGCGATGTTTATAACAATGTTGAAAACCAGATATCGCCCAGCCCTAGGAAAGGGACGGATCCCTGAAGCTGCCTGACTTGGCTGTCAAGAGAAGGCAGTGTGTGATAAATCACACACAACATTCTTTTACTCCTGCAGTATAAACCGCTCCAAAGAGAAGCACATTGTTGTGGCATTACAGGAGCAAACGACTGGTGTCCCCAAAGGCCAAGCACACACAACACTGCACACACTTGAAAGCAACTCATTTTATACCAGCCCTCTTTGGCATCATCAGACAATGAATACTCTTTAATAGCTACTAATAAGAGCAACTGTTAACCTTCGTTTCCTGTTAAGATTATCAATTTTGCATGAGAGGCGCAGGATCAGGTCTATAATGCAAGAGCTGTTTCTCAAAACTGGCAATATCCAAGCTGGTACAGAGACATGAATTTTAAAAAGCGCACTAAGCTTAAGTGATTTCTATAGCAGCAGAAGCATCTGTGATGGGCTGGGTATGTTTTCCAGGTTGAGAAACTGAACAGCTTGGACAGAAACGGAGGAAGTCAGATGACTTTGCAGTGAATGAAGTCCTAGGACTTACTTAGCCCCAAGCCACCCCAAGGGAGGTTTTGCTTGAACACTCTCACAGAAAAACTAATAAATGAGCCAGTCACAAAACTAGAAGCTGGTGAAAGTCAAAAAGCAGGAGCCCTCACAGTGTGTGAGGTTAATCGTTTCTGAAGGCCTGGGAAAAGTTACTTGTACACTGGTCTGCAATAAAATCAGTTTTGAGAAGGGAGTTATTTGAACTAGCTGAATTTGAAAAACCTTTTGAAGGGGGAATGTGACATGTTGCTTGGGAAGTGTGCCAGTGTAATACATCTGAACTCTGCACATATTCAAATCACACCAATGTGACCAATTCCGCTTTGTTACGACAGTTAGCAATCAGAAGCCAAAGGCTGTGACTGTTGCACATCTGAAAGAGGGAGAGGGATGGTTCTGGTTGCTCTACGCTTGAACCACCACCAGCCAAATGCAAAGCTGCCCCTGTCACGGACAGACATAGGCAAAGTGATACTCAGAGTTCTGCTAGTCACTGCTGCAGTTTCCTGTGCTCAACTTAGAGCAGGGGTAAGAAAACAGTGGCCCTCCAGTTGCTGTCAGACTCAGTTGGCATGGCCATTGGTCATGGTTGAGGCAAATTGTAGTCCAGAAACATCTGGAGGGCCAGAGGTTCCCCACACCTGGGTTTAGAGTTAACTCACCCAAGGTTGAGCTTTCTTTCCTCCCATTGTGATATCTGGTTAGCTCAAATTGATTTTTCACATTCAATACTTTGAGTGCTTCATGATGACTCCCTTGAATTTTCCAGGTGAAGACCCTGAGAGTGGCCCTGTGCCTCTTATCATTGATCAGAAAGGAAGATTAAACCAGGTGGAGTGTCTATTATTGTATCATTGTGATATGGGGAGCAGGGAGAGGAGGGGAGAACTGCCCCAGCTGAATTTTGTCTTATGGAAGCCTTAAGATACAGAAAGACAACAGTATGCCTCCCTTGCCCATAATCCTTTAGCTTTCTAGTTTCTTTGCCTTTCTTCCTCTGCCAGAGTCAGTGTGAGGTTTTAGCCCTATCGAAACTGGCCTCTCACCAAAAACAGTAAAAAAATAATTGTGCTGTGTTGCTGCTTTGTCTCTCAGCACTTAAGGCATTCACAAACATTTCAGGATGACACATCAGCGCAGTCAACAGACACAGAGGCTTCAACATCGCCATGAAACTATAATGTAGACTGCAGATAGCACAAAGCAATATTTTAAAATACAATCTGTAACTCTGGTTTGTTTACTGGAATGCAGAAGCAGCACGATACCTTTGTTGTCTGCAGCGATAAACCCCAAAATATTCTCATGGCGCAGCATGACAGTTTGGTAGATCTCGGCTTCTCTGAACCAGGATCTCTCTTCCCGCGAAGAAAAGATTTTCACAGCTACATCGCCGCCACGCCACCGGCCACGCCACACTTCCCCAAAACGACCTTTGCCGATTATTTCCTGCAGGACAATTGTCCGAGCCACAGTGCGCTGGACAAAGAGCGGCAAACCTGCCGGCAAAAAGTTAAATTAGAGATAGGGAAGACAGGGCCAGTATAAAGAAGAAAGTTCGATTACGACATATTCAAGAGTCCAAATCAAAGATTTCCTACTCTTATTAGGGCCTGATGCAGCAATTATCCTCTAAAGATCCAAAGTGTGGATGTCCTCAACAGAAGCATAGCAGCCACATCACTGAAATAGTCTGAAGTCCTATGTGCATGACTGGCCTTTGCTATTGTGGCTGGCTGACAATGCTCAATATGCAGGAAGAAAGGGTGGAATTCAACAATGTGCTATGCTGAATGTTCTGTCTAATGCCAGGCAGAACAACCCCCCTACTCTCCATCTGTATGCCATTCTGGAGTTTTCCTGACCCCCTCCCCCAAGCCAATTTGGGGGTCACACCTATGGGAAAAACCTGTTGCACAAGTGGAAGCCCTTCCACAGGGCTTCCACTTACAGGGTTTGTTAGTGGAATACTCATGCAGTAAGAAAGGGAAGTGCTGAAAAGGATCCCATAGGACAGGAAGCCAGGGTGGCTTGGATTTAAGTACTCAAGAGCCTCTAAGGCATCATGTGCAAAAGAGAGCAGGTTCCTTCAGCTTTATAACAGATGTGAAGAGGGAATTTCAGCAATTGTCACTTGTCGTGCAGAACCCTGTTTCTTTTGCATCTGACCATGCTATAGGCAATCCATTTATAACTTCAGTGTCCTGTGTGGTGGCTATGAGTAGAAAACTGGCACATTCTCAATTCAGATTCCATTTTAGCAATGGGTAGAACCAGACCGTGTTTGTGGCTTGCCCATCGCTCAACCTCAGTCCTGCAAAATGGGGACACTGACAATCTATCCTATATGTCATTGGCAATTACTGAGATATTGAGAAGCATTTTGAATACTCTAAATGATACTCTAACTTGTGCCAAAGATATGCAGCAGATGTGAATGCAGCTATGCCAGGCCTGATTTGAACTATAATCCACACTGAGAAGGTGATAAGTCACATGGGCACCTGTTGCAGCACATAAGGAAGTGGAGCAAAGGCACATCCTTCCTTTCCTGCCCATTTTTACCCCTGCTGTGCAACAGAAGGGAAAGGAAAATAACTGCTGAGAACTTGACTTTGAGGAAGAAAGCACTCTCTTCTTTAACTTCATAACAAATGCCTACTCCAGGCGAGAACAGCAGCCAATTTAGGGCCACTTGCTACCTGCTTTCAGCACCTATTGTTTAAACTGCAACACTAAGAGGGAGAATGGTTTCAGAATTCCATCATATTGAAGAAAATGATTTAATAATAATAGTAATTTTAGTATTTATACCTCGCCCCTGTGGCTGGGTTTCTCCAGTCACTTTGGGTGGCTTACAGCATATATAAAAACATAATAAGGTGAATATATTAATTTTTTACTAAAATTAGAGCCATATAATATAGCTTAGCAACATTTTTAAAAAACAAAATGTTGCATAAAAAGGAAGGCATTTGTACCTGAGCCAGAGCCAGAGGTAGACAGATCATACACTAGATCTTGAAGGGTTTTGTCCTTGGATAGACACATCTCGCAAGATGGATCTTCCATGTCAAGCCGTTGGCGATTGTGATATACTCGCTGGTGGTGGTGAAAGACAAAAACCACTATGATCAAAATGACGAACACAAGGAACACCGGGCCTGCAATCACAGCCACAAGCTCCACAGGTCCCCAGCCAGAAGGTGTTTCGTCATCTTTCCGATGCCCTTGAGGAGAGACAAAGAACAAACGTTTCACCTTCAAATTCAAAACCAGCATGCATGCAATAATTTTAGATTGTATTTTAAAAGTGCGCAGAAAGGTCTGTGACGACGAAAACCAAAGGTATGGAGCAAAGAGAGATGAAAGATATTGGCAGGAATTTACACTGGTTACATGTGCACCCTTCCTCCATCACAGAGACCATGAGCACCCCCCTTCTTGTTTTCAACCAACTGCAGTTTGTCATTTCATCTGAATTAAAACAAACTGCAGTTAGGAGAAAATGGAAAGTAGGAGAAGGATTTTGCTCATAACACTAAATCAGGGTTCAGCATTATATCTGAGTCAGGTCACTGTAATACTGAAAGAAAGTCTAAATGAATGGGATTTGTGTTTTCATTCTCTAGGTTTTCAGAAGTCTCTGCTCACACTGATATAGACAACTAATGGAATGTTGATGCAAAATAAGAAGACAAGCATTGCTTCAAAGTAACATAAGCTACTTCCATGGACTTCTCCAGCATCTCCTTTATCCCCTCTCAAGAGTTTACTGCTTATTACTCAAATTGACTCCCTTTTTAAAATCCCAGAATCATGAAAATTTGCTCACTTCTATTGAAAGAAAGCTCTCTTAGGCCTTAAGTAACTATATGGCAGGAAGGCACTTCTCAGGTGTGGCTTTTGCTGTTATGATGTTTTATGAAAGGCAGAAACTACTTGCATAAGCAGAAACTTCACTCCAACATGCAGCAATTGTCTACTTAACAGAACATAAAGCTGTTGAGTCCATAGTAGATATGCAGGCTAAGCGTATTAAGCATAACTTCCATAGCTGAGAAAATAGTCCCTCTTTATCTTTCCTAATTATGTAACCCAAATGTTTTGCTTTAAGTTAATTGACACGTAAGTCTTAGACTGCATACACACCATATATTTAAAGCACATGACTTTCCCCAGCAATCCTGGGGAATGAGTTTACCCCTCACAGCGTTACAATTTACAGGAATTTCCAGGGCAAATAATGTGCTTTAAATGTATGGTGTGCAGACAATCTAAGCCAAACCATAGCTTAGTGGAAACACACAAGTGTGGGGTTTCCTGGAGAAAAGATTGCAGCCTGTGTGTTCCTTCCCTCCTGTTGCTGCACTACCCAGATCTAAGCCATGGTTTGGCCAAATGTGTTGTCCAAATCTGGGCTTGTGGTTGGTCTCCTCCATAAGCTATAAACTCAAGAACAAACCTTGTGGTTTGTGTGTAAATTTACATATGCTTTCTAATTACAAAATAAACTTCGGGGACGGACGGACGCACAATTCATGGTTTGTCTGGAGTGAGACAAGCCATGAGTCCAGGTTCAGCAGACACACTAAGTCAAACCATGCTTTAGCTCACATAGGAACCCTCACGCTCATGCATTTGTGCTAAGCCATGGTGTGGTTTAGCATTAGAATTTAAGGCACTGTAAATATGCATTAACCTTAATCCCAAAGTTTTACAAACACATTGCTTTTCTTCTGTGAAGTCTGCCATGCAGACAGGCTCTCTATGATCTGACAGGAACAATGAGTTGCAATGGAACTTGATGTCACGAGGGGGAGCCAAAGGGATTCTCACGTGTACGTGTCACCCTTTGCAAATAAGAAGAGAAGAGCAGCCGGGCAGCCTATCACCCTGTTTCCCAAAGTAGCAAACCAGACACCTATGGTCTGAACTGGTCCTTGCAGGCAAGCTACCTTGGAAACAGTATAGAGCCCTCATGACTACTAAACACCGACAGGTAAATTCATGGACGACAAGGCTACTTCCTTTTTAAAGCCACCCAAGTTGGTGGCCACCACAACATTTTATGGCAGTGAATTCCATAATTTAACTATGTGCTGTGTGCACTTTTTGTTTGTCCCAAATTTCCTACCATTAAGCATCATTGGATGATCCTGCAGTCTAGATTTAAGAAAGAGAAAAAAAACCCTTTTTATCTACTTACTCTACACCAGGGTTTCCCAAACTTGAGTCTCCAGTTGTTGTTGTTTTGTACTACATTTCCCATCATCCCTGACCACTGATCTTGCTAGCTAGGGATGATGGGAGTTGTAGTCCAAAAACAGCTGGAGACCCAAGTTGGGGAAACACTGTTCTACACCATGCACGATTTTATAAACCTCTTATCCTGCAACCCCTTACCTTTAGTCTAAGCTAAAAAGCCCCAAACAATGTAAGCTTTCGTCATATGAGAGTTGTCTAGACCCTTGATCAAAAGCCTGTGAGGCAGCATTCAAGTGAGAGGGTCTAATATACAATCAAGAAATTTCATGCATAATTTAACTCCTGTCTAGGCCCTAAACAGGGTGCTAAAACTTGCATAGCTGTGAATATGCCAAAGGGCAGATAAGGTATTTAAATGAAAATCTAGCAGGATATGTGTGCTCAAACCTGTTTGGCTGTTCCACATAATATCTGCATTTATAACGCTAACTGTTCTGATCCATTCCCTCCCCCCGCCCCCAATTTATATTTTATTATCTTCCGTCAAGAGAACAACACAATAAAAACACAGGATATAATCACAGACGCATATCAAAAGAGCAAAATAAAATTCCAATCAAACTCTGGTATTAAGAAAAAAAAATCTAAACATATTAAATACAATGTCACCAATATGAAACCAAATAAAGAATTCAAAAAAATCCCAGTTAAGAAACTATATCAGGCTCAGGTGCCTTCAGAGTATACAGCTGTAAGAATAAAATATCTACTCTAAGTGTGCACATAAACCTAATTTTTTATTTAAATTACTAATTTAAAAAGAAAATCCCCACCTTTGGTTAATCACTCTCTACTGCAACTGAAAAGCAAAATAAATAAATAAATCAGAAGTTTTTATCTGACTTTCACAAGAAACACTCAAGAAATGAAGTTTTCATTCCCTATGTATTTCTGGTGAAAATCAGATAAAAACTAGGGAGGTGAACCATCGAAGTTTGATTTCTGTCAAAGTTTGAATTAACCTTTTCAAGCCAATATCATAAAGTTTAATAACAGTGTTCCAAGAACATTTATCAGAATCCTGATATTAAAGTCCCAGATGAAAAACAGGTTCTACTATGGTTCTGGCGGGTGGCGCTGTGGGTTAAACCACAGAGCCTAGGACTTGCCAATCAGAAGGTTGGCAGGGTGAGCTCCCGTTACTCAGTCCCTGCTCCTGCCAACCTAGCAGTTCGAAAGCACCTCAAAGTGCAAGTAGATAAATAGGTACCGCTCTGGAGACCTACTGGGCATAAACTTTTTCATTGTTTTGGTGCCAGGCAAAGACACTTGTATTTTCCTAGACATTTGGGAAGAACAAATGACTGGATACCTGTATTATAAATGTTTTTAATACATTTATGTATTTTTATTATTGCATTTTCATTTCGGTGGTAAATCATTTCAGGACATTTTGGAGCAGAAAGTGGTATATAAATTTAATAAACCTAACCAATCAGCTTCTTAATATGGCTGTTGCCCCTCTGATACACAGCTTAAATCAGGGGTCAGCAACTTTTTTCAGCCATGGGCTGATCCACCGTCCCTCAGACCATGTGGTGGGCTGGACTATATTTTGAAAAAAATATATGAACGAATTTCTATGCCCCACAAATAACCCAGAGATGCATTTTAAATAAAAGGACACATTCTACTCATGTAAAAACACCAGGCAGGCCCCACAAATAAACCAGAGATGCATTTTAAATAAAAGGACACATTCTACTCATGTAAAAACACGCTGATTCCCGGACCATCCAAGGCTGGATTGAGAAGGCGATTGGGCCACATCCGCCCCCCGGGCCTTAAGTTGCCTACCCCTGGCATAAATAATTTCCCTTGAGACTGGATTCTGTTGTGGGGCTAATCGCATTTTCCCTCTACTCAAGCTCCAAAATTGTGTCACTAAGAATGTGGTGCTGGATTTCAAAATAGTGCATCTGTTGCTTTTGGCTTTTCTAAAAATGGAATGTGGTTGTACAAGAGTCATGGGCATGTATGTGCAATGCTATTAGTGACAGCAAAACCACCAGCCCACCCCATTTTGTGAACTTTTACTGCATAATTTTCAAAAAACGTATTCCATGGTTGTGTGCTTTCCTACCAAACTCATAAAAAGAGGAAGGATACTAAATCTGCCTGTACCCTTCTATTTCAGAATGCAGTATTGCTCATCTATCAAGCCCAACTTCCAAAGGGGGAAAAAAGTGAGAGTTGCAAAAAAGAGAGTGGTTTTCTCATCCTCTTATGTGGGAAATGGACATTTCCCTTCCCTTCAGCTCACTTACCACTGGGTACCAGAGGATCAATTTTGTTACAGTAGTCTTCATAGCAGCAGTGTGTATTGCGCACATCTTCTGAACTCAGGCAGAAGAAGGGCTTTCCAGCAGGTATCAGCTTGGCTTTAGGGATACAGGTTCGGACATGATGCATCAGTCCATTCACATTTGTTATTGAGACCATGCAGGCTCCGTCTGTTTCACATGTAGTGTTGCCTTGGTTGCATTCGTTGCACTCACACACTAAAGCTGAAGAGACACAGAAAAAGAATGCTCTTGTTAGCAAACTCCCAGCTGAAGCACAACTTGAGGTCCTACTGCCCTGAGATGGGACTCCAGATTGCTCCAAAGTTTCACCAAGATGAACCTGGCTTTAAAGCAGGACTAGTAACATTACAGAACGTTTTGAACACAAATAGGCCAAGACTACATGTCCAACATTTACTGTTATGTTCTCAGATTTCCCATCTGCTAAAATCCATAAAAGAATGACTCATTCAGTTCCTAGTTCCTATAATTCTATATTGCCACCAGGAATAAGACAAGCCTCTCACTCATAGCTACTCTTTATAGAAAACACTCCCATACTTAAGGACTCTTCAGTAAATTCAGTTTGGAGAATCTCTCAAACTGATGCACTTTCCCAATACATGTATGAACTACTGAAAATATATGTGGGCTTAGCTACCTCAATCAGCCAACTGCAAAATAAAGCATTTAGAAAGATATTTTTAAATAAATATCAGTGCTTCAGAATATCCCATGCTGAACACTGACTATCAAGGCATTCTTTTCAGCTAATTTGTTTCTGCTCCGCCAGACTATCTTTAAGTGCAAGAGAAGCAAATCTGCTGAGATACGGGCCCTTTGTTGAGAATTTCAACTAGAATATATATATAGAATATATATATATATATATATATAGAATATATATATAACTAGAAAATATTATATATATATATATCAATGTATTACCATGCAAAACACCTCCCATTAAACAAAACACCCCCACCCCCCCCACTATCAACCCCTGAAAAGGACAGGTTCATTTCCTGTAAGATACTGAACAGCTGGGTTGAATATCAATGACAAAGGCAGGATTCAAACTGCTATCTGCAGCGAAAGACCCAGCATCCTGCCTGTTATTGGGAAACTTTAAATCCATCAATAAGCTTTAGTACAGTACCAAGAAGTTATCTGAAGCAGCAATTCATTCTCTAGAACAATTTTAAAAAATAACTCCAATATACTGTTTACCATGGCAAAGCAGTGGGGAAGTCAAGAAACCAAAAACATCAGCCTGCACCACTTTGGTTAAGTCAACTCAAAAAAGATTCTGGCAGTTAACTGCAAACAGTTAAGTGTGATACCCCAATAAGTATATCACAGTGAGCCAAGGTACAACTGTATTCAAGGCTGTGTCCAGACAGCAGCACTGGGTGAGTGTTCCTCAGCCCCATGGGATTTGTGCTAGGGGGTTCTGCAGGGTAAAATTCTTTCCCCAGTGGTATTTAATATCTATATGAAGCTGTAGGGTGTGGTCATTAGGAGTTCTGGAGCGAGGTATTGCCAGTATGCTGATGTAGTATTCTTCTTCTCTATAACATCTGACTCAGGAGAGGCTGTGAAAGCTTTGGAACAGTGTCTTGGTGGACAGGATGAGGGCCAATAAACTGTGTTTAAATCCTGGAAAGAAGGCGGCTCTTTAGGCAGGTGGTACCCATGTTTGGGAAATTGGCGAGCTACCCATTCTGGATGGGGTTGCACTCCTTGGATACACCTTTGTCATTTGAGGCCCAAGTTTATTCTGTGGCTTTGACCAGTTTCATCTAGTTTGCCAACTACGGCCGTTCCTGGCCAGGGATAGACTGACCACTGTAACCTTGTGGCTAGATTACTGTAATGCGCTCTACGTGGGGCTGCCCTTGGGTCTGGTTCAGCTGCTGCAGAATGCTGCAGCCAGACTGCTGATGCGAGTTTCTGGTCACGAACACGTGACACCATTGTTAAAACAGCTGCACTGGCTGCCCATCTGCTACTGAGCCAGGTTCAAGGTTCTTGTACTGATTTACAAAACCCTGAACAAGATGGTTCCAGGATACCTCAGGGATTTCCAGAACCCTTATATTCCAGCTTGATCACCGAGATCATCTGAAGGAGTGTCTTTGGTCACTCCTGAGCTGGTGAGGCTTGTTTGACAACAGTGAGAAATCAAGCCTTTCATGTCATCAGCCCCATACCCTACCATTAGAGATTCAGAGAGCGCCTTCTGTGCCAACTTTTAAATCCTGCTGAAAACTTTTCTGTTCTGCTGGGCAGTTAAGAGTACATCCCCCACAATGGTCTACTGATGTTTGTTTTTAATTTCTTTTTGCTTTTAACTTGTTTTTAACCTTTTACGATGTTCTCATTTGGTTTTATGTGTTTTTATATTGCTGTAGACTGCTGCGATATTTTTTTTGATAGAGCTGTATATAAATACATTTTATTAATAAATTAATAAGTTGCTGATGACATCTGGATATAGGCTTTCAACATAAACTGTACCACAAACTCCCCCTGCGGCCTAGGGCAAGTCACACTCTCTCAGCTCTCTTCAGTAAAGTGCAGTAGGGACCCACATTGCAGAGTTGTATTAAGGATTGCTGAGATCACAGATGAATTTAGATAATCCTCCAAACAATGGTTTTGAAGAATGGCAATGTGGCACAGGCTTCCACTCTCTTCCTTCCTCCTCACATCCCAATCCCTTTCTCCATTTACAGCTTTTCTCCAGCTGTGACATAGGAATTAGACAAACTACAGCTGCTAGCTTCCAAACTACTTCAAATACACTTACTTCAAACCATGATTTTAGAAGTTAGTGCTACCCTGCTTACCTGATTCAATGTCACAGCAAACTGTGGCTGGAAGAAACTCAAACTGAAGATGGAACTGGCATGCAAGAAAAGGGAATGCATGTCTTCATGTTACCTCCTTACTACTCCAAACTATGGCTTGGATGATTGGGTTATGGTTTCTCAACTGTGACAATGAGAAAAAAGCTCTGAACAATTTTACAGGGCAATCCTACTCAAAGTAAGTCCCATTATGTTCAATGGGTCTTCCACCATATAAGTGTGCAATGTATATAATAAATGCTATTGTTAAACCTCATGTGAGAGCAGACTCATGCTGCAAGGGAAAGATAGAAAAGGGAATGGGAATTTCCAGATGGGAATTGGAAGCCGCCCCCCCCCGTCCTGTTCTCCTGTGCAAATGCACTCCAGGACTTCTTGATCAGTTATTCCCTTAAAACAGGAAACAACCCTGACTTTCGGATTTCAGGGGGTAGAGGATTTACAAAGAACAGGGACACAGAGAATGAACTACAGCCTCCCGCCCAACATTTCTCCCTTATAAATGTTCTCACCTTGCATTCATATATCAGAAAAAGCAAGTTTGAGAACACGCATTTGCCAAGAATGCACATAATTCCATCCTGAATCTCGCAGGTACATGATGACACTTGTTTTCTATGAAGCAACAGCCACTTGCTACACTATGGGATAAAGACTGCATTCTACCCTTTATTCAAATGCAAGGCAGCTGCCAATTTTCGTATCTCAAGCCTCCAAGCAAAAGCTGTTCTTCTCTCAAGGTGGCTGGAAAAGAAAATGCAGCCAAATCCCGAAACAGCAAGGATGAATATAATAATGTCAAGGAGAAGGGTGGGTGCACGTAATGAGCACACCATACTTTCTACAGCTGTCATCAGATCCTGTTTCCCCAGAGGGGATAAAGAGCATGTACGTACCTGCAGTGTGGAGTTCAAGGCAAAAAGTTGGTTGCAACTTTTAAAAAGGAGAAAGGAAAAGCTCTGTGATTAACTATTGCCCGCTCTTAACAACAAACTCCTCCAATCCTTAGGAAGACGTTATCACACTGTCAAGTCAGTTCAGAATACCCTTCAGAGGCAATGAATACATCTGACAACCTAAGCAGGGTCAGGCCCAGGTCAAGCCCTGGAACGGTGGTTCTGAGGAAATATCCAAGATGTTGCAGGAAGTGATGATGTGTATGCAGACAGTCTTCTGTATCAGCACCACAGTGAAAGCTCTAGCCTAGCACACTGGCCTGACAGGCAGAGAGTGACATCTATAGTCTTGGTGAACTTTGTGACTCCCGGGGGGTGGGGGGACTGGCTAAATACCAACCTTCTAATTACTGTATTTTTCGCTTTATAGAACGCACCAGACCATAGGAGGGGGAGAACAGGAAAAAATAAATTTTTCTTGTTCTCCCCCTCTAAAACAAGGTGCGTTCAAGATGCGCACTGACCCCTCTTGCTCTCCAGGCTTCAGTGAAGGCAACACGAAGCCTCTGGAGCGCGGTGGGAGTTCCCTCTGGGCTCCAGAGGCTTCAGGTTCCTTTTGACCTGCTCTTTGGGGCTGGCGGTGGGGGGAAGCGCTGCTTTCCCCCACCGCCAGCCTCGAAGACCAGGTCGGGGAGCAGTGGGAAGGTGGCGAGCCGCCTTCCCGCTGCCCACCAAGCTTGTGGGGCTGGTGGTGGGGGGAAGCGCTGCTTTCCCCCACCGCCAGCCTCAACGATCCTTGAAGCCTTTGGAACGCAGTGCAAGTTCCTCCTGCGCTCCAAAGGCTTCAGGGACAGCCTTTGGAGTCTCCGCAGGGCCCCTGCAGAGGCTTTGCGCAGCCATCCCCAAGCTAGAACAGCGAGACGGAGCACTCCACAGCGCTCCGTCTCGCTGTTCTGGCTTCGGGGACAGCCCTTCTAGCCTCTGCAGGGCAGCGGGGTGAAGGCACCCCGCTGCCCTGCGGACGCTTTGCGCAGCTAACCCCAAGCTAGAAGAGCGAGATGGAGCGCTCCGCAGAGCTCCGTCTCCCTGTTCTGGCTTTGGGCTTAGCCGCACAGCCTGCATTCGCTCTATAGGACGCACACACATTTCCCCTTAATTTTTGGAGGAGGAAAAGTGTGTCCTATAGAGCGAAAAATACAGTACATTAAGGTCTCGCATCTTCACCTTGCAGTTTCAACTGGATGCGGCTTTCTGATTTTCCCTCTCAAACAGGACCAGTAAGCTGCAAGACAGTGGCTGCATTACAAGGTAATGAAGATCCCACTTGAGTAGGATTTTGATTGGGCTAACGTAAGAGTTATGGAAGGTAAGCTATTAAGAAGAATCAGTTGCAAACTAACAGAAAAAGTTAAAAATAAAGTTTTCAATCGTAGTTCACAAGAGATAAACATAGATTAGTACTTCAGCCCTGCTGTCTGGCACAGGCAGATATCCTTTCTATTTTGGGATAGGAAAAAGGAAATTAAAGACAAAAAGACTCTGCTGTTCCAAGATGGAGAGAGATACTATGCATTTGAATTATTTTGAAGGGGAGACCTCATTTTAATATGAAAATTCAAACAACTCAATTAAGGTTGAGACTGTTGATGGTCTTTAGGTTAATCAGTTTTCGGCGGCAGCTGTGCTGCCTTCTCAAAAGCTCTCTGAGAATGCAGCTATGCAAGGCAACAGTAGAAACTTTCACTCCTAAGTTTAGTTAAGAGAAACAATGGGGTTTGGAGTACACTTCCTTTACTATAGAGCCATTAAGTGACTTTGATTCTGATAACAAATGAAAGTCTAACAAATTATTGTTGGTATGAAGTTGGAGACAAGATTAAATTGAAGAGATAAGAAATAAAGGGGCAATTTTCTAGTTCTCTCTTGCTGAGCATCCAGCAAGTGCAAACACAATTTTAAATTCCAAGCAGTGGGGAGTGGAAAGAAAGGAGGGATCTTTTTTATTTTTTGTAATGGCAAAACGACCACCATTAAGAGCAATTCCATTTGGTTTATTTCTGCTTTTGAAGAATATATGCAGTTGTTACTTAAACACCTTAAAGTGACTAACATAAGCTTTAAAAGACCAGCAGATGCATGAAAACAAGCAATCCAGAGTCTACAATTCTGGATTGTCAATATCAGGGCTTTCTATTTTAAGAATACAACCTTTGGGAGCCTGCTTGTATTCTCCCCTTGAAAGGAGTGCAAGAGGACAAAAATGTTGTCATCTCATTTTATAGATCCAATAACTCTGTGAAGTAGCTTTAAGCTACGACAGTGACTTGTCCAACACTTCTGCCATGTAATCAGTGCACTACTAGACTTGTAGCAAGTCTTCTTAATGGGTTAATGCCTGTTAAAGTCCTGGCTCTGCTTGGCATACTAAATAGATGATACAAACATGTCCTGTTCTCTGACACAAAACGTCTAGACCATCCATGCTAAGCATGTACAGCACCCTGAATGGCCATTGGCTGGATTCCGCTGAATGTTTGGTTTTAACTGTGTCTATTCTGTTATATGCATGAATGTACAGAAACATCTGTCAATGTTGGGTAGCATCTGAATGTAATCTGTAGTAACTGGTTTACTGAAACCAGTTTACATGAAAAAAGGCTTCAAATTAGTATTTGTGTGTATCTTGTGTTGTCTACAACAGCACCTGTGTGGGCACAGCACTCCCATATTAGAAACTGCACTAGTTTGGAGAGGAAACGTTAGCTTTTCATACTGCTGTACAAAATAGCCATACAAACAGAAATACCACAAATTAAAAACTGCAATTGTTATCTTTGAAAGCCAGTGATGTGCTATAGGTAGCTAATTTTCTTATATATTACTGAGTCATCTGATAATTAGTAATATCACAGGAGGTTTTACAAATTATCTGGGAGAATGATATATAAACAAACCCAAGACACATACTTCCTTTTCCCAGAGCTACTATAAGGATGTTAGACTTAGGAAAGCAAGAATAAAAATGAGAAACAGATACACCAGGTAGAGAAGAGAACATATTCTTATATTAAGGTGGGGAAACACTTTTGTCCACCCCCCCACTTGCCAATCTGATTCTACTGGAAATCAACAGGACTTGCATTTGGTGCTGAATTTTAACAGCACTGAATTCAAGCCTTGTTGCAAATAAATAATTGAGAGTCCACTCTTAAGCTGTAACATCCCAACTGTTCCTTGGCAGTCGTGGGTTTACCTGTCCTGCAAATCAAAACTACAAAATGCAAATACAAATTTTCAAGGCTGTAGCCACTATTTACAAAACAAAGAAGTTACCCAAACAATACAGATGATTACTTATGAGATCTCTAGAATTTTATCTCATTTCATACTTCTTCAAAATCAGAGTGGAGACTCATTCATAGATTGTACCCATAAATCCCCTTCAGTGCCTTGGTTTTCTCTCTCTTGCTTTCAAGAATGCTGTATTCCTATTTATCTTAAAAACACGATTCAAAATGTTATCATTCGTTTGATAATGTTGGAATGAATACACACATACACAGAGTCACAAAAAACTCTTCAATTTGTTTGATTTTTTCCTAAGTTCTTAATCATTTTCGTTCAAACCTGAATCATATGATAACCGGAGAGTGATGGCTTGGTATAGTTGGCCAAAAATGGTCTTGTGAGTCAAATTAGGTGGTCTGGAGGACCTCATTTGTCATATAAGCTAGAGGTTCCCCACCCTTGTCTTAAATACACCAAAGGCCAGGACTTAGATGTTTTTGTACAAAATGCAAAAATGTGAAGCTTTTCCCCACTCTTCACTTGGGACTGGGCAGGATATCCTCTAAATCAAATACTGTACATCAATTTTTTCTTACATAAGTGGTTGAGCTTTTTTTCCAGCCCAATTGTTCACTGCAATAAAGTTTCCTTGTTGGAAAAGGACTCCCAAGTCCCTTATATTTCTAACCAACAAAAATATACATCAACTTGCTTGCCTGTGTTAAATCACTTGTCCATCAACCACACTGAACTGACTCTCCTCCAATTTACAAAAGCTTCTTTGCCAGAAGTAGTGTTTTACTTGCCAATGTTTACTGCAGGTGGATAGGGACGGCTTAAAGGCCTTCTGCAATTCCTCTTCAATATGCTCTAAGGTTGTGTCCGGCAGCTAACCTTATAACTGATTTAATATTTTAGAAGGGGGGGGGGAATGGGGAGTGAATATACCTCAAGTAAGAGGTACCAACTAGCAGAAGGGTTTGCATAGCTGTCCATATTTTGGATAAGTCTACTCTGGGGTTTAAAGGTACCTTAATTGGCCTTCGGTACGGTTTTATTTTAAATTGTGATACACTTTGTCATTCTCTTTATAAACCATATTTTTTCTGAAATAAAAATTACTATGAAATCCTTGCTTGTCTGCAACACCTTGATAATGCAGCCCTGTTTGCCAAGGTTGGTGATTTCACATGAAACAGGTACGTCAGCCTTAACACCCCAGGGCAGAAGGAAACATTGGGGGGGGGGGAGAGAGACAGAGAGACAGAGAGAGCGATTAGAAAGCAACTTGTGCAGTTCTGGCACTTCAAGTTTTGACTAGCGACGGGAAAAAATTCTCTCCGTGTCAATAAAAGCAAAAGAATAGTTGGTATTATTACGATTATTTCACCTTGGAGAATGTTGCATGTTCAGAATCCAACAGGTACTTAAGAGGCCAGTGGCAAGTTCTTTTCACAGAATGATTGAACGTGCAGCTGGGAATGTTTGGGCAAGCCCAATAAAAGAAATAACTGAACAAAAGCAAAATTCAGACCAGACTTTTTCTAGCAGTTAGCTTGGAAGCAGGGTAGAGACACCATTTATAAAGTGGAACATATAATCCACTTAATTAAAACAAAATTCCTGGGTTGGACACAATAAGGTTCATGTGATCTTTATCTACATCTGTGATAAAATGTCTAAAGATGCACTGAAAGAAAGGTGTAACACAAGCTTGCTGGGAATTGTATTTCTGTCTGTTTGGCATGTCTGTGTCTGACATTCTGCTCCAAGACAGACACAGCCCCAAAAGACGCTGTTTAAACAAGCCTAGCTAAGCTTCAGAGCCTCCGAATAAAAGCTTTGTTCTTGCTCAAGAGATCTATAGAGTATGCATTTCTGCTGAAGGGAACTAGCTGACAGTGATTTCATCAGACCTAACATACATCTTGCGAAGTCACAAGTTCAGTGAGGGACAGAAGGCCCAGCTTAACTTTGCTTCTGCCACAAAGCAAGCTGTAGAACAAATAAAAGGCGGGATTCAACTAAGTTGTTGCGTGTGTGGAACCAAGTCCACTAGCGCAACAGTACACATATCCCACATAGCACTGCATTGAATTTCACCTTGGGGCATCTTCAAACTCAATCAATCTGCACTGAAGGGAGCTTTTCAAAATGAAGACATACTTGGTGAATATATAAACTACCCTTTGGTAGAAAACTATCAGGGATTCATATAGTTTTAAAATAGTAAATAGTAGTAAAATAGCAAAACACCAACACAGAACTGCAATAAAATATCAGAAACAACGCTCCTAGCATATTAATAGCATTTAAACAGAATGGCTAAAACTGGCCCCAAAACCATGATTGAATACCAGGGCAAATTATTATTACAGTGGTGCCTCGCAATACGAAATTAATTCGTTTCGCGAGTCTTTTCGTCTTGCGATGTTTTTCGTCTTGCGAAGCACGGTCCGTCGCAACTGCACCTCTTCAAGCGGCTCTAAGAAAAAAGGGAACAAACTCGCAAGAAGTTTTCGTCTTGCGAAGCAACGCAAAAACCGAAAAACCCTTTCGTCTTGCGCGTTTTTTGTCTTGCGAGGCATTCGTCTTGCGAGGCACCACTGTATTTATTTGGAGTATTTACACCCCTGCATCAAGGCTGGTGTCAAGTGAGCTTCTCTGGGGAAGACATTCCAAATATGAGCCACCATTATTGGAAAAATAATACACATAGCCTATTCCTCGTAACTACCAAACTAATTTCAGAGGGTAGGAGGAAGTGGTCTTTAGATACTTGAATCCAAAGCTCTCTTAACACTGTTATAATCAATACAAACTGAGGAAAGGGCTCAGACTTTGGAAACTGCTCTTAGAAATCCCCTTCTGACTTACACACTAAATGTGCAGAGGTCCTATGGGCTCAAATCACTGGGGTGGGGCTTGCATTTCTGCCCTTGTCCTCATCTGCAGTTTGAGCCTTCATGTGTTTAGTTGAGTATCTGCACCAGCATTCAAAATTCACCATACGCCAAGTGCATTTTGCACCTGGCTATTGGTAACTTGGGACGCGGGTGGCGCTGTGGGTTAAACCACAGAGCCTAGGACCTGCCGATTAGAAGGTTGGCGGTTCGAATCCCCGTGACGGGGTGAGCTCCTGTTGCTCAGTCCCTGCTCCTGCCCACCTGGCAGTTAAAAAGCACGTCAAAGTGCAAGTAGATAAATAGGTACCGCTCCAGCGGGAAGGTAAACGGCGTTTTCGTGCGCTACTCTGGTTCGCCAGAAGCGGATTAGTCATGCTGGCCACATGACCTGGAAGCTGTACGCCGGCTCCCTTGGCCTGTAAACTGAGATGAGCGCCACAACCCCAGAGTCAGCCACGACTGGACCTAATGGTCAGGGGTCCCTTTACCTTTATTGGTAACTTCCAACCAAGTGAAGATGCCTGGGTGCCAGGATGGTGTCTGACATCTCCACCATCTGGAGGTGCATACCTAGGGATTCTTGGGTCTTGACTACTTTTACACTAGCAACACACCCTGTAGAATTTTCTCTTATTATATTTTATTTGCACAATCAGAATGAATTTCAGGAACCAAAAAGTTGTATTGAAAAATAAAACTTTTGAGCCGTCTGGCCCCAAAATGGCAACTAGGCATTCAGTTTTGGCAACTGTACCCCTGGTTTAAGGAGCCATTTGGCACCTAGATTATGAGAGTTTCTAACACTGATCTGCACACGCTTTCCATGTCCAAAAAATATGCTACAGTTCTGTTTCTCTTCAAATTAAGGAAGCAGTGGCACCTTTCTTTTTGTTGGCAGGACAGCTAGGAGTGAAGAGGTAAGATAACTTTTCCTCACAATGCATATACATACATATATAAACATAAAAACAGAATTTAAAACTTTAATGCTACCAATAATAATAAAGCGGCCAGCACAATGAAACAGAAACAGTCCAGTAAGACCATAAATACAGTATCATCAGAATAAATCAGCGCCACGAATTTCTGCATGTTTTCAAAGTCTGCTTTAAAACTGCTAGGAATGGGGCTTATCTGATCTTCAGGTTGGAACAAATGCAGGGCCACCAAGAAAGCCTTCTCCCGCATGCTTGCCAACTTGATAATTCTCAAGAGGTGGGCCTACAAGCACGGCCTCAAAAGCAGGTCTCAATGTGAGAGCGGTCTGGTAGGCAAACAACACTCCAAACTGGGTCCGTGTACTCACTGGTAAATAACACACCTGATCTAATGCAATATTTCCTGATTGCTTGGCAGCAATCACAAAAATAGGAATTTACAATAACTGCAAGAATTTACAAGAACTGCAATGCTTAGTGTGTCCTGTCCCCCCGGCGGAATAGATCCTGTAAGATTGGTATGTCACATCAATCAACTAAGGTCAAATATTCCAAGAAGCTAAGAATCCACTCCTCGTTCAGCATCCCAGACCAAGAATGCTTGTTTATGTGTGGCCTATTTTTTATTGCACCAGAGTGCCATCTGATAGCCAAAGAATTAGGACTCTTTGCTCTGAGCCTTGTAGGAGTCAAACAACACAGAGAAACAGACACATATTTTAAGATTAGTTGGGAGAAGGAAGTAGCAAGTGGAGAACAGTCTTTTAAGAGTGGAAAGGCTTAAACCTCTCTTTCCCACACATCTTTCTGTTGCTTACTATTGCAGAGGAAAATTACCGTATCTTTCGCCCTATAGGACGCACCGTCCCATAAGGCGCACCTAGTTTTTTTGGGGGGAAATAAAGGGGGGAAATTATTTTCCCCCCAGGCGCGGGGCTGGGGCGGGGGAGGGCCGCCCGAGCTCCCCCCGACCCCAGCCCCCAAACAGGCAGCTCTCTGCAAGCCGTGGGAGCCCAGTGCTGGCTCCCGCAGCTTGCGGAGAGGTCCACAAAGCCTGGACGCGCTGAGCTCAGCGCGCACAGGCTTCAGCATGCAGGCAACTCTCCGCAAGCAGCGGGAGCGCTCCCGCTGCTTGCGGAGAGGTCCGCGAAGCCTGGACGTGCTGATCTCAGCACGCGCAGGCTTCAGCATGCAGGCAACTCTCCGCAAGCAGCGGGAGCGCTCCCGCTGCTTGCGGAGAGGTCCGCGAAGCCTGGACGCGCTGAGCTCAGCGCGCGCAGGCTTCAGCATGCAGGCAACTCTCCGCAAACAGCGGGAGCGGTCCCACTGCTTGCGGAGAGGTCCGCGAAGCCTGGACGCGCTGATCTCAGCGCACGCAGGCTTCAGCATGCAGGCAACTCTCCGCAAGCAGCGGGAGCGCTCCCGCTGCTTGCGGAGAGGTCCGCGAAGCCTGGAGAGCAAGAGGGGTCGGTGTGCACCGACCCCTCTCGCTCTCCAGGCTTCACCGAAAGCCTGCAGTCGCCCCATAAGACGCACACACATTTCCCCTTCATTTTTGGAGGGGAAAAAGTGCGTCCTATAGGGCGAAAAATACGGTATGCAACATGTAGGTTGGCCCCAATGCTTTATCTCAACTACCAACAAATCTGCAGCATCTCTTGCTGTTGCTTCCTAAGTCCTGCTAAATGACACAATTTTAAAATGTGTACACACAAGATAATATTAAGCTGCCCCAAACAGATTTGTTTTTTAGACGTGGTTATTATTGGAATCATTAAGTGAGATATTTCCTAGACAAACATATTCAACACCAAATATCTGTATGGAGTAAAAGATCAAAGGGATTGGGAAGAAAATTCTATCCAATGAATGCAGCAGAAATTGGCATTGGGTAAGACAGTAACTTATGAACAGGCAAGTTATTTCACTTTACCGTGTTTAAAATAACACTATAAAGGTAAAGGTACCCCTGCCCGTACGGGCCAGTCTTGCCAGACTCTAGGGTTGTGCGCCCATCTCACTCAAGAGGCCGGGGGCCAGCGCTGTCCGGAGACACTTCCGGGTCACGTGGCCAGCGTGACATCGCTGCTCTGGCGAGCCAGAGCCGCACACGGAAACGCCGTTTACCTTCCCGCTTGTAAGCGGTCCCTATTTATCTACTTGCACCCAGGGGTGCTTTCGAACTGCTAGGTTGGCAGGCGCTGGGACCGAACGACGGGAGCGCACCCCGCTGCGGGGATTCGAACCGCAGACCTTTCGATCGGCAAGCCCTAGGCGCTGAGGCTTTTACCCACAGCGCCACCCGCGTCCCCTCAAAACACTATAGGAATTCACTAACACACACAGAGTGATTTATGAACTATTCTTTCTTCAAGAATTAAGCACCTTTTAAAAACCTCATTTTAATTTGAATATTGAGCAAATCCACATTGGCTCCATAGTACTTTGGGTTTATTCATAAATGGTCAATTCGGTAAGAACCCGTACAGCAACTAAGATTGGTTTTGAGGCTTTGATTCAAATACTTAAATTATATATACAATATTGCTTTAAAGGCTTAGCAGAGGGGCCTTGAGCTGCTAACTCTCCACTTTAATTTGTTTATGTTATGCCCTCACTATTAAGTGAAAGCTCGCCTTAAGAGAAATTATCTCCTTATGGTCTGCACTACTGGAATGCAGCTGCAGAGAAGCACTCTGGATAATAGTGTAAGAGGAAATAATCTTACTCGTGGACACCCTTTAAACTGCTTGTTTGACCATAGGGCTAAAGTTTTACTTGAGGCCATTTACAAATGCAGTTTCCACAGCAGCATGCAGATTGGGATATCAAACCAGATGGCCAAAAGTGGGAGGAAAATCTCAGGGTTCTGGCCAAGATGTGTGAAAAGAAGTTCAAGGACGGTTTTTTTGGACAGTGCACCCAATTTCCAATTAAGTGGTATCTTCCTTGGAAAGTAATAAAATATAAATTATGTTCTATTCTGAACTAAATAAATCCTTGCTCTGAGAAATATCAGCAAAGGAATCCACAACTTTTTACTTTCAAGTAACAACTAAGCTTCTAAACATGTAGGTTTATTAATCGTACAGGACACTGCATGCTCAGAAGCTACGGAAACAGCAAGCTGAATTATGTTTCCATACAAAGTAATTAGGAGGCTATTTTATTCTTATGTAAAAATACATATACAGCACAAGTGAAAGCTACTGAAAATGAACCTTATTAGCAAAGCACAGAAAGCATGTTATGGTTGCTTAAAGAGACACCAATTACCACAGTTAAGCTTCAAGCAGTTCATGCTGTTTACTATTATCCTTTTAAAACTGGCTTTCACCCACCCACCCCTTTCTCTTGCAACTTGGCAAAATTGGTTCCTTGCACACACCTTTTCACAAACATCCGTTTTTATTTGCGCATTTTTCCTTGCCCATAAAACCATGCTGCATACACACCTCACTGAGGAATACTATTAGTAAAAACGTACATTGCAGCATTTGCTGAAAACAATTGCTGTCAACCAAAACAAAGCATCAAAGACTATGGAAGTCAATTTCCCCATTCCTATTTATTTTTTCAACAGGCATGAATCTGAAGGAAACCAATAAGAACTTTTCAGAGCAGAGTGAAGTGTGACGTGAATGGAGAGGCTCAGGCTTCACCATACAAAGTTAATCTGCTCCCTAATAATTTCACATTTAACAGTTAGATAAGCACCCACTACCTCTTCTGAAATCCAGTTTCACCTTATGCTGGCAATCTGGATATTTTTAAAAATTGGTTTGAACAACCCAAAGCTGGAACAAATGAACTGAGAACTAAACTAAGAGATGGAGGGTTAAAAAGACCAAAATATCACAACAATCCTATGAAGCAATATTATTACTGTCAATTTCATTGGATTCTCATTTGTTAGTTCCTGTATCATGTACAGTAGTCAGAACATCCAAGCACCCATACTTTATATGTTCTCATAATTTTTAAGTTTTTCTCAACACACAAAACTTAGCTATATAAAATTATTGGAAAGAAGCAAATGAGATTTGTAGCCCAATCCTAGGCATGTTTACTTAGGACTGGCATACTGGTGTGAAGAGTTCAGTGGAGCTACTATGTGCTTAGCTGTGCATAGGACTGCAGCATTAGGGTGAAATTAAGCATGCTATTGACTGACTGACTGACTGATTGATTTTTATCTCCTGTTATTTTTGATGCTGCCATTTTCTACTGTTCTTACTGTCTGGTTCAGACATTTTTGGATTTTCTTTTTTTTATTGTTAGCAGCTTATTTGTTAGCAAAAAATTGCTCATTTGTTAAGTTCTAATAATGGAATTGTTTTAGAATTGCGGCTCTCCTCTACACTGGGCTGTAATGTGAACCTTGTAGCATATCCTTTTAAAAAAACTTTAATTTAAGGGAAAGCGAGTTCACAGAGTTGAATGCTAAAAAGCAAATGTTAATTAATCAGAAAAGGGAGCAGGGCTTTAGATAAAACTGATGGGAACACCTGATAGCAGAATCCCTTTAAAGCTGTGTTCTTTCCAATGGCAAACAACAACCTTCAGAAACCATGGCAATACACCCCTTTAAAAAAAGAAATTAAGCCACACAGCCTTGGACATCATCATTCAGGAAAGTGGTAAGATTGTATTTATCCCTCTGCAAACTCATACTTTAGAGGTAACATGTGGCCACCCATCCCTATATGTTGATCTTTTTTACATCCTCCTTTGAAAAACCCATTTTATATCTTTGTACCAGAATAAACCCAGCTCTGCAAATGGCCTGGGGAATATCTTGCTACCAGTGTTCTCCAAATTCAAAATTTCCAATTAGCTGAATGAGGCATTGCCAGACTCTGTCCTCCCTCTTCCAAGAAACTGAGATATCTTGCCACATGAACTATCTGGCAGAAGAAACCATCTGGATACATGTGTTCCTTATTCACAACAAATTCTTGTACCCAGAAGACTTTCTGGAAGAGCCCAAAGGGAAGGGCAATGATATCTAAGCTGACTTTGCCATATACTAAACTGACTGAGTAGCTTGATGATTTATTTAGTACATTTATATCCTGTTTTTCCCCATCACAGAATCCAAGACAGCAGCACACACACGGCTCCCAGAAGCTCTCCCATCTGACCCAGACCTGGTTGGTTTCAGCTAGGTGGCTGCATCAGGTACCCTCAGTTCATGACCTGAGATATCCAGGTCACCAAAGAGATCCATAACAAGAAATGATTGAGAACTGGCCAACTTATGACAAGCTGATTGGTTCTACATGTGGCCACATCACCTTTAACTAGTTAGCCATGTGGCAAAAATCACTCACACCGCATTCCAACATTTCGAAGTAGAATTGGCTTTTCAGGGTCAAGTGCTGACCAACCATTATTCTTGAACAAAACTCTGGGTTGTCCTGAGATGCATCAATATATAAACAGACTAGTTGTCTAATGGCATATAACGCTTAGCCCTACCTGATCAAAAGCTTTGTTAAGAAACAAGACCTTCTCAAGGCTGATTGATGCCCCACACCTCCCTTTGCAATACATTAACAAACAGGTCTGCAAATAAGGAACTGGTTTTTGACTGGCTCCTTATGTGATGATGTCTTTGTTAAGACAGCAAGGGGGACTCTCGAGTCATCAGGCCTGAGGACACTTCATGGTGAAACCAAAACATTCTCAGAGGCAGGCTATTTGGGGTGAACTGGAACTCCACTGTGGGCCAATAGTGGGCTTTAAGTCTCATACCATGCCTCCTTTTTTAAAAAAAACTTAAAATTCTGGAGTTTTACATACTTGTTGACACAATTAGCAACCATCACGCCAGCCTATTGATTAAAAACATGCTTTTAAAAATCATTCCTCGCCAAGTCTGATCTGCAGAGGGGTTGGCAGAAGCAAGGAGCCTGAACAGGGATTGGGTTCATGTGACCTCCATTACACCCCCCCCCCCAATACACACACACGCGCGCGCGAGAGAGAGAAAGGCACCACAGGGCCCTAAAAAGAAACACAACCCTCCCTCCACCCCGGAGGAAATCAGGTGCTCCTCCAGTTGTCCATTGTCTCTCTTGATTTCGATGCCAGCCCCCCCCCCCCCCCGCTAGATCAGGGCTGGGTAGATCCCTGCCAGTGTTTTTACGGTGGTTGTAGATCGCAGCCTCTTGGAAGTCGCACAGCCCTGCCCTAGATGCATCACAATTATTTTTATTTTATAATTATTTTTCATTTTTTCAGACCTCCCACCCCATCCCAGCACACATCCCACCCCCCAGCCTGCACCTCGCAACCCAAACCCAACCCCCAAGCCTGCTAAGGCACGGCAGCTCCTCAGCAAGCAGCCCCCCAACCCTCGCGCCCCACGGCTGCTGGGAGCGAAGGATCAAAGGCAGGGTTTCTATGGAGGGTCCACAGACCCCCCCTCCCTATAATCTGACAGCTTGAGTGGATTTCTCGGTGGATTTCTCTCTCTCTCACACACACACACAGACAGACAGATCCCCACCCCTCAGGGATGGGGACCCCGCCTCTCCACCCAAGAGACCCTTCCTCCCCAACCCCGCGACGCCTCCGCTCTCCCCTCTTTCGCCCCTCGCCCCAATATTTACACGCCCCACCCCGAGCTGAAGCCGCCGCCGCCATGTTGGATGAGGTCCCTTACTTCTTCTTCTGCCTCTTCCTCCTCCTCCCCTCTTACCTTGGGCCCCGCGGTGGCCCCCGAGAACCAGTAGGACGAGCAGCACCAGGAGCGTCTTGGGCCGCGAGCGGCGAGCCGGACCGCCCGCCATGGCGACGGCCTCGCGACAGGAGCTGAGGCGCAACCGGCGGCAGCCTCGCTTTCGCCCTCAGCTCGCGCGGGGCCAGAGAGGCGCGAGAGGCGGCGGCGGCGCGAGCGCGAGACGAGGCAGACACCAGAGCGGCAGCAGCAGCAGCAGCAGCGGCGCCTCAGCAGCCAGAGGAGGGCCGGGTATGCGCATGCGCGCGCGAGAGTGCGTGGAGATAGGCGGCCAGGGGCTTAAAGGGGAAGCGGCCCTTTGTTAAAGGAGAGGGGAGTCGGGGAGGGGAAGGGTTTGCCGACGGGAAAGGCGGAGGGAGACAAAGGGGAGCGAATGTGGTTGTGGGCAGGAGCTTAAATAAAATATTGGGGGGGGGCAGACCAGGTAAGCCCCACCTCGCATAATCGATCGCATGGTTTTGCGGCGCGCGCACACTATTTGTTTTTTTTATTTTTTTTATTTTGACATGTAAATTATAATACATACCCCAAAACTTCATCACTTATATATTCATTTTTTTTGGACTTCCATCAGCACCTCTGATGATCCACCGTTTTGACCCCTTCTTACGCATTTCTTAAATTCATATGGCCTTTAACTATTTTAACTAACCGTCCTCCCCCTTATCCATTTTGGCAATAATTCCAATAATACTCCTCACAAAATTTCTTGCAAACCGACAAACGTAGTCTGATCATCACAAATACTTTTCAAATAGTCTGTAAATTTACTCCAGTCTTCTGTGAATTTCTGGTCCCGCCGGTTTTGAATCCTTCCTGTTCATTTATCCATTTCTGCATAGTCCATTAGTTTCGTCCTCCATTCTTCTTTCGTTGGTAGTTCTTCTTGCTTCCATTTTTGGGCCAATAACATTCTTGCTGCAGGCACACACTATTTGAATGGCAGTGCCCATCAGCTTTGACCTGCGCTGAGAGAAAGCCTGGTATATATAAAAAAACCACATTTCTCTAGCTACATTTTTATAGTACAAGGAAACACTTCTTCAAGAGGGTACATAAAAGCATACACTCAAGTACATTTGAATCAAGTAATTGTTACATTTGAAGCTCAACATCAAAAAACCTAAGATCATGGCCACTGGGCCCGTCACCTCCTGGCAAATAGAAGGGGAAGAAATGGAGGCAGTGAGAGATTTTACTTTCTTGGGCTCCATGATCATTGCAGATGGTGACAGCAGCCACGAAATTAAAAGACACCTGCTTCTTGGGAGAAAAGCAATGACAAACCTAGACAGCATCTTAAAAAGCAGAGACATCACCTTGCCAACAAAAGTCTGTATAGTTAAAGCCATGTCTTTCCCAGTAGTGATGTATGGAAGTGAGAGCTGGACCATAAAGAAGGCTGATCGCCAACGAATTGATGCTTTTGAAATATGGTGCTGGAGGAGACTCTTGAGACTCCCATGGACTGGAAGAAGGTCAAACATCTCCATTCTGAAGGAAATCAGCCCTGAGTGCTCACTGGAAGGACAGATCCTGAAGCTGAGGCTCCAATACTTTGGCCACCTCATGAGAAGAGAAGACTCCCTGGAAAAGTCCCTGATGTTGGGAAAAATGGGGGCCTAAGGAGAAGGGGATGACAGAGAACGAGATGTTTGGATAGTGTTCTCGAAGCTACCAGCATGAGTCTGACCAAACTGCGGGAGGCAGTGGAAGACAGGAGTGCCTGGCGTGCTCTGGTCCAGGGGGTCACGAAGAGTCGGACACTACCATGCTGGTAGTATAAAGGTAAAGGTAAAGGGACCCCTGACCATTAGGTCCAGTCGTGGCCGACTCTGAGGTTGTGGTGCTCATCTCGCTTTACTGGCCAAGGGAGCCGGCGTACAGCTTCCGGGTCATGTGGCCAGCATGACTAAGCCACTTCTGGCGAACCAGAGCAGCGCACGGAAATGCCGTTTGCCTTCCCGCCGTAGCGGTACCTATTTATCTACTCTCACTGGCATGGATTGAATGTAGCACCATCGTAGGGATTTGAACCGCTGACCTTCTGATCAGCAAGTCCTGGGCGCAGTGGTTTAACCCACACCACCACCCGCATCCCTGCTGGTAGTATAGGATTCAAATTAAAATGTGTCTGGTTGCAAGAGAAAGTCAAAGTGCCATTCCTCCCTTTTCCAGCTACAGTACACGCACACACTGTGCTAGTGGTCTCTTGGGGACCCTGTGTACTATTGGAGCAGTTGCATTACAGACTTCAAAGAAAATCCCCATCTTAAATTCTCTCTGAAGGCTCAGCTCATGATTCACTTGTGGAATTCCTCGTCTGCCTGTGTTCCTGCACACAGTTACACCAGGCCTCTCAGGAGCTTAAGGAGCAGAGATCGTGTCCAGCTGCAGCAGCCTTGCCAAGAGATGCAGAAAGAGTGCAAATAAGGGATCGCTGGAAAATGAGAAATCTCCGTGGAATGAACGGAGGAGGAAGTGTTTCAGAGATAAGTTGGAAATGCTTCATCGAAATGAATTTGTTCCCTGTCTCTCCACTATTGTCACAGTAAAACATTTGTCTGTAGCCACAGTGCTTTGCTGGCTCAGCATATAGTCAAAGAGGAGATAAGCTAAATGAGTCGTCCACAAGAGGGGAGGTAGGCTTCCCTAAAGAGTTTCCCTGTTACCCAGCGTAGGGGAACCTGTGGCCCTGCGATGATGCTGTATCACATTCAGCACACTGGCTGGGACTCATGAGGGATGAAGGCCTGGAGGGCCACACAGTGGGGTCTTTAGCATATGCGCCGCCAGGATGCAAAGATCCACCCAGCGCCCCCAAATTTAGTTTAGCCCCCAAATTAACTTTCATTATGCTTATGTCAGACACCATGCAACATAATATTTTGATGTAAGAGTTAATTTTGCATGCACAGCGTCGTTGAGAGAGACGCCATTGTGAATGACAAGCGCTGCCGCTGGCACGGCGCGGCTTTGGTAAATGAGCGCACAAAGTCAAAAGTCCTTTAGTGAAACAGTAGGTATACATTTTGGTAATACCTAGGTATACCTGGGACGTGGGTGGCGCTGTGGGTAAAAGCCTCAGCGCCTAGGACTTGCTGATCGAAAGGTCAGCGGTTCGAATCCCCGCGGCAGGGTGCGCTCCCGTCGCTCGGTCCCAGCGCC
Organism: Podarcis raffonei; assembly: GCF_027172205.1. Classification (NCBI taxonomy): domain Eukaryota; kingdom Metazoa; phylum Chordata; class Lepidosauria; order Squamata; family Lacertidae; genus Podarcis; species Podarcis raffonei. The sequence continues at coordinate 15,399,548 of NC_070603.1, forward strand.
TGCCAACCTAGCAGTTCGAAAGCACCCCCGGGTGCAAGTAGATAAATAGGGACCGCTAACTAGCGGGAAGGTAAACGGTGTTCCGTGTGCTGCGCTGGCTCACCAGATGCAGCTTGTCACGCTGGCCACGTGACCCGGAAGTGTCTCCGGACAGCGCTGGCCCCCGGCCTCTTAAGTGAGATGGGCGCACAACCCTAGAGTCGGACACGACTGGCCCATACGGGCAGGGGTACCTTTACCTTTACCTAGGTATATATGTGTTTTGTTTTTCTAGCTTGATCAAAATTTTTTATTATTTCATAACAGGTAGATAGTTAAGAGCTTAGGCGGCTTCAGCGGTGGGCACCTGGCACCCCCCAGAATTTGGCGCCTGGGTGCTCTGCACCTCTTGCATCCCCGGATAAAGACGGCCCTGGGGCCACAGCTGAGTCAGCCCAGCTGTAAGCCTTCCCCTTGGGTGTTAACCCAGAGTAACCTAGCCCTAGCTTTGTCTGATTATTATTTTTATTGTTATTTCTCTTCCAGTACCAGTGTAATGGTCCTTTATGAGTTAAGACAGGGGTCAGCAACCTTTTTCAGCCATGGGCCGGTCCACCGTCCCTCAGACCATGTGAGGGACCGGACTATATTTTGGAAAAAAATAACGAATGAATTCCTATGCCCTACAAATTTTAACCCAGAGATGTATTTTAAATAAAAGCACACATTCTACTCATGTAAAAACATGCTGATTCCCGGACCGTCCATGGGCCAGATTGAGAAGGCGATTGGGCCGGATCCAGCCTTTGGGCCTTAGGTTGCCTACCCCTGAGTTAAGATAAAGAAAGCTACTGGTCCTTGCCCCGAGGAGCTTGCCTACCAAGCATCAAATGATTGCAGTAGGGTTGCTTTTGCTTGTTTGTCTAGTGGGAGGCTGATTATGACCACACTGAAGATGCTATGTTAGCTGTTTGATGCAGACCACTAGGACATTTTATGGAGGGCGAGGGATATGAAATGCCGGAGTGATGGAGGACAGTTGTACATGCAGCAGGCGTAAGGAGGAGAATACCATTAGTGGCAGGCATCATTGCCCCTGCACAGGACCCTGGTGTCAACAGGGTTTAGGGAAACATAATGTGCACCTTCTTTGCTTTATGTTCCATTCATGCAGGTCCTTCTCCTTGCAAGCCTATGGAACTACAGGCACCTCTTTGCTTACTTGGCAGTTACCGGTACGTTCCCGAGTACCGCACTGGGAAGCACCAAAAACTCTGCCCCAAATCCACAGAAATCCACCACAGTCGCTCCCTCCAAACATCCTTTTCCAAACTCCGATTCTCCACAGGCATCAACATTCGGTGCAAAGGATGATGGGATTGCAGTTGCAAAGGCTCCTGGCATTTTACTGCTCTTTCTGTGCCATTTTTGCGCTATTCCTGCTCTTTTCGGGCTGGTTTTTTTGCCGTTTTGTGCCTTTTGGCCATTTAAATAGATTGATTTAACCCTTTCTCGGCACTGTGCGGTTGTGCACTAGTCAAGCGTGCGTTAAGTGGGGAGACTCCTGTACATCCATCCTGCTGCTTTACAGTCGTGGTGGGGAACCTCAGCCCAGTGGGCTGAATGTGGCCCTCCAGGACTCTGTGTGGCCCTTGGAAGTTCCCCCAGGCCACCCCCCCTCACTGGCCCTATTTTGCACCCTGAGTGTCCTTGAAGTCTGATGATGCTACACTCTTACTTGCCTGCATGGAGCAGAGAGACAGATGTGAAATTGTGTGTAGAAACTAGCAGAGAAAGAAATAAAAATTACAGTGGTTATCCCATTCGCTTTTGCCTCTGGGTCCTTTCCATCATGGGCATGTGGTTCCTTAGACACTTTCAGTTCCCTCAAACACGATAATAAGACTTCATAGTCCTCTATCCTAGCCTACCAGCTCCCTTTCAGTTCCGGTCCTCATTTTCTGTGTGAGATAGCTGCCTTCTCTCAAAGTAACAAGCTGTCTTGCGAAAAGATAAGTCAGCCCCTCCCAAATATTTAATGCACATCGAACCCCTTTGCATGCTTTCATTGGATCATATATATTGGATTTTCCAAGGTAGGAGACCTCTGTTGAGGTTGAGAGGGGGGATACAAGTCTATTCCAGAAGGAACTGCAGGTTTAGTTGTGTTTTACTCCTCCCCTCCAAAATATTTTTTATAAAGGGGAAAAAATATGTTTTCCAAATCTGTTTTTAAAGTTTGGCTTATGTAAAGGGTTTGAATATCTAATAGGTCACTTCCATTTTGTGTACTTCTTAATGTTTTGCAACATTACTGGAATCAGTGACAGGGGGAGGGGGGGAATCACATATTCCAGGAAATGTCATTGCACCATCTGGACTTTTATCAGAAAATCAAACCAAGGAGTCATTTCAACAAAAAAATTTGGCCTAAGTTATTATTTCGTCTCCATCTGCTTTCCCACCCTTCTTCTTCTGGCTATGTTTGCTTCTGTTATCAGCAGGAAACTCTTAGATTCTAGAAGAAGTGAATTGGCTGATAAGCGCCCGGGCGATGCAGGGCATGCGAGTTCATGAGCTGTTCGGCTTCAAACAATGGCATTGGCATTTCCAGTGGCTACAAATGTGATGTGTGTACATTTGAAGCTGTATATTGTGGCGCTGTGGTCTAAACCACAGAGCCTAGGGCTGGCCTATCAGAAGGTCGGCGGTTCGAATCCCCATGACAGGGTGAGCTCCTGTTGCTTGCTCCCAGTTCCTGCCCACCTAGCAGTTCGAAAGCACGTCAAAGTGCAAGTAAATAAATAGGTACTGCTCTGGAGGGAAGGTAAACGGCATTTCTGTGCGCTGCTCTGGTTCGCCAGAAGCGGCTTAGTCATGCTGGCCACATGACCCAGAAACTGTCTGCGGACAAACGCTGACTCCCTCGGCCTATAGAGCAAGATGAGCGCCGCAACCCCGGGGTTGGTCACGACTGGACCTAATGGTCAGGGGGTACCTTTACCTTTACTGGGAAGCGGGGAGTAATAAAGTCAGGTGTTGGACAGGTGTGTTTCCCCCACCCACCTGTCAAAATTGGCATATGACTGTACACGGGGGGGGGTGGATGGATGGACGGACAGACAGAGACTAAGCAGGATTAAACCCCCTGCCCACCAGCTAATAAGCAAGGAGCTCAGTCCTTCTGCCTGCATAGATTGGCTGCTCATGCAACCTGTCCAGCCATGTCTCCACCTGATCTCAGGTGTGACAGTAATAGGCTGTAGTATGGGGAAAGGGAGGGACGCGGGTGGCGCTGTGGGTTAAACCACAGAGCCTAGGACTTGTCAATCAGAAGGTCGGTGGTTCGAATCCCTGCGACGGAGTGAGCTCCCGTTGCTTGCTCCCTGCTTCTGCCAACCTAGCAGTTCGAAAGCACAAAGTGCAAGTAGATAAATAGGTACCGCTCCAGCGGGAAGGTAAACGGCGTTTCTGTGCGCTGCTCTGGTTCACCAGAAGCGGCTTAGTCATGCTGGCCACATGACCCGGAAGCTGTACGCCGGCTCCCTTTGCCAATAAAGTGAGATGAGCGCCGCAACCCCAGAGTCAGTCACGACTGGACCTAATGGTCAGGGGTCCCTTTACCTTTACTGTGGGGAAAGGGACCTTTGTAGGCCAACTTTTTGCCACAGCTGCAGGTTCCCCACCCTTGCCCTTCACAAAGAGGTGTGCCCTCTCCCCGCCCATTGAAACAAATCCATTTCTGCATCCGGAAAGCAACATTTTGCATTATGCCCATTACTGATGTTTACTTGATTGTGCATAATTTGTTCTACTCCTGCTAACCTGTGTTGAGGGCAGAGGGTGGGGCAGATATTGTAGTGCTTGGAAGGTCTTGCTCAGTTCACCAGTGAGATTTGATTGAGGTTGAATCCTGACAAGACAGAAGTACTGTTTTTGGGGGACGGGAGGTGGGCGAGTATGGAGGACTCCCTGGAGTCATTTTGGACTCGCAGCTGACCATGGAGGTGCAGGTTAATTCTGTGTCCAGGGCAGCTGTCTACCAGTTCCACCTGGTTCACAGGCTGAGACCCTACCTGCCCGTAGACTGTCTCGCCAGAGTGGCGCATGCTCTAGTTATCTCCCGCTTGGACTACTGCAATGCGCTCTACGTGGGGCTATGTTTGAAGGTGACCTGGAAACTACAACTAATCCAGAATGCGGCAGCTAGACTGGTGACTGGGGGCGGCCGCCGAGACCACATAACACCGGTCCTGAAAGACCTATATTGACTCTCAGTATGTTTCCGAGCACAATTCAAAGTGTTGGTGCTGACCTTTAAAGCCCTAAACAGCCTCGGCCCAGTATATCTGAAGGAGCATCTCCACTCCCATCATTCAGCCCGGACACTGAGGTCCAGGTCCGAGGGCCTTCTGGTGGTTCCCTCGCTGCGAGAAGCCAAGTTACAGGGAACCAGGCAGAGGACCTTCTCGGTAGTGGCACCCACCCTGTGGAATGCTCTCCCACCAGATGTCAAAGCGAACAACAACTACCAGATTTTTTGAAGACATCTGAAGGCAGCCTTGTTTAGGGAAGCTTTTAATGTTTGATGCATTACTGTATTTTAGTATTTTGTTGGAAGCCGCCCAGAGTGCCAGATGGGCAGGGTATAAATAATAAATTATTATTATTATTATTATTATTATTATTATTATTATTATTATTTCACAAGGAGATACTTAGTTGATTCCAATTTTATTTGTGCAGCCATTGGCGTAGAAAACTGGCTGTTTCTGCTTTTTCTTCCTCTTTTTTTTAATGAAAGCTGAGATTCTCAGAAATCTGCAACAGGATAATTTGGCCACTAGGGTCCATGCATTGGTAACCTCAAATCTGGATTGCTGCAATGTACTCTGCGTGGGGCTTCCCTTGGGCTTGGTTCGGAAATTGTAGCTAGCACAGAATACAGCAGCTAGACTGTTTATGGGAACCAATGGCCGACAACATGCGATCTCTCTGTATGCTACTGAGCCAGGTTCAAGACTCTTGCACTGATATACACATTTTTGAACAACTTGGGTCCAGGAATCATTAGTCCACCAGATTTACAGAAGCCATCCCAGTTTCTTGATTTGACCCTAGAATGTCCTACTTTTCCTTAGGGTGTCCCTATTTTCATCATAGAAATATTGGAGGGTATGAAGTTACATGACCCCTGAGATAAATAATTATACAACTTTTAGAAGACATCTAAAGGCAGCCCTGTACAGGGAAGTTTTTTTAAAAAACTGTTTAATGTTTTATTATGTTTTTAATATACGTATGTTGGAAGCCACCCTGAGCAGCTGGGGCAACTCAGGTGGAATCTAGGTAAAGGTAAATGGACCCCTGACCATTAGGTCCAGTCGTGGCCGACTCTGGGGTTGCAGCACTCATCTCGCTTTATTGGCTGAGGGAGCCGGCGTACAGCTTCCAGGTCATGTGGCCAGCATGACTAAGTCGCTTCTGGCGAACCAGAGCAGCACACGGAAACGCCGTTTACCTTCCCGCCGGAGCGGTACCTATTTATCTACTTGCACTTTGTAGTGCTTTCGAACTGCTAGGTTGGCAGGAGCAGGGACCGAGCAACGGGAGCTCACCCCGTCACAGGGATTTGAACCGCTGACCTTCTGATCGGCAAGTCCTAGGCTCTGTGGTTTAACTCACAGCGCCACCCGCATCCTCAGGTGGAATCTAGACACATATTAAAAAACGTTGCTAAATGCTTAAAAAAAAAAGTTGTGAAAAATATATTGAATTTGCATGGCTCACCATTGTATCTAGTGTCACATTTGTATAATGCACTTCACAGCACACTTAAAATGTTTCATTTGCAGCTGTAAAGCTGAGTCCCTGATCTAATAAGACAGCAGGGACTGTTACTGCTTATGCTGATCTGATGTAAGCCACAATTTAGCACACTTCTGGTAGTATGGGCACAGTAGATATGGAGAAAAGAGGTTTCCTATCCACATACAGCAGAATCTCAGATTTCTCCCTGAATTTACAGTCTCCACAGAAGGGCTCTTTTCCAGCACATAGAATTATTTATTTTTACTTTTCCCCAACCAGAACCATTTTGGATAAAGGTAAAAAAAAAAAGGTAAAGGACCCCTGGGAGTTTGAGTCCAGTCATAAGCGACCATGGGGTTGCGGCGCTCATCTCACTTCAGGTCAAGGGAGCCGGTGTTTGTCCACAGACGGCTTTCCATGTCATATGGCCAGCATGACTAAACCGTTTCTGGTGCAATGGAACACCTTGACGGAAACCAGAGCTCATGGAAACACCGTTTACCTTCCCGCCATAGTGGTGCCTATTTATCTACTTGCACTGGCATGCTTTCGAACTGCTAGGTGGACAGGAGCTGGGACAGAGCAACGAGAGCTTACCCCGCTGCGGGGATTCAAACCGCCAACCTCCTGATCGGCAAGCCCAAGAGGCTCAGAGGTTTAGACCACAGCCCCACCAGCTTTATTACACTCACGTTATTGATGTGCATCTGCATGCTTCTGATTAAAATTAATATGCAGCAGAGCTCCTGTACCGATGGGGTATGGGGGGGGGGGAATATCTTCGCTAGCAACTTGTTGTTGTTGTTTAGTCGTGTCCGACTCTTCGTGACCCCATGGACCAGAGCACGCCAGGCACTCCTGTCTTCCACTGCCTCCCGCAGTTTGGTCAAACTCATGCTGGTAGCTTCAAGAACACTGTCCAACCATCTCGTCCTCTGTCGTCCCCTTCCCCTTGTGCCCTCCATCTTTCCCAACATCAGGGTCTTTTCCAGGGAGTCTTCTCTTCTCATGAGGTGGCCAAAGTATTGGAGCCTCAGCTTCACGATCTGTCCTTCCAGTGAGCACTCAGGGCTGATTTCCTTCAGAATGGATAAGTTTGATCTTCTTGCTGTCCATGGGACTCTCAAGAGTCTCCTCCAGCACCATAATTCAAAAGCATCCCGGCGATCAGCCTTCTTTGTGGTCCAGCTCTCACTTCCATACATCACTACTGGGAAAACCATAGCTTGAACTAGACGGACCTTTGTCAGCAAGGTGATGTCTCTGCTTTTTAAGATGCTGTCTAGGTTTGTCATTGCTTTTCTCCCAAGAAGCAGGCGTCTTTTAAGCTAGCAACTAGAATGGGATAAACGCTTGGGAGGAGAAGGAACACCATGACATACCATCCCAATGTCCTTAGGTTTATCAGTTTGCTATCTTGTGGCTCAGCTTAACCTCCACTTTTGGAGCTGGAGCTGAAGCCCTTAATGTGCAAATATTTGTTCACCCACCACTTGATAAAAGCATCCAGCCATAACCACAGGGAAATCAGAACTTCCTAGGCAAATAAATTGTGGAGCCAGCCGTAATATTTTGGATGCACATACAGCCTTGATAGCTAACTGATTGCTGATTGCAAACTATTGTAGCTCTTTGAGCTCTTAGGGATATAGGAAGCTGTTTTATACGGAGTCAGGCCAACGCTCTGCATGAGAGACTGGAGTTTAGTATTATACCCTACAGGGGTAGGAGTCTGTTGCCCTCTAAAAGTTGCTGGACTACAACTCCCATCATCTCTGACCATGCTGGCTGGGGCTGATGGGAGCTGGCAGCAGCTCTCCAAAGTGGTAGGCAGGAGTCTTTCTGATCCCTATCTGGAGATTCTGTGGATCGAACGTAGCGCCTTCGGCATGCAAGGCCCTTTTCCAGTGGTGTAGCATGGGTTGCCGGTGCCTGGGACGGGGCAAGTGTTGGACCTCCTGGTGGACTGGGCAGCTGGGGCTATCAGAAGCAATACTGACTCTGACCATGGAGGCAGAGCATAGCCATCATAGCTAGTAGCCATTGATGGCCTTATCTCCCATGAATTTGTCTAGTCCTCCTTGGGACCCATCAAAGTTAGTGGCCAACCTGCAGGAGTGAGCCCCTTAATTTAGCAACGCTATTCCCACCCTGGTTACGCTTGGAGGCTGAAATTTCCCCCAATCTTGAGCCCCACTTGTGTTCCAGGCTGCACTTGCAGTTTACATACTCACAGGTTGTCCCATTCATTTCTATGGAGAAAGCCAACCCGCTTTTCTTTATGCATGTGGACCGGATGCAGAAATCTTGGTGAGCACTGAATCCCTCACTCACACCAGGATTGAAGCACGAGCCAGCAGATTTCAAGCGTAAGGATTTAGGAGTCAATGCCATTTTACACGGGGCACACTCACTCAACAATCGGGAAATGCTTGCCTGCGAGCGCTCCAAGTGGAGAACAGCCTTTACCAAAGATGTCATGGGTTTTGAAGACACTCGAACTCAGGACGCAAGGGAGAAACGTGCTAAGAGGAAGGCACACTTGGCAAATCCACACCGTGATCAATTCCCGCCCGGAAACCAATGTCCCCACTGTGGAATTACGTGTGGATCCAAAATTGGCCTCCACAGTCATTTACGGACTCATTGTTAAAACTGTGTTTATGGAACAAAATCTTACTCGGCTACGAGTGATCACCGAAGAAGAAGAAGCAGAAGAAGACACACAGGGCACAGTAAAAAGGTAAAGGTAAGGGGACCCCTGACCATTAGGTCCAGTCGTGGCCGACTCTGGGGTTGCGGCGCTCATCTCGCTTTATTGGCTGAGGGAGCTGGCGTACAGCTTCCGGGTCATGTGGCCAGCATGACTAAGCCGCTTCTGGCGAACCAGAGCAGCGCATGGAAACGCCATTTACCTTCCCGCCAGAATGGTACCTATTTATCTACTTGCACTTTGACGTGCATTCGAACTGCTAGGTTTGCAGGAGCAGGGACTGAGCAACGGGAGCTCACCCCGTTGCTGGGATTCGAAGTGCCGACCTTCTGATCCGTAAGCCCTAGGCTCTGTGGTTTAACCCACAGCGCTGAGTCCTTGGTGGTTATATCTGCACAATAGACATAATTGTCAAAACTTGTTTGCACATTTCACATTTTTAGGTGTATACTTTGAATACACACACATGGGTGTCAGGATTTCAGCAGGAATACTAACAATGGGTGCCAGCTTGAATAAAATGGGGGGGGGGAGACAAGTAAGCTGTGCCCCACATAATCAATCACAACACACAGTGCATGCACACTATTTGAATGGCAGTGTTCATCAACTTGGGGGGGGGCTGTCCCCTCCTATGCACACATTGTGTGAAAATATACTGCAGGAAAAGTGGCACATAATTTCCAAGAGAAGTGAAACTAACTTTGATGCGTCACAGTACACGCTGGTTAATCCCAAATATAAAAACATTTCAAAAGTATGTGTCTGACAGAGGGAATCCCAACTTCAAATTCCACCTCAGCTATAGACTTGCTTTCATGTCTCTGTCCCTTGCCAAATATATCTGCAAAGTGTACAAGCCCACCCTTTTATTTTAACTAGTCCACCTGTCTAAACATCCCTGTTGGCTATTTGCAACTTAAAAGAAATAGGGAACCGTAGTAGGGTTTCACTGGGGAATCATGACTTGCCATAGGTGAGTGGAGAAGGATTTATTTACAAACCAGCAATTAGAGTTCTTAACTCCCACTAGCCTTAATGGGATTTAAACAGCCCTACGTTGAGATCCAGCTCTATTTTTGTCTTCTCCATGTTATTAAGAAATTTTCTTTTTGAACCCTTTCTGCCATTTTCTGTTCTTTTGTGCTCCTTCCCATGACAGAACATTTGATTACCTTCAGTTGCTTTCTTTCTTCCCAAACAAAAGCCTGTAATTTCAACTGTCAATGACCCCTCCCCCCATAGAAAGTTCCCCTGCAATTTTTCCTCTTTCTGCAAAAATAATGCGGCTTTGTACAAAATGACAAACTTTGTGGGTGCTTTTTTCCGGTACAAATTTAATAAATATAAAACGCATTTCCGTGCAAAATAATTACATTTCTGAAGCAACTTGAGGTTTTTTTCTGTGTGAAATGAGTTTACATGTCTTTCACATAGGTTTACCTCAGCTGCCCTGTCGTGGATATATTTTGAGCGGGAGTAAATGTTTCTGAAGGATGAATGGCAAGGGAGATTAATTCTTTTGGGGTGACAATACAGCTTGGAGTTGGATTAAAATGGGACAAGTCCTCCAACCCCAATTCCATCCCTCCAAAATTGGCAGTGTTACATGCACCAGGGCATCCCGTCTGCAAGCTGCTCATGTGCACTGACCTGATCCTGCACAGGAAAACTAATGCACACAGTGTATGCAATGTGCAAACAGCCCTGCCAGGCCTCTAAGCTTGGCTCACCAGGGCAAACCTATATTTCCTGGACCTGACATCATATATGATGTCTGGAAGCTTCAAGGTGTGGCTGAAAGGAAGAAGAATCAGGAGTGCCCTTAAAAAGAGCCCCTGATTCTTCCTTAACAGTCATGGCTTGAATTCAAACCAGGGGTGCAAGGAAGCATTTCCCCTTTGCAACCCAGCTTGGAAGTACAGTGCTAACTTGGGTTAAGAACTTAATTTGTTCCGGAGGTCCGTTCTTAGCTTGAAACTGTTCTTAATCTGAAGCACCACTTTAGCTAATAGGGCCTCCTGCTGCTGCCGCACCGCCAGAGCACGATTTCTGTTCTCATCCTGAAGCAAAGTTCTTAACCTGAGGTACTATTTCTGGGTTAGCGGAGTCTGCCTGAAGCATCTGTAACCTGAAGCGTCTGTAACCCGAGGTACCACTGTACAGGCAGGCAGAGCCCTTCTTGTCCAAGGCAACACATTTTATATGGGAAGCCTCTGGGGGTGAAGGATGAGGCCAGGGAGTTGCTAGTGCCCATTATACTGGAATGTAGACCTTATCCCAATTGATGGAGCTCCTAACCATCCAGAGTTCCTAACCATCCAGAGGGGACACAGGTGGCACTGTGGGTTAAACCACAGAGCCTAGGACTTGCCGATCAGAAGGTCGGTGGTTCAAATCCCCGCGACGGGATGAGCTCCCGTTGCTCGGTCCCTGCTCCTGCCAACCTAGCAGTTCAAAAGCATATCAAAGCGCAAGTAGATAAATAGGTACCTCTCTGGCGGGAAGGTAAACAGCGTTTCCGGTGCGCTGCTCTGGTTCGCCAGAAGCGGCTTAGTCATGCTGGCCACATGACCCGGAAGCTGTACGCCGGCTCCCTCGGCCAATAAAGCGAGATGAGCGCTGCAACCCCAGAGTCAGTCACGACTGGACTTAATGGTCAGGGGTCCCTTTACCTTTAACCATCCAGACAGCCTTCCCTGCTCATATACACCCCAGGCTTAAATTCTGGAGGCACAGAACAATTATCTACATGTGCGTGTGAATCTACAGTGGTACTTCAGGTTACATACGCTTCAGGTTACAGACTCCGCTAACCCAGAAATAGTGCTTCAGGTTAAGAACTTTGCTTCAGGATGAGAACAGAAATCTTGCTTCGGCGACGCGGCAACAGCAGGAGGCCCCGTTAGCTAAAGTGGTGCTTCAGGTTAAAAACAGTTTCAGGTTAAGAACGGACCTCCGGAACAAATTAAGTACTTAACCTGAGGTACCACTGTACTCCTGTTCTTGCAAGTCTGTGCCTCTTCTTCTGTTCTCTCTTTCCTTTTGTAGGCACATATGCGTGATGCAGACAGAACACACACACACACAGATCCTATAGGCCCAGTCTAAATACCGGCTTATGAATGGTCCTTAAACTGGTGTTTCCAAGCTAGCAGGCCCTTCGGCAGAACAGCTGTGCTCTTTCCAAGCAGGATCCCTCCCCATTTTTCAGGCGTTGGTGGCGAGACGGGCTGGCGTCAGGTTACAGATCCAGGGGGTATTTATATTAATGCATGTTCTCGGAGAAGCGGGTGTTTCTTCTCCCTCCCCCCCCCGCTCACCCCGCTTTTCGTTGCTAGAGAAAACAAATTAAAGACGCCCGAAGCAAGTCATCTGTTCCATGAAATTCTCTTGCAAAGGATTGATCCCAGCCGGGGGGCTCTAGACCAAATCCTCTTGGCCGGGTTTCAAACAAAGTTTGCTGCAGCCACAGACAGAGGCCAGGACTAGCACACTGGAAGTGGAAGAAGTGACCTTGAACTTTCTTGCCGAGCCAAACAGTCAGAAATTTGATCCCTGGTCCCAGAGCTGGTCCCTGCAGTTACGAGTGTTGTTTGGGTTTGTCGAAGGAGTCGCTGAGTTTTTTCAGTGTCTTTTTAATCCTCAAAGCTGTGAGTCTGGCTGGGGGGCTCTGGAACCAGCATTCCTTCATGATCTTGGCCAGGGCGGACAAAGTCTGGGAGGCAGGGGTGAGGGGAGACAGAGAGAGAGAGAAAGGGGAGGAGGAGGAATATTATTTTCACACAGGAACAACTGCAATGTTCAACTACTATAGGCTTTCCTCTGGTATAATTCCCCGATGCTTTTTAACATCTTTATGCGCCCCCTTGCCCAGATTGTCCGGAGCTTTGGGCTGGGCTGTCACCAATATGCTGATGACACTCAGCTCTATTTGCTGATGGACGGCCACCCTGACTCGGCCCCGGACACACTGACCAGATGTCTGGAAGCTGTGGCTGGATGGTTTCGTGGGAGCCGATTGAAACTAAATCCTTCGAAGACAGAGGTCCTATGGCTGGGTCGGGATAATAAGGGACCAACTGCTTGATGCGGCGAAGGTGGAAAAAGGTCGCCTTGGCTGTTGCTGTAACCTGCGCCTCCATGGAAAGGGAGGCGTCAAGGATTACACCCAAACTCTTAACGGAAGGCAATGGCACTAATTGGGCCCCCACAAGAGAAGGGAGTTGGTCCCTCATCCCCATGCCATCCCGACCCAGCCATAAGACCTCTGTCTTCGAAGGATTTAGTTTATTATTATTATTACGTGATCAGAATCCTGTATATGTATAACGTTGCTTAGGGATGTGCGGAACCCTCTTCCCCACCACTCCCAAATTTCACTAATCCATACCCTCCAACTTCCAAGTGATCCAAATTGGGACACTCATTTTATTTTGGTCCCGAGCTCTTGCAGGAACCAGATGACTCGTGCCAGAGGTAAAGACAAAAAACGAACATCTTTTGGTCCAGCATTCTGGTGAGAACCAGCTGAATTGCACCAGAGTGCTGGACCAAAAAAAGAGAGACATTCCAGCATCCAATCAGAAGCCAAGAAAGGTTTCTATAATTCCAGGATGCTCCACTTAAATTGGTTTGAGCGGTATGCTAGTCACACCGAACCTTTTTTTCTTCTTCTCTCAACAGGCTTTAGATGTTTCTCCTGAGTGGGAAACTCCAAAATTTCCATAGCATTTCATTTTAGATAAAATTAGGCGGCGACTCCAATCCCAGTTCGGGTCACGTCTCATAGAGCAATAGGCCAGGACATTGTATTTTGGGGAAACTGAGATGGCAGATGGGAACTGTGCTTGGTTGCTGTTTAAGGAGCATGTCCACCCTCACCATTCAGCTCAGACACTGAGATCCATCTCTGAGGGCCTTCTGGTGGCTCCCTCACTGTGAGAAGTGAAGCTACAGGGAACCAGGCACAGGGCCTTTTCGGTAGTGGCACCCGCCCTGTGGAACACCCTCCCATCAGATGTCAAGTAGATGAGTAACTTTTTAACCTTTAGAATACATCTGAAGGCAGCCCTGTATAGAGAAGCCTTTTAATGTGTAATGTTTTATTATGTTTTTATATATGTTGGAAGCTGGGTGAGTGAGAAGCTCTTCTAAGGCCCGAGGCCAGTGCCCAACCTGGCCACCTGTTGGCACTGGGCTTAAACTTAAGCAATGATAGGATCCTACAAACCTATGATTAGACGTTTTGCATTTATTTAAAAGGTCCCAGGTTCAGATTTGGCTGCTCCAGACAGGGCTGAGATACACTCCTATCTGAAACGCTGGGAACTGCTTCAAGTTAGAGTAGAGGCACATGGACTAATAGCGCGACTCAGCACACAAGCAGATTTCTGCGTTCCGAGAAACAGTTTTTGCCTCTCATTTGCAGACAGGAAAAGGGGAGGTCCGGAAAAATTACACCTATAAAAGCAGCCAGGAGACTAATTTGCACAAGGCAAATTATTCGAAGGGAAGGGGCCGAGGGTGTGTGTGGGATTTTCAAATAGGGTTCCAGTTGAGAGTGGCAGTTAAATGTGGCTCAGTCTTCGTGAGGAAGCTGGATCTCTGAAGACTGAGGGAGACTCTCAATTTAACCGATGCGGACAGAAATATCTTTTTTGTGAGCGAGCCAGAGTAATTGATGCCATCTCTGCAGCACTGGGGCCATCTCTCTACACATCCAAGAATTCTCAGGGGGCAACTGCTTGGAAGCTTTCTAAGCATTCAGCCTCGGATGTTGGAAAGCGAGAACAATGTGCAGACGTCCGTACATAGCAGCACACTTTGGGGGGCGAGGGTCCCATATAGATAGCAACAGCAAAAATGCCAGGGAGCAGGAAATAAAATGTCCACCCCACACCTCACTGACTCTCTGCGGGGTCACAATGCCCAGAGGGGAGCTGGGAGCTATCATGGCTTTTGTGTTGTTTGTAATCTGCCTTGGAGATCATTAAAATGAAATGCGGAGTATACCTCTTTAAAATAAGTAAATAAGTAAATAAATAAATAAATAAATAAATAAATAAATAAATAAATAATAAATAATAATAATATCCTGTCCATCTGGCTGGGTTTCCCCAGCCACTCTGGGCGGCTCCCAACAGATTACTAAAAACGCAATGAAAGATCAAACACTAAAAACTTCCCTAAACCCCCCTGCCTTCAGATGTCTTCTAAAAGTCAGATAGTTGTTTATTTCCACAGGGCGGGCGCCACCACCGAGAAGGCCCTCTGTCTGGTTCCCTGTAACCTCACTTCTCGCAATGAGGGAACAGACAGAAGGCCCTCGGAGCTGGACCTCAGTGTCTGGGCTGAATGATGCGGGTGGAGACGCTCCTTCAGGTATACTGGGACAAAGCCATTTAGGGCTTTAAAGGTCAGCACCAACACTTTGAATTGTGCTCGGAAACGTACTGGGAGCCAATGTAGGTCTTTCAGGACCAGTGTTATACGGTCTTGGCAGCCACTCCCAGTCACCAGTCTAGTTGCCGCATTCTGGATTAGTTATAGTTTCCGAGTCACCTTCAAAGGTAGCCCCACGTAGAGCGCATTGCAGTAGTCCAAGCAAGAGATAACATGCACCACTCTGGCGAGACAGTCTGCAGGCAGGTAGGGTTTCAGCCTGCGTACCAGGTGGAGCTGGTAGACAGCTGCCCTGGACACTGAATTAACCTGCGCTTCCATGGTCAGCTGCGAGTCCAAAATGACTCCCAAGCTGCGCCCCTGGTCCTTCAGGGGCACAGTTACCCCATTCAGGACCAGGGAGTCCTCCACACCTGCCCACCCCCTGTCCCTCCAAAACAGCAGTTCTGTCTTGTCAGGATTCAACCTCAATCTGATAGCCGCCATCCATCCTCCAACCGCCTCCAGACACTCGCACATAACATTCACTGGTTCTGATTTGAAAGAGAGGTAGAGCTGGGTATCATCTGCATACTACTGATGAACACCCAGCCCAAACTAAATGGAAGATCAACTGAATTCCCCCCCCTTTTTTTCTGCTGTTTGGATGTGATCTGCAGTTGCCCAAATCTCACATGAACACTTGGCGATAAACATTGCTACCAACTCAGGCCAAGCCTTGGAACAGAATGAGTTATGGTTTCCGCCTTCTTCTGTGGAATATGCTGCTTTGGACGGTCATAAGTATGGAACAGGTCTTTCGTAACCCATTCTGGATCCCACCCCTCTTTCATATATTCATTCAATACCCTATTTGGATGGCTTTTTCTCTCATATTTCTGGATCTGCTATAACGACTCAAGAGTGTACTGATACTTTGATATATGTTGTCCTTATTGTGCAAGAATGAATTGCATGAAAATAACTTCTGGGCAGCTGAACATAAAAATCCCACAAAGTATGAATTAATCACACGAAAGCTTTATATCATGAATGTAGGCAAATTAACGCTGGCATAACATTTTAAATATTCATTTTAAACTCTTTTTTTGGTATATGTTTTATGTTCTGTACGTCTGTATGTCTGTAGACCACTGAAGAAGACTTATGGTCAAATTGCATTTGGTTTAGTTATGCTCAGACTGAGTTGCATTTTTAAAATGAGAATTTAAAGGTTTTGTTAGTGTTAATTTGTTCATGATACAAAATTTTCACATACTTAGTTTATATCGTTTTACTTTGTAGAATTTTATGTTCTGATCCCAATTTTTCTTTTTTACTTCTTTTGCTGGGACATATTTTCTTTTTTCTTTTTTCTTCCAGTGAGTGCTCACTGGAAGGACAGATCGTGAAGCTGAGGCTCCAATACTTTGGCCACCTCATGAGAAGAGAAGACTCTCTGGAAAAGACCCTGATGTTGGGAAAGATGGAGGGCACAAAGAGAAGGGGACAACAGAGGACGAGATGGTTGGACAGTGTTCTCGAAGCTACCAGCATGAGTTTGACCAAACTGCGAGAGGCAGTGGAAGACAGGAGTGCCTGGCGTGCTCTGGTCCATGGGGTCGCGAAGAGTCGGACATGACTAAGCGACTAAACAACAACAACATTTTCTTTTTGTTGGGTTTAGTTTGCGTGGCAATAAGTTCCTTTACAGGCTTGGCATCAGTACTAATA
Organism: Podarcis raffonei; assembly: GCF_027172205.1. NCBI lineage: Eukaryota > Metazoa > Chordata > Lepidosauria > Squamata > Lacertidae > Podarcis > Podarcis raffonei. The sequence goes on from NC_070603.1 coordinate 15,416,169, forward strand.
TTCCCTGGGCCCCCAGCACCTGGTGCCATTCTGTTTCCCACCCCTCACTTGCCAAAGCAATACTCAGGAGAATGGTGGGAAATTAAATGGTGGCTCAGTCCACCCAGTGCTGATGGCAGCCTTGCCAGTCTTCTGCTAGTGGCTTGTTGCTGACAGGAAAGCCGACCTGGGCTTACCAAAAGGCCCTTGGCTGAAGTCCCCCTCAAACCCAGGGCCAACCCTGCTTCTTTCCTCTGTCTTCTCTTCATTCAATCTTATAAAGGTAAAGGGACCCCTGACCATTAGGTCCAGTCGTGGCCGACTCTGGGGTTGCGGCGCTCATCTCGCTTTATTGGCCGAGGGATCCGGCGTACAGCTGTTTACCTGTTTACCTTCCCGCTGGAGTGGTACCTATTTATCTACTTGCACTTTGACGTGCTTTTGAACTGCTAGGTTGGCGGGAGCTCACCCTGTCGCAGGGATTCGAACTGCCGACCTTCTGATCGGCAAGTCCTAGGCTCTGTGGTTTAACCCACAGCGCCACCCGTGTCCCTATTCAATCTTATATGAGCATTCTAAAAAAAAGCAGCCCAATATTATTCATGCTTACTCCAACAGAAGCCCAACAACAATTTGTATTCCTAAGCAGATGCGTTTCTGGGGTCGCACAGCTTCAGTTCACACTTCTAGTCTGAAGCGTACAAAGAAAACAGCGACACACTTTTAAAATCCCCATGTTGAACCTGATCCATTAGGTTCACAGACTTTGTGTCTGTTCACAGTGAAAAAGCAGGAAGAACTGGTGGCAGCACTTGCATTTTTTTCCTCCCGGGTGTGTGGTGGAAGGGTTATACAACTGCTTTGCCATGATAACAAATCTAAACAAAGCTCAGGGAAGGGTGGTGGAATGCGGTCCTGCAATGAAAAATCTGGATCTGTCTGCATAAGGAAGCAGACACACAATTCCTTTACCAGATTCTCATGGGTGAAAAGCCTCAAGCCACACTCACTTAGCCTATTTCCTGCAGGCACCTTAAATGTGGATGTGTGAATCAGTTCACATTGTGTTTTTTTAAAAAAAATAATTCCATGCTATAGGAAGCTGAAACGTTTCCCTTATAGGCTAGTGTTACCGGTATCAGGGGGTTGCTGGAGAGCAATCAGGCAAATGCCTCCCTGGTCTGTTGTAAAGCCTTGTTAAAATGTAAAGGGACCCCTGACCATTAGGTCCAGTCGTGACCGACTCTGGGGTTGCGGCGCTCATCTCACTTTATTGGCCGAGGGTGCCGGCGTACAGCTTCCGGGTCATGTGGCCAGCATGACTAAGCCGCTTCTGGCGAACCAGAGCAGTGCACGGAAACGCCGTTTACCTTCCCGCTGGAGTGGTACCTATTTATCTACTTGCACTTAGATGTGCTTTCGAACTACTAGGTTGGCAGGAGCTCATCCCGTTGCGGGGATTCGAACCGCCGACCTTCTGATCGGCAAGTCCTAGGCTCTATGGTTTAACCCACAGCGCCACCCGCGTCCCGTAAAGCCTTGTTATTGGTGAAAAAAAACCCTTCACCATGCAGAGCACCTCTATTCCGTGGCTTGCTCATTCACTGGCAGAATCTGAGAGTGGGCGGTCCTTAAACCTTCCCCAGCAGAGTAGTTTTTTGATGCCCAGTCTGCGCCTCCCCTCTCTGCGTGGAAGCCTACTGTGCGAGGAAGGCATGGATAACGGAGGACCTCTCTCCTCCCCGCTTTGCTCAGGCAAGGTGTCCTGGCACCGCCTCGCCTGCCCCGAGCCCTGCATCTCCTCTCCACTAGAGGCATGGCTATTCTCCTCCACTGAGGAGGTGCTGCTTCCCACGATCTTTGGGGGCTCTCTGTAATCCAGGGGTGTCAAACTCAAATTCATCGGGGGCCGCATCAACAGTTTGGTCACCCTCAAAGGGCCAGTTGTATCTGTAGGACTATGTAAAGGACATGTAAAGTGGAGGTTTCCTGTGTAGAACAGCCAGTGCCGCTAGAGGGCAGACATTCTCTGGCTTGTAGGCTGCCGCGCATGCGCTGAAGAGGCGGCTTTCTTGTGTCAAAAAAAAAAAAAAAGCGAGAATAAAAGGTGAAGGCTGGCGGCCGGCAGCGGCTACACGGGCCACATGACGAGGTCTGGCGGGCCGGATTCGGCCCGCGGGCCTTGTGTTTGACACCCGTGCTGTAATCCATCCGGCTTTTCCCCTCTCGCCCCTGAGCCGATGGCTGTTCCCTGACAGCTAGCTTGCTGAGGATATGGGATCTCAGGACTGTGAATACTCTAGGGCAGGGATTTTGCCCTCTAAATGTTGCTGAACTACAACTCCCATCATCCCTGACCATTGGCCATGCAGACTAGGACCCATGGAAGTTGGAGTCCAATACCTGCAAGTTTCCCATTCCCAGGGACAGGCAAGTGATAGGCCTGGGGCTCCCCAACCTAAGGACCTGCCCTCCTTTCATTTTGCACCTCAGGTGTTTTCTCTACTGCAAATAGTAATTTAATCCCACCTTCTCCATGAGAATGGCCCTAGAGGCTCTTGGACCAGAGAGACCTGGGTTCAAATCCCCATTTAGTGGGCCAGTCACTATCGCCTAGCACTTCCTTAGCTCACAGGACAAGGCCTGGGCAGATTAAGATGCTGTGATACACAATACAGAGGAGAAGCTCTTGCCAGTCCCTCTGTTGTGTTTTATACCAGGGGCTGAAAGAGTCCTTTTGTCTCTGTTGGGCTTTTGGGGGGTCTAAAGAGTGGGCAGAGCCAATGTTGCTGGCCCCTCCATCCTTGCACAGTTAAAAATAGGGCCCTGCTTTAAGAAAACCAGTTGCTAATTGGGGGCATGCCCTGTCTTCCAGAGGAAAACTGAGACTCAGTGAAGGTAGCAGTTGTTGAACTCCAGCTCCTGCTGTCCATGAACATGGGCCATGATAAAGGTAAAGGTAAAGGGACCCCTGACCATTAGGTCCAGTCGCGGACGACTCTGGGGTTGGGGTGCTCATCTTGCTTTATTGGCCAGAGGGAGCCGGTGTACAGCTTCTGGGTCATGTGGCCAGCACGACTAAGCCGCTTCTGGCGAACCAGAGCAGCGCACAGAAACACCGTTTACCTTCCCACTGGAGCGGTACCTATTTATCTACTTGCACTTTGATGTGCTTTTGAACTGCTAGGTTGGCAGGAGCTGGGACCGAGCAACGGGAGCTCACCAACCTTCTGATCGGCAAGTCCTAGGCTCTGTGGTTTAACTCACAGCGCCACCTGCGTCCCTAGATTAGCCATGATTGCTGGGGCTAATGCAAGTTGGAGTCCAATAGCATCCTGGAGGTTGCCCATCTCTTACTTGCACAAAGCACCCAAATCCTGGTTTTCACGTGTGTGTACTTTTAATTATTCTGCTGTGGAGTATAGGGTCAGGTTCAAGGTGCTGGTCTTGACCTTTAAAGCCCTTTGTGGCTTAGGGCCCTCGTATTTACAGGACCGCCTCTCCTGGTGTGCCCCACAGAGGACCTTAAAGTCCATGAACAATGATAGTTTAGAGGTCCTGGGCCCTAAGGAAGTCAGACTATCCTCCACCAGGGTCAGGGTCTTTTCAGTGATGGCTCCGACCTGGTGGAATGCTCTGTCCCATGAGACCAGGGCCCTGCAGGATTTAACCTCCTTCCGTTGGGCCTGTAAGACAGAGCTATTCCGCCTGGCCTTTAATTTGATTTTAGCCTGATATTTTATTTCCCCTCTCTTCCCTCCTCCTCCCCTTTTATGAAGATTACCTGCTCTGAGACCCCACAGCTAATTCTCCCCTGGCCTCCACGCTGGCCCAAGTAGGACCAATTCAGCCAGCTAGCCCTGGGGTTTATCTAATGCTTATTTCCCCTAAATTGATTTTTGAATTTTATTGTTATTCATGTTTTTATACTGTATTTTATGCTGCTTTTACAATTAAGTGTTTTAAATTTGTTGTTAGCTGCCCTGAGCCTGGTTTTTGAACCGGGAAGGGTGGGGTTTAAATAAAAATTTATTGTTGTTGTTGTGGAGGGCAGAATCACTCTGAGCTTGAGCCTTATCTCCCGACCACCCAAAATCCTGGTCCTCCTCTCTCTGAGCTCCTGAGATTCCACCCGGCAATGCCCACGCAGATCCATATTCTTATCTTCGCAGCAAGGAAATTCCTTATTTAATTAACAGGAAAGATAAGTGGAGATCACCAGGGATGCAAATGTTGTATCCTAATGCCACAGGGTGATTGCAAATCTACATGTTATAGATTTGGCAGGGGGACCCCCCCAAAAACCCTATAAATTAATAAATGGGAGGATTTTGATTATCTGGGATGTGAAGGGAGAAATGCGAGCTACAGAGGAATTGTTGGGCTAGCTCATGCAAAAAACAACAACAATGACCTGGCCAAGCTAGGGCCATTAAGAAACAATACAGGGCCATTGAGGACCATTGGCAATGCAAGAGAACTGTCCCCACCCCCTTGCCCCAGGTGTGAACAAGGGGTTTGGAAGGTTGCCAGAGTTAATTGGGTGTGAGGTGACAGGAAAAGAGAGTCTTGAGCAAACGTTGCTGGGAAGAAGGAAGACTGGGATCCATCTTGGGCAGGCTGGCTGAAGGCTGCCAGGCAGAGATACCTTGGACTCTAGGGTTGCACTGCTGTGGGGTGCAAGCCCCTCTTGAAATGAGCGTGTTGTAAGAGCTGGACTCCCTCCATGGAGACTTAAGGTGTAACTAGGTGGATAAATCATATTTCTTAAAGCGATGACAGTCTCCGCCGTGTCTCAGTTCTCCCAAGGACCCCGCGTGAATGCCTGGAACTCCCTGGAATCTTGCTGCAACTCAGCAGAGAGAAGGGGAGGCACCCAATTTTTGTAACACACACAACACAGAATGCTCTGCCTAAACCAGATCTGCCTTGGGGCAACAGGATTGGGGATGCTGTGGCCCTCCAACTGCTATGGGACTCCCATCTGCCCTAGCCAGCATGGCCAATGGTCAGCGATGGTGGGAGCTGGGGTCCAGCAACAGCTGATGAGCCACAGGTTCCCTACCCCAGTGTCACAGTTTGAACTCAAGGTTTTGCCAATTTCATGTCAGAGGTCTGCTCAGCCCATTAAAATCTGCTGATCCAGAAACTGCAGCTTCTCCTGCTTGCCTTTTACTTTGTTGGGTCCTTTGTTTCTTGCATACTCTGCAGTGTGCCTGGAGAACTCTTGTCTTCACTGTTACAGCAGGTTGGGGAAGGGTCCCAGCAAACAAGACCAAGGTAAGAACAGGTAAGATGAATTTTAACAGGGAGAAATGTAAAGTATTGCACTTGGGCAAAAAAAATGAGAGGCACAAATACAAGATGGGTGACACCTGGCTTGAGAGCACTACATGTGAAAAGGATCTAGGAGTCTTGGTTGACCACAAACTTGACATGAGCCAACAGTGTGACGCGGCAGCTAAAAAAGCCAATGCAATTCTGGGCTGCATCAATAGGAGTATAGCATCTAGATCAAGGGATCTAGTAATAGTGCCACTGTATTCTGCTCTGGTCAGACCTCACCTGGAGTACTGTGTCCAGTTCTGGGCACCACAGTTCAAGAAGGACACTGACAAACTGGAACGTGTCCAGAGGAGGGCAACCAAAATGGTCAAAGGCCTGGAAACGATGCCTTATGAGGAACGGCTAAGGGAGCTGGGCATGTTTAGCCTGGAGAAGAGGAGGTTAAGGGGTGATATGATAGCCATGTTCAAATATATAAAAGGATGTCACATAGAGGAGGGAGAAAGGTTGTTTTCTGCTGCTCCAGAGAAGCGGACACGGAGCAATGGATCCAAACTACAAGAAAGAAGATTCCACCTAAACATTAGGAAGAACTTCCTGACAGTAAGAGCTGTTCGACAGTGGAATTTGCTGCCAAGGAGTGTGGTGGAGTCTCCTTCTTTGGAGGTCTTTAAGCAGAGGCTTGGCAACCATATGTCAGGAGTGCTCTGATGGTGTTTCCTGCTTGGCAGGGGGTTGGACTCGATGGCCCTTGTGGTCTCTTCCAACTCTATGATTCTATGATTCTAGGTAGGAGAAGCTACCTATGTGTGTCTTCAGGAATGGGTATTTTCAAAGCTACAATGCAACACAGCCTCCCCTTAGATTTAAAGCACATGGCTTCTCCAAAAGAGTTCTGGAAACTGTAGTTTACCCTTGCAGAACTATAATTCCCAGCACCCTTAATGAACTACAGTTTCCAGGATCCTTGCATGGGATTCTTGTGCATTAAACATATGGTGTAGATGTGACCTGAGGCTGCAGACTGACATCTTAGATGTTATGAACATCCTTTCTCTCTGGGCACAGAAGGTGCTGCTCAGTTTCCCCTGTGGCTGGGTCCCTCGATTTGACATGGAAGCCCAGTTCACATCCAGCAATGATGTTAAACGCTCTCCTTGTTTCCTTACAAGGGTGAAGGACAGGGCAAGTGATAGAGACCTGGCTTGCTGGTCTCCTCCCCTCGGCTGCATAGAAAGCCTCCCTACTTAGAACAAAGCGAGTCATCACGCTGTATCACTCACCACGTCTGAGTACAACCGATTTGGGATGGTGGGCGTCTGTTGGTCGATGCAAACCACTTTCTTCATATCGTCAAAGCTGGGGTCAATTGGCACCATGTCAAAGAAAGGAGGCTTGTAATCTTCAACAATCCCTGCGATATGAAAAGATGGAGCAACAGGGAGGGAGGGAGAGAGAGAGGTGTTTGAGGTCAGGGTGTGCAGATCTATAGGGCATTCCATCCATATTGCTGTACACCAAACTGTCTAACTCATCTGCAGATGTGTGCAATATGTACCTTGGTCTGCTGAAGGCCCCAAGCTAAACTTGAGAACCAGCAAGAAATGGCACACAGGATGAGGATTTGCAGACAGAGGGATAAGGTAAAGGGACCCCTGACCTTAGGTCCAGTCGTGACCGACTCTGGGGTTGCAGTGCTCATCTCGCTTTATTGGCCGAGGGAGCCGGCGTACAGCTTCCGGGTCATGTGACCAGCATGACTAAGCCGCTTCTGGCGAACCAGAGCAGCACACAGAAACGCCGTTTACCTTCCTGCTGGAGCGGTACCTATTTATCTACTTGCACTTGATGTGCTTTCGAACTGCTAGGTTGGCAGGAGCAGGGACGGAGCAACGGGAACTCACCCTGTCGCGGGGATTCGAACCACCGACCTTCTGATCGGCAAGTCCTAGGCTCTGTGGTTTAACCCAGAGCGCCACCTGCGTCCCTAGACAGAGGGATATGTTGATCCAAACAGAAGGCTCCATTTCCCTTTCACTTCTATGGGGAAATGGTCTGCAATCTGGCTGGGGGATACATGCTAAAGGAGTCTATCACACTAGACAATGGTGTCACTAGGAATACAGGACAGGTTTAGATGTAGTTGCAGTGATGGTGTCTCTAAGTGAATCTGTTTACTTTCTCCCATATGAAAGAATGTTGCAAGGAAGGCACATTTCTGAAACTTGGTCGAGCAGTCTCCACTGACAATAATTCAGCAGGGGGTACACAGAGATACACTATACCTCTAGGGGCCCCTTGAAATATACATGACTTCACTGAAACCCTCCCCCTTTCTGTCATTACCATATCAGCATGGAAAGCCTTAATCAACAGAAATACTCTTTACAGCGATGATGAGTGTTTCATCTGTCAGCGTATTAAGGATGCTAGTCAATTGTGCAATTTTAAAACAATATGTTTGCTAATGTTGCCTGGGAAAAGTTATACCGAACCTATCTGGCTATCTGTCAAAAGTGTTTTGAGGAGCAAGTAAAGCGCTTCAAACCATTTCCTGTGTTTGGAAAACCCCGGCGAAGGGAGGAACTTGTGTCATGTTGATGGCCAAAGGTTTGCAGACTTTAAGGGGGGGGGGGCAAATCTTTAGCTCAGGGGTCAGCAACCTTTTCCAGCTGTGGGTTGGTCCACTGTCCCTCAGACCATGTGGGGGGCTGGAGTATATTTTGAAAATAATAATAATGAATGAATTCCTGTGCCCCACAAATAACCCAGAGATGCATTTTAAATAAAAGGACACATTCTACGCATGTAAAAACACGCTGAATCCCGGACCGTCCGCGGGCCGGACTGAGAAGGCGATTGGGCCGCATCTGGCCCACGGGCCTTAGGTTGCCTAGCCCTGCTTTAGCAACTCTTTATCCCAGCACTGCCCTATCCTGTGGGAATCTACAAAGCATGCTTTCAGCTCCACCCAAATTCTGTTCAAAACATAAAGGGATCTGATAAAGTAGTAAGACCCTGAATGTTCTGATATGCCTCCGTTAAGTTTTTGGTGGCCATTATATTAGAGACGGGATGCGGGTGGCGCTGTGGGTTATACCACAGAGCCTAGGACTTGCTGATCAGAAGGTTGGCGGTCCGAATCCCCGTGATGGGGTGAGCTCCCGTTGCTCGGTCCCTGCTCCTGCCAACCTAGCAGTTCGAAAGCACGTCAAAGTGCAAGTAGATAAATAGGTACCGCTCCGGCGGGAAGGTAAACGGCGTTTCTGTGTGCTGCTCTGGTTCGCCAGAAGCGGCTTAGTTATGCTGGCCACATGATCCGGAAGCTGTACGCCGGCTCCCTCAGCCAATAAAGCGAGATGAGCGCCGCAACCCCAGAGTCGGCCACGACTGGACCTAACGGTCAGGGGTCCCTTTACCTTTTTATATTAGAGACAGTGAAAAGTGGGTGACAGCAGCTTGTTTGTATCTTTCACAGTGCAGGCTGTTCCACTAGGCCATGGGTAGGCAAACTAAGACCCGGGGGCTGGATCCGGCCCAATCGCCTTCTAAATCTGGCCCACAGATGGTTCAGAAATCAGTGTGTTTTTACATGAGTAGAATGTGTGCTTTTATTTAAAATGCATCTCCGGGTTATTTGTGGGGCATAGGAATTCGTTCATTATTTTTTTTAATAGTCCGGCCTCCCACAAGGTCTGAGGGACTGTGGACCGGCCCCCTGCTGAAAAAGTTTGCTCACCCCTGCGGCTGACTGGGGAACTGCCCCACCAGCCTCAGTCTGGCGGCCTCAGACAGGCCCCCCCACCTGCATTTTTCTAACAACCAGTGCAGAGGGTAGCAATGCCTGTCACATTCCTTTTCCTCCTCCTCCTCCTCCTCCTCCCTCCTCCCTCCTCCTCCTCCTCCTCCTCCTCCTCCGTCTCAATGTTGCTTTTTGTGGAACTCGGCAAAGAGAAGGAGGGGGGACGGGACTAGAATTAGGATGGCTTCACCTGTCATTGGCTTTGGCGCCACCTGCTGTTGGTCTCCATGCCTGCTGCCCTACCAGAAACAGCTGTGATTTTGTGAGATGATTTTCAAAGCCTGAAACACACAGGCAACGATTTGTCGGGAGCAGGGGTTCAAGCAAATATATTTTCTGTTGCTACCTGCGGCACATGTAGAGCATCATCAGGTATGTAGCGTTAATTTGAGAAAGAAGAGACCGTGCCCATTTTAGAAAGCACCAGGATCCCGTCTGCTCATAATTATCCTAAAGATGACCTTTCAGCCTTTCTACTGACTGCCGCTCGTATGGAGAGAGCCAGATGTTGGAAAGCCAGTCAAGGGTTGAACATTGATTCTTGGTATAACAGAGTATGGTCAATAGCATTGGCTGAGAAACCAACATGCCAGGTGAGAGTGGCAAAGGGCAAGCACAACCAAATTCCTTTTATAACATATGGCAAATGTTTATTGAATACATAAATTGTTCAGACTGTGGCAGGAATCCACCCAGCACTCATGGGAAAATGTGGCATGATCTCTTAAAGGACCCCTGACCATTAGGTCCAGTCGTGGACGACTCTGGGGTTGCGGTGCTCATTTCGCTTTACTGGCCGAGGGAGGTGGCGTACAGCTTCTGGGTCATGTGGCCAGCAGGACTAAGCCGCTTCTGGCGAACCAGAGCAGCACACGGAAATGCCATTTACCTTCCCACTGGAGTGGTACCTATTTATCTACTTGCACTTTGACGTGCTTTCGTACTGCTGGGTTGGCAGGAGCAGGGACCGAGCAACGGGAGCTCACCCCGTCGCTGGGATTTGGCCCGCCAACCTTCTGATCGGCAAGTCCTAGGCTCTGTGGTTTAACCCACAGTGCCACCCACATCCCTGGCATGATCTCTTAAGAGTACTCAAATGAAACTTTAACACCTGGCACGATAAAAGTCTATAATTTTATCAGGACAACAATTGTTGTAACAATTGTTTTCTCAAAATCGATCTTCTGTACCATGAAAATAAAAACAGTATTTAAATTTTTAAAAAGAAAGAAAGCATTAAGATCCTGAAGATGGCCTGAAGACTTTATTCACAGATCAAGGGAAGCTGAGATGCTCCAGACTTGCACTGTGATCAGCTAGTCAGCACCCTCATTTTGCAATGCACTGACGTTTTTGATGCTAGGATATCAGGAAATTTCAAAGCTATGGCAAGCAAGATAACTGCATGTTTTTGGCACATTGCAATCAATTCCATTCGCATTTTTCTGGTTTACTTAATACATTCAGTGGAATAGCATAGCCAGCATAAGATAATTGCCAATGAAGCTGAGGAGTTTGGCAAGAGAATACAGGAGGGAGAACGGGCAATTTGTTCAAAAATGTCATAGTGCTGAAATCAGCACAAGAAGAAATGGTGCGATTGCCGAAGAACAGTCGTATTGTTGATGGCGCAAACCCATCACATTGATACATGCCCTATGAGCCAAACGTGTGTATGCCTCTCATTAAACACAATCAAGTGCATCCACCAGCCATGGTAATCTACGCTAGACTACTGCAATGTGCTTTCCATCATCATCATCATCATCTTCATCATCATCATCATCATCATCATTTATTACTTATACCCTGCCCATCTGGCCGGGCCTCCCCAGCCACTCTGGGCAGCTTCCAACAGGATATTTGAAGACTTGAGTGGAAACATATACAGTTGTACCTTGGTTACATAATCCATTCTGGAAGACCGTTTGACTTACAAAAACATTCAAAAACCAAGGCGCGGCCTCTGATTGGCTGCAGGAGCTTCCTGTACTCAATCAGAAGCCGCATTGGACATTCGGGTTCCAAAGAATATTCAAAAACTGGAACACTCACTTCCGGGTTTTCGGTGGTCGGGAGCCAAAACGTACGAGTACCAAGGCGTTCGAGAACCAAGGTATGACTGTAGATGAAATTGGAACCATTAGGCTTTGAAATGGGCTGGGCTGTAGAGACCATATCTAATCTTTAAATAACTTCACTGGCTGTGGTTCCATTTCTGGGCACAATTAAAAGTCCTGGTGCTGATCTTAAAATCCCCAAATACCTTGGAACTTAGTTTCCCCTGAATGTTATCATCATCAGAGACCCTTCTTGAGACGCCCAGCTGCCTGAAGTTAGGTGTGTGGTGACTGGAGAGAAAGAGGCTTCCATGAGTGGGCACACCACATTTGGAAAATCTTTCCCAGGGAGAATTGACCGATGCCACACACCTCACAATCTTCCCAGTGCCGGGCAATGTTTTTATTTGCACAGGCATTCAGTGGCGAAGCTGCATGCTCCCAGTGCGGCGTGTGTGTGTGTGTGTGGGGGGGGTGCGTGGCGCATGTCTGGGGGGTGGCCGCGATGGTACCCCCTCCCCAATGGTGCCTGGGGCTGTGCGCCCCCCGCCCCCCGTTCCTCTGCCAGTGCAGGCATTCCAGCATATCAGCCAGCTGGTTTTAATGTGGTGCCTCAGATTATTTCTGCTGTTTTTATAGTGGTACCTCGGGTTAAGAACTTAATTTGTTCTGGAGGTCCGTTCTTAACCTGAAACTGTTCTTAACCTGAAGCACCACTTTAGCTAATGGGGCCTCCTCTCGCCGCCACGCCGCTGCTGCACGATTTCTGTTCTCATCCTGAAGCAAAGTTCTTAAGCCGAGGTACTATTTCTAGGTTAGCGGAGTCTGTAACCTGAAGCATATGTAACCCGAGGTACCACTGTATTACACTTTTGCATTATTTTAGATCTGGATGCAAAACTGTTCTGTAATTTGTGAGCTGCTTTTAAAAGTTGTCGGCCAAAGAGCAGCAGTGTAATTTTTGGACAGATAAGATTTACAGGAATCCCGAGAGAACCTCTGTTGAGCACTGTCTATACCATGGCAGCCAATATGAACCCTAACATGAAAAAAACCTTGCTGTATTCTTGACGCCGAGGTACAACATCACAGCTCAAGCCCATTTGCAGATGGATGGATATTGAACATGTGGGGTAGGACCACTCTGATGACTTCATAATGTTGCTTTTTCAACATGTGTTTCTGAGGCCTTTATCTGAAATGCATGTTGGAAAAGAAGCATTATGAAATAGTTTTGAGTGGTGTTTGATGGACAGGGGTGTAGAAAAGATATAGAAAAATGGTGAACAGTAGCAGTAATGTTTCATGAGAATTCTAAGGTTCTCATCAGCAGAATGCTTCTTAGTTCCAAAAACAAACACAATTTTGAGAACTACTAGCAGGGAAAAGGTCATAAAAGACTCGTGCTACAGCAGTTGTAAAGAGCTGCTTTGAACTTTGCTGGTGTAAGCTTGTCACAGTGATTGCTGATGGCACTGATATCTTAATCTTGTTCCTGTATCACGGGGAAAACATGTCCATGTAATCTACTGCAGGCAGTGACAAATAGTGATATTAAGCCATGGAATAATCAATGGCTGGCGGGTGCAAAATTACAGTCTTTTGCTATTTGCACACACCCTAGCCAAATTTGACAATACGGGTGGTTTGTTTGGCGACAGGAAATCCAGATCTGAAACGCTAAGCAGTGGGGCATTTCTGGATTCCAAGAAAATGTCAGGCTAAAGACCAGCGCTTTCCAAACTGTGTGTTGTGACACATTAGTGCATGGGTAGGCAAACTAAGGAGGGACGCGGGTGGCGCTGTGGGTTAAACCACAGAGCCTAGGACTTGCTGATCAGAAGGTCGGCGGTTTGAATCCCTGCGACCAGGTGAGTTCCCGTTCCAGTCCCAGCTCCTGCCAACCTAGCAGTTTGAAAGCACCTCAAAGTGCAAGTAGATTAATAGGTACTGCTCTGGCGGGAAGGTAAACAGCATTTCCGTGCGCTGCTCTGGTTCACCAGAAGCGGCTTAGCCATGCTGGCCACATGACCCGGAAGCTGTACGCCGGCTCCCTTGGCCAGTAAAGCGAGATGAGCGCCGCAACCCCAGAGTTGGCCACGACTGGACCTAATGGTCAGGGGTCCCTTAACCTTTACCTAGGCAAACTAAGGTCCACAGGCCAGATCAGGCCCAATTGCCTTCTGGATCCGGCCCACGGACAGTCCGGGAATCGTCACGTGGATCACCAGTGCGCACGTTCTTTCCCTCTACCTCACATGGCGGCGGCAGCACCTCCTCCCTCCCTCCTCCTGGCTTATCCTCGCCCTGCCTAGAGGAGGAAGGGGGCTGGGCTTTGTTATTGCCAGCAGCAGCAGCAGCACTCAAGTAGCCGCCATTTTAAGCAGCCCCTCTCCGCAGCCCTTTCGTGCGCCGCTCATCGGCCCTCCGCTGCCGCCAGCCCCTGCCACTTGCAAGACACAGGTATGCAGTCACCAGGGCTCGTGGTGCTCTTACACCCCCCCCCAAATATAGTCCGGCCCCCCACAAGGTCTGAGGGACAGTGGACTGGCCCCCTGCTGAAAAGGTTTGCTGACCCATTAGTGTGTTGGCCGCAGTGTGGAGGTGTGTTCTGCAAATGCTCCCTGCCCTCCTCCCAGGGCTGGAAAAGGGTTAGTTTAACGCCTGTTTTGCTAGTAAAACTGAATTACTGTGTTGTGAAATGATGCATGTCTAAAAAAGTGTGTCACCACCAACATGAAAAGTTTGGAAAGCTCTGCTATATAGACTGACATATCCCAAGATATCTTTGGGCGGAAGAAGCCTGATTATCCTCTCCCAAAACAACTACAGTGGTACCTCGGGTTAAGAACTTAATTCATTCTGGAGGTCCATTCTTAACCTGAAACTGTTCTTAACCTGAAGCACCACTTTAGCTAATGGGGCCTCCTGTTGCCGCCGCGTGATTTCTGTTCTCATCCTGAAGCAAAGTTCTTAACCTGAGGTACTATTTCTGGGTTAGCGGAGTCTGTAACCTGAAGCATATGTAACCTGAAGCGTATGTAACCCGAGGTACCATGGTACTCTATTCTGAATTTAAATATGGAAAGCGTAATGCTGGTGGTCAACAAAAGAGGTTTAAAGACTCTCTCAAGGCAAATCTAAAAAATGTAGTATAAACACCGACAACTGGGAAACAGTGGCCTGCGAGCGCTCCAGTTGGAGAACAGCCTTTTCCAAAGGTGTCATGGACTTTGAAGACGCTTGAACCCAGGACAAATGGGAGAAACATGCCAAGAGGAAGACACGCTTGGCAAACCCTCACTGTGATCAGCTCCCACCCGGAAACCTATGTCGCCACTGTGGAAGGACGTGTGGATCCAGAATTGGCCTCCACATTTACTTACGGACTCATTAATAAAACCGTATTTATGGAAGACAATCTTACTTGGCTACGAGTGATCGCCAAAGAAGGCGGCGACACCCTTTTTTTCTAAGCTTGCAAAACCCCATAAAAAACGGGATTTGGTTGCAGAACTCAGCAGGAAGTTTCACCTGGGCCAATGGTCCTGCGAGGCTGACCAGGGTGCAGCCACCCCCCCTCAAAGCTCAAACTAGTCTGCAACTCCGACAAGTTATTTTCAAGGGGTTGCCAACCAAATGGCAAGAGGCCAGGTTCATTGTTCCCAAAGCCTTGTGCCTTTGGCGCCACCTGGTGGCCAAAATCTCCTCTCACCTAGAACCTCTGGCAGCTGGTCTTTTGTTTGTTAATCCATTCCAATGCTAATTGGCTCCATATGTCTTTAGCACTGGAGACTTTAACCATTTGGGGCTGGCTGACATGGTGTTTTCTGGGTTTCTTAAATATTGATTGCCCCAATGCCCAGTGAAATGTCGCACTGTGCCTTATTATAACTAAAAAAAGAACTGTCAATGCAGTGGATGATCAGGCCCATCAAAACAGTCATCAAAGCAAGCAATGATTTCTCTCTATTTTTTGTATAGGACTCCACATTTGGTAGAGATTGTGTGTGTTTCTGCCGGCATATGTGTGCAGGCATATAGCCACATTAGGCACTTAACAGTTAAAAGGCATCCAATTAAGGTCGTGCACTGTGAATATAATAGGCTTATTAATGGGCAGTGCCTATTCCAAAAGAGAGATATAGGATTAGCCCGGCCAATCTGTGCTTTGACTGGGAGATTCTTTTTGCTTTTTAATTAACAAGTGTTTTCTTTTCAGCCTCTCATTTCTGGGGGCAGGTAGGGCTGAGAATTAGCAAACTGCTGCTTCACCCGTAATATAAATTCTCCATTGGGAAAGGTCAGGGTGAACCCTGGCTGGCATTATTGTAAACTGAGAAGAATCCAAGCCAAACTAATCAACTAAACTAATCAAACTAATCAAACTAATCAAGCTAAACTAACCAAACTAATCAAGCTAAACGTCATGATTTCGGGACGCATGGTTCTGAATCTTGGACCTTAGTATCAGGAAGATTGTGCTTCCAATATCTTCTCTGTGGGCAAGAGATCAGGATGGGTTTATTATTACTAATAATAAATAATGTAGCTCCTTTCTCTAAAGAGCTCAGGGCAGTTCACATGAGTCTCCCTCAACCCACAGTTTATCCTCTTAACAACCTTGTGAAGTATGTTAGGCTAGGAAAAAAGGATTGGCCCAGGCTCATCTAAGATGCTTCCAGATGGGTTTTCTGAGTTGTAGAAGATCTCGCTGTTATCTAGCACCTTCCAGTGCAATTAAGATACGAAAAATGATGGAAAACTGTGCTGTAAAGTGCAGAACAACAACCCCTAGCTGACAATGTTGTGTAACCACCACACAAATCTATCTCTAAGAATGCTCAATAAACAACCAGTCTAGAAGCTGCCCAAAATAACTTCTATGACTGGGGGTGGAGATCAGAACTCAGGTCTCCCCAGTCCTAACCCATCTCTCTCACCAGTAGCAGACTGTCTCTCATTTGGCATTCCCTTACTTTTTGACTCTGTTCTTCCCTGCATGAAGACTAAATAGCAGCTGCACCAGATCTCCGTCTACATCACTCCATTATTTACAGGGAACCTGCATGCACTGCAAAATTCAGGAAACCCTCCAAGTGTCCCTGTTTTCCAGGCACAGTACTGGATTTACGGAAGCCATCCAGGTTTCTGATTTGATCCTGGAATGTCCCGCTTTTCCTTAGGACGTTAAAAGCAGAGACATCGCCTTGCTGACAAAGGTCCGTATAGTTAAAGCTATGGTTTTCCCAGTAGTGATGTATGGAAGTGAGAGCTGGACCATAAAGAAGGCTGATCGCTGAAGAATTGATGCTTTTGAATTCTGGTGCTGGAGGAGACTCTTGAGAGCCCCATGGACTTCAAGAAGATCAAACCTCTCCATTCTTAAGGAAATCAGCCCTGAGTGCTCACTGGAAGGACAGATCCTGAAGCTGAGGCTCCAATACTTTGGCCACCTCATGAGAAGAGAAGACTCCCTGGAAAAGACCCTGATGCTGGGAAAGATGGAGGGAACAAGGAGAAGGGGACGGCAGAGGACGAGATGGCTGGACAGTGTTCTCGAAGCTACCAGCATGAGTTTGACCAAACTGCGGGAGGCAGTGGAAGACAGGAGTGGCTGGCAAGCTCTTGTCCATGGGGTCACGAGGAGTCGGACACGACTAAACAACAAAACTTTCACTGGATAAATGTTGGAGGGTATGGAATAGGATGTCCCTATTTCCTTCGGAGAAACATTGGAGGGTATGAGAATTGCACAGCACCATTTTTCACACTGCAAAGCTGCCTAGTGAAGATCAGGTTCTGGCCTTTCCTACATGCATGCATGCATACGGGGAGAAACAGGACAAGAAGCCGTTTCTCGGAGGCCTCTGCATGCTTATGAAGACAGGAATGGCTTTGCTGCGATTCCCCTGCAGGATTGGCTGGGGGATAGTAGAAGCTCCAT
This sequence comes from Podarcis raffonei, assembly GCF_027172205.1. Classification (NCBI taxonomy): domain Eukaryota; kingdom Metazoa; phylum Chordata; class Lepidosauria; order Squamata; family Lacertidae; genus Podarcis; species Podarcis raffonei. The sequence goes on from NC_070603.1 coordinate 15,433,243, forward strand.
GGACGTGGCCCATTGCCAGACTGAGCTGCGATGCTGCTTGTTTCCTAATCAGAGCTGAACAAACAAAGTGCTGATTGAGTCTAATGGTCCCTTTAATCAGTAAGCCTGGCGCTGACACTAGATTACAGTGTTTATAATTTACAGCTAATCATTCGCGTGGAAAAGGAAAATAAAAGAGAAGCCTCCATCCAACTAGACCAGCCGAAAGCCTTCGCATTAACAAGCCTGATTAGTGATTATTTCTGCGCAGGGAGCCAAATGCAAAGGGAGATGGTGGTGTATGGCTGTCCTCCCCTTTGCATTCTCTGACTGCAGCTGCTATTTTCAATCCTAAATTGACAATTTAGACAGGCTGTCTGTCTGAGATGTTACAGCAGGGTTGGGAAACTGGATCTAGCTAGGGGAGCCAGATCTTGATCTCCCTGACCCACCCACCTTTCAATCACATGTCAGCATGATTCGGGGGGGACGGACAGGACCCGTTTTTTGCCTGCATGGTTTGAAATAAAACCGTGCAGGAAAAGGCACAGCTTGCAAAATGCCAACATTCAGCTGATCATTGGGGATTGCAAAGCCGGGCGCACAGCACTCCACGTGACTCTGGCCAGGGACAGATGAAGACCCATAGATCACATGAACCGGGTGCCCCTATGAGAAAACCGCAAGCAGGATTTAAGCACAACAGCATTCTCCACACTTCCGAGTTCCAGCCACTGATGTTCAGAGGCGTGCTGCCTCCAACAGAGGAGAGAGGCATCGTACCAGAAGCCGAGCACTGCATAGAATGGTAAAATGCACATGGTCACTTGCTATGGGATGGAGACAGAACGTTCCAGAGGTATTTGCTGGCGGGGGGCGGGGGGAGTCCAGATGGGACTTTGGATGTCCTGGGAGGAATCTGGACACACATTAAAAACGTGAGAATGCTTTAAAAACAACAACACCACTTTGAAAAATACACTGAATGTGCCATAGCTCACCATTGCCATCTAGTGTCACATTTGTATAACGCACCTTACAACACACTTAAAAGGTTTGATTTGCAGTTGTATAGCCGAGTCCCTGATCTAATAAGACAGCAGCGACTGTTACTGCTTTTGCTGATCTGATGTAAGCCACTCCGGGAGCCCTTTTGGTTAATGAACTGGTTAAAAATGCTTAACATGTTTTTAGAGAAAAGCTTGGAAAACAAGCCACATGCTATGGCTTAGGACAAGGTTGAGGAGCCAGCAGTCCCAACAACAGAAGAAGAAGAAGAAGAAGAAGAAGAAGAAGAAGAAGAAGAAGAAGAAGAAGAAGAAGAGGAGTTTGGATTGGATATCCCGCCTTTCACTACCCTAAGGAGTCTCAAAGCAGCTAACATTCTCCTTTCTCTTCCTCCCCCACAGCAAACACTCTGTGAGGTGAGTGATGCTGAGAGACTTCAGAGAAGTGTGACTGGCCCAAGGTCACCCAGCAGCTGCATGTGGAGGAGCGGAGACGCGAACCCGGTTCACCAGATTACGAGACTACCGCTCTTAACCACTACACCACACTGGCTCTCAGCCACAGGTTTCCCAACTCTGGGCTAGGGAGTCAGAAAGAAGTCATTTATGGCCATCGTGAAAAGAGTGGGATTGACAAGCCAACTTCATTATATTTGAACCTTGAGTTACTGGTCCCCTTACCGTTAACGACAGTTCTCCGGGCTATCTCCCAGAGGACAAGGCCATATGCCCAAATGTCGGTCCTCTTGAAGGATTCAAAGCGGTCCATTTGAATCTGTTCATCTAAAACTTCAGGCGCCATGTAGCGTTTTGTGCCCACCCTTGGGTTGTTGCCAATGTCCAAGTAGTCGCTGCTCTGGGAATGCATGACTGCCAGACCTGAGAGAGAAATAGTGCCAATGGTTAGAAGAATGCTGGTCTATGATGGCAACTGATGAGCCTGTTACAACATCCTGCCAACTTATGCCAAGACTAAAGCATATACAGTGGTACCTCGGGTTAAGAACTTAATTCGTTCTGAAGGTCTGTTCTTAACCTGAAGCTGTTCTTAACCTGAAGCACCACTTTAGCTAATGGGGCCTCCTGCTGCTGCTGCGCCGCCGGAGCACGATTTCCGTTCTCATCCTGAAGCAAAGTTCTTAACCCGAGGTACTATTTCTGGGTTAGCGGAGTCTGTAACCTGAAGCGTCTGTAACCTGAAGCGTATGTAACCCGGGGTACCACTGAATTACTGTTTTAAGCCTGCCTGAACAAAGCTGCTGCATCAACAAGTATTCTGAGTGAGTAAATGTTATATTCACATTTTACAAGACTGTTTGTGTGATTATTGTTTTAAGGGAGGGGGAAGGCGGGTGGAATAGCAGGAGAATCCAGTCTGCCTTAAAGCACCCTGGATTACTAAAAGGCTAAAACTGGCCTATCTAAGCTTCCCTTTTCAGCTGCAAAGGGATGCACTCTGCTGGACTCACAAATGCAAGGAAGCATAATATCCAATAAATATACCCTCACCTACAACTATTCACATCCCTACATGAAAACCACACCTCTCCATTCTGGCTTGGAGTGGCTGGCAGCACTGATGGAGGAAGGCGGGAGGGGTGTGTGCGATGCGCACCAGGTACCAGCCATGACTGCAGGTGACATCGCCATGCCACCCCCCCCCACTCGGGGTGTGGGCAGCGCCCCCAGATGCTTGCTGCACGGGCAGCATGCCGCTAGGGACGACGCTTGCGCAGGTGGCAAACAGTGTCCCCCCCCACTCATCGTGCTGGCAGCTAGCCCCATCCCATGGTGCTGGGGCACGTAGCTCCACCCCTGGCTAGCAGCCCACCTGCCTGCCTTTCTGTGTGCCCACTTGTGTGTAATCACTTGGAAAGGGGACGCAGGTGGCGCTGTGGTCTAAACCACTGAGCATCTTGGGCTTGCTGATCAGAAGGTCGGTGGTTCCAATCCCTGTGACGGGTTGAGCTCCTGTTGCTGTGTCCCAGCTCCTGCCCACCTAGCAGTTCGAAAGCACACCAGTGCAAGTAGATAAATAGGTACCACTGCAGTGGGAAGATAAACAGCGTTTCCATGCGCTCTGGTTTCCGTTGCACCAGAAGCGGTTTAGTCCTGTGGCCACATGACTCAGAAAGCTGTCTGTGGACAAACGCAGGCTCCCTCGGCCTGAAAGCGAGATGAGCGCCGCAACCCCATAGTCGCCTTTGACTGGACTTAACCGTCCAGGGGTCCTTTACCTTTCTTTTTCATCACTTGGAAGAAGCGAGAGTCAGACTTCCTCATGACTCTCTTCTTCCCTCAAAAGCTTCCTAATTCCTTAAGAAGAGGTTGGACCAGCATTTCCAGTGCCCCACCTCAGCACCTAAAGTCTACTTACCCAGATCAGCAATGCAGCACTGTTTGTTGTTCTTGACTAAGATGTTCCTACTTTTTAGGTCCCGGTGAGCAATGGCTGGCTTGCCCTGGGTACCAAAGATCTCCACGTGGAGATGGAGGAGGCCGCAGATGATGGAGTTGGCGAAGAGCAGGCAGCTCTCCACATCCAGCGCTGTGTGCTGAAGGTAGTCATAGAGGGAGCCATGCTCATGGTAGTGGGTGATCAGCCATAGCTGGGTGCTGGAGTTCCTGGAGGTCATGTCGGAGGCAATGAATCCTGCGGTCGGTTGAAGGAGGGCAGAAATCAGGAGCGGACCCCACACAAGGGCATGAATGATCAAGGTGCTTCAGAAAGAAATGCAAAATGGCTGCCCGTTTTGCCCTAAGGAAATTTTAGGAGGGGATTGTGGGAGTGAGGGGTAGGTGAAATAAGAAGGATGGAGGAAAAAGGGAGAGAAGCAGGAAAAGGTGAAGCTAGGATAGGCATAGGCAAATTCGGCCCTCCAGATGTTTTGGGACTACAACTCCCATCATCCCTAGCTAACAGGACCAGTGGTCAGGGATAATGGGAGTTGTTGTCCCAAAACATCTGGAGGGCGAGTTTGCCTGTGCCAGAGCTAGGATAACTAGGAAGGGATTGCAGAGGAGCAGACAAGAGTAAAAACTGAAGGAGAGCATTGGTGAACTGAGAATAGATTGCTATGCTGTTGGACGCACAGCCCATTATCCCCAATTCTCTGCTCTGACTGGCAGTAGGCCTCAAACTCATTCTTCACGATTCCAAACAGAGGCATCTCCCAGGTTTGCTATCTATGACTGCACAGAGGCAGGAGGGGAGAGAATAAAGGAGATGTGAGGTAGGGATGGACAAATACTGCCGTTTCGGTTTTGCTCAGTTCTTCATTTTTTCAATCTGGAGTTTTCAACCTTTCCGTACTGGTTTGTGACCTCTGTTTTCAAAAGCACCTATTAAAATTCACCAGCATTTTAGGGCTTATTTCTCCTAATATACAGATTTTGGTGGCAATTTTGCCCAATATATACATACTGCAAAGCACATTCATATTCTTTCCCTAATACAATGGACTTCTGTATGTTATCTTCCCAAGCACACGCATTTTTATGCACTTTGCCCTAGTATATTCATTTCTGTACACGTTACTTGGTTAGTGAAATGAATGGCAAAATTCAGAGATTGTAAATTTTGAAGACTTTATATACAGTAGTACCTTGGTTCTTGAATGTAATCCATTCCCGAAGTCTGTTTGACTTCTGAAACGTTCGAAAACCAAGGCGCGGCTTCCGAATGGCGCAGGTGCCCCGGAAACAATAGCCGACAGCTGCATCAGACATTCGGCTTCCGAAAAATGTTCAAAAGCCGAAACACTTACTTCCGGATTTTCAGCATTCGGCAGGTGAAATGTTCGAGTACCAAGGCATTCAAAAACCAAGATTCCACTGTATATATATTTAGTGCTTTTTAAAAATATAAAAGGTGCCAGAACTGCGCTCTGGCTAAAAAAAAAAAAAAAAGGATTGACAATACTGATTTATCTGCTGACATTTCCGGAAAAACTGCCCCATTTCTGCTCACCTAAGATGTTGTCATGCCTCAGCAGCACTGTGTTGTAGATCTCTGTCTCACGGAACCACGACTGCTCATCCCGGGACGAGAAGATCTTGACCGCCACATTTTCCCCATGCCACGTAGCACGCCACACCTCCCCATATCGTCCTTTGCCTGTTGGGGGTAGGGGTGACAGTTTTCACACTTGGTTTTGCTTACCTCCATCTAGGTTCATCATCCTGAGCTGGTGCATAAACATACACTAAAGAATGTTAGCATACATCTTTCCTTTTACCCATTTTTACCCATTGTTCTCTTTTTAATTGTATATATTGCTTGTTTTAGGGACGCGGGTGGCGCTGTGGGTTAAACCACAGAGCCTAGGACTTGCTGATCAGAAGGTCGGCGGTTCGAATCCCCGCGATGGGGTGAGCTCCCGTTGCTCGGTCCCTGCTCCTGCCCACCTAGCAGTTCGAAAGCACGTCAAAGTGCAAGTAGATAAATAGGTACCGCTCCGGTGGGAAGGTAAACGGCGTTTCCGTGCGCTGCTCTGGTTCGCCAGAAGCGGCTTAGTCATGCCGGCTCCCTCGGTCAATAAAGCGAGATGAGCACCGCAACCCCAGAGTCGGTCATGACTGGACCAAATGGTCGGGGTCCCTTTACCTTTTACCTATTGCTTGTTTTATGTTGCTATGGCCATCGGCTAATGCAAATAAAGTCTATCTATCTATCTATCTATCTATCTATCTATCTATCTATCATCTATCTATCTATCTATCATCTATCTATCTATCTATCTATCATCTATCTATTTTTCCTGTGCTACAGGCATCAGCCATTGAGATGCAGAGTCCATTTTTGCCTGAGATGATGTGGGAATTGCCATCCAGGCAGAGGCAGAGCTAGCTGTTCCGGCACCTGGATTGGTGCGCATGCTGTGCGCATGGGGGCGGAGCCATGGGGCAGGGCAAACGTTCCAGGGAGGTGGGGCGAGTGTCCCAGAGGGGCACCGCAGCGAGCCTTCCAGAGGGCGAGCCCTTAGGGAGCCACGCCGCTTTGCCAGTAGCCTTCCTCCCTTCCCTCTTCCTTTTGACAGCTCAGGGGAGGCTTCCCCCCCAGGAAGCAGCCCGGGAGTGGGGGGCGATGGCGCACCACCCACCCGCGACTTCCAAGCCTCTCCTGAGCTGTCAGAATGAAATGGGAAGGGGGGAAGGCCGCGGGCAAAGCGGCGCAACTCTGCCCCTTTGCCCGACAGCTCGGGGTAGACTTGGGAGTCGTGGGTGGGCGGCGTGCTATATGTCACCCCCCTCAGTGATGACACCTGGGGAGGCGCCCCTACCGCCCCCTTCCTCCGCCCCTGCACCCAGGGTCAACCTCTTCATGCATCTTACTAGAGATAGCAGAAAGCAGGAGAGTCCTAAGCATGAGGCAAACATGGGGTAAAGGTAAAGGTAAAGGGACCCCGACCATTAGGTCCAGTCGTGACTGACTCTGGGGTTGCGGCGCTCATCTTGCTTTATACTAAGCCGCTTCTGGTGAACCAGAGCAGTGCACGGAAACGCCGTTTACCTTCTCGCCGGAGCAGTACCTATTTATCTACTTGCACTTTGTGCTTTCGAACTGCTAGGTTGGCAGGAGCAGGGACCGAGCAACGGGAGCTCACCCCGTCGCGGGGATTTGAACCGCTGACCTTCTGATCGGCAAGTCCTAGGCTCTGTGGTTTAACCCACAGCGCCACCCGCGTAAAGGGTAATAATGGAGATCTCCCAAGCTGACCTGGTTTATGGTGATCTGCAAAACTGGAAACCTTGGCTTGTGTTAAACAATTTGGACAGTCCATTCCCCTAAAATACAGGTCTCCCACGGCGTGAAGAAAACCACAGGCCAGCACAAGGTGTGGTCATATCAGCTGTGCTAATTGGATCTGGGCTTTGAGCATGGGATTTTCTGTCCCCAACCGAAAACTGGAAGGGTGTCAGTTGCATAACTGAGCATGAGAGGCAGACAACGTTTAGAAGATCCCTTATTGCTGTCAATACACATGTAATTTTTCCTCACTCAAAATGAGTGATGGATAAAGTGGTTCTGAAGGTACCAGTTCAGTCACTGTAAAAAGCGTAGAAGCCCAACTGTGATGACAGCAACTCGTGTCTCTTCCCTGCAGTGCCTGGTAGAGTTTTTTGAACTGTTTTCAAAATGTTTGCTTAAAAAAACAAACATCCTTGAACACATGAACAAATTAAGTTCACCTTTAAGCTGGACATTTGAAGTCTCATAGCCAAACTGGTGTTTGATTCATAGGTGCGTTTTGTCACAGAAATTGAAAACAAATAATAATAATAATAATAGTAGTAGTAGTAGTAGTAATAATAATAATAATAATAATAATAATAATAAACAAATTATTTTTACCCTGCACATCTGGCTGGGTTTCCCCAGCCACTCTGGATGGCTCCCAACAGAATAATAATAATAATAATAATAATAATAATAATAATAATAATAAAGCAACAAAACTTCAAACTTTAAAAACTTCCCTAAACAGGACTGAATGCACAATCTGTGTGAAAAACACCACCTTTCTTGGGCTTGCTATTTGTGATGGCAATTCCACACAATGCTGAGCTAAGGAATGGCTCAAGAGCCCAGAGTTTAGGAGAGAGCTGGAAAATATGATCCTGTTTTCACACACGTTAGGAAGTTCTCGGTTGGTGACAATTTGCACACCAGGTTTCTTGCTGCTTACCAACGCATTCGACCAGGCTGATCTGCCGAGCGACGGTTCTTTGGACGAGGAAGGGGAGCCCAGAGCCGCTCCCGGTGGTGCAGTCATCGTTCAGCAGGTTCTAAATGCAATTTGAAACAAGCGGTGACACACAGAGGGACGGCAAGCGAGACACACTTCAGGGAAATGGCAACAGCTAACAAGGATCTACCAAGCCGTATTCAATGCACTTTGTCACAGAACCACCCTGAGATCTACGGCTGAAATTGTATAAAGAATCAAATAATCATAATCATGAGAATCATTTCAATGCTTTCAATATCTGCCTTTCTCGTCCCAAACAAGCTCTACTCTAGAACGCCAATTTCAAAAACCGGCGCTGTAGAACTCTGTGATGTCACACACTCTGTGGCAGTTGTGGCAGTTGGTATAGTTATGGCAGTTAGTTGAACAGTCCTAACAGTTAGAGCAGCGGGTTTGTTGCTGCCTGTCTCAGAGCCAGAGTACCTGTGATGGGATGGTGAGCTGCTTGTGCGTAAAATCCTAGTCCCTCAGAGTTTGGCTAAGTCCACAAACCTCTGTCTGTGACGGAGCGCCTTAAGCATGGCTCCATCAGTCGCTCGTTGAATCGGACAGTGGGCGTTTACGGAACTTCTTCCAGCATAAAAGCTCCTTAACGGAAACGCGTCTTCTGGACTCTCGGCGTGACAGTTTCCGGCGAGGAGTGGGTGTCCCTACAGGAGGTCCTGAAACCTCCCCACTGTTTTCGCTTGAAGTGTCTCTGAGCCCTCCCTCCGACTCACTTTCCCTTGGAACTCCACTTCTCCCCCTGCTGGTCCCCTCCTCCGCTGAATGGTCTCTCTCACCCTCCGTGAGCCCTTTCACCTCCTGCGTCTCAGATGGCAGTTCCCTGACATCCACCTCCCCTCCAGGGCCCCCTTCACCCCCTTCCCTCCCCTCCTCTGCGGGAGGCGAGGGAGCAAAACCCCTGAAGGAACCTCCCTCATCTTCCGAAGTTTCGAACACTTCCCTCCACCTCTTGCTGTTTCCGGTTTCCAAGTACTCCTCCTCATCGGAGTCTGTTCCTCCTTCCAACTCCGATTCCCTGAATCCTTCCAGTTCCTCCTCATCATCGGTGGTGCCAAAGTACTCCCTCCGGAACCTCGCTACTGGCTGAGGTTTCCTGGGGAACCTTTGGTGGAACGTTTCGATCAAGATCTCGTCACGGACCTCCTCTGCCGTCACCCAGGTGTTTTCCGACTCCGGTTCCCCTTCCCACGCGACCAAATACTCCACCTGATTACCCTTCCACCTGGAGTCGATGATTTCCGCCACATGGTTGCTGCTTTCCCTTTCTTCTATGACTGGCCCCCGTGTGGATACCCCTTCACCTTCCCCCCTATATGGTGACAGTAATGACCTGTGGAATACTGGGTGCAGTTTCATGTGGTTCGGTAACCGGAGTCTGAAAGCCACTGGGTTGACCTGTTGGATGACCTCAAATGGTCCCAATCTTTTGGATCTCAATTTCTTGCAACCCCCCTTGAACGGCAACCCTTGGGTTGATAGCCAGACCTGACTCCCCACCCTAATGGTTTCACCTTCCCTTCTGCTCTTGTCTGCCTGCCTCTTATATTCTTCTTTGGCCCTTTCTAAGTTGAGTTGGAGTTGACGATGGATCGCTTCCATTTCTTCTACAAAATGTTCAGCGGCCGGGACACTCCATCTCTCCCCTCCTCCCCCTGGAAACGCCCTGGGGTGGCACCCATAATTAGCCAAAAAGGGGCTCATCCCGGTGGACACATTCTCTGCATTATTGTAAGCAAATTCCGCTAGCGCCAACTTTTCGACCCAATCGTTCTCTCTGTCATTGACATAACACCTCAGGTATTGTTGAAGGATACCGTTTGCCCTCTCCGCCTGCCCATTGGTCTCAGGGTGCCTGGCAGTCGAAAAGTTGACCTCTACGTGCAACAAGCTCATAAGTTTCCTCCAGAATCTGGACGTGAACTGTTTCCCTCTGTCGGAGACCACCCTCAAGGGGGCGCCATGCAGCCTAAAAATATGTTCTACAAACAATTTCGCTGTCTCTTCCGCCGTGACTGCATGTGAGCAAGCTACAAAGTGACCCATCTTAGTTAACAGGTCTACTACAACTAGTATGGCGGTTTTCCCCTGGGATTTAGGCAGATCAGTCATAAAATCTATCGATACCGCCTCCCACGGTCGTTCTGGTGTGGGTAACGGTTCTAATAACCCCGCTGGTGCCCGCCTTTCTCCTTTGGCTCTCTGGCATTGGTCACACCTTCTCACATACTCCCGTACATCCTCCCTCACCTTGGGCCACCAAAACTCCCTGGTCACCAACCACATGGTCTTGTGTTGCCCAAAATGCCCCGCTGTGGGATTGTCATGCAGCTGTTTGAGTACTCTCCCCCTCAATTCCCCTTCGGGTATATATAGTGCCCCTTTGTAATACAATGCCCCGTTTCTTTCTTCAAAACCTCCGGGGTCTTCTCCCTCTCTCCTTAAACCTCTGAGCTTATCCTGGGCGTATTCATCATTTACCGTTCCCTCTACCAGTTCTCTTTGCCCCACCCAGGCCGCCCCACACACCCAGTGGTCCTCTGGGATAATATGTCTCTCTTCAGGCGCTCCCTCCCCCTCCAAATATTCAGGTTTGCGAGAGAGAGCGTCCGCTCTGATGTTTTCTGGACCTGGCACATAGCAGATTTCAAAATGGAATTTGGAGAACTCCTGGGCCCATCTCACTTGTCGTTGGTTGAGCACTCGTGCCGTTCTCCAATACTCCAAATTCTTGTGGTCCGTACACACTTGCACCTTATGCTGTGCGCCAATTAGTAAGTGTCTCCATCTCCGGAACGCTTCGTGAATGGCGAGTAGTTCTCGGTCATATACGGTGTAGTTCCTCTCGGATTTGTTCAGCTTACGCGAAAAGAAGGCACACGGTCTCCATTCCGACTTATTGCTCCCTGGCTGAAGCAGCACCGCCCCCACCGCCCGGTCTGAGGCATCAGTTTCCACTCTCATGGGTTTTTGTAAAACCACATGCAGGAGCTGTTCTTCCGAAGCGAATGCCCTTTTCAATTCCTCAAATGCTTGCTCCGCCTCCGCCGTCCAAACGAATTTCTTCTTGCTGCTTAGACAGTCCGTGATGGGAGCCGTTAAGTGGGCAAAGTTCTTGACGAATTTACGGTAAAAGTTCCCAAACCCTAAGAACCTTTGCACATCCTTTTTCGTTTTCGGTGTCTTCCATTCCAGCACCGCCTGGACCTTGCCTGGATCCATGGCTAATCCCTTGTCTGATAAGCGGTACCCCAGGAATTCCACCTCCTTGGTGTGAAACTGACACTTCTCCAATTTCACCCACAGCTGGTTTGCTTGTAGCTGGCTCAGCACTTCCCTGACATCCTTTACATGCTGCTCCTCATTCTCTGAATATATCAGCACGTCATCGAGGAAGGCCACGCAATTCTTGTAGAGCAAAGGTCCCAGGACATGGTTCATGAGCGATTGAAAACAGGCGGAGCCTGATTGCAATCCGAATGGCATAACGAGATATTCAAAAGCCCCCAAAGGGGTGAACATGGTGGTTTTCCATTCATCCCCTTTCTTTATTCGTATCAGGTTGTATGCCCCTCTCAGGTCCAGTTTCGTGAATATCTTTCCCTTCCTCACCCTGGTCAAAATGTCATCAATCCTGGGCATGGGGAAAGTCACTGGTTCTGACACGGCATTTAGCCGCCGGTAGTCCACTACAAGCCTGGGTTTATCCGTGTTTTTTTTGTCCACAAAAAACACTGGGCTCCCCCCCACCGCTCTGGACTCTCTGATGAAGCCCCTCTTCAGGTTTTTATCAATAAACTCCCTTAACTCCTGCATTTCCCTGTCTGACATGGCGTACAGCTTGCCCACGGGGAGCTGGGCCCCAGGGACCAGGTTAATTTGGCAGTCAAAGTCTCTATGTGGTGGTAGTTTATCTGCTTCCCTTTCGCTGAAGACCTTGCTTGCTTAGGTCAGCGTATTGTTTGGGCACCTTCCCTTTGTCCGCCACTTCTGTCCCTGCTAGAAAGGCTTTTGCCCCTTCTGCCACCTTTCCCTCTCTGCAGTGTTCCAGGCAATGTGCTGACCCAAAGGAGACCACTCTCTGATGCCAGCCCACTAGCGGGTCATGCAACGCTAGCCAGCTCATTCCCAAAATGACGGGAGCCCCTCCCAGGGTGGCCACATTGAACGCTATCCTTTCGGTGTGCCTGGCCACCCTCATAACCATTGGGACGGTCTGTAGGCTAACTTCTCCTCCCAACAGCTCCCTCCCATCGATCGTGGTCACCTGCAGGGGGTTGCTTAAAGGGAGTGTCTGTATCTGGTGTTCAGCTGCAAACTCCTTACTCATAAAATTACAGGAGCTGCCTGAGTCCAACAGCGCCTTTGTCTTTAGTGGGTATCCGTTTGCCAGCTCTAGCAACACCTCTATTACTAGGGCTGGTCTTGGAGGTTCCGGAGTGGGCACTTTTACTGCTCCTTGGCCTGGCTGCAGTGCCCTGACGGTGGCAGCCAGGCGTTGGCTTTTACTGGCTCCTGGACTCCCTCCTCCTTCCCCCCAACAGCTCCTGCCATCCCTTGCCATTCCTTTCTTTGCGGGCAGACTCTGGCAAAGTGACCTGGCTGCTGGCAGAGATAACATTTCTTGGCGCTCTTTCCCTCCTTCTTCCTCCCTTCACTGGGATTTGAAACTGCGCGCGCGCGCGCTGTTCCAACTTCCATCGGCTCTCCTGGCGGGAAACTTGGCTCTGGAATCTCTGGAATGCGGAAATCCCTCCAACGCTCTCCTTTCCCCTCCCGCTTCTCCAAGGCTCTTGCCTCCTGGCGCGCTCCAATGGTCAGCGCTGATTTGGTCAGCTGGTCCATAGACTCCGCCCTGGGCGCCCGGGAAAGTTCGTCTTTCACCGCCGAAGAAAGCCCTTCTTCAAAGAGCATTTGAATGGGTTCCGCCGATAGGTCCCATCCCAATTTATGTATCAACATTGTAAACTCAGTCCAGTACTCACGAACCGATCGGCTCCCCTGTTTGCAAGCCATCAATTGTCTGCGCACCAGTCCCTGTTCAATCTCGCTGGAAAACATCAAATCCATGGCGCGAAAAAACTTCCTCGTGTCCTTCAGCATTTCACTATTCCCTGCCATCAGGGGTCTAACCCAGTCTCTCGCCCCCCCTTCGAGATGGCCAATCACAAACGCCACTCGCGATGCCTCGTCGGGAAAGTCGTTAAACTGCAGTTCGAGAGCATACTGCATCTCTGTCCTAAAGGCTTGGTAGTTCCTGGGGTCCCCCCCAAACTTCTGCACCAATCCTGGCATCTTTCTTGCTAGTGTAGCGCCTTTTGCCTTTTCTGCATCCTGCGCCCTCCTTTCTTCTAGCCTCGCCGTTTGCAGTGCTAGCTGGACTTCCAACACCCTGTACCTTTCTTCCAGGCTTGGACCCTCTCCAGCTCCTCCTGCTCCCCCGGCTCCGGCTGGGTTGCTCATGATGCCTCTCTGCACAAGCTGCTTTCAGGGACTGTCCGATTGCTGTGATGGGATGGTGAGCTGCTTGTGCGTAAAATCCTAGTCCCTCAGAGTTTGGCTAAGTCCACAAACCTCTGTCTGTGACGGAGCGCCTTAAGCATGGCTCCATCAGTCGCTCGTTGAATCGGACAGTGGGCGTTTACGGAACTTCTTCCAGCATAAAAGCTCCTTAACGGAAACGCGTCTTCTGGACTCTCGGCGTGACAGTTTCCGGCGAGGAGTGGGTGTCCCTACAGGAGGTCCTGAAACCTCCCCACTGTTTTCGCTTGAAGTGTCTCTGAGCCCTCCCTCCGACTCACTTTCCCTTGGAACTCCACTTCTCCCCCTGCTGGTCCCCTCCTCCGCTGAATGGTCTCTCTCACCCTCTGTGAGCCCTTTCACCTCCTGCGTCTCAGATGGCAGTTCCCTGACAGTACCATTCGGTGTGTGAATGTTAGTTAGCCTTAGATGCAAATCTACGTAAGATATTTTAGCAACTTAAGTATCACCTACCTGAATTGTATACAATGGTACCTCAGGTTACATACTCTTCAGGTTACATACGCTTCAGGTTACAGACTCTGCTAACTCAGAAATAATGCTTCAGGTTAAGAACTTTGCTTCAGGATGAGAAAAGAAATTGTGCTCCGGCAGCGCGGCAGCAGCAGGAGGCCCCATTAGCTAAAGTGGTGCTTCAGGTTAAGAACAGTTTCAGGTTAAGAATGAACCTCCGGAACGAATTAAGTACTTAACCCGAGGTACCACTGTATTTAATCTGCCAGTGCAAGTACATCAAGTCATATGTTATTTAAATTTAAAAAGAGAGTGTCTTGCATAGTTTTATAGGTGGGAAAGAGAGAATTAAAGTGTCAAACGACCGAGGGCTGCCTTTTTAAAAAACAATTTTTAATTTAATTGATTTTTTAAAATTGATTTTTAAACAAATGCAATAACTATTAAATGTCCAGCAGTAAATTTAATGGTGTTTGATTGTCTCTAGATATAGACTTCACATTCAACAAACATTACTTTATGTAACCCATTCACTGAGAACATTGAGCGGTTGGTATAAGAAGGTCTTGATTTTGGTTAAAGAAAGGGATACACATTTCTTGGATGGTGTCTCTATTTGTTATGCCTTTAATTGCCTTCCGGAGTGCGACCCAGGGCCGTCTTCAGCAAAACTCTGCTAAAGGGGAACTAAATTCCCACAGGAAACGCAGGAGGAGGGGAAAAGTCACAGGCCCATGCAGCAATAGACTGCCCGCACTCTGAGCAGGTGGTCTACCTGCCATTTAATTTTCCCACAATGCCCTGGAGCAAATCAATTCCAGGGTCATTGTGGGAATCTTAAACAGCGGCTGTTCCCAGCTATACCCGGCAGAGATCAGAGCACCAGGCATTTATTTATAAAGGAGGGTCCATCAGTGAGAGGACCTGCTGGAAAGTTTGGGCTCAAAGGATTCTTCCCTAAGGATTCTGGGAGCTGTTGGCACCGATCCTGGTTTGAAGTGCAGCTAGGAAAGCTCAAACCAAAACCTTTCACCAGCCTACCACCAGCAGCGAAGCGAGTTTCTGGGAGATCACAGAAGCTCAAGGGACTTCAGGTGAGTTTGCATTCCAATGCTGAGTGGGACAGAGGTGCTATTACAGTGGTTCCTCGGGTTACAGATGCTTCAGGTTACAGACTCCACTAACCCAGAAATTGTACCTCGTGTTAAGAACTTTGCTTCAGGATGAGAACAGAAATCGTGGTGGTGTGGCAGCAGCAGGAGGCCCCATTAGCAAAAGTGGTGCTTCAGGTTAAGAACAGTTTCAGGTTAAGAACGGACCTCCAGAACGAATTGAGTTCTTAACCCAAGGTGCCACTGTACTGAATACAGTGGATGCTCGGGTTGCGAACGTGATCCGTGCGGGAGGCATGTTCGCAACCCGCAGCGGCGCATCTGCGCACGTGCGGGTTGCAATTCGGCGCATGCACAAAGAGCGATCTTGCGCTTCTGCGCATACACAACCGCCGAAACCTGGAAGTAACCCGTTCTGGTATTTCCGGGTTTCAATGCGTCCGTAACCTGAAAAAACGCAACCCGAAGCGTCTGTAACCCGAGGTATGACTGTACTTACTGTTAAGTTGTGGGTGAACATATCAGATGACACAGTGATTCTTCAAACAGCTCTTCTTTATTCACAGGCAATGACAGAACTGAACTGAAGGGTTCAGCCAGCCTGCTTATATAGAGCTCCAGTACAATGTAACTGTAACAATTTTCTAAAACTATCCAATCACTGAACGTCACTTTCAATCCCTTATTTGCATAATTTTCTGCAGTATCCCCCTGCTGGCCCAGGGTGAGAACTTCAGTACATAACACTTACTTTTAAGGTACTGTCACTAAGCGTGGATGCCTTCAGTATGAAATCCATGTCCTCCAGATCATCGGACCTCAACCGTTTCCGTCTCTGCCGGCTCTGGAACACCTTCCATACAGACAGCCCCACCAACGCAGCGAGAACCAGAAAAGCGAAGAGGGGGACCAGGGTCATCAGAAGGAGGTTCTGAAGAGAAGGACTCTCTTCTTCAGGCTGATTTTCTTCACCTGGTTGTAAATAAAGGAAACTCAGTTATTGTCACTTCTCTAATGGTGAGGATTCCCCTTGGCATTGTCACTTTTCATTTCTTAGTACAGAAAGTATTATTTCAAAATAATTTTTAAAATTGATTTTCTTTTCTCATAACAAATATCCAATATCATTACAAAATATTCATTTTCCAATTTCCCCCTCCCTGTTGACTTCCCTCAGCTTCCATTTCTGGTTTATTACATCAAATGATACATTCTGCTGTTTGTATATAATACTGTGTTATCATATTGTTATACTTCTTGTTCTCTATGAATAAAATGGTAAATGTTTATTTAAATCCTGCCAATGAGTCCATTTTTGTTGTTGTTTCTGCAAATATATTGTAAAGGGTTCCCATTCTTTTTCAAAATCACTATTGTCCTTTTCACGCAGTTTGTCCGTTAACTTTGCTAACTCTGCATAGTTCATCAACTTTTCTTGCCCTTGTTCTTTTGATGGTACTTCTCTGGTCTTCTAAAGGTAAAGGTAAAGGGACCCCTGACCATTCGGTCCAGTCGTGACTGAATCTGGGGTTGGGGCGCTCATCTCCTTTATTGGCTGAGGGAGATGGCGTACAGTTTCCGGATCATGTGGCCAGCATGACTAAGCCGCTTCTGGTGAACCAGAGCAGCGCATGGAAACGCCGTTTACCTTCCTGCCGGAGCGGTACCTATTTATCTACTTGCACTTCATGCATTTGAACTGCTAGGTTGGCAGGAGCAGGGACCGAGCAACGGGAGCTCACCCTGTTACGGGGATTCGAACTGCCGACCTTCTGATTGGCAAGCCCTAGGCTCTGTGGTTTAACCCACAGCGCCACCCGCATCCTTTCTGGCCTTCTAGTTTTGTGCCATTAATATTCTTGCTGCTGTTGTAGCATACATATATAATGTCTGTTTTTCTTTCGACAACTCTTATCCTAAAATAGCTAACAAAAAAAGCTTCTGGTTTTTTTAAAAACAAATGTTATTTTAAACATTTTTTTCCAATTCATTGTACAGGGTGAGTCCTTTAAAAGAGGCCCCGTGGATACAGAGTACACATGTTCCATGGGGCCTCTTTTAAAAGACTCACCCTGTATATAATTTCCCTTTTTTTAAAAAAAATAATCTTGTAATCCCACCACATGTGGTAAAATGTACCGACCCCTTCCTTACACCTTAGTACAGAAAGTATTGATCTGATATGTAGAGATCTTTCCTATTCTGATTAGTTAAGGACTGTTCTAGTAGGTTTATTTCTATGTGAGAGAAACAGGAAGAAGGTTTCTGATGTTTTGGTTATTTCTCTGGGAAGCTGTAGACAGCTGGTTTAAATTGGTTCTGTTATGTTTCTGTCAAGGTTGTACTGACTATAATAGTAAGACCAGGAGAAGCATGGGTCTCATTCACCTTCTACCTCTTTGTTCTGGTGTTCTGTTCTGTATGCTTAGTGTTAAGGTTAAGTCTTATTATCAATTTATAAGTTTTATTGTTTTTTGCTGCAACTGGATTTTTATGGACCATGCCAATCCTGAATGTACTGGATTTGTGACCATTATGTTCATTTACCTTCAGTATCAGTAAAGTTCTGCTGGATGAAGTATAATTGCCTCTTTGTCTATTTTTTGGAAACTCTGCTATGTGTTTAAGTTTTTTTCTTGCTCCCCCCACTTCAACAGGCGACAGACATTCACGCCAATCAAATGGCAATCCAGCTACTACCAGTAGGATCTCCTACCTATGGGAGCTAATAATAATCCATAGCTGTCAACTTACAGATTTGAAAATAAGGGACCAGCAGCCTCGAAAATAAGGGATCAGGAGCCAAAATAAGGGATTTTCCGAGCACAGGTATGTTCAAGTTCTGAGCCCCTCCGAGCCAAAGGCAGAAAGCCCAGCCAGCAGCCAAACGAAGCCTCAAGCGGTGGTTCCCACAGCGCAGCAACCCGGCAAAAGGGATGCAGCAAGGAAAACCACCGTCACCTGTCCGCTGGGAAGCGCTGAGCAAAGGCGAGTCCCCAGGCAACGCGGCCGATTTGATCGGCACAAGGCATGCAAGCTCCACCCCCCAGTCCTTCTTAGACTCCTTATTGGGTGAGCAACGCAGCCAAGCAACACAGTTGGAGCCTCCCTCCTCCCTGGCCGGCAGGGAGGGAGGGAGAGGAGCTGCTTCCTTTGAAACCCGGGAAATTTAAGGGACATCATCAATAAGGGACAGCAGCGGGACACAGCGCTGGGATAAGGGACTTTCCCACCAAATAAGGGACAGTTGACAGCTATGTAATAATCCTCAAGGCTAGGTCCCTGCAAGAGAAAGCATAGCTGTACCTGGTAACTGGATGGTGCGATTCAAATTACACATGTCGGTTGAGCAACATATGATGGCAGTTTTTGTCGTGTGGGAGCCTCTGCAGAACTCAGACATGGATTGAAGGCATCCTTTCTTGTGGATCATTGCCCCCTCGGTCAGATGCTTGCTCACAAAACACAGCTTCCCTGTACAAGTGCTATTGAGACAGTTTGGATGCTCACACACACAGTTCACCAGATCTGCAGGAAGACAAAAGAAGGACAGCGTTTCCCCCTGATGTTTGAGCCTTGATTCTTCCCTGCCCAGTAAGGATGATGGAGAAACGTGGTTCAGATTTTGCCACAAACCTACCTGATTTGTATTTTCCAAAACAAGATGTGCAAACTGAATCACAGCTAGCCTTTGAAATCTACACGTCTCTGAATTTTGGGATGCCGTTCCCCAGCCAAATTATGTGTACAAAAATGTGAAAATTCAGGGAAAGTGTGCATAAAATGCCTAAAGGTAAAGGTAAAGGGACCCCTGACCATTAGGTTCAGTCGTGACCAACTCTCGGGTTGCGGTGCTCATCTCGCTTTATTGGCTGAGGGAGCTGGCATACAGCTTCCAGGTCATGTGGCCAGCAGGATTAAGCCGCTTCTGGCGAACCAGAGCAGCACACGGAAACGCCGTTTACCTTCCCGCCGGAGAGGCACCTATTTATCTACTTGCACTTTGATGTGCTTTTGAACTGCTAGGTTGGCAGGAGCAGGGACCAAGCAACAGGAGCTCACCCCGTCGCGGGGATTCGAACCGCCGACCTTCTGATCGGCAAGTCCTAGGCTCTGTGGTTTAACCCACAGCGCCACCTGCGTCCCACATAAAATGCATACACATTAGTAAAAATGGAATATGAAATACATAGGGAAGGTTGCTTGCAAGAATGTGTACAACAGAAAAACTTGAGTTCAAAAAGGCATCTGTTAGGAGACATTTATGCTAAAACACTTATGGTCTTTCAATTTAAAAATCACAAACTGATACAGAAATGTAAAATGTACGAGGGAAGTTTATAAACGAAATATGATTTATTTATTTAATGACGATTGACTTGAAATAAGCTGCTAGTTATGCAGCCATAATGCATAAGCCTTTTTTTGGGGGGGGGGAGGGACTGATGTGGAAATGTGGAAAAACAGAACTTTAGACAGGAAAAATTACAAACTGGAAGCAACGTAAATTGACAGATGTGTTCAATCCTGCCTCCATACTCAGAGGCAGAGCTAGCTGCTCCTGTACCCAGAGGGGGGGGGGTCTGATGGCCTGGGACTCGGGCTCGGACTCGGAACCAGAGGAGTCTTGGTCCGCACCGGATCCTCTGCCTCAAGCGGCATCTGAACCGAGTCTGGGGCCTGATTCTGAAGAGCCCCAGTCTGCACAGGTTCCCCTGCAACAAGCACCAGATGGGCCGAGTCAGGGGCCTGAGCCTGCCCTGACTCCAGATGCGGGGATTACCTTGTTGCCTTCAGCTGGGCCATCACTTACAGCTGCTCCACTACCAGTTGGGTCAGGGGAGAGTGAGGCGGCCCCTGGGTCTAGTAACCCACTGACATCTCCCGAGCTGCAGAGACTGAGGTCTGAGAGAAGGAGAGACCTGAGTACTCGCAGGAGGAGTGCTCGCCTCCGGGCGAGACAGGGAGGTGAGTCACTGGGGGATCAGGACCGGCCGTTACCCTGTCAGAGATAAAAGGCTGCCGGACATTCAGCATTGCTGCTTACTGGAACCTGCCTGTTACCCTGTGCCTGACCTAGCCTGCTTTCCTGCCTGGGCCCTGTTGGACTGACACAGTGGCGCTATCCTCCAGGGGCGAGGTCCGATCGCGGTGAGGCGGTGCGATCCTCCCGGCGGGGGGCCGATTGCGGCGCGCCGGTGCGATTTGCTCAGGGGGGATTTTGTACCCCCCCCGGAATGGCACCTGGGGCGTGTCGCCTGCACCGCACCCCCTTCTTACGCTCCTGTCCATAGTCCTAGCCCAACCAAAGAACACTATAGCCACGATATGCTCAATCTTCTGTTTAAAAGGTACCGGAGGCAGGAACAATCAAAGTGGTACATACAGTAGGACCAAGCACTTGATAGAGCACCCTTGCTAAAACTCAGAAAGTCTAGATGTGATCAGTTTCCCCCCCGGGTGAGACTGCAAGACCACCTGAGCACAGGGCCGGCTCTACTACATACTCTCCAACATTGCTCTGATGAAAATAAGGACAGGATGTTGAATATAAAATATGCTGATTTGGGGAGTATCCTGAGCAGCTGTAGCTACTCAGGCTAACGGATCACTGCTTCAGTGGGGCCTGGTCCTGAAGCTAAGTGTCTCTAAGAAACAAACAGCGGTTTGTTTCTCTTTGCTCTTTGGCAAACAGCTGTTTTTGCAAGGGGGCCCAGTGCTAAAGTCTGTGCCTCTCCCCACTCTGCCTGACACAACTGTCTCCCACTCACCTTTTCCTCCAGCCGCCTCCATGTTTCTTGGCAGGCTCATGATGGCCACGAAAAGGCCAGCGATAGCTCTTTGCCGCATTGTCTCTACAAAAAGGGAAGAATGAGTTAAGGAAGGGGATCCTGGAAGAACATTTCAGACACATAGGATAACAACATTTGTCTCACCAAAGATATGCTACATGGAGATTTATACATTTACCTATTTTTAAATGTATTCAGTAATAATAATAATAATAATAATAATAATAATAATAATTTATTATTTATACCCCACCTATCTGGCTGGGCTTCCCCAGCCACTCTGGGCAGCTTCCAACCAAATATTAAAATACAGTGATACATCAAACATTAAAAGCTTTCCTAAACAGGGCTGCCTTCAGATGTCTGCCCTAGAACATGTGGTGCATGGAACCGAACGGAGGGGAGGTGACCACAGTCTTAATCTCTCAGGACCTGGTGTGCGGTTGAGTGTTGTTGAACTGATGAGGAACACTGACCACAGTGTTATACAGTCGTACCTTGGATCCCAAACGCCTTGCAAGTCGAACGTTTTGGCTCCCGAACGCCGCAAACCCAGAAATGACTGTTCCGGTTTGCGAACTATTTTTGGTAGCCAAACGTCTGATGGGGCTTCCACAGATTTCGGTTGGCTGCAGGAGGTTCCTGCAGCCAATCAGAAGCTGCGCTTTGGTTTCCAGACATTTTGGAAGTCAAATGGACCTCTGGAATGGATTCTGTTTGACTTCCAAGGTACAACTGCATACTTATAGATTTGGGAGTGGGACCCCCCTAAACCCTAGAAATTAATAAATGGTAGGATTTTGATTATTTGGGATATGAAAGGAGAAAACAAGGTGCAGAGGAATTCCTGAGCAAGCCTATGCAAAATGACCTGGCCAAGCTAGGACCATTAAGAAAACAATACAGGGCCTTTGAGAGCCACACTAGCAATGCAATAGAACTCTCCTGCGCCCTTGCCCTGAGGTGTGAACAAAGACTGGGAGTTTGGAAGGTTGCCAGGGTAACTGGGTGTGAGGTGACAGGAAAAGAGAGTTTTTAGTGAGTGTTCTGGGAAGAAGGAAAAAGGAAGACTGGGATCCATCTTGGGCAGGCTGGCTGAAGGCAGGCTGCAGTGCTGTGGGGAACAAGAGGATGCCAGCATAGTTAACCAGCAGAATCAGGTCACTATCAGAGGCAAGAAGGCACCCTTCAGAGAACAGGATGTCTTGTCCAAATGAGAACGGCACTTCTTGCTGTTCAGGTTTAGCACAAAGGTGTTGGGCAGGGAGCTATTCTGCAGGTGGGTCTGCAAAGAGAAGGCAGGCTTTTGAGCAGCCACTGTCTTCTATTCACTGACTCTTCATGATAAAACCCTATCTGGAGATGATGCTGTGCTAACTTAGAAAACCTGCCCATTGCATGTTCTGAGCTGCAATTGTGGGTATACAGTCGTACCTTGGATCCCAAACACCTTGCAAGTCGAACGTTTTGGCTCCCGAATGCCGCAAACTGGTGTTCCGGTTTGCGAATGTTCTTTGGAACCTGAACGTCCGACTGGGCTTCCGATTGGCTGCAGGAGCTTCCTGCAGCCAATCAGAAGCTGCACCTTGGTTTCAGAATGTTTTGGAAGTTGAATGGACTTCCGGAACGGATTCTGTTTGACTCCCGAGGTACCACTGTACTGGTTTTCACTTTTGTTGTTTTTAAAGGAGAGAAGAGTTTCTAATTTTGCTTCTTGGAAAGATCTGGCCTCAAAGGGTGCTGAGTTCATCCTGAACTGTTGTGCGATTGGATTCTTTTTCGTGCTACGCTGCCTGGCTGTGCTCCAAGCTGTCCCTTCTGTATCTGCATGAGCTGAGGCCAGCTGTTGATTTCAGGGACTCAGGGGTTTTGTCGCAGGCTTATCACTAACATAAAAATACTCTTTGCAGGAATCCAGAAATGTTCCAGCTGCTCCACTGAAGAGACAGGAGTGGGAAGGCGGTTGGGTGGGCTTTTCTGATTTGTTTTTTTGGATTGCTTGTTTGTTCATTTCCTTGTGAAACAGAAACTCTTGCCAAGCTAAACCCATGGGAGTCTTGACCTCACCCGTGCCCCTTCCAATTCCTGCAAGCTTCCCCTTCGTCAATACAGGCAAAATTTGGGTCCTGAGAGTCTGAGACCGTTCTTGTCCTGCGTCGCCCACAAATTCCTAGCATAAACAAGTCACCACTCAGCTTCCTGCTATTCAAGAATTCCAGTGTGTAGCCAGGGCGTTGCAGCCCGGACAGGAATCAAGATTGTTTAGATTCTGTCCTTGATGTTTGGGGGTGTAAAGGGAGATATGCAAGCAAAGGGAGTTCAACCAGTCTGCAAAGATCTATCAGAGAAAGGCATATGCTGCACGGCTCCAGCCTTGGAAGAATAGCAACTCCCCCAGAAACAGCTTGCTTTGTTTTTGCCGGTGGAGGGGAAGTTGAGGCTAAAGCTCAGAGAACATTGGCCTGTAAATAGTGATATCAGAAAGGAAGACTAAGATCAAGATCCTGTGCGGAGGGAATGTTGGCTCCTTGCAAATCAGAAGTCTGTATCGAGAGCTGGTCCTCCCCTCTCTTCTCTGGCACAACGCCTCCCCCTTTCTTATTTCAGTCTTTCGGTTCCTCCAGATAACCTGTTTACTGAGCATGCACCTTGATTTGCTTGCCCAAAGCATATACAGAGGTTAGATTGAGCATTTCTTTGCATGGAGGTTATACATGGGTTTTTTTCCAGCCGGAACTTGCAGGAACACAGTTCCGGCACCTCTCAGGTGGGCACCATTGCCATTATAACAGACCTTCCAAGTGTCCCTATTTTCCAGGGACAGTCCCAGATTTACAAAAGTAGCCCTGGTTTCTGAGTTGATCCCAGAATGTCCCGCTTTTCCTTAGGCCAGGGGTATCCAAACTTTTTTCAAAGAGGGCCAGATTTGATGAAGTGAACATGCATGAGGGCCGAGCAAAGTTGTTGACCTATTTTTAGGATTGAAGTTGTTGAGTTTTGGGGGATTTAACCACAAAGTTGTTGAGCTTTTGTTAGGATTGAAGTTGCTTGCTGACCTTCTTTTAGGGTTGAAGTTGTGGTTTTTTTAGGATTTTACCCCAGGAAATAAACTGTCACAGGGGACGGATTAAACCAACCAGCGGGCCAAATTAGACCCCGGAAACGGACTTTGCTCATGCCTGCCTTAAAGGTAAAGGGACCCCTGACCATTAGGTCCAGTCGTGGCCGACTCTGGGGTTGTGGCGCTCATCTCGCTTTATTGGCCGAGGGAGCCGGCAGACAGCTTCCGGGTCATGTGGCCAGCATGACTAAGCCGCTTCTGGCTAACCAGAGTAGCGCACGGAAACGCCGTTTACCTTCCTGCCGGAGCGGTACCTATTTATCTACTTGCACTTTAACGTGCTGTCGAACTGCTAGGTTGGCAGGAGCAGGGACCGGGTAGCAACGGGAGCTCACCCCGTCACGGGGATTCGAACCGCCGACCTTCTGATCGGCAAGTCCTAGGCTCTGTGGTTTAACCCACAGCGCCACCCATGTCCCTCATGCCTGCCTTAGGCCATCCATATTTTCATCAGAGAAATGTTGGAGGGTATGTTATAAGAGGACAAGGCAGGCATTCATGGTGAGTTCTGGCACCTGTCTTTCTATAAAAATAGCACTGGTTACACAACCATGAGCATCCATTTGATCTGCTTGCAGCAGGACAGTTATACGCCTTCCATAACAATTAGTTCATTCCACACCTTTGAATGCGTTTCTCCATCAAGTACCTCCAGACTGTGACTCTTTTTGCAAGATTCAGGTGCATACCAGAGCTTTGCACAGGCAATTATGGATTAAAGGGCTCTGTTTCCTCAGCACAACAAATCCACTTTAAAAGAGAATTGGGCTTTTTGCGGCCTGGAAAGTGTGGGAGGAACAAATGATTAATGGGAATGTATGTAAACATAAATCAGGATAAATACTCATTGTCGTACAACTGCCCCGCTGACAAATCAGACTGGATGCTCAATAGAGACATTTTCTGTCTATCATCTTTCCTCCCACTCTGTTCTCAATTTCTGCTCATTTTCATCCTCTTGGACAGCCTCTTGACAGCTACAACACTTCAGCATTGCCTTTGCTCCAGCTGCTGAATCCCAGATTTTTCTGTCCGAAATGGGGAACCTTGTGACCTCGTCATTTCACAACTGGCCTGATCTCTAGTTCTCATAGACACTGTCTGCATCGAAGTCTCTGGAGGATGCGCCAAAGAGGCGCCTACTTGTGTCTACTGCTCTCCAGATCCTTCTTGGATGAGACCAGGGAATCGTCAGATCGAGCATTTGTATAAATCGGCTCCATCGCAGCCCATTTAAAAAGGTAAAGGACCCCTGGACAGTTAAGTCCAGTCAAAGGCGACTATAGGGTTGTGGTGTTCATCTTGCTTTCAGGCCGAGGGAGCCGGTGTTTGTCCACAAACAGCTTTCCGGGTCATGTAGCTGGCATGACTAAACCGCTTCTGGCACAACATTACCCCATAATGGAAACCAGAGCGCACAGGAATGCTGTTTACCTTCCCGACGCAGCGGTACCTATTTATCTACTTCAGTGGTGTCCAAACTTTTTTCAAAGAGGGCAAGATTTGATGAAGTGAAGGGCCGTGAGGGCCAACCAAAGGGCCAACCAAATCCTTTTTTTAGGACTGAAGTTGAGTTTTTTATGATTTTACCCCAAAGTTGTTGAGCCTTTTTTTAGGGTTGAAATTGTGGAGGTTTTTTACCCCAGGAAATAAACTGCCACAGGGGCTGGATTAAACCGACTGGCAGGCCGGATTAGGCCCCTGAAATGGACTTTGGACATGCCTGATCTACTTGCACTAGTGTGCTTTCAGACTGCTAAATTGGCAGGAGCTGGGACAGAGCAACGGGAGCTCACCCCGTTGCGGGGATTCGAACCACCGACCTTCTGATCGGCAAGTCCTAGGCTCCGTGGTTTAACCCACAGCGCCACCCGCATCTCTTTTACAGCCCATGTACAGAGGAGGAGAAAGGTGAAAAGTTGTGTGCATACTGTTTTGCCCTCTGTCAAGCCAAAGGAAGCTACTGAGGCAACTCACCGCCACAAATTTTGTGGCAAATAACATATGGGTAGGGATGAAGAATCTGTCCATTTGGAGTCTTTAAGCTTCGCATTTTTCCAATCATAAATTCAATTCTCTTAATTTTCTGGAGCAATTTGTGATTTTTTTAAAGATAAAATTGCTGGTGAAAAATTGTTAGTATTTCAATGTGAATTTCTCTGAATAACCACGTATTTGTACGCAGTTTTGACTAATATACACGTTTTTGAAAGCAACTTCCCGTAAAAGGCATTTTTGTATGTTATTTTCACTCATATATTCATTCCCCCCCCCCCCCATATATGTATTTTTGTATTCATTGGTTGGCTAGAGAACTTCACTGTGAAATTTGTAGACATGCAGATTTTGAATGATAGCTGTGTTTCGGTTTGCATATTGATCCGAGAAGCACAGATTGGGTAGCTTCTCACTGAAAGGCAAACACAATTGAATTGCTTCTCCAGCTCTGCACATGGGCCCACAAAACGCATTGCCACAGCACATTCTGACAACCATCAAGTTTGGCTGTAACACTGGCAATAAACCAACATTAGAGAAGTCAGTCTGTCTGTGCTTGTGTATGCGCTTTGAGCAGTCCTCACTTTGCTCCACCCTTTCTGGAGTGGGGAAACATATAATGGAGCTGATGGCTTGCTATTATGTGCAAACCAGCGCTTGCTATCTGATTCCTCCAAGCATGCCATGTGAGCTGGAAACCAGGAACAAACCTTGGCTTCCGTTTGTGTTATATCTGGAGATAAATAAGCCAATGAGTGCTGGTTTGTAGCAGTCAGCCAGCCACTCTTAAGTTTGTTTCCCCACTCTAGAAAGGGAGGAGTAAAGTGTGGAGTGCCTGACCTGCACGTCCCAGTGTGTAGGTTGTGTGTAGAATAAGTTCCCTGACCATGATTTATGGCCAGCGTTTTATGTGGATGCAGCCAATGAATGAGTTCTGGTCCCAAACAAGGTGAAATCACATTGTATTCTTACAGTATCTTACTATATAGTTCATGTGTTTTGTTCTCACTTACGTATTATGTATCAAAACTCGAAAAATCAATAAGAATAATTGTTAAAAAGAGACTTCCGGGACGCCGCGGTCACAGACAAGGAGCGCGAGGCTGCTCTCCGGAGGGGTCTCGAACAACTTGGAGGTCCAGAGGGGTCACGAAGGCTCTGTGAACCCCGAAACCTCAGGAGGATTATTCTGAGGGGCAAACTCCCAGCGAAGCTGTGTGTGCTCGCCTGTGTTATTGTCGTTTAACAGGGCTGGAGCCGCAGCGTGAAAGGGAAGCAATAGACCCCATGTTGTGAAGCCTCAGGCTCCGTGTGAAAAGCGGCGGATCTCCAACAACAGCCGAAAAGCTGGGAAACTGCTACTAAGGATTGCACAGAAAACATCGAAAAAACAACGAAAAATATTCAAGTTAAAGTCAAAGGAAATTTAACGGAAGAACCCAGCTTAAAAGAAATATGTGGTGAAAGGAGAAGGAATCTACTGCTGGCGGTAAGAATAAAATGGAGTATAGCGACAGGCTGGGAGTGGAAAAGTATGAAGGCAAGAAAGTAGCCGCTAAGTGGGTGTGAAGGAAAGACCTCAGACATTAAGTAGAAAGAGTCGGAGGCAAAGTAACAGCGAAATCTCTTAATGGACTAGAAAGAAAGGAAAGAAATTCCTTTGTTGCATCGAGGTCGGAGATTACTATAGCAACGAACGGTGGGGGGTTTATAGTCGGTTCGTCGTCTTTCTTTGTTTGTTTGCAACTTTCTTTGTCTGCAACTTCCTGGAGCGCAGCACTTAAGAACAGAACGCAATGCTTTATTTTAAGTTCTGGTGTTAAACATATTTGAATTAAGGATAGAGACCGGCACATACTTAACTTAATAAAAGGTTGGGAAAACTTGAGTGACAACAGAAGGACTGGAGAAGTGAAGAAGCCTCTGAGGAGACTGAGGAGAAAAAGTGAACTGTTTGGGAATACTTGCTTCGTCATCCTCCTCCCTCTGCTTCATCTCCATTTTCCCGTCTTAAAGAGACACACTCCAATTAACAAACAGTATACCCCCCCATAAGACTTTAAAGAATTAACCACGTGTCTTCATATATGCACCAGGCAAAATTCTTAGAACCTGGACGTTGAAGCGTTTCCACATCACCCCTTTCAATACCCTACTAAGCTACCTTCTGTAGTACTTGAGAGACGTTGGCATTGTCATTCACATACCTTGGGCTTCTAATTTGATTTTTTCTATTGGTATTTTGCTTTCTCTTATTGGTTACGATATTCCTGTTGGTGGGGGGATGGGCTATACCTTGTTGAAGAAATATAAGGAAAGCTGGCAGTAACGGGAGAAACTGAGAAAGCTAACAATCTGTGTGGGTGAACCAAAGAAGGAAGAATATAAAATATACAAAATATACAAAATGAAAAAGGGGGTGGGAACGCCGGCTGAAAGAAGGCCATCTAGACAAGAAGAGGGGAAGGAGGGGAAAGAAATTAAAGACTATGATAGTTTGATGGCCGAAATAAGGAAAGAATTTAAAAATAATGAACATTATATAGAGAAAAAACTATTAGAAGTACAAGACACTCTGGACAAGAAATTGGAAAGGGTGGTGGGTGAACTGACAGGAAAAGTTAAAGATATATCAGCAAAAACTAAGGTACTTGAGGATTCAATGAAAAGGGTGCAAAAAGATACGAAAGACAGTAAGAAGGAGGTGGACAGGATTAGAATAGAAATTAAAGAGATAGGAAAGATACAGGAAGAACTGCTGGACAACATGGCTATGACACAGATGAGACAAAGTCAGTCTAATCTGAAATTTAGAGGAATACCGGAGAATCTAAATGAAGACATTAGATCTATAATGGTCAAAGAGTTAGCAATCTGGTTAGATAAGAAGGAAGAAGAGATAAATTACTCTTTAGCAAATATTTTTCGGATAAGATCTAAATCGACTAAAGTTAAAGGGAAAAAATTGCCAGGGGATGTGATAGCCATGTTCAACTCGCTGGACATAAGAAATGAAATATTGAAACAGAACTACAGCAAAAGGTTATATATTGAAGGAAACTCAATTATTATATTTAAACAGATTCCTTTGAGATTTCTTAGAAGGAGAGATGCTTATAAAAAATTAGCTAGTCAGTTGAAGAAAAACGGGGTCCTATATAGATGGGAGTTTCCGGAAGGCATTTCATTCTATTTCAAGGAAAAAAGATTCAAACTGTCAACCACCTCAGAACTGGAAAAATTTGAAAGGAGATACGAGAAGGATTTCGGAAAGATAGTGGGAGGGGGAGGAGACGGAGGAGCGGCAGGGGGAGGGGACGAGGGGGAGGGGTCGGAAGAAGAAGAAAGAGGGGTAAACTTAACAGAAGAAAGAGAAGAAGTAGAGAAAGAAGACAAGGAAAAGTAGTTTGCACACAGATTTTGACAATTTATAAACACTTTATAAATAGATGGCTTTAAAAATTCTGACTTGGAACGTGAATGGACTGAACAATAAAAATAAAAGGAATCAGATTGCTCACACGCTATTGAAAAAGAACCTTGACCTAATCTGTCTACAAGAGACTCATGTAATAAATAAACACAGGAGAATCTTGAGTAATAAGAGGTTAGGGATGGATTTTGTGACTGCCGATAAGGTTAAGAAAAGAGGTGTGGTATTATATATAAAAGAAAAATTTGATCCTGAGTTATTGTATAAAGATGATCAAGGGAGAGTGATTGTAGTACAGATGGTGTTTCAAGGAGAAAAAATAATCGTGGTTGGAATATATGCACCTAATGATAAAAAGTCAGCTTTTTTCCTTGAATTAGGTAATAAGTTAATGGAATGGATGGATCACAAAATGATATTAATGGGTGATTTCAATGGTGTGGTTTCACCGAAATTGGACAAGTCAACAAAAAAGGAAGAGACTAAGGAAGGGAAACTACCCCGATCCTTTTTCGAGCTAGTTAACAATATAGGATTAATTGACGCCTGGAGATTCAAAAACCCTACTAC
The DNA here is from genome assembly GCF_027172205.1 of Podarcis raffonei. Classification (NCBI taxonomy): domain Eukaryota; kingdom Metazoa; phylum Chordata; class Lepidosauria; order Squamata; family Lacertidae; genus Podarcis; species Podarcis raffonei. The sequence continues at coordinate 15,463,004 of NC_070603.1, forward strand.
AAAACAGTATACGTTCTTCTCAAACTCCAAGCAGAGCTGGGGGAGAATAGATAGTATTTGGATATCGAAGGAATTGATGCAGAATTTAAGTAAATGCGAAATTCTAGCACAAACTATTTCTGATCACAATCCGGTATCTTTGGAGATAAAAGGCAAAGATACTAGAATAGGTAGATGGAGAATGAATGAATTTTTATTCAACGACCAAAGAATAGTAACTAAAGCTAAGGAAACAATTGAAGAGTACTTCAAATGGAATTTAAATGGGGAAACAGCTCTAGAGGTAGTGTGGGATGCAGGAAAGGCAGTCATGAGAGGCTTCCTGATCCAGAAAAACAGTCAATTAAGAAAAGAAAAAGAGAAAAAGAAAGAGCAAATTCTAACTGAGATTATAGAAAATGAAAGAAAATTAACTATAAATCCCGGTGATGAGAACGTAAAACAAAACATAAAGATATTACAAGCCAAATTTTCAGTAATAATTAACCAGGAAATTGAATGGAAAATAAAAATGATGAAACAGAAAAATTTCGAATCAGCCAATAGGATAGGGAAATACCTGGCATGGCAAATAAGAGAAAGAAGGAATCAAAACATGATTAGCAAGATAAAGGATGGAGAAAGGATTGTAGAAGAACCAAAAGAAATAAAAAGGACTTTCCAGAAGTACTACAAAGAACTATACAAAAGAGGCAAAGAAACAGATCATGAAATAGACTGCTTTATGCAAGAACATCAGATGCCACAGATCTCAAAAGAAGAAAAAGAGTTACTAGACCAGACTATTACACAAGAAGAGATAAAAAGGGCTATAAAAAGGATGAAAATTGGAAAAGCGCCGGGGCCGGATGGCTTATCGGCTAAGTATTATAAGACATTAAGCGATCAAATATCCCCAATTCTATGCGAAGTGATGAATGGTATCTTAAAAGAGGGGAGGATCCCGAACACCTGGAAGGAAGCATATATTACTTTAATTCCTAAAAAAGAGGTCGATATGTTGGAGCTGAAGAATTATAGACCAATTTCGTTACTAAACAACGATTATAAGTTGTTCGCAGACGTAATGGCAGAAAGATTAAAAAAGGTATTAAATAATAGAATTCATAAAGATCAAACGGGCTTCCTTCCAGGGAGACAATTGAGGGACAATGTAAGAAATGTGATAAATATTATTGAATATCTGGATATGAGAATAGATAAGCAGGCCGCCCTGGTATTTATAGATGCCGAAAAGGCATTTGATAATGTTTCATGGGGGTTCATGAGGAAAAGCTTGGAAATGATGGGGATGGGAGAAAAATTTAGAAAAGGTATCGAAGCAATCTATCATGAACAAAAGGCAAAACTCATAATAAATAATACTATGTCAGAATCTTTTGATATATTTAAAGGGACTAGGCAAGGTTGTCCTCTGTCTCCTTTATTATTTATAATAGTATTGGAAATATTCAATAAGAGATTAAGGGAAACAACAGAGATTAAAGGAGTCAGAGTAGGAAAGAAGGAACACAAAATAAAAGCTTTTGCCGATGATATTGTATTAACACTGGAAGACCCAAAACACAGTGTAAAAGAAGCTCTAAAAAAATTTGAAGAGTTTGGTGCAGTGTCAGGACTTAAGATCAATAAGAACAAAACTAAAATGTTGGTTAAAAATTTGACAAAGGAAGAAATGTTAGATTTAGAGCAAAGGACGGGACTTATGATAGCTAAGAAAGTGAAATACCTTGGAGTGTGGATTACGGTAAAGAACATTAATCTCTATAAAGATAATTATGAGGTCACTTGGAGGAATATTAAGAAAGATCTTGAAATCTGGGGGAGAATGAGGCTATCCTTCTTGGGGAGGATAGCAGTGGTGAAAATGAATGTTCTCCCCAGAATGCTGTTTTTATTCCAAACTATACCCGTACTCAAAGGTTTAAGACAATGTAAAGAATGGCAGAGAGCCCTGGGGAAGTATGTTTGGCAGGGAAAAAGACCACGAATAAAAATGAAAATATTGGTTGATAGAAAGGAAAGAGGGGGCTTTGCTCTACCGGATTTGAGCATATATTATGAAGCGGCATGTCTACTATGGCTAAGAGATTGGATTAGACTGGAAAATAGAGATATATTGGATCTGGAGGGCTTCGATAATAGGTACGGGTGGCACTCGTACCTATGGTACGAAAAGGTGAAGGTGCACAAGGGCTTTCTAAATCACATTTTCAGGGGACCAATATTTCAGGTATGGGAGAGAAATAAAAACTTATTGGAAAGGAAGACCCCCTGGTGGATCTCACCAATAGAGGTGCTAACTATCAAGAAATCTAATATGGAAGAGAAAAATGCCACCTATGAAGATCTCATAAGTAAAACAGAACAAGGTATTAAACTTAGACCGTATGAAGAAATAAAAGACTCACTTACTGGTTGGTTGCAATACCACCAGGTGAATGATTTGCTAAAAGAAGACAAAAAGAAGGCAGGTTTTGAGGATAAAAAATCTAAGTTTAATGTGGAGGTTGTTGAAGGCAAGAGTAAAATACTGTCTAAAATATATGATATACTACTCGAGTGGTATACAAAAGACGAGGAGGTGAAGGAGGCAATGACCAAATGGGCGATAGATTTCGGGTATAATATTGAATTTGAAAGATGGCTGGAATTATGGAATAAAAATATAAAGTTTACAGCGTGTACGGCACTGAGGGAAAACGTATGGAAAATGATATATAGGTGGTACCATACACCGGTGAAATTGGCCAAAATGTATAGATTAAAGAACAAAAGTTGTTGGAAATGTGGTGAGGCGGAGGGCGATCTCTATCATCTATGGTGGTCATGCAATAAAGTGAAAGGTTTTTGGGAACTAATATATAATGAGCTTAAAAAAATTCTTAAATATACATTTCCCAAAAGACCCGAAGCCTTTTTGTTAGGAATTCTGGGTAAAGAAATCAAAAAAGAAGATAAGATAATATTTCTCTATGCCACTACAGCCGCAAGAATTATGTTGGCTCAAAACTGGAAAACGGAAGTTATACCTAATATAAATGAATGGCAGCTTAAAATGGTAAATTATGCAGAGCTTGCCAGGATAACAGCAAGAATACGAGATCAAGATGAACAGGAATTTCATAAAAACTGGAACAAATATTGGAAATATATTGGAAATAATTTGTAGATGATATTAGCGGGGATGGAGTAACGCTAACAGCAGCTAATATATAAGTTTAAAAACAAAGTACATGATTATAGAATTTTTATTTGATACTTACCAAAAGGGTAGAGGGGAGTCCAAAGGTTTTTTGTTTGTTTGTTTAGGGAAGGGATATAATAAACTATGTAAATGAAAGATATGTACATATATTGTAAGATTTATTAGCATGTTTATTTGTGTACCTTACATTTATAAGAATCTGTTTATTTACAAAAATTTGAATAAAAATGTATTGAGAAAAAAAAAAAAAGAATAATTGTTAAAGATATCTCATTATGTAGCGTAGTGTCCACAAATAATTGGTGCCAGCTCTTCATCCAGTCTCAAGTTAATTTTCCCGGACCAATCTGTGTGCAGCCAGGGAGCTGCCTAGCGTAAAATCAAGTGATGCTCAGAACCTGTCAATATCAGGTATTGACTTCTGCAAATTCACCCTGAGGCAGAAGGGTGAGCAATAGCAATCTGGTACAAGTGGATAACAGGAATACAGCATATCTCTCCCCCCCCCCCGCTTTTATCAAGCAGTATATAAATTTTGAGAGCCAGTGTGGTGTAGTGGTTAAGAGCAGTGGACTTGTAATCTGGTGAACCGGGTTCGCTTCCCCGCTCCTCCACATGCAGCTGCTGGGTGACCTTGGGCTAGTCACACTTCTCTGAAGTCTCTCAGCCCCACTCACCTCACAGAGTGTTTGTTGTGGGGGAGGAAGGGAAAAGGAGATTGTCAGCCACTTTGAGACTCCTTAGGGTAGTAATAAAGCGGGATATCAAATCCAAACTCTTCTTCTTTTGGGGACGCAGGTGGCGCTGTGGGTTAAACCACAGAGCCTAGGGCTTGCTGATTAGACGGTCGGCGGTTCGAATCCCTGCGATGGGGAGAGCTCCCGTTGCTTGGTCCCTGCTCCTGCCAACCTAGCAGTTCGAAAGCACGTCAAAGTGCAAGTAGATAAATAGGTACTGCTCCGGCGGGAAGGTAAACGGTGCTTCCGTGTGCTGCTCTGGTTCGCCAGAAGCGGCTTAGTCATGCTGGCCACATGACCCGGAAACTGTACACTGGCTCCCTTGGCCAATAAAGCGAGATGAGTGCCGCAACCCCAGAGTCGGCCACGACTGGACCTAATGGTCAGCGGTCCCTTTACCTTTATATAAATTTTATGACATTAAATAAATAAATATTTCTATTTATATAGCCACAAGGGCAAATGTTTACTGCACCTTCGGATTTGCCAATTAAAAGAGCTTACTGTAATGTATTTATTTTTCATTACATCTGCTTAATCGTCCTAAGTTCTACTAACAAGCATGCTGTTTGCCACAAGCTGCCAGAACAAAGTCCAGGGCCTCTTCAGGGCTAACGCACTGGAAAGGGACTGTGCAGAATCTCCAGCAGTCAGGAAGTGCAATTTCCGTGCCCTGGCATGGGCGGTTCTTGAAGGAGTGGATAAAGGATGCCGTAGCTATGACAGCAAATATACTAATAGCGTATGCGTTTGCACTTAACAGCTTTTGAATGGATTGCCAAAGCATCACTTCAATGGTCTGTCTGTCTATCTATCTATCTATCATCTATCTATCTATCTATCTATCTATCTATCTATCATCTATCTATCTATCATCTATCTATCTATCTATCTATTTATCTATCTATCTATCTATCTATCTATCTATCTATCATCTATCTATCTATCTGATAATCCCAGTCATCTATTGCATGCTAATGGGAACCGAATACCTGTATTTTTGGTCACTTGATCACTGCAGATGGTAACAGCAGCCACAAAATTAAAAGACGCCTGCTTCTTGGGAGAAAAGCAATGACAAACCTAGACAGCATCTTAAAAAGCAGAGACATCCGTATAGTTAAAGCTCTGGTTTTCCCAGTAGTGATGTATGGAAATGAGAGCTGGACTATAAAGAAGGCTGATCACCGAAGAATTGATGGTTTTGAATTATGGTGCTGGAATAGACTCTTGAGAGTCCCATGGACTGCAGGAAGATCAAACCTATCCATTCTTAAGGAAATCAGCCCTGAGTGCTCACTGGAAGGACAGATCCTGAAGCTGAGGCTCCAATACTTTGGCCACCTCATGAGAAGAGAAGACTCCCTGGAAAAGACCCTGATGTTGGGAAAGATGGAGGGCACAAGGAGAAGGGGACGAGAGAGGACGAGATGGTTGGATAGTGTTCTCGAAGCTACCAGGATGAGTTTGACTAAACTGCGGGAGGCAGTGGAAGACAGAAGTGCCTGTCGTGCTCTGGTCCATGGGGTCACGAAGAGTCAGACACGACTAAATGACTAAACAACAACAACAGACAAATGCATGGAGTATAGCTCTACGAATGGTTCTTCTTGGTCATGACAGGTAAATAAAGGTAAAGGTAAAGGTACCCCTAACCATTAGGTCCAGTCGCGGATGACTCTGGGGTTGCACGCTCATCTCGCTCTATAGGCCGAGGGCGCTGGCGTTTGTCTGCAGACAGCTTCCGGGTCATGTGGCCAGCATGACTAAGCCGCTTCTGGAGAACCAGAGCAGCGCACGGAAACACTGTTTACCTTCCCGCTGGAGCGGTACCTATTTATCTACTTGCACTTGACGTGCTTTTGAACTGCTAGGTGGGCAGGAGCTAGGACCGAGCAATAGGAGTTCACTCCATCGCGGGTATTCGAACCACCGACCTTCCAATCGGCAAGCCCTAGGCTCTGTGGTTTAGACCACAGCTCCACCCGCGTCCCTGACAGGTAAATGAAACCCCCCCAATTCAGTGTGCCTCTGAAGGCCAGTTGTTGGGAACAAAAGCCGGAGAGGGACATTATTGCCCTCATGCCCTGCCAGTGAGCTTTCCAGAGATATTTGGTTGGCCACTGCACGGGACGCAGGATGTTGGACTAGAATGACCCTTGTTCCAATTCAGTAGGGCTCATCGTACGGTCATCGTTTTTGACATTTAAAAACCCCTTAAATGACATGAAGCTGAGCAGGAAGTGGAACTGATTATACAAGTCGGAACTTGCTGCCAGTGCAGGATTTTGCTACTGAATGGCACGGGTGCTAGCATTTGGCATGTGCTGATGTGGTCACCTTCAGGGTGCACTGAAGCCACACACCAGAAAAAATGCAGCGGTCATTGCGGTTTGAGGCTTGTGAGCCGGCTGCATGGTGAAGCAATTGCACAGTTGCTCCACCGCAGGAAGAATTTGGCAGGTTTCCTCGTAAGCCACATTTCCTGCTTGCCAGCTTGCTTACGGGAACGGATCCCAATTTCCACACTCACAAGACCTCCTCTTTGTACCTTTGTCGCTGTTGGGATTCAGTCACATAGTGGATAATTCAAACAGCACAATGAAAGTTGACTTGGCACTCTTGTGCAACAAACAATCCCCACCCCCGCACATCCAAACCCAAGCCCAGATTTTGCTATAACGAAAGTGACGGGAAAATGCATTAAAAAGTGTGGGGTGACACGTGCTCAACACAACATTATATAACCTCCCCACAAACAAATCAGAATGAACGCTACATGTTATGTACTGAGCTGAATCCTAGAACAAAAGGATCCAGAATGCAGCAGTCTGATTGGTCCGCAGGAGCCACTCAATCCAGCTGCAGGTGGAAGTGAATCAGCGACCTGATTGGCCTGCAGGAGCAGCCTGGAATTAGCCGATCACGCAGGGCCCATTGTGTAAATAATGTATATATAGCTAGACGTTTTGGGGAAAGTTTCATTCATTGCTACTATGAGCTGAATAAAGAGCATGAAATTCACACTCAACTCCGAGTATATTTCCTTCTGGTGGTTCCCTTGCTGAGAGAAGCCAAGTTACAGGGAACCAGGCAGAGGGCCTTCTCGGTAGTGGCACCCGCTCTGTGGAACGCCCTCCCACCAGATGTCAAAGAGAAAAACAACTACCAGACTTTTAGAAGACATCTGACGGCAGCCCTGTTTAGGGAAGCTTTTAATATTTAATAGATTATTGTATTTTAATATTCTGTTGGAAGCCGCCCAGAGTGGCTGGGGTATAAATAATAAATTATTATTATTATTTTATTATTAACAGAAGTGGTGTGCGGTGTTGGCAAACCAAGTCAGCTATGCAGCCCCTGACCTGCCCCCGTGCTGCTGGGCTGGCTGCTTCTGCCCCCATCCCAATCTGTAATATGTCACGAGTATAATTCTCGTTTTAGGATCTTTGTAAGGATTGCTGAGAAGATGAGAAGAAGAAAAGTCCTCTATAAACGCCAAGTATGATTCTGTGGCTTGAAACCTCAAACGCATTTGTTGGTTCTGCTTTTTGAGGGCCAAAATAGTACTCATGACTTGGTTCCTTTTTTAAATAAAAAAAATAATCCAGGGTGTGTGACTTCAAGGATGATATTTGGCCTTGTTTCAAGGTTAGGGGCTGGAGAATTTCCCACGGGTGCAGTCCTCCCTGCAATGACCAACTATTTTTAAAAACCGAGTGCCTGTGATGGAGTGAAGTGTACACAACTGGGTGACAGATTCGCAACCTAAAGTCACATCCGCACCATGCTTTTGAGGTGCTACGATGCCACGTTAAACAGTCATGGCTTCCCCTAACCAATTCTGGGAGTTGTACTTGAAAGTTGCTGGAAGGCCACTCTTCCGCTAACAGCGCTACAACTCTCGGAGTTTCCTGTGAAGAGGGATTTATTATTACACCAGCCACAGCTCTGGGAGGGAAATAGGGACCTCCTAGCCATTTTCAGCATCCATAAAACTACAGCTCCCAGAGTTCTTTGGGGGAGAAGTAGACACAACTGTTTAAAGTGGTTTCATAGTGCCCTAAAAATGTAAGAGGACACCTAGAGTTTACCTCACAGGTTAACAGGTTTAGAATTGCCCAAGAAAGATGTTAAATTATTTTTGTATGTCACAACGGCTGCTCAAATTTTACTAGCTAAGAAATGGAAAATGCAAGAAGTACCAACTGTGGAAGTATGGCAGATGAAGATGATGGATTTTTTGGAGCTAGCCGACCTGACCGGAAGAGTCCGTGACCAGAACGAGGAGCAGTACCAGGAAGAATGGAAGAAATTTAATGATTATTTAGTTAAATACGCTAAGTTAAATTAATTGGAAAAAGCTTGCAAGTACCAAATAGGCTTGATTTATATATGTAATGTGATGAATTAATATGTTTAATGCTGAATTGATAAGAAAGAAAGATGTTAAGTGGTCAAGTTAAGATTACAAGAATTTTGATTTGGAAAACCGTTAAAATGATATGCATTGAAATTCAACTAGGGAGATATGAGGAAGTCACTTAAGAATGTTAACATGATTAGTCTTAAGGTTATGATTTATGTTTGTTTGTTTATTTGTTGGTGTGTTTGTGAAAATCAATAAAAAAATTTGGAAAAAAAATAAAGTTTACCTCACAGGTATTGTCATTTCAGCCGGCTTCCTAATTTTTTTTTACAAAATGCATGAAAATCTCACCACACATTTTAAAAGTACAGTGGTACCTCGGTTTAAGAACAGCACTGTTCACAAACTATTCGGTTTTTGAACTCCGCCAAACTGGAAGTAGTGTCCTGGTTTGTGAACTTTACCTCAGTCTAAGAACAGAATCCAAATGGTGGAAGGGCACTGGTGGCGGGAGGCCTCATTAGGAAAAGCACGCCTCGGTTTAAGAACAGTTTCGGTTTAAGAATGGACTTCCGGAAAGGATTAAGTTCGTAAACCGAGTTACCACTGAACATTTTTTACCCTTTTGAGTTGCGGAAAGCTGTGTTCCAGATGCTGTTGGCTCCAACTTCCATCATCCCTTGCCTTTGACTATACTGATTGTGGCTTATCCAAGTTCAACAACATCAGGCTCCCCATGTCTGGGCCGCACAGCAACACAACTCAGAAATCAGCACAATGAACTTTCATAATTCACTGTTGCGAGATGAGTGTATGTGTGTTTGCACTTACAATTCTACAGACACTCCAAATGTCTCCATTTTTCCCAGGACAGTCCCAGATTTACAGAAGCTGTCCCGGTTTCTGAGACCACGGGAGACCACGGAAAAAAAATTGTTTTGCGAGACAGCCCCATAGAAAACTTCGTCTTGCGAAGCGGAAAAAATATCGGAAAGCCCTTTTGTCTTGCGTGTTTTTCGTTTAGCGGGGCATTCGTCTAGCGGGGTACCACTGTAATCTGACTTGAATTAATTTTATAAAGAAATGATTTTAGAATGTTGTATTTATTTTACTGTTGTTAGCCGCTCTGAGCCTGGCTTTGGCTGAGGAGGGTGGGATATAAATAACATTTTATTATTTTATTATTATTTTTAATTGTTTTACAAATTTTTGCCACACCCGTAAAGCTAAATGCGCACAAGTTAAATGCATGCAAATTGTGGGCTTACTGCAATAGTTTTGCTCAGGTCTGAGTTTTATTGATGTTTTATTTACTTACCTGAACAATTTATATGCCACTTAATTATAATCAACTCTAAGCAGGGTACAAAAAGATAAAAACCAGATAAAACTATAAAACCAGAATTTCGTTAAAATGCCTGCTGGAATAGAAAAGCCTTCAATAACCTGATGTCATCTTGTGCTACTTTTACACTGCTAAACTTTTGTTTTGAGAAGCTGTGATGGCTAGGTACAAATAAACTGATCTGATCCACTGGCCTTACAGGGGCCCGCTTTGAAAGGCATGTGTATTACTTTAGTTGTGAAGCACACAATTCACATTCCCACCCGCCATTCCACACTTTACAAGGGTGTCTACATTCCTGATGTGTTAGACCAGATGCTTGTGTCTCTCCAGATGTTGCTGGACTAGAACTCTAATCAGCCCCAGTCAGCCTGGTCAGCAGTCGAGGAAAATGTGATTTGCAGAAATACGCCGAGCATGCGCAATTTTGCATTGTAGAAACTGACGTAAATCACGGCATAGTTTCTGTTGTCATGAATGGAAATAAAATGAGATTCGCTTTTGCTCACAAAAGTTATGTGTACAGTATTAGGTAAAGGTAAAGGGACCCCTGACCATTAGGTCCAGTCGTGGCCGACTCTGGGGTTGCGGCGCTCATCTCGCTTTATTGGCCGAGGGAGCTGGCGTACAGCTTCCGGCTCATGTGGCCAGCATGACTAAGCCGCTTCTGGAGAAACCAGAGCAGCGCACGGAAACACCGTTTACCTTCCCGCCAGAGCGGTACCTATTTATCTACTTGCGCTGGCATGCTTTCGAACTGCTAGGTTGGCAGGAGCAGGGACCGAGCAACGGGAGTTCACTCCGTCGCGGGGATTTGAACCGCCAACCTTCTGATCAGCAAGTCCTAGGCTCTGTGGTTGAACCCACAGCGCCACCCGCATCCCTTCTACAGTATTAGGTAAAATTGCATAAAGGTGTGACTATTAGGGCAAATCTGCAGCATGATGCTAACAAATTTTCGCACTTAAATAAATTCACAGACTGGTGTGGAGATGCAGAGAGCGGAACTTAAGATAGGAAAAGTGAGAGAAAGCAAAATTGATAGATTCATCTGTTCCTAGCTGAAACCAGACATTGGGGTGTAAACCTGGGCCTATGAATATGAGCCTTTGCCAAACAGCTGCAAAAACAGAAGGGGAAGGATACGATTTGAAGTGGAAAAATGGGGCGGGGGGGAGTGCTTAACCCTTACCCCACCAACTACCATCCTCCTGCAACCTCCTCCTTTCAGCTCTGTTTTCCTGCAACATGGGAGGAATTCAGCATCTCACTGAGGCAATTGTTTGATTGCCAGATGGAGCAATCCTCTTCTCCATTCCCTGAATAATGTTCTGGTGGTTCTTCTGACTCCTTCCCCGCCCCCAGCCAATTTTATGGGAGGGGCACATGGGGGAGGAGAAGGGGGAATAGCCCCATTGTGCAGGTGGAAGCCTTTGAATAGGGCTTCCGCTTTTGAATCCTGTGCAACAACTCACATCTGCAGTGGTAGATGACTTAACCATTTCAGGAATCTGTAGCTTCCTCAGGAACCAGTCATTGAGGAAATTAGAATTTCTCTATACTACCTGGATTAATAAAGTTGTATCCTGTGCTTTAGGGATGCGGGTGGCCCTGTGGGTTAAACCACAGAGCCTAGGACTTGCCGATCAGAAGGTTGGCGGTTCAAATCCCCGCAACGAGGTGAGCTCCCGTTGCCCTGGCTCCTGCCAACCTATCAGTTCGAAAGCACCTCGAAGTGCAAGTAGATAAATAGGTACTGCACTGGCGGGAAGGTAAACAGCGTTTCCATGCGTTGCCCTGGTTCGCCAGAAGCGGCTTAGTCATGCTGGCCACATGACCCGGAAGCTGTACACCAGCTCCCTCGGCCAATAAAGCGAGATGAGCGCCGCAACCCCAGAGTCGGTCACGAATGGACCTAATGGTCAGCCGCAAGGACGATGCTAGACAGCAGCACCAATTTGCGGAGAAAAATCAAAACAGATGTTTCCAGGGGTGGGTTGAAATATTTCATTTGTGGATCTTGGGAATCGGTGGGGGGGTTGCCAGACCACTGGCAGTGAAAGCTGACCACAATAATAATTATGATTTTTCTATTTATACCCAGCCCCCGCCACTCTGGGTGGCTCCCAACAGAATATTAAAAACACAATAAAAGATCAAACATTAAAAACTTCCCTAAACAGATGTCTTCTAAAAGTCAGATAGTTGTTTATTTCCCTGACATCTGATGGGAGGGTGTTCCACAGGGTGGGCGCCACTACCAAGAAGGCCCTCCGCCTGGTTCCCTATAACCTTACTTCTCGCAGTGAAGGAACCACCAGAAGGCCCTCATCTCGCTTTATTGGCCGAGGGAGCTGGTCTGTCCTGTCTGAGAGCCAGGCTAGAAAAAACTGAAGATGCTAAATGCTGCTAGGAATTTGATTTCAGGGGTGATACGTTTCAATCTTATCTCCATTCTTTTATGAGGGGCCTGGTGCCTAAAGATCTTAGAAATCTTAGAAATTCCTGTTTTGCTTGACAGCTTCTTTTTAAAAATCCCCCCTCAAGTAAAAATGAAAATGTCAGAAACATTGAATCCAACTTACCCAGAAGTCTATGTAGGGGGAAGAGAGTGAAGCCTGGGCACGTCCTGTATCCTGCTGCCTTCCTGCTTTCAGCGGGCCTCGGCTAAAAGTTTTCTTCGGTACCACAGGCTGAAGTGTTGTTGCTTTTTTAAAACACCAGCAGATGCATGTATTTAGATCACCCTGGGCAGCTCCTCACCATTCTCGTATGCCTGGCCTGATACAGAATCATGGGTCTCCTTTCCGATGACCGTACGAACCTTCCTGAATTTTCCAACTTTAAAGGCGCAGCGTCCCCTGATTTAGTCTGAAGCTCCTTCCTGGCAAAGCGTATCCCAGGGAGGCCGGCGTATTGAAAGCAGGGTTGATTAAATGGGGAGCAGGAGCCAGGATTCTTTTCTACAGTCCCCTCTGCACTTTCCCTCTCGCTCTGAAAGCAGTGGTTTGGCAAGCTCTGGAGGTGGGAGAAGTTAAAAATGTTTCTTATTACTGCCTCTTCCTGCTTGGCATTTCTCCACCACTCCCAGCTAATAAAGCATTTCCTATTGCAAAGCACAGATCCACACACACACACACACACACACACACACACACACACACACACACACAGTCCCTCCCTCCCTCTCTCCCCCCACAACACAGTAGGGTCCTGCGCAATTATTCTTCATGATCTCCTATTTCTGACAACTAAGTGATTCTTATTGCCTCACCTTACTCTGTTTCAGTCCTCCAGCTGATCGGTTCCTTTTTCCCCTGTTTTCGTTTTCAGAATGCAATTGACTAATTCGGGGGGTCGGAGTGGGGGCTGTCAACCAGATCAGTCTCTGTTTCACCAGTCTGGGCAGAAAGATTATGCCCTATTTCTGTCAGGCAACCAGAACAGTGATCTAGCCAGCCACCAAAACCCACAGTCCTGGCTACTTTGTGGATAGGCTTTGTGGATGCCTTGGGCCAGCTGCCATCACCAAGTCTCTTAATCTGGAAGGACAGAGGTCTGTGGACCAGACAAGGCAGTGACCTTGAAGAGAGACCCTATGTTAGTTGAGAATAGGAGTATGCTTGGACCCCCAGAAAATGCACCACCATCTGGAGTTGCCTCTGTCCAGATTGTTCACCTACAATGCATCAGGTTCCACTCTGGCTCTGACAGTGTACCTCCAGATTTTGTCTTGGCTCTGTCCTCAGCCCCGTGGCCCTGTATTTTTGCAATCCATAGCTGGCATTCCTTATTGATCAGCTGTATCACAGGCACTGGCATTTATCTGCTCTGGACATGGGATCGATAAGCAAATTTTGGCAATCCTCACCATTCTTTTTAAAGGACCAGTAGGGATGCGGGTGGCGCTGTGGGTTAAACCACAGAGCCTAGAACTTGCTGATCAGAAGGTTGGTGGTTCGAATCCCCGCGACAGGGTGAGCTCCCGTTGCTCGGTCCCAGCTCCTGTCAACCTAGCAGTTCGAAAGCACGTCAAAGTGCAAGTAGATAAATAGGTACCGCTCTGGCGGGAAGATAAACGGCATTTCCGTGCGCTGCTCTGGTTCGCCAGAAGCGGCTTAGTCATGCTAGCCACATGACCCGGAAGCTGTACGCCGGCTCCCTCGGCCAATAAAGCGAGATGAGCGCCGCAACCCCAGAGTCGGTCACGAATGGACCTAATGGTCAGGGGTCCCTTTACCTTTACCTTAGAACCAACCAGCCACATCTCATGACCATTCTGCTTTCAGAGCTTCGGTAATTTTTGCGTAAGTCAACTCTGGAGACTAAATATAAAGCTGACCAACATTCTTCACTATGGGATGAATGTCAATGCCACACTACAGCAACTCTTACAGAGCACTGTTTGTTTGTTTGTTTGATTGATTGATTGGTCGATTGGTCGACTGTACTTCTAAGCCACCCTTACTCAGTAAAGATCCCAGGGCGGTTCACAAATAAATAAAACAGGCCAACAAAACACAAGTAAAATTCAAAAACCTAAACCAAACACCCACAATTTCCAGCTGTACAAACAGCTGTCAAAGGAGATTTCCAACGTGAAAGGGCTTTGAAAAAGCTACTATATATATATAACCAGGACTGCAACAATTGGTTTTCAGTTCCCTCATCCAGTATTATGGGATGGTGTCCATTGGTCTTCTGTGAAGATGGGCCCTTGGAAGAACACCTTTTGGCCAAATTTAATCTATGCGTACTGTACCATTAATATGTGACCCTAAATTCTTGCACAGTTACCTTTTATTAGGATGTAATCTCAGAGCCTCTGTCTATAATCTTCTCAAAGATTATAGAACAGGTGAAGATGAGGTCCCTGCACACTGGAGGCAGGTAAATGTTGTCCCCATTTTCAAAACGGGGAGAAGACCCATGTAACTAGCAACCTATCAGCTTGATGTTGATAGCAGGATAGATCCTAAACAGTCTGTCTGTTAGTACTTAGAAAATGATGCAGTGATAGTAATAGACCCAGCATAGGTTTCTCAAAACCAAGTCATGCCAGCTGAATCACATTTCCATTTTTTTAATATAAGCTTGGGGGGGAGCAAGGGAATGCTGTGGATGTAGCTTTCAGTAAGGCTTTTGACAAAGTCCACCATGATATTCTTGCAGAGGAGCTGGTAAAATGTGGTCTGGATGAGGTCATTTTTAGGTGGATTTGTAGCTGGTTGACTGACTGAACCCAAAGACTGCTCACTAATAGTTCCTTGCCATCCTGGGAAAAAGTGGTAAGTGGGGTTGCAACACAATTCTGTCCTGGGCCCATGGTTGTTCAACGTCTTTATAAATGACTTGGATGACTAGCTAGTGCTATTCTAGGCTGCATCAACAGAAATACAGTGGTACCTCAGGTTAAGTACTTAATTCGTTCTGGAGGTCTGTACTTAACCTGAAACTGTTCTTAACCTGAAGCACCACTTTAGCTAATGGGGCCTCCTGCTGCTGCCGCGCCGCTGGAGCACGATTTCTGTTCTCATCCTGAAGCAAAGTTCTTAACCTGAAGCACTATTTCTGGGTTAGCGGAGTCTGTAACCTGAAGCGTATGTAACCTGAAGCGTATGTAACCCGAGGTACCACTGTATAGTGTTCCGATCGATGGAAGTGATAGTTTTGCTCTCTTTTGCCTTGATCAGAATACACCTGGAGTACTGTGTCCAGTTCTGGACAACACAGTTTAAAAAGGATGTTGACAGGATGTTGAACGTGTGCAGAGGACAACCAAGACGATTAAGGGTCTGGAAACCAAGCTTTATGAGGAACAGTTAATGGAACTGAGTATGTTTAGCCTGGATAACTGTTTATGGATAAGAGGAGCCTGAGAGGAGATATGATAGCCACCTTCAAACATCTAAAGGGCTGTCACGTGAAAGATGGAGCAAGCTTGTTTTTTTCCTGTGTGCTGGTTTGCCATTTGACTGCACATTTATGTCAATAACTGGACCAGTATGTTCTGTTGTGTGCCACTTGTATTAAATCAGTATATCCAGTGCTTCCCCCCCCCTAAAAAATGTTTAGAGGTACTGTCCTTTTCCTACTCATATTGAAATACTGCCCCTCAATGAGGCCAAACTTAGATTCGCAAAATGTTTGCGTTATGCGCACCCCTGCACCCCCCGAAAAAAAGCACTGAGTATATCCGATACAAAATAAAGACCGTGCGCATATTTATTGGAATGTATGAGAGTCTGAGGTGGTTGTTGTTTTCAAATCACGTTTTGAAGTTGCTTTCAAATGTCGAAAAATTCAAATTTTGACAGAATGCAGAAAAAGGACAAATAGTCAATTTACGTAAGCTGCCAGTGACATGACAGGAGTGGAAATAAAAGGGTAGGAATGGAATAGCTCCTCTGAAATGTTCTGCTGTGAGAAGATGTGGAGACAGACCCTTTCCAGACACTGCAGAGTTATTTAAGAATAGGTTGCTAAACTCCCCTTATCCTGTTTCCCCAAATGTGTGGGTTGATACATATCAACTGAATTTACCAGAATGCCGCTCAGTTTTTAAAGGGCTGTTTCATTATCTCAGCCAACGACTTTTTGGATGGGAAAGAAAACTTCGTTGAGTCGGCATCCCTCAATTGGAAATAAACAGTTTTGATCTGATAAAAAGCAGGTCTGTTGCCATGCAGGCAGGAAAAGGAAGCCCCTCCTTACAGGAAATGTGTCTTGGAATACCTTTCGCTAATCGCTTTAGCCATCTTTCTTCCTTCTTGGAAATTTCAGCTGCCCACCCCTTCATAATGGAGTCAGTTGGTCCCGGTCTATTTCTGAATCGATCTTTCATTACTGCTCCTTTTAACAGTGGAAGTGCGTTTTTCAGCACAACCTCGTGACATCCGTAGGTTCCCCCCCCTTTTAAAGGATTATGTTGTGCAAGATTTCTCTCTTTTCTGTCTCCCCACTACCTCACTTTTCATTCTTTTTAAGTGTAACCCCCCCCCCAGCACTCTAAAACCACAAGACAGAGAGAAGTGGAGTTGCTCTTTGTCAGATACTGACAGAAACTCATCATGTGAAGCTTCCTTGTCGCCCAGTATGAAGTTTCGGCAATGAGAAAGCTTTATCTGTTAAATTAGCAGCAATTAAAAGCATAGGAGGCATGTTGGGGGGAAAAGGCAGAAACTCTAAAGAGAGATACCATTCAGATGTCATGAAGGCTCTGACTGGGTCATGAGGCATAAATTAGGAAAACTATGTAAATAAACACTCTGATTGCTTATTGGTACTTTATATACATATAATAAAACACTAATACGGGTTAGTGTAACGCAGTCATGGCAAAGCGCAGGGAAACCATTCATTGAACCATGTGCTCTCTCATGTTCATGGTGCCATCTTAAACACTTTAACTGTCATGGCTTCCCCCAAAGAATCATGGGAAATGTAGATTTTAAGCGTGCCGGGTATCGCAGCTCTGTGAGGGGTGTGTATGTCTCCTAACAACCCTCAACAAACGAAAAATCTCAGGATTCTTGAGGATAAGCTATGATGGTTAAAGAGATATAAGAGTGCGTTTAAAAGTATGGTTGTGACCTGTTATCAGGACTGCTCTGTATGATCTCTTGGGGTTGGTGTGTGTTGCTGTCTTTACTTTGCAAATAATTTTGCCCTGTATCCATTGGGATTCCCAGATCTCAGAGGGTTCTTGTATCTAATTTCAAAGTGAACCACATGCTATTCCCCTCTCTGCTTCACTGCAGGATTTGGACAAACAAGCTTGGCGGTTTTAAAAAATATATATATAAAAAGCTTGTCTTTTGTTCTCTTTGTAAATATTGTGCAGAATTAAAACAAATACTTCCCTGTCTGAGGCTATTCCTGTCACTGCAAATCCCTGATAGGAAGAGTTGAGTTTCCCTTGCAGTATACGGTATATGAGACTTGTAGACTCATAGGGTTGGAAGGGACACTGAGGATCATCTAGTCCACGGGTGTCAAACACAAGGCCCGCGGGCCGAATCCGGCCCGCCAGACCTCGTCATGTGGCCCGTGTAGCCGCTGCCGGCCGCCAGCCTTCACCTTTTATTCTCACTTTTTTTTTTTGACACAAGAAAGCCGCCTCTTCAGCGCATGCGCGGCAGCCTACAAGCCAGAGAACGTCTGCCCTCTAGCGGCGCTGGCCGTTCTACACAGGAAACCTCCACTTTACATGCATTCAGGAAACCTCCACTTGTAGTCCTACAGACACAACCGGCCCTTTGAGGGTGACCAAACTGCTGATGCGGCCCCCGATGAATTTGAATTTGACACCCCTGATCTAGTCCAACCCCCTGCAATGCGGGGATGAAATATACTCGGAGTCGAGTTTGGATTTCATGCTCTTTATTCAGCTCTTAGTAGTAAGAAATGCTAGTTCCCCCAAAATGTCTGCTTTATACACATTATTACACAATGGGCCCCACGTGATTGGCTAATTCACCTGTAGGCCAATCAGGTTGCGGATTCCCTTCCACCTGGAGCTGGATTGGATGGCTCCTGCGGACCAATCAGACTGCTGCATTCTGGATCCTATTGTTCTAGGACCAATCAGACTGCTGCAATTTGGATCCTATTCAACTCAGTACATAACAGGGGATATGCAGCTGTCCCTTACGGGAATTGAACCTGCAACCTTGGCATTACCAGCACCGTGCTCCAGCCAACTGAACTATCCTGTTTATTTGTTTATTTGGACGGCAGACTTTAACCAACCCCTTCAAATAATGTTTTCCAGGGCGGCTTACATAAGAATCAATAATCCGCATTCTTAAATACAATGTAGTACAAATAACAACAGGATTAAAAGCAGCAAAACAAAAGCAGCAAAAGTTAAATTACATTTTAACCTGTATTTCAAATTGGTTTTCTTTTATTTTCTCCCTCTCCTTTTCCCCTATTATGTTTTTACTGTGATTTTAATTTATTGGTGTTAGCCGCCCTGAGCCCGGCTCTGGCCGGGGAGGGCGGGGTATAAATAATAATAATAATTATTATTATTTCTAAAGCTTGTGCAAAAACTGTGGGGAAACCGCCTGTGCGTTGTTACAACCAGAGTCAATAATTTCTCATCAAGCGGACAAAAAACGGCAGCCGAACCAACTCCCACACACAAGCTCTTGAGGAGAAACATGACATCAGTCTGGCATTACAAAAAAGATTTAAATGGAGAAAGGGCTGGGAGGAGGGACATGCTCTGAAGGCGTAATATTTAGATTTCAGAAAGATGTTTTGTTCAAGTGTTCGACTTGCCGCGATCAAAGCCCCCTTATGTTGCTTGGGGGGTGGGAATGGCGGGGATAAGTGAAATGTTGCCTCATCAGGCCTGCCAAAATGAAGCGGCAGACGGACTCGGCCTCTGAGGTAAAACAAAACGACTTTGAGGCCGATCCTGCTCTCTTCTGAGGAATGGGCGTTAAGGGAAACAGGAAGGCAACAGGGTTTGTTTTTAAAATGGAAGGCCTTGAGGGAAACAAAACAGCCCACATCCAAATAAAGAATGGTCACAAGGAAGGGCTTGTGCTTCCCTTAGCAACTGAGGCCTGGCCTGATCGTGAGGTGAAGGTCAAGGTGGAAGAACAGAGAGTACCACTTCAGGCCAGACTTAAGGGAACTACCTTTTTCATGCCCCCTGTGATAATAATAATAATGAACACTCTGAAACCCCTTTCCTGGGAAGGGATCCAAGACGCCCAACGCACCAAGAAATGTAGCCTTATGAGGCTTTGCCCTCAGGTGGGAAAAATATTGCGCCTGGGAAGTGGGAATCAACAGACACTCAAGGAATAGTTTCGGAGAAAAGGCTTTTATTTCTACCATCCATGAACTGGTAGAAGGAGCAAGTGTGATAGTCCATAAAAGCATGCATGAGTTCACAATCATGTGCACAAGCATATATACCCCTTTCCAGTTCCCTCCCCCTTTCTCCTCCCTCAGGAGTCCTGCCCCATGTTGAGGTTCCTGAGCATGTACAGAAAGCTGTCTTGGGACTATTGTGGACTCTTGGCAGGAAAGGGGGTGAGGGGGTTTCAGTGTGTTCCAGTTGTTTCATTCTTGTGCTTTGGCATGGTTCCCGGACAGAAAGCAAGTTGCAATGTGGTTCTTTAGCAAGGCCAGAAGGCATCAGAAACAATGGACTGTGTTCCCTACCTTTGTTGCAATCTTTTTAGTTACAGCAAGCGGAATGTTTCTGATGCTTAGCTAATGCCTTTTAGCTGCTGAGAAAAATGATTTTGAAAAGCTCTGAGAAGCTTTGAGCCTGCTTTGGTGGGGGGTGACTTCGGGCCTAGGTGAGGTCACCTGTCCTCACCTTCCTTCATTAATATTAATAAAACGTTTCCTGCAAATAGAAAACTAGCACAAGAAATGACCCCCCATTGAAATCTAGTTGGACTTCCAAGAGACTGCGATCTACTCACAGTATAAAAAGACTGGCTGTGATCTATCCATTGTCATTGGCAGGAATTGTTGAGCTTTTTTTAGGGGAGGGTTGGCCAAAGTTGTTGATCTTTTTATGGGGTTACACGGTTTGGGTCCTGAGTTGAGGGAGATTCTGCTATGAGCTACTTTTAAAATGATCTATGGGCTACTTTTAAAATGAGGCTGCATTTTAAATTGCATTTTAACCTGTATTTTAAATCGGTTCCCTCCCCCATTATGTTTTTACTGTAATTTTACTGGTGTTAGCTGCCCGGAGCCCGGCTCTGGCTAGGGTATAAATAAAATTTATTATTATTATTATTATCATCATCATCAATCTTTATTACGGTCCAGAGACCCAAAAAATCGTTACAAAGCAATGCACAATTCATACAGCCTACCTCCAGGTTAAACAAGCATTTTGTTCAGAATATAGGGATCATTGGTTCTTGCAACCACCGATAAAAACTTTGCCACTGCTAATGTTCTAGCGTTTGTCCGGTCTTCCAATAGGAAACTGACATAGTGAGCCTCTGATTTTCCCGGGAAAGGTACCAGCAAGGGTAATATCAGTTCAGCCCTGGCTTGCTCTTATTTTGCACAGTGCAACAAAATATGTTTTATGGAATCGATGTCTTGAGCACACGAGCAAAGTCTGTCCTGGCAGGGAACTCTTCTCAACCTGCCATCCAACACTGCAGAAGGAAAGACGTTTAGTCTGGCTTTGGTGAAAAGCCTTTGATAGTTTGGTACTGTCAGGTTTTTAATGTAAGATGTTAAGTTAAAGACATGCCCATATTGTACTCCTACTGCCAGCGGACTACAGACTGTGTGTGATCGAGATCACAAGTAACTGTGTGCATTATCCCATAATCTTTGCTTTAACGTCTTTAGGGCGTTACCCAGGTGTCAGGGAACTGCCATCGGAGCCAAGAGTGGAGGTAAGGCTCCCCAACGATGCAGGAGGAGGGACCAGCAGGGAGAGAGAGAACACTTCCTTTGGGGATGGAAATCGGCGTGACACCAGGAAGAAAGGGGAGCAGGGAAGGACTTCGGAGAGATGGCTCCAAGACTCTTCCACAGAGACCAGCGGGGAGAGCCCAGGACCTCCGCTGGCCACGCCCACTCTGCGCAGGAGACTTCCGCGCAGGGAGGCTAGGTGGAGACTTGGCGTCAAAGAGCTTTTATGTTGGAAGAAGTTCAGGAAACGCCCAGTGACGGATTCTGCCAGTGACTGACACAGCCACGGAGAAAGGGCTGTCCAGCCAGGGAAAGGTTTAGCCAGACAACGTTGCCTAGAGCAGCAGCCCCCTTACGCACGAGCAACCCCCAATTCCCTTTACACCAGGTAATAGAGTTGGGGGGTTGACAGACCAATAGAGGTGGCTTTTTTAGACACGGTTTTCTGCCATTTGCTGACAAATTCCTCATTGGTCAAGTGTTGGTACAAACCCTTCCCTAGATCAAACACGGAACTCCTGAGCCAATGTTTTAGGGCAGCCCACCACAGTTTAGTTAAAATTGGGCATTCATCAGCTTCTAACGGAAGTATGGAGTTGGGGACTGCAGTTGGGTACCTGCAGCAGAAATTGTAGAAATTTTGCCTGAAAGCCTTCCCGTCCTCTCCCTGCCTGCTTGCATGCCTCCTGCAGCAGCCCAGGAGCGTGGGGCTGTCAAAACGAAGGGAAAAGGCCGCCAGCAAAATGGCACAGCTCCACCCCTTCCCCCAATGGATCATGGTAGGCGGGAATCACGGGTGCGCGGTGCACCAAATGTCACCCCCTTGGTAATGACACCCCAGGCAGACTGCCCCCACCACACCCACCTTACTCCGCCCCTGCTGAGAGCAGCTATCCAAGGAGACCTGTGCTCTCTGAAATATACTCAGATTCAAGAGTGGATTTCATGCTCTTTATTCAGCTCATAGTGGTGAGGAGGAATGCGAGTTCCCCCAGAATGTCTGCCTTATATACATTATTTACACAATGGGCCCCACGTGATTGGCTAATTCCGGGATTCTCCTGTAGGCCAATCAGGTTGCGGATTCCCTTCCACCTGGAGCTGGGTTGGGTGGCTCCTGTGGACCAATCAGACTGCTGCATTCTGGATCCTATTGTTCTAGGACCAATCAGACTGCTGCATTCTGAATCCTATTGTTCTAGGACCAATCAGACTGCTGCATTCTGAATCCTATTGTTCTAGGACCAATCAGACTGCTGCATTCTGAATCCTATTGTTCTAGGACCAATCAGACTGCTGCCTTTTGGATCCTATTCAACTCAGTACATAGCACTCTTTTTACTCTTTAAAAAACAAGACACCCCCCCTTTATATACGAGAAAGAGACAGACATGCCTGTTGTGCTCACAACCTGCTTGCAAGTTTCCTGTAGGCATCCGGTTGGCCTCTATGAGACTAGATGGGTCTCTGGCCTGATTTGGCAAGGTTCTTCGTATCCTTAGTTTCCCCCTTTCTCCTTCCCCACCAGACGCTGAAGACAAACTAGGACAGTGTGTGCAGAGCATCTATTTCCCACATCCGTGTGCCGCCCGCCCCCATCCCATATGCGTGCTGTGCTGGAGAAGTTAGATAAAGAAGAAAACAGGCACAGAGCATGGAGATGAAATTATAAATCTTCCCCCTGAAAGCACTTTTTTTTTGACACTGGATGGTTCTTCAGGTACTCAGGGCTGGGGGAATGGTCGGGAAGAAAGGGAACTTCTTCTGTGTTGCCAAGAATTGAATTTCTGTAATAATAATAAAGGGGGGGGGCAGTCTTAAGAAAAAGCCACCAGAACTGTTACTTGCTAATAAAAATATTGACAAATACAGAAAGCTGAATCGTAGAGTTGGAAGGGATACTGAAGATCCTTTTGCTTCCAAAGCAGAATTCTCAAATTGAGAGGAGGGCAGGTGCCCCAGGTGGCAGGTTATGGGGACACCTGACCCCATCCTGCTCTGATGATGACATTTGGTAGAAAGAGAGAGAGAGAGAGAGAGAGAGAGAGAGAGAGAGAGAGAGAGAGAGTCCTGTGAATCAGACCAGAGTGACATTTGAATGAAGAATTGGGCTATGCAGCTATACCTTTAAAGCACACCCGAAGCACATTTTTCCTTCTCAAAGAATTCCAAGCACTGTAGTTTTTCCATCCATACTGTTTTTTCTCTTTTTTAATAAAAATTTTATTAGTTTTGTTTAATATATCATTTTCAACAGTAATTAAGCATACTTTTACATCTTATGGATGGATGGCGGCTAACAGATTGAGGTTGAATCCTGACAAGACAGAATTACTGTTTTTGGGGGACAGGGAGCGGGTTGGTGTGGGGGATTCCCTGGTCTTGAATGGGGTAACTGTGCCCCTGAAGGACCAGGTGCGCAGCCTGGGAGTCATTTTGGACTCACAGCTGTCCATGGAGGCGCAGGTTAACTCTGTGTCCAGGGCAGCTGTCTACCAGCTCCACCTGGTACGCAGGCTGAGACCCTGTCTGCCCGCGAACTGTCTCGCCAGAGTGGTGCATGATCTAGTTATCTCACGCTTGGACTACTGCAACGCGCTCTACGTGGGGCTACCTTTGAAGGTGACCCGGAAACTGCAATTAATCCAGAATGCGGCAGCTAGACTGGTGACTGGGAGTGGCCGCCGGGACCACATAACACCGGTTCTGAGAGATCTGCATTGGCTCCCAGTACGTTTCCGAGCATGATTCAAAGTGTTGGTGCTGACCTTTAAAGCCCTAAACGGCCTCGGTCCTGTATACCTGAAGGAGCGTCTCCACCCCCATCGTTCAGCCCGGACACTGAGATCCAGCGCCGAGGGCCTTCTGGCGGTTCCCTCATTGCGAGAAGTGAGGCTACAGGGAACCAGACAGAGGGCCTTCTCGGTAGTGGCGCCCGCCCTGTGGAACGCCCTTCCAGCAGATGTCAAAGAGATAAATAATTACATGACATTCAGAAGACATCTTAAGGCAGCCCTGTTCAGGGAAGTTTTTAATATGTAACGCTGTACTGTTTTTAACACTGATTGGGAGCCGCCCAGAGTGGCTGGGGAAACTCAGCCAGATGGGCGGGGTATAAATAATAAATTATTATTATTATTATTATTATTATTATTATTATTATTATTATTCATTTTTTTGTCTTCCATCAATCCTGTCTGAAAATTTTCCAATTTAATCTCTCAGTATGCATTTCTTATCTTCCCTGTTGCATTTCAAACTCATAACCAATATCTCTGTCTTTTTCTACTTTGTAACACTTCGTATATTTCTCCTTACAAAACTTCTTGTAGTCCTACTTGTAGTCCTAGGACTACATACTGTTTTTTCTCATTCCGTTCGTCAACGCTCTATCTTCATCCTTACCCCTTCGGGGTCCATAGTTTAAGGGGAGTTTGGACCAGTCAGATTCTTAATCTTGATGGGTCCCTAGGGCATGTCGGATGGGCATGCTTGGCCTCCCCCGCACTGCTAGAGCCCATTAATCCTGCCGCCTGAGGCAACACTTCAGTCAGTTGCAAGCAGAATTAAAACATTGCATTCTCCGTAGCAATATTGCTCTGTCCAGCCCAACACAACAAAGAAACCCGAAGTAAGCCTCTTCCATTGCAGTAGGACTAGTAAATCAGAGAAACTGGGAGGAGGAAAGGGAACTTTACAGTGGGCAGGTGGCTGTCATTTTCTCCTGAGTTTTTGATGTCAAAAATAGTCTCCGGACATCAAGTGCTGCTGCTTTGGTTAATTTAGTGATATGTTGCAGTGATGTTATGCATTTTTAGTGATATGTTGCAGTGATGTTATACATTATATTCTAGTGTGTGTGTGTGTGTGTGTGTGTGTGTGTGTGTAGATAGATAGATAGATAGATAGATAGATAGATAGATGATAGATAGATAGATAGATAAAATCTTTACTGTACTTGGGCTCTGATTTTTGTGTGAACCACTTTGAGCACAGAACTGCTTGTGGCATATCAATAAACTGACCGTGAAATTGACAACTGACCGTTTTCACAGTGACACATAGCTTGCTCGGGAGAAGACATCATAAGAACGTCAAGGGACTCCTAATGTGTATGACATGCACTCTTCTTATGCACACTGTGCAACCCCAAATTTTGAATTAAATCTTCAAAAAATATTTAAGTACATCTTTCCAGTAAGTGGAGACTTTGGGTGCTCCCAGGGCTCAGTCACAGCTGGGGAAAGAGCCCAGAGCTGTTGATTCAACTTCTTTCCCTTACTGCTGTCTCCTTCCTCCCTTCCTCCCCTACTACAGTGGTATGTCGAGTTACAAACGCCTCAGGTTACAAACGCCTCAGGTTACAAATGCTTCAGGTTACAAACTCTGCTAACCTGGAAGAGTTACCTCGAGTTGAGAACTTTGCCCCAGGATGAGAACGGAAATCGTGTGCCGCCGGCAGCAAGAGGCCCCATTAGCGAAAGCATGCCTCTAGTTAAGAACAGTTCCCGGCTTTCCGCTTATCCAGGTGTTCACCCTTGGCTGGCCAATGCTGGAACCCTGGGTCAGCGCTACCTGTATGGCAGGGAGCTAGTCGAACCAGAGCCTATGCAACCAGTCACTTTCTGTAATCAATAAAGTTGTGGCCTAAATTCTGCCAGAAACCAAACCAAAAAATTGAGTCAAGTGTGAATTTATTTAGGGGGGAGGTTTCTGGGTCTGAACACGCAAAATATGACACCTATGCAGTGGTGCATAAGGGGTGAGATTCACCTAACCAGCCCATCAGTGGAATCTCTGTGCAAGGACACAGAATATGTGCAGCCGGGCTTCTCCACTGGTTGCCACATGTCCTCTTTTTCCAGGACACGTCCTCTTTTTCATGGGTACAGTCGTTCCTAGCGATCCATGGTTAAAAGTCGGCAAATATGTCCTCTTTTTTGCTCTTCAAAATATGGCAACCCTCCCTGTGTGCCCCCAGCAGGAAGAGGGGGTGTTGTTCTGTCTGGCAAGCTGGAATGTTTGTGCAGACGGAATGCGTGGAAGTGGACATCACTGAATTCTAACCCTAGTCTTTAACATATACACCTGAGCATAGTTGTATTGGAGTCAGGGATGGGCAGACCTGCAAATGTCATTTTCTACTCATGCAGTGTTTTAAGCATGCAAGATTAATTCCACTGACATTTGAACCTGTTTGCAATTTATCATTCCCAGTATCCTTAGAGGGAAGTTGTCATGATCATTCATCTGGTACAAAATGGATATAATTGGGTGGTTGCATTTGATCTTTGGGTGGTGCTGTGGTTTAAACCACTGAGCCTCTTGGGCTTGCTGATCAGGAGGTCGGCGATTTGAATCCCCGTGATGGGGTGAGCTCCTGCTGCTCGGTCCCTGCTCCTGCCAACCTAGCAGTTCGAAAGCACACCAAAAAAGTGCAAGTAGATAAATAGGTACCGCTGTGGTGGGAAGGTAAACGGCGTTTCACTGCACTGCTCTGGTTTCCAGAAGCGGCTTAGTCATGCTGGCCACAGGACCTGGAAAAACTGTCTGTGGACAAATGCCGGCTCCCTTGGCCAGTAAAGCGAGATGAGCGCCGCAACCCCAGAGTCGGCCACGACTGGACTTAACTGTCAAGGGTCCTTTGCCTTTACATTCTATGCTCTGTAAGGGCCGCAGGTGGTGCTGTGCTCTAAACCACAGAGTCTAGGGCTTGCTGATCAGAAGGTCGATGGTTCGAATCCCTGAGACAGGGTGAGCTCCCATTGCTCAGTCCCTGCTCCTGCCAACCTAGCAGTTTGAAAGCACATCAAAGTGCAAGGACAGTGGTACCTCGGGTTAAGTACTTAATTCGTTCTGGAGGTCCGTTCTTAACCTGAAACTGTTCTTAACCTGAAGCACCGCTTTAGCTGATGGGGCCTCCTGCTGCTGCCGCACCACCAGAGCATGATTTCTGTTCTCATCCTGAAGCAAAGTTCTTAAGCTGAGGTACTATTCCTGGGTTAGCGGAGTCTGTAACCTGAAGTGTATATAACCTGAAGTGTATGTAACCTGAGGTACCACTGTAGATAAATAGGTACCGCTCTGGCAAGAAGGTAAACGGTGTTTCTGTGTGCTGCTCTGGTTCGCCAGAAGCGGCTCAGTCATGCTGGCCACGTGACCCGGAAAGCTGTCTGCGGACAAACGTTGGCTCCCTCGGCCAGTAAAGTGAGATGAGCACTGCAACCCCAGAATCTGGACTTAACTGTCAGTGGTCTTTACCTTTTCCTTTAAATGCTCTGTACCTATTGTACAAATGTTTCAGCAGCTGGGTTACACGCAGCTATTTTACTATCACATTAGCCTCTAAGGCAAGAAAGAATTCTGCATGATTCTGAAATACTCGTGGGTGTCTTTTGTGGTTTTAACTGTTTATGATATACAGCACTAATGCTGCAGAATTCTGTACAGGTTCAAAAACATCTCTGGAGACTGTGACAATTGCTTCATTTGTTCCTTTGAGAGCTTTCCTGACTGTTTTCATAGCAATGTTAACAGTTGCTTGGAGATATTTTGGAAATGCTAGGTTAGAAAAAATGAAAATACAGAAGCTTGGCACATATAAAAGGTTTGGGAATTTGTATTCATTTGCTATTTCAGCACATTGTGTAATGCCGCTACAGAACATTCCCACTGAGCCATGTTTCTGGGATTTGGAGGAGCAGAAAACAGATTTTGTTTTGTTTTGTTATTGTTTAGTTGTCTCTAAAAAAACACCTTAAAGCGGTTTATAACAGCATCTATGGAGAGAGAAAGGGACACGGGTGGCGCTGAGGGTTAAACCACTGAGCCTAGGACTTGCCGATCAGAAGGTCGGCGGTTCGAATCCCCGCGACGGGGTGAGCTCCCGTTGCTCGGTCCCTGCTCCTGCCCACCTAGCAGTTCGAAAGTGTTGTGTATTGAGTCAAAGGATTTTATATCTGTATTATTATTGTCTGTATTTGCATTAGGGTAAAGCAACTGCCTTTTGGTTCCAGAGGGTACAGCTACTATTGGTTCATTTAAGCTGCTGTATTTGGATCCTCTGTCTTATTGATTTCCTCCAAAAGGCAGGACTGTGATTGCCTGATATTGTTCCCTCCAAAATGTATCCTTTCTAGCTAGTTCCCTGTCCCTATAAATGTAGCTCTCCCCTCCTCAGTTCTCAGTCTTGTTTGCTTTAATAAAGAAGTGTTACTACAGAACTGTCTCCAGCATATTATGCCAAGAGAGCTGAAATCACAAACCCCACGTCACAACAGAAAGCACATCAAAGTGCAAGTAGATAAATAGGTACCGCTACGTCAGGAGGGTAAACGGCGTTTCCGTGCGCTGCTCTGGTTCTCCAGAAGCGGCTTAGTATTGCTGGCCACATGACCCGGAAGCTGTACGCCGGCTCCCTCGGCCAATAAAGCGAGATGAGCGCCGCAACCCCAGAGTCGGCCACGACTGGACCTAATGGTCAGGGGTCCCCTTACCTTTACCTACCTTATGGCGAGAGAGATATTGATCAGCATCATGGTACATGATCAAAACAAAAAAATGTTTTCCTTCCAGTAGCACCTTAAAATTTTTTTTTGTTTTGACTATGGCAGACCAACACGGCTACCTTTCTGTAAATGGTACATGATGTAGTGTTTTGTTTTTAAAACTCTTTCTACTTGTGCTGCAGTCCAGTAGAGACCATCTCCCCAGGCCTGGGACGCTACCATTGGCTTTCTAGGTGGTGACTGCAGTCCTAAGGAGTCCCTGCCCTCCTATGAATATGGTCAACTTGCTCATCTCTTATCTGTCCAAAGTAAGTGGCTTTAGTGGCCTCATGGATTTTTATTTATGTTTAACACAAAGGTATCGGCACAGAACTATTTTGTAAGCTTCCTATAATCTAATCCGGTCCTGTTGGCGGTGATGGGAACAGCAACAACCAAGCGGACACAGCTCTGAGGTTTTGTTTATTAATAAATGCACATACAGCAATCACTTTCAGTTTTATTAAGGGTTTCCTAAAATCAAGAAGACATAAAAGGCCCCTTCTCCTTTTGCCCTGGCCCACCCTAGGTAAAGGTACCCCTGCCCGTACGGGCCAGTCTTGCCAGACTCTAGGGTTGTGCGCCCATCTCACTCAAGAGGCCGGGGGCCAGTGCTGTCCGGAGACACTTCCGGGTCACGTGGCCAGCGTGACATCGCTGCTCTGGCGAGCCAGAGCCGCACACGGAAACGCCGTTTACCTTCCCGCTAGTAAGCGGTCCCTATTTATCTACTTGCACCCGGGGGTGCTTTCAAACTGCTAGGTTGGCAGGCGCTGGGACCGAGCAACGGGAGTGCACCCTGCCGCGGGGATTCGAACTGCCGACCTTTCGATCGGCAAGCCCTAGGCGCTGAGGCTTTTACCCACAGCGCCACCCGCGTCCCCTGGCCCACCCTACACACCCAGTAATATAGGGCGAGCGCTTAATCATTGCAGAAAGAAGAAGAGGAGGACATGCATCACCAACAAAAGAGGACAAACAAGGGCAGATTTGCATGGAATGTGCGTATCATATATACCAAGCATAGGCAAACTCGGCCCTCCAGATGTTTTGGGACTACAACTCCCATCATCCCTGACCACTGGTTCTGTTAGCTAGGGATGATGGGAGTTGCAGGCCAAAAACATCTGGAGGGCCCAGTTTGCATATGACCTGATCTATACAGATGCAAATTTAGAAATAATTACTATAGTTCACATAGAAATACAGTACACCTCATCATAGCAGGGAGGACTGGAACCAGGTGACATCTCAGCCCGCTGCCCAGGTGTTAACTGTCAACGTGCACCTCTTAAACTGGACTGGCACCAGAGAGCTCTTTGAATGGAGCAGGGACAGCCAACATGGTGCCTGATCGTAGGCCATGGGAGTTGTAGCTCACAACATCTGGAGGGCCTCCTGTATTCTTGGAATAGAGCACTTTTGTAAAGTAGGACACAGAGCCACTCTAGCAGCAAAATAAGCTCTCTCTGGACAAGGCATCAGGAAGGGCTAGGACTGGGCTCCTGTTGCGCTGTGTGCAGCTGTCCCAAGTGAAGTACGTCTCTGGGCATTAAAGGATTCTCAGCTACTGGAGCGACGCTGCCCACCAGCCTGTCCTTACTGAGAAGGTCTATAAAGGCCTCCTGGCTCCCTCTTGGAAGATCCCCTCAGGTCAGCCCGGACAACCTGTGTGCATAAAAGCAGAGCTAGGATGGCCTGCCCTGTCCAAATTATCCAAGAAACGTCACCATCATGGGGTTTTGCGGCACCATTTTCTGAAATGAACTTTAGGTGGTTCCTACTTGGTCCTAAAAGCACCATACTGCAAGCAGGAGAAGAAGTCCACTTGCAGATGTATGCCTGGGGTGGAAGAAGGAACTCATCGACATTTGCAAACTCCTCTCAGTATTACATTTCTTGCTGGTTGTGTAGCTGCTGTTCCCTTGAGCTGCTGATTTCTGAAATTTGTGATCCTTTGTGCTTTTTCGGCCAGAGGGCTGAATTTCCTCAAGGCCAACCTTTTGGAGGCCACATGGTAGTGGTGGGTGGGATCAAACCAAAAGTGGGTGTGGACATAGTGGGAGTGGCTAAAGCTGGCAGTGGGTGGGGCCACCTCACCCTCTCTATAGTGCCCCAACACATGCGTATACACATCCCATGCATCCATGCATCCACATGTACAGCACACGCCACACACACACACACACACACATGAAAAACAAACATACTTCAGTCAGTCATTCCTTCTCTCTGTCTCTTTCTCTCTCACACACCGGTTTGAAGGGGATCCAAAATTTCCGGGGTTAAATAATGAACCTGCCCTCTCAGGCTCTCTCTCTCTCTCTCTCTCTCTCTCTCTCTCTCTCTCTCTGTGTGTGTGTGTGTGTGTGTGTGTGTCCCTTTCCTCTCCCTGAAAACAATAAGGCTTGGAAAAAAGCATTGCGGAGAAATTTTGACAAACCCCAACTTTACTGTAAGGCTTACGGTACAGATGGGATTTGTCAGGAACTTTTTGCCAAGTCAGCAAAATGCAAAACGGTTGTGAGACAGGGGTATAGTTGACAGGGCTATGGCAAAATCTGAGTCTCTTTGCATCTGTATGAGAACTGTGAATATTTTGAGAAGAGCACCTTGGGGCCTTGCTAAGGGTGAAGATGGAAGTAAAGAGAAGTCGCTGGGGATTCTATACTTATATAGACTGCGCTCATCTTCCTCTCAGCTGCACAGTTTTCAGGACAGGTGTTACAAACGAGGACAAGACCGCTTTGGAGATATGGGAGGTGACATCACAGGTGCTATTGTGCTATCTGGATGACATCACAAGTGCTACCCACAGTCCACTTCTGTTGTCCACCATCCCAGAGCTTGAGATCTGGTGCAAGAGAATGAGTATATAATTTGCACTAAAGGTGGAAAGGGCATTTCCAACCCAGCCCTGCTTATCTACCAATGTAACTTCCATCTTCACCTTAGTGTGGAGTTTCCTTGGAAGCAACAAGGGCTTGATGAGATCAAAGTCTTAGGGGTGAACTATATGTCAAACCATCAGTGTGAAAAGGGGTGGACTTTGGTAATATGGTGCCCTGAGCAATGATTCCCACCCCCTTCTAATACAGTGGTACCTTGGGATGCGAACAGGATCCGTTCCGGAGCCCCGTTCGCATCCTGAATGAAACGTAAGACACGACGGCGCGACTGCGGGTGTCGCGTTTTGCCGCTTCCGCACATGCACGTGACGTCATTTTGAGCGTCTGCGCATGCGTGAGCGGCGAAACCTGGAAATAACGCGCCCTGTTACTTCTGGGTTGCCATGGAGCGCAACCCAAAAGCGCTCAACCTGAAGCACATTCAAGCCGAGGTATGACTGTAATTCCTTTTGCCTCCTTTCACAAAAATTCTTTTTGGTACAGTTGCTTTTTTATGGAACATCTCAGCAGGTACCTGTATAAATACAGGTTGTTGTTGTTATTTTGCACCCCTTTGGCTTGGTGCCCTGAGTGGGGGAACTCCCCACACCATCCTAAATCCAGAGCTGATGTGTATGTATGTGGCCGTTCCCTGATGCCTTTTTAAACAGAGCTGCTTTGAGAGAAGGGAATTCAGAATTCTGCTTCAGTGTATCTGAAGAAGTGTGCATGCACACGAAAGCTCATACCAATAACAAACTTAGTTGGTCTCTAAGGTGCTACTGAAAGGAATTTTTTTAGAGTGGAGAAGTGTGTGTTTGTGTGCATGCATGGGGGGGGGGGCTAGCACCTTCCACCCCACATAAGGGCAAACACACATCTGAAACATGGGAGAATGGGAAAGGGGGGTTGATGGGATCCGGCAGTTTGGAGCTGAGAAATGGCAAGCAGGATGGGGATTAAACACTTTCCACTTCCACTGCTCTACTCTGCGTTCCCTTCCTCAAGAAGCACCCAGTCCTGTTCCACACATCCCATTTGTTAGTTCCTTAGTCTGGCAAGAGCTGGTCAAGAATGATGAGTGGTCAATAATGTTATCTAAAACCACTGGAGTAGAGACTTCCGGGGAGAGGAAGATGGCGGACTAGTCGTCTACTGTCCATACTCCGTCGACAGAGATAATTATGTGGTGATTAATGACAGGTAAGCCATAAATCTTGGTTATTATCACATTCTCTTTTGGGAAACAGGGAGAACAGGGATTAAGTTCTGATGCTCTGAAAAAGCTTATTTCCACAATGGGAGATCGAGAAGTTTTGGGGGATCTGGATAGGGGTGAGTGACTTAAAGCAAGGAACCTCCATTGTACTCAAACACTACATGATAGTCCTTAGGGTCAGTCTTCAGGGAATAAGGTAAGCAAAACGTCCCTTTTAAAAATTACTTTTGAGACTGATGAATTATGACGGAAGTGATCTGTCTGCGAGTGGAAATTTACACTTGGAATGTGAGCTGACTGCAGTTTCTTTTCCCAATCTGTCCAGCTCCCCTCCTTCAACCTGTTATGACTTTTTGCCTTTGCCTTTGCCTTTCCCCTTTCCCTTCCCTTTCTTCTTGGGTTTCCCTTCCTCCTCCTCTTTCTTCTTCTTTGCTTCTTTCAGCTCCTTATAGCGCCACTTTGGCAGCTCTAGCATGTGCTTGTCCTGAGAACGCGGCGGCACGTTCTCCTTGGGTGGCGACTGAGCAGGCGACTTGGTGAGTTCAATTTTCGGGACGGGATAGATGATGTTATGGCGCATGCGCAAGGGGAACGACAGCAGCTTGACGATGGTGCTGGGGGGCCGGTAGGGCACCAGAACCCGGGTGGGTGTCATGAGCTGGCCATTGCAGGCTGACGCACTAACCATGGATTTGGCATCAGGATCCGGCGTGTACTCCTTGAGGATCTCGGGCACCGAGAGTCTCTGCTTCCCCACTTCCGGCGGGCTGTCAGGGCAGACGGTTTGGCAAGCAGTGCCCACGAACGGACTGGCCAAGCAAGTGGTCATGCGCACCATGTGGTCCATCACACCATCCGGCTCAGGGTCGTGCGGGAAATTTATGGTGAAGGTGGAGCATATCGTCTCCGACAGCCGCTTGGCTCTGGATTTTGTGGCCATTGCTTGCGCCACCAGCTCGGGCAGAGCGGGCCACTGCGGCAAGTACTTGCTGCAGAACTGCTCGGCGCATGGGCGCTGCAGAAGGGTTCGGATCCGGACGATTGTTTCAAAGCGCCCCGTCAGGGCTGCCCATTCCCGCGCTGTCTTTCCTTTCACTGGGTCCACAGCTGCGAGGTTGGCTCCTAGGAGAAATCGCAAGGTTTTAGGGAGCCTGCCGTGGTCCATTCCCTTTCAGTATATAGTACAGAATGAATGGGGCAGGAGATGGGGGTAGTTCAGTACTGAGACTCCGTACCCCCCAGAGAGAGCTTGGACTGGCTAGATGGACAAGAGTGCCTCGCAAGAGCCCCCCAGGGATAACACCTTAGAGCCCGGAGCCTGGTGGTGGGACATTTAGGAGAAATTAGTGGAAAGGATGAGCTGGAAGCTGATAAAAACAGGGCACTTGAGCGATCAAGGGGCATCAGGAGAAGGAGGGTCCTCCAGGTCAGGATTAAAAGCTGAGAGCCAGTGGGTGTGCAGACAGTCCCAGTCCTGCTGACTTTCCACCCCTTGTGACTCCCTGCTTGTGAAGGATTCTGCATGTTGCTGAGCAATGCGTCAGACTGGCCCTGAGGAGGAGGACATCCCCTTGAAGCAGCCTTCGTCTGCCAGGGAGGGGTCCAGAATGAGCGGCTAGAGGGGAAGGGCATACCTAGGGCTTAGTTTCAGCAACGCCTTCCTTGAGTTAAGACAAACTAGGGACACTGCTGTATTGCTGTTTTTTTTCTGCTAATAAAAAGCTAATTGCATTCCGTGCCTTCTGTGTGTGTGCCTGCCCTGTGCCTGCCCTGGCTCATAATAATAATAATTTATTATTTATACCCCGCCCATCTGGCTGGGTTTCCCCAGCCACTCTGGGCGGCTTCCAACAAAACACTAAAATACAATAACATATTAAGCATTAAAGGCTTCCCTAAACAGGGCTGCCTTCAGATGTCTTCTAAAAGTTTGGTAGTTATTTTTCTCTTTGACATCTGGTGGGAGGGTGTTCCACAGGGCAGGTGCCACTACCGAGAAGGCC
The DNA here is from genome assembly GCF_027172205.1 of Podarcis raffonei. NCBI lineage: Eukaryota > Metazoa > Chordata > Lepidosauria > Squamata > Lacertidae > Podarcis > Podarcis raffonei. The sequence goes on from NC_070603.1 coordinate 15,497,735, forward strand.
CTCTGCCTGGTTCCCTGTAACCTCACTTCTTGCAGTGAGGGAACCGCCAGAAGGCCTTCGGCGCTGGACCTCAGTGTCCGGGCAAAACAATGGAGGTGGAGATGCTCCTTCAGGTATACTGGACCGAAGCCGTTTAAGGGCTTTAAAGGTCAGCATCAACACTTTGAATTGTGCTCGGAAACGTACTGGGAGCCAGTGTAGGTCTTTCAAGACCGGTGTTATATGGTCTCGGCGGCCGCTCCCAGTCACCAGTCTAGCTGCCGCTTTCTGGATTAGTTGTAGTTTCTGGGTCACCTTCAAAGGTAGCCCCACATAGAGCGCATTTGACTATTTGACCATTCCTGCCATGACACCTCCATGGGGCTCATTACACATGGTACTGGCCATATAACTTTTGCATGCCTTAATTGCACAAGTCCTTGGGGCAGGAAAAGATCTCCCATTTCTCCTGTGCTGGAACCAATGGGAAGAGTCCTTCTGTGGGGTGAGAGCTGCTATTTTTGGGGGAGGGGGTGACTTTCATCTGATTCTTGGTGAGTAAGGAAGTGGTTAGAAACCCCTAGCTTGTAGTCTTAATCCTGAATCAGCACACACACACGCACGCACACGCGCGCGCACACACACACACCTCTTTCCTATTTGGACTAAATAGAAAAAAGGCACAAAACCTGCAAGTGTGTTTAATTTGCCCCACAGGTTGCCGTTAGATGGCACTGGGGCACTCATGAACCAGTCACATGTTGTCTTTTGTAAGTGCCTGCAGATGGCAGTAGGTACAAAGTGAAAAGGCATCTACAGAGTTAGATCAAGAACGTGAGCAGACAGATCTTCTGGTTTCCATCACTGGCACAGGAGTGGAAATACTGGAGTACAGTACTAGGATTGCAAATACTAAGGGGGCTTATCAGAAGTTACGCCTAATGTGAGTTATTCAGTGTTGACAAGAGGTGAGTGAAGAGTCACTAGCTATCGAGAGACACTTTGGGAACTCAGTCTTGAATGAAACCTCTGCTTTGTGTTTTTGAACAATTCAGCATTTTTCAAATCCAGTCGTACATTGGTTCTCAAATGGAATCCATTCCGGAAGGCCATCTGACTTCCGAAAACGTTCGAAAACCAAGGCACGACTTCCGATTGGCTGCAGGAGCTTCTTGCACTCCATTGAAGCCACGTCGGATGTTCGGCTTCCAAAAAAAGTTCGCAAACCAGAACACTTACATCCAGATTTGCTGTGTTCAGGAGCCAAAATGTTCACGTCTCAAGACGTTTGAAAACCAAGGTACGAATGTAGATCAAACAGGAGAACTGTATTTGCTTTGGAGGCTGAATAGTAAGGGAAAAACATCCTTCCCTTGGATTTGTTTCCATAGGTAAGGAATGCCAGGGTGTCTGAGCCATCTGTCCCTCCTCACACTCGGGGCATTCTCAGACAGCTGGCAGGGCCCATTGCTGATGTTTTGCTTATACTCTCCAGCATTTCTCTGATGAAAACAGGGACGTCCTACTCAACAACAACAACATTTATACCCTGCCCATCTGACTGGGTTGCCCCAGCCACTCTGGGTGGCTTCCAACATATATAAAAACATTAAAAAACTCCCCTATACAGGACTGTCTTCAGATATCTTCTAAAGGTTGTACAGTTACTTATCTTCTTGGCTCGGGGGCCAGATAACTCCATACCCTCCAGCATTTCTCTGATGAAAACAGGGAGGTCCTAAGGAAAAGCAGGACATTCCGGGATCCAATCAGAAACTGGGATGGCTTCTGTAAATCCAGGAGTGCTCCTGGAAAATAGGGACACTTGGAGGGCCAGGCTGCTGGTGCTTGGCTCTCTAAGCAGCACCAAGTGGCTGGATCTAGCTGCCATCTTAATTTCCCACAATGCTACTGACACAGCGTCATTATTGGGGCATTGTAGGAAACTGCAATGGCAGCTAGATGCAGCAGCCACTGCTGAACACTCGAAGGATGAGCAGCAGGTGTTTAAAAAAGGATTTAAAAATCCTTTCCTCCTGAACTGGCTAATGAGGAGTGACATACCTGCCATGAGCAAAGCTGCAACACAGTCGTTCCTCCCCTGTACTGCAGCCTTCATGAGTGCAGTCAGACCCCGCAAGTCTCGCACCTCCAGCTCCAGTGTTGGATAGTAGTTCAGAAGATAGTTGAGAATAGTGATGTGTCCTTCATGGAGAGAGAGATAGAGAAAGAGAGAGAGAGAAACGGTGTTAGGCATTGAAATGTTTCCCAGAAGTTTAGCATGTACTAAAGACCACAAGAGTTAACACACAATGAATTATTTTCCTGTCCATGTAGACTTTCCTTTCCTCTGGGAATTGAGTGGCCAGGGCTGTCTTAAGCATATGTGGCGCCAGGTTGCAAAGATCTGCCCAGTGCACACACCCCAGTTGCCCAGTCCCAGGTGCACAGGATGGCAGAGCCAGCCAGCCACCTCAGCGTCTTGCTGGCTCGGTCACCCCTGAACTCACGGCGCAGAGCCACCCACAGCAGAAGAGCCCACCATGGCGCTCTGATGGGTGGGCTCTTCCCTCGAATCAACTCTTGGGGCCCAGACTCTCGGCCTGGCACCCCTGAGAGCCTGGCACTCGGGTGCCCCGCACCCCTATTACCTATGGGTAAGACGGCTCTGTGTGTGGCTGATGTCTACCAGCCTGACACAAGCCCAAATCACCATTGTGTCCCTGTGAAGCCCTCTGAAAGACTAGGTTCATGGCTTGGGGGTTGCTCCTTGATTCTAAATTATTGCCAGGGGCTCAAGTGTCTTCAGTGGTGAGTAATGCCCAGGCCCAGGTGTGACTGATCCATCCATCAGCTGTGGCCATTCCTGGACTAGGACAGCTTGGCCTCAGTTAACCAGTGTTAATAACTTCCAAAATAGATTACTACAATGGGGGTGGGGCTGCACTTAAAGATGTTATAGAAGCTGCAGCCGATGCAGAATGCCAACGCCTGACTGTTATCTAGCGCATTGCGGGGGATCACATTACCCAGATCCTCAAAGCCCTACAATGATTGCCAGTAAAGCTCCACTGAGCTTCAGAATTTGAATGGTAGGTGTAAATACCAGCCAATCAAACGCTGGTTCAGCTATCAGTCTTGGCCTTCTCTCCATGCTGCAGAAAGATGGTTTATCCCCCCCCCCCCCCAATTTTTAAAAGTGCTTTCCATTAAAATAAAATAAGGGAAAAGGAAACATTATTTTAAAAGGTGTGTTTGGGAGAAGAACACTAGAGGATATTTCATGGTAAAGTCACAGGCACCAGCCAATCAGTGCTATGCACAGCTAACTGCTTCTGCAAAAAGCACTTCCATATTCTGCTTCTTTCTTGCAGAGTTCAATCCTGGAGAAAGACAAATGCATTCGGATTGAACACAATGGATACACTTTGAAACACACTCCTAGTTTAAATACATATCAGCTGGATAGCTCAGTTAATTAGAGTTTCGTGCTGATAACGCCAGGGTTACAAGTTCTGTCCCCATAAGGGATTGCTGAATATTCCTGCATTGCAGCAGGTTAGAGTAGACCATCCTCAGGGTTCCTTCTAACTCTATGATGCTTGACTATTATTATTATATTATATCTATCTCCTCCATTGTTTCATATCCCCCGCCATTCACTTTTGGTGAATTTAACCGTCTTAAGTTGTTTTTTAATTGGGTCTGTTTTTTGTGGTTTAGCCATCTATCAATCACAGGCATTGTTCACACATAATACTCAGCCAAACCATGGCAGGATGAGGGTGCAAGACCAAGAGTGATTGCTTGGAAGAGTTAAGACATGGCTTAGTAGGTGGTACATGACCCCAGTCAAGCTTGCAAAAATCTATCATTTGCCTGACAATAAATGTTGGAAATGTAAGGAAAATGAAGGTACATTCTTTCACCTTTGGTGGACGTGCCCCAGGATTAAGGCTTTCTGGGAAATGATATATAATGAATTGAAAAAGGTATTTAAATATACCTTCTGGAAGAAACCAGAGGCCTTTCTCTTGGGCATGGCCGGCCAAGTGGTGCCAAAGAAGGACAGAACTTTTTTCATGTATGCTACAACAGCAGCAAGAATACTCATCGCAAAGTATTGGAAGACGCAAGATCTACCCACTCTGGAAGAATGGCAGATGAAGCTGATTGACTGTATGGGATTGGCAGAAATGACGAGCAGAATCCGTGACCAGGGAGAAGAGTCGGCAGAAGAAGATGGGAAAAAATTTAAGGACTATTTACAGAAATATTGTAAAATTAAGGAATGCTGAATGATGTTAGATTGAAAATGAGTGGTTTCTAGCTGTAATGATATAAAGGAATATGGATGGAAAAAAGGGTTTGGATAGAAAATAAGGTGATATTATAAGCTGTAATGCTTTAAGGTAAGGATTTGCTGAACAAAGAATTTAAAAGGGAATACAAGAAGGGGGGGTATGAGGAGGTCAGAGAAATATGTTATTGAAAAGATTGTATTTTGAACTATATGTCTTTTTTAAAAAAAAATTGTTTGCTTTTTGTTTGTATAAAAAATTGAAAATCTCAATAAATATCCTTAAAAAAGAAGAAGAAAAAGACATGGTTTAGCTTAGCATTACGTCCAAACCTGAGAGCATGGTCTGCCTCTTCCAAACAAACCATGGCCAATAAGCCAAGGACAAACTGCAGTAACAGCTTGTGGTTTATTGGGAGCGAGACAAACCATTAGCCTGGATTTCCATAGAGCCAAACTATAGCTTAGCTCCAGGTAGCATGTCGGCAGCAGGACTGGGGGAAGAAAGAACCGGGAACCTTTCTTGCTCTGGGCAACTGCACCCTTGCCTCTTCGCACTTAGCCATAGTTTGGCTTTGCGTTACATGCAGTCTGGGCTACAGTCTGCACAAACAAATCACAGGGCGCTAAACAGACAAATAAATTAGGAAGGGAAGGAAGTGTGAAACGGTTACTCCTCTGCAAATCTGGAATGCCAATAGAGTCCTGAATTCAAATGTGCACATCTTGCCTTCAGAATATTCATCAAATTTGATCTTTATTGAGATGATACAATTTGGCTCCAATTTTCACAGAGGAATGGCCATCTGCAACCTGAGCTCATCGTCACCTTTCAGTAAATCCCTTTTACTTCTCATTGCCAGAATGCTAATTCGAAAAATCACAAGATATCTATATCTATATCTATATCTATATCTATATCTATATCTATATCTATATCTATATCTATATCTATATCTATATATCTATATCTGTCTATCATCTATCATCTATCTATCTATCTATCTATCTATCATCTATCTATCTATCTATCATCTATCTATCATCTATCATCTATCTATCTATCTATCTATCTATCTATCTATCTATCTATCTATCTATCATCTATCTATCTATCTATCTATCTATCATCTATCATCTATCATCTATCTATCATCTCTCTCTCTCTCTCTCTCTCTCTCTCTCTCTATCATCTATCATATCTATCTATCTATCTATCATCTATCTATCTATCATCTATCTATCTATCTATCTATCATCTATCTATCTATCTAATCTATCTATCTCTCTATCTCTCTTTCATCTATCTATCTATATCTATCTATCTATCTATCTATCTATCTATCATCTATCTATCTATCTATCTATCATCTATCTATCTATCTATCTATCTATCTATCTATCTATCATCTATCATCTATCTATCTATCTATCTATCTATCTATCTATCTATCTATCTATATCTATCTATCTATCTATCATCTCTATCTATCTATCATCTATCTATCTATCTATCTATCTATCTATCTATCTATCTATCATCTATCTATCTATCTATCTATCTATCTATCTATCTATCATCTATCTATCTATCTATCTATCTATCTATCTATCATCTATCTATCTATCTATCATCTATCTATCATCATCTGCTCACTCAGAATTAAGCATATAAGAAGACCTTGCTAGATCAGGCCAGCAGCCCATCTAGTCTAGCATCCAGTTCCTAATGTGGCCAAAATGATGCCTATGGAAGCCCAAAAGCAGGATCTTTGTGCAAGAGTGCTTTCCCACCCTGCAGTTTCCAGCAACCGGTACCCAGAAGAAGAGGAAGAATGCAGCCTGTCATCAGGGTTAGTAGCCCCTGAAGTCATTATTGGAAGTAGAGCAATCCTGGCCAGATACCCAACCTTCCTTGTCTCTGTCTGCCATCCCAGCTCAACTGTATAAAAGCAGAACACTTCCTACCTGCCTGAGCTGCTATCATGAGTGCTGTGTTTCCATCATTATCCTGATGATTGATATCTATGTAGGGACATTTGCTGAGAATGGTGACAATGTCTATGAAGCCTTTGAAACATGACACCAATAGGCCGTTCTGTGGAGGAAAAGGGAACAGGTGTTAAGGTTCAGCCACTTGAGTAAGAGATGCTACCTCTGGTACATCCTTCCTGCCTGTCTTGCCCATTCCAGAAACACAGTCCTTTGGTCCCAACAAGATGGCAGTTCCTGCCCCAGGGGTGACTCCGATGCTGTCCCAGCAGCTACACAAAGCCTGAGCTCCAGTCACTGATTGGTTCCAGCGCCTCAGCAATAACAGCCACTCCTATTGCATTCCTGCCACTGCTACCTGTCAGTCAGGACATAGCACAAATTTTGTGGTTGTGGTTTTTTTTATTTAAAAAACCCCTAAATTACTTTTTTAAATGCTTTAAATACTTGTTTTTAATTGTTAATTTTATTCTTCATTCCTTTTGCAAACTGCTCTGGGCTTTTATTACAATCAAGCAGTATATAAATTGTTATGAAATACAGTGGCACCTCGGTTTTCGAACATAATCCATTCTGGAAGACCGTTGGAGTTCTGAAACGTTTGAAAACTGAGGCACAAAGGGCGGCCTGCAGATTTAATAGAGAAAATTGAGAAAAATAACATATACACTCAGTGGAAGCCGTTTGACTTCCGAAGCGTGTTCGAAAATGGAAGCATTTACTTCCGGGTTTACGGTGTTCGAAAACCGAAACGTTTGTCAGTGGAGACGTTTGAAAACTGAGGTAACACTGTAAATACAAAATGCGGCTGATAAAAGGTAAAGGGTAAAGGGACCCCTGACCATTAGGTCCAGTCGTGGCCGACTCTGGGGTTGCTGTGCTCATCTCGAGGGAGCCGGTGTACAGCTTCTGGGTCATGTGGCCAGCATAACTAAGCCGCTTCTGGCGAACCAGAGCAGCGCACGGAAACACCATTTACCTTCCCGCCGGAGCGGTACCTATTTATCTACTTGCACTTTGAAGTGCTTTGGAACTGCTAAGTTGGCAGGAGCAGGGACCGAGCAATGGGAGCGCACCCCGTTGCGGGGATTCGAACCACTGACCTTCTGATTGGCAAGCCCTAGGCTCTGTGGTTTAACCCACAGCGCCACCCGTGTCCCTAATGCGGCTGATACTGTTCCTCTATTTACCGTGCATGGAAAGAAAGTACAACTTGAACACATGTGGATGGCTAGAACGCCATGATAGCACATTTCATTCCCCCCCCATTCTTTTGTGATATTTATAAACCACTCAGGAACAAAGTCCTTTGTTTGCGTTATCGATAGTAGTTGCCAATGCAGGGGTGGGGCTGTGGCTCAGTAAGCACGATTTGCATGGAACAGTTCCCAAGAGCAATCCCTGGCATTTCTGTATACAGTGGTGCCCCGCAAGACGAACGCCTCGCAAGACGGAAAACCCGCTAGACGAAAGGGTTTTCTGTTTTGGAGGCGCTTCGCAAAACGAATTTCCCTATGGGCTTCCTTCGCAAGACGAAAGCCCATAGGGAAATCTCCGGGACAGCGGGGAAGCGCAGCGCGTCTTCCCCACTGTCCTCAGACCTCCTCCGAAGGCTGGCGGTGGGGCGGAGAGACCTCCTCCCGCCGCCAGGCTTCGGAAGGCTCCTCTGAAGGCTGGCGGTGGGGCGGAGAGACCTTCTCCCCGCGCCAGCCTTCGGATGGCTGTCTTGAAGACTTGCGGTGGGAGGAGGGTTTTCCTTCCCACCGCCAACATTCAGAATGCTGTTCTGAATGTTGGCGGTGGGGAGGAAAAACTCTCCTCCCACCGCAAGCCCCGGGAACAGAGGAGAAGCGCTGCGCGCCTTCCCCTCTGTTCCGGTACCTGTCCTGAAGGCTTGCGGTGGGGAGAAAAGCCCTTCTCCGCACCGCCAGCCTGGCAAGCGGTCTCCATAGGAACGCATTAATTGATTTTCAATGCATTCCTATGGGAAACCGTGCTTCGCAAGACGAAAAACTCGCAAGAAGAAAAAACTTGCGGAACGAATTAATTTCGACTTGCGAGGCACCACTGTACGCAGATCTGGGAAAGACTCTTGGTTTGAAACCTTAAAAGGGCCACTGCCAGTCAGTGTGGACAGTAATGACCTAGATGAAGTGATGGTCTAACTCGGTCCTAATTTCAATCCCAGGATAAAGCGCTGGGGAGAAGCCGTGCATAAGCACGGGATTCTAGAACTTACATGTGGAATCTGCATAACTAAGCCCCCCCCCCCTGGAAAGGCACAGAGGAAGAGGATTTCGAGCCTGGGGACTGGTGGTGGGACAGTGGCCACACCTCAGAGGAGGGGATGCGCTGGGAACTGTTAGAATCAGGGCTCTTGAGGGATAGCGAAGAGACAGAACAGGCTGAGGAGGTTTCCAGTTTGGATACAGGCGCTGACAGACAGCAAGGACCCAGGAGAGGTAGATCGTGCAGTTCTCCCTCAGAGCTACTCTGACAGCTTCTCTTTCCAGCCCCCAACCTATGCCTAGAACGATTGTTGTGTGTTGCCAAGAAGCGAGCCAGGCAGACACAGAGGGTGTCCCTTGGAGCTCGCCGTAGCAGAAGATCACAAAGGAAGGGCCTGACACAGAGGGGATGGGAGTGAAGAAGGGGCTACAAGCCGGTTCGAACAACTGGCTTTCCCTTTAGATATATCTCTCTGTGTTCTTTGTTTTGCTTTCCTTAATAAAGAAACTAACTACAACTTTGCCAAGCCCCTCTCTCTCTCTCTCTCTCTCTCTCTCTCTCTCTCTCTCTCTCACACACACACACACACACACACACACACCTGTGAATGACCTGCTCTGCCTGTTGGCTCCCTGACATTACCAGATCGGTTGTAGTGTGGACAAATGGCCTTCCTCAGGTAACTCTCTAATTCATTCATGCCTTTGACTGCTTTTTGTTTCGCACACCCCACTTGGTGCCACCCAGCCAAACACGTAGTCAGTCAAAATTGATGGAGCTAGCCACCAACACACAGTGGAGCGGTACAATGACCACTTTGCTGTGCAGTCGCCACCCCACAATGCATGTCGAATTCACTGCATGGCTGGGATGGTTTGCCATAGCTTCCTGTTAAGGACAGCGATGCTAGGGATGGTTTCTTGGACTAGAGAACGGCCATGATTGGGCTATGGCTCTGTTCTAAGGAATGGCTAAGAGTCATGGCCTTCTATTCACCCCAAGGCCATATTGCTAGCTATAGGTGCTGCTGTGAGAAGTCCAGTTACCCGTCCGTTGATGTCCAGCTCCATGACTTCCTCCCTGGTCACCCCTCTGTCAAGTTTCTCCTGCAATAGCTTTGCATCGTTCTTGAGACAGATCTGGTAGAACGTGAGCGCCGTGCCAACACCATTGGCAGACGGAGCAGATTCATAGACAGGGTACACAGAGTCATCAGAAAGGATGCTGCAGGTGTCCGATTCTCCCCTCTCACCCTCCCTCCCTTCGTCCTCCTCATCTTCTTCATAGTCTAGATCGGGGTCTGACTCATCTAGGGCGGGCGATGTGTCTGGCTCTCCTTTCCTGCTGGCATCGGTCATCCAGCCCACTCAACGCAAGCAGTGTTTGTTGTCGTTTTGGTTGCCCATGCTTGTTTCAGGCTCGATGACCTTTTCTCTTGTGCCTGACTGCCCTCCTCAGTTACACGCTGGGGATCTGTGAAGCAAAGATGATGCAGAGACAAAGATTAGCCGCTCTCAATGAACAAATACAACTCCCTGAACATTTCATGGGTTTGAGAGATCATTTGATAATCCCTTAATTGTACTGAGCACAAGCCATCTGTTCAGAAGCTACTGAAATAGTCGTTTTCAAACTCCGTTCCTGGAAACACCAAGGTTCCATAGGAGATTATAATTGGGGGATAATCAGTGAGATGATGAGGAATGGCGGCAAGTTTTCTCAAGGATGCCTCTAAACTCTCAGTATTTGGTGAGAGGGATTCCAACACATACCAGATCTTTAGGTTTTTGCACAATTAAAGTGGGTTAAGGGGCTCTAACAACAACAACATCATCATCAACATCATCATCATCAACAACAACAACAGCAACAGCAACAGCAACAGCAACAACAGCAACAGCAACAACAACAGCAATTCTGGGCGACCCCAGCCACTAAGGAAGGAAGATAACAACATGATAAAGTTCAAAATGGTAACAATTAATTGCGCAATTATTCAAAATCCAGTGAAAACTTTTTGGATCCACTTTAAAAAAGGAAAACGAAAACAGGCGTTTGTGGCTTGGAAAGTGGCACTGGAAATTCAGTTTCAGGGACACCCCAAGAAAAAGTGGGACATTCCAGGCTCAAATCAGAAACTGGGATTGCTTCTGTACATCTCTGGAAAATAGGGACACTTGGAGGGTCTGTCTTGGCTTTCTATGACAGGCCTAGTGCTAGCGCTAGCCATCGCTGTGGTGTTTCAGTCAGGTCTGAGACTGCACCAAGAAGGCAAGAACATTGCTGCAGGAACCATGCCTTTGGGCAAACATTAGAGAAGCACACAAATCTCCATGAACGATGGGTAAGGCATTTTCATCTCCTTCAAGTGTTCAGCGAAGCATAGGCTATTTTGCTGCCACTGACGGCTTTCCCAGTGTTTTCAAACGGGCACTGAAAGCACCTGCTGAAACCTGGGTCCTGCAGCACCATCAATCTGTCAGTTTGCATTTCTTAGTGCAGAAAGTATTGATCTGATGTGTAGAGATCTTTCCTGTTCTACTTAATTCAAGAGGGTTCTGGAAGCTTCTCTGTGTGAAGATTCCTGATATTTGGGTTATTTCTTCAGAGAAGCTGCGTACAGCTGGTTTAAACTGGTTCTGTTATCTCTTTCTCTCAAGGTTATGCTGACTATAACAGTGAGGCCAGAAGGAGCCTAGGTTTCACTCTCGCTTTCTTTCTGGTGTGGTGTTCCGTATGTTGTGTTAAGTTGCTGTAAGTTTAAGTTAAGTCTGCTGCAACTGGATTTCTTATGGACAGTGCCAATCCTGAGTGTATTGTGACTATTATGCTCATTTGCCTTCAGTAGCAGTACAGTGGTACCTTTGGTTACGAACTTAATTCGTTCCGGAGGTCTGTTCTTAATCTGAAACCGTTCTTAACCTGAGGTACCACTTTAGCTAATGGGGCCTCCCGCCGCCGCGGTGCCATTTCTGTTCTCATCCTGAGGTAAAGTTCTTAACCTGAGGTACTACTTCCGGGTTAGCGGAGTCTGTAACCCAAAGTGTTTGTAAACCGAGGTACCACTGTAAAGCTCTGCTGCATGAAACACAATCGCCTCTGGTCTATTTTTTTTAGGAATCCTGCAATGTGTTTAAGTTGTTACTCTGCTAACTATACATTGGAATCTACTCTGGATCAATACTGAGTAGAATTTCAATGTCATAATCAAGAGGTAGACCTAACCCACGCAGCTGTCATGACCACAAGGCAAGCTCTTTCCTCCTCACAACCCCCAAAAGTCCCAGACAAATAAACGTCCAAAGTGTCAGGAAAGAGTTCATGCCACGGCCTGGCACTTCTGAGAGGCCAGTCCACACTTTGAGAATAGCAGGCCTGATGCGTCCCCGTAAAAAGAAATGGCCCAGCACTGACGTGCTTCCAAAAGACCCCTAATCAGCAGCTGGTATGACTGCATGAGCCATTGTTCCAGTTTGTTGCTTGGGTCCCACAGGTCATTGTGTATCAGGATGGAGCTGGCCTACTGTGCTTAATAATAATAATAATAATAATAATAATACCCCGCCCATCTGGCTGGGTTTCCCCAGCTACTTTGGGCGGCTCCCAACAGAATATTAAAAACATGGTAAAACGTCAGACATGAAAAACTTCCTTTAACAGGGCTGCCTTCAGATGTCTTCGAAAAGTCATATACAGTCATACCTCGGGTTGAAGTACCTTTGGGATAAGTATTTTCGGGTTGCGCGCTGCGGCGACCCGGAAGTAACGGAGCGTGTTACTTCCAGGTTTCGCCGCTTGCGCATGCGCAGACGGTCAAAATGACGTCATGCGCATGCGCGGAAGCGGCAAATCACGACCCGTGCATGCACAGACGCAGGTTGCGTTCTCTTCTGGATGCGAACGGGGCTCCAGAACGGATCCCGTTCGTTTCCAGAGGTACCACTGTGGTACCTTGGTTTATGAACTTGATCCGTTCCAGAAGTCCGTTCTTAAACCAAATCGTTCTTAAACCAAGGCATGCTTTCCCATAGCAGCGGGGGACTCAATTTCCAATTGGAACACACTCAACAGGAAGCGGAACATGTTCTGCTTCCAAGGCAAAGTTCACAAACCTAAACACCTACTTCCGGGTTTGCAGCGTTCTTAATCCAAGTTGTTCATAAACTAAGCTGTTCTTAAACCAAGGTACCACTGTAGTTGTTTATTTTTTTGACATCTGATGGGAGGGCGTTCCGCAGGGCGGGTGCCACCACCGAGAAGGCCCTCTGCCTGGTTCCCTGTAGCTTCACTTCTCGCAGCGAGGGAACTGCCAGAAGGCCCTCGGAGCTGGACCTCAGTGTCTGGGCAGAACAATGGCGATGGAGACGCTCCTTCAGGTATACTGGGCCGAGGCCATTTAGGGCTTTAAAGGTCAGCACCAACACTTTGAATTATGCTCGGAAACGTGCTTTATGAATTGCACAGGTCAGTTGCCCACCAGTGCTGCAGCTATCCCAGGCCTTTTTTTGCTGTTGTAGATGTGGTCTGATCCAAAGCATTGCACGAATGGCTCAAAGCGGTCAAACAGCATATGGCTGTATCACATCAGGATCCTGACTTGAATGTGAGGCTTCTTTTAAATCAAAACAAATACTGCCTTCCTGTAGAATTTTGCTGCTCATTTGGCTCCTGCTGCGACTTGTTTGACTTCTGAACAGGGTCCAGCCCCACCTAATCTCAGCACTGCCACAAAATCCTCCGACACAAAATGTCTTTTGCTTTGGGTGAATCTATCAAAGGGCCTGGCAAAAGTATATAGAACCAAACAGGGAGAAAGGCGGGGTGGGGTGTGGGGTGTGGAATCTATATATGATTACAGTGGTACCTCAGGTTAAGAACTTAATTCGTTCTGGAGATCCGTTCTTAACCTGAAACTGTTCTTAACCTGAAGCACCACTTTAGCTAATGGGGCCTCCTGCTGCCGCCGCGCCGCCAGAGCACCATTTCTGTTCTCATCCTGAAGCAAAGTTCTTAACCCGAGGTACTATTTCTGGGTTAGCGGAGTCTGTAACCTGAAGCGTCTGTAGCCCGAGGTACCACTGTATATGCACTCCTTTTTGGCTCACTGAGCTTCACCTGTCTAACATTGTTGTCATTTTAATTATTTGCAAATCAATAAAATATGGATTTTTTTAAAAAAATGTAAATTCTCTCCTCCATCCCCCTGGAAAACAAGTCACATTAAGCCTTTCCAAACTCCCTCCCCCCCCCGACCAATGCCTGTGATCAGATATTTCTGTAGAATTAGCAGCAACCACAATCTTCTTTTGCATGATTCTATAGCTTCCTTGGGGCCTTTTAAGCAGAGATTGCATGGCTACCTGTCATGTATGATCTAGTTGAGATTCCTGCATTGCAGGGGGTTGGACTAGATGACCCTCAGGTTCCCTTCCAACTCTACAATTCTATGATTATATAGCATAGCAAAGCATGACAATACGAGTCTTGCAAAACCTTTCTGTCTGGTCTGTGAGCTCCTTTTCCACTCTTGAGAATTCCAGCTTTCTCTTCTGACGTTTCCTATTTGTTATGTTCTCAAGACTCTTTCTTTCCAACAGAGTGTCAAGATTTTTCAGAGACTATACCAAGGTTTTTGCACTTGAGGGCAAATAATTATTGGAATCAAAGATGCACCCAGCATTTCTAATAAGTTTGGCATCTACAATATCAATACATTTATATGAAAATTGGGGGAAATGGTTAAATTCTTTTGTGGTTAATAGCAGCTTTGCAGTGATCTGAATTAGTAGCATGGTGCTGTGGCAAACAGTTCGACGCTTTCCCACACACCACGGACCCTATCCAAATCTCCCTATGGATACTGACAGTTAAAATCATGGAGCTTCCATAGCATACTGTATAAGACGCCCCCATGTATAAGAGTCCTATTTTTGGGGACTCAGATTTAAGAAAACGGGGGGAGATGTAGCCGTGTATAAGACGCCCCCCTAATTTTTGATACAGTGGTGCCTCGCAAGACGAAATTAATTCGTTCCTCAAGTTTTTTCTTCTTGCGAGTTTTTCGTCTTGCGAAGCACGGTTTCCCATAGGAATGCATTGAAAATCAATCAATGCGTTCCTATGGAAACCGCCTTCAGACCAGGTCCGGGGACAGTCTGTCCCCCGACCTCTTCTGAAGGCTGGGGGGGGGACAAGGGCTTTTCTTCCCACCGCCAGCCTTCAGAAGGCTGTTCTGAAGGCTGGCAGTGGGAAGAAAAGCCCCACCGCCCACCTCCCACTCCGCAAACTCCGGGGACAGGAGGGCTTTCCTCCCGACTGCCAGCATTTTAAAAGCCCCCAGGACAGCGGAGACTTCTCCACTGTCCCGGGGGCTTTTAAAATGCTGGCGGGCGGCAGCGCAGCGTTCGCTGCCGCCCGCCAGCATTTTCAGATCGCCCCGGGACAGTGGAGAAGTCTCCGCTGTCCCAGGGCTTTTAAAATGCTGGCGGGCGGCAGCGCAGCGTTCGCTGCCGCCCGCCAGCATTTTCAGATCGCCCGGGACAGCGGAGAAGTCTCCGCTGTCCCGGGAAGGCAGGCGGGGGGAGCAAAGACTTTTGCCCCCCGCCGGCCTTCAGAAGAGGTCCAGGACCAGGACCTCTTCTGAAGGCCGGCGGTGGGCCAAAGTCTTTGCTCCCCCCCGCCTGCCTTCAAAAGCCGTCGGGATAGCGGAGAAACGCGCTGCGCTTCTCCGCTATCCCAGGAAGGCAGGCGGGGGGGGGGAGCAAAGACTTTTGCCCCCCGCCGGCCTTCAGAAGAGGTCCAGGACCTCTTCTGAAGGCCGGCGAAGATTTCCCTATGGGCTTTCTTCTTGCGAAGCAAGCCCATAGGGAAATTCGTTTTGCGAAGCACCTCCAAAACAGAAAACTCTTTCGTCTTGCGAGTTTTTCGTTTTGCGAGGCGTTCGTCTTGCGAGGCACCACTGTATTATTTTTCAGGAAAAAAACCTAGTCTTATGCACAGAAAAATACGGTATGTACTCGGACGTTGTCAAAATGTACTTCTGATGTGATCCTTTAGCATTGAATATGCCTGCTCTAGAAGAAAAATAAAGCGTCTCTCCTTCTGACAAAATTAACTAGTAATTGCCAACTGTGGTTGGAATTCAACTAAGTTTTAGACTGGTGATAATCATATCATGTATCCATAGCAGTAATCAGAGGAGGGATGATTGCAGGGAGGAGCACAGAGGGAAGAAACGCCATGGTGCATCTGCAACAGC
Source organism: Podarcis raffonei (assembly GCF_027172205.1). Taxonomy (NCBI): domain Eukaryota; kingdom Metazoa; phylum Chordata; class Lepidosauria; order Squamata; family Lacertidae; genus Podarcis; species Podarcis raffonei. The sequence continues at coordinate 15,513,493 of NC_070603.1, forward strand.
ACAAACAGACGCCTTCATCTGCCCCAGCTGCAACAAAACATGTCTCTCCTGTATAATAATCGTGATGACGATGATAATTTTATTATTTATACTCGTCCCATCTGGCTGGGTTTCCTCAGCGACTCTGTGCGGCTTACAGCACATAAAAAATTTCCCGATACAGGACTGCCGTCAGATGTCTTCTAAAATCAGATAGCTGTTTATTTCCTTGACATCTAACAGGAGGGCTTTCCACAGGGTGGGTGCCACTCTGCCTGGTTCCCTGTAACCTTGCAGTGAGGGAACCTCCAGAAGGCCCTCGGTGCTGGACCTCAGTGTCCCGGCTGAACAATGGGGATGGAGACACACCTTCAGGTATACTGGGCCGAGGCCGTTTAGGGCTTTAAAGGTCTAGTCTAGTCTAGCTGCCGCATTCTGGATTAGTTGTAGTTTCCGGGCCACCTTTAAAGGTAGCCCCACGTAGAGCGCATTGCAGTAGTCCAGAGCATGCACCACTCTGGCACCACTCTGGTGAGGCAGTCCGCAGGCAGATAGGGTCTCAGCCTGCGTACCAGATGGAGCTGGTAGACAGCTGCCCTGGACACAGAATTGATTTGTGCCTCCATGGACAGCTGTAAATCCAAAATGACTCCCAGGCTGCGCACCTGGTCCTTCAGCGGCACAGTTACCCCCAGCCCTGTCTTTAGCATATGTGCCGCCGGGGTGCAAAGGTCTACCTAGCACCCCCAAATTTAGGTTAGCCCCCAAATTAACATAATTAATGCTTATGTCAGACACCACGCTTACACCTTATCTCTTGTTGTGAATGACAAGCGCCATCATTGAGTCTGACAAGCACCGCCGTTGTGAATGACAAGCACAAGTCTTTGGTAAATGAGCGCACAAAGTCAAAAGTCCTTTAGTGAAACAGTAGGTATACATTTCAGCAATACCTAGATATATATGTATTTTGTTTTTCTAGCTTGATCAAAGTTATGTATTATTTCATAACGGGTAGATAGTTAAGCGTTTAGGCGGCTTCAGTGGCGGGCGCCGGGAGCCCCCCAGAATTCAGCACCCGGGTGCCCCACACCCCTTCCATCCCTGGATAAAGACGACCCTGGTTACCTCATTCAGGACTACACCTGTCTGCCCGCTGTCTCCCAAGAACAGTACTTCTGTCTTGTCAGGATTCAACCTCAATCTGTTAGCTGGCATCCATCCTCCAATCACCTCCAGACACAGGATCGGTTTCTAGAGCCACAACGGGCGCAGGAACTCTCCAATGGTTTGACTTCTTTCCCCCCCTCTTATTTTTTTGCTTTAAACAAGTACATATAAATATAGACAACCAAAATTACAAAGGAAAATTCCTTAATAGTAATGAAAAAAAACTTAAAAAAAAATATCAAAGTATACGACACAGAACATAAGCAACTATGGGAAAGAGAAAAGAAAAAATAGAACAAAAATCAAAAGAAAAAGGAAGATGAGCCAAAGCAGGAAAGATAATCTATTGTACACTTCTGTCAAGCTCACAACAGATCATTATTCTTATCAATTCCGAGCACAATTCAAAGTGTTGGTGCTGACCTTTAAAGCCCTAAACGGCCTCGGTCCAGTATACCTGAAGGAGCGTCTCCACCCCCATCATTCTGCCCGGACGCTGAGGTCCAGCGCCGAGGGCCTTCTGGCGGTTCCCTCATTGCGAGAAGCAAAGCTACAGGGAACCAGGCAGAGGGTCTTCTCGGTAGTGGCGCCCGCCCTGTGGAACGCCCTTCCAGCAGATGTCAAAGCGATAAACAACTACCTGACATTCAGAAGACATCTTAAGGCAGCCCTGTTCAGGGAAGTTTTTAACGTGTGATATTTTACTGTATTTTTGGTTTTTATGGAAGCTGCCCAGAGTGGCTGGGGAGGCCCAGCCAGATGGGCGGGGTATAAATAATAAATAATAATAATAATAATAATAATAATTATTATTATTATTATTATTATTATTATTATCTGCATTCCAAAGCAATCCCTCATCTTGGTATCAGGGAGCCTTCGAGGGTCACCAGCAAGGGTCATAGTGGCAAAACACTGGTAAGATAAGAAGACACCCACTAAAGAGGAATGGCTAGTCAAATTGTGCGAGTACTTGGAGCTCGCAAAGCTGACAGATGCAATAAGAGATAAACCTAAAAAATTGGTGAAAGAAGAATGGGAATGTTTAAATAATTATTTAGGGGACAAGGGCTCCAATAGTTTGACTTTACCCCCGAAGGCACACCCTTCGATTGTCTTCCGAGACAGACAGATGCCAACTAATCATTACTCAGAGAAGAACTGTTGAAATGAATGGAACTAACTTCGTCTGCATAGCTCAGTTGGTTAAAGGGTAGTGTTGATCATGCCAAGGTTGCAGGCTGAATCCCTGTATGGGACAACTGCACATACCTGCAGGGCGCCTTCCAACTATGATTCTACAATTCTAGTCATGTTCATTAATTTCAACAAGTTTACTCTGAGTAAAACTTAGTTGACTATCACCCAATATAAATTGTTAATGGAAGGTGAAGAGAATTAACATGAAAATCAGGACGAATCGCATTCCTTGATTTTCCTCCAGTTGATAACTGTGAGAAATACCGTATTTTTTGCTCTATAAGACTCACTTTTCCCCTCCTAAAAAGTAAGGGGAAATGTGTGCGTCTTATGGAGTGAATGCAGGCTGCACAGCTATCCCAGAAGCCAGAACAGCAAGAGGGATTGCTGCTTTCGCTGCACAGCGATCCCTCTTGCTGTTCTGGCTTCTGAGATTCAGAATATTTTCCCCCTTGTTTTCCTCCTCCAAAAACTAGGTGCGTCTTGTGGTCTGGTGCGTCTTATAGAGCAAAAAATACTGTAAACTCAGCTCAGCACTTCCCCATAGTTTTTCATGGAAGAATTACATGTGAGACCTTGGAGAGCATAGTACTGTACTGTATTATGTTCTATGCTAAGTGGATCAAGGATTTGACTTGGCATAAGGCAGATTTAAATGCACGGGTGAAGACATCCATTCCTTCACACTTTTCAAGGCATGAATTTGTTTCCTGGTCTTCTGGCAGATTGTCAGTTCTTTAACATTGGTAGGCTGCAAATGATTCAACAATTTGCGTGGGATGTGGTAGGGGCCCTGAAAACTGCCCCTGAGCTCTTGGTTGAGAACGCAAAGTTGAAAGGCTTACTTAACACTCCCAGGAGAAAGGACTGTCTACTAATAGCATGGACCTTATTGAACCGACAAAGCAATCTCTGCAAATTTCAGTCAATGAAACCCTTTCATTAGTCTCAAAATGCATTTAGGATTTAAAACCCTATTTCCTGATTGTCGGCTCTTCCATGCATAGTTTTACTGTAGCTAAATCCAGTGCTTTATTTTTTCTAAAAAAAATTTTTTTAGGGGTACTCTCATTTTGACTCAAGAAAGCCACCATTTTATAGTTCAAATTGGGAAAAACAAATGCAATGGTACCTCGGGTTACAGATGCTTCAGGTTACAGACTCCGCTAACCCAGAAATAGTACTTTGGGTTAAGAACTTTGCTTCAGGATGAGAACAGAAATCGCGCTGCGGCAGCGGGAGGCCCCATTAGCTAAAGTGGTACCTCAGGTTAAGAACAGTTTCAGGTTAAGAACGGACCTCCGGAACGAATTAAGTTCTTAACCTGAGGTACCACTGTACACTAAATGAACAAAAGTACAAAGATTCACAAAATGTTTAGGGGTATGAGTACCCCTGCATGCCGTTCCCCCTCCCCAGAAAAAAAATCAATGGCTAAATCTACACACTTTCAGAAAGAAACATCAAACAATTGAAGCCTCACAGATAAGGCAGAAATTCTGGTCATGGTAATAGAGAGGTTGGGGCAACCCAGTTGGATGAGTGGGGTGTAAGTAAATAATAATAATAATAATAATAATAATAATAATAATAATAATAGCAGCAAAAGGAATGAACCATTGGAAAACCATACCTGAGGTCGTTGTGGATTCTCCATTGCTTGTGGTCTTTAGAGAAAACTGGAATCTGTCCTCAGAGTTTGCCAGAAAGCTCAGTTTGATTCATTAACAGCGATCTCTGGGGAATATACACTGATCCAGTTCCTGCTTTGAGACCTAGTCCTTCAGGAGGTGGTCTTTGCACCGCTGCTCCCTATCTCCTTGCCAAGACTTACCCTGAAGTACTCCAATCTTCAGCCCTTGTTCCTCCCTTTGGTTTTCATTACCGCATTCACTGGGTGGAGCATCATCCTGAGATGCGAAGACATGTGGAAGTTTTCGGACACAGCCTCCTACCGCCCCCAGGGATGAAAGGAGCTTCGGCCTTGGGCCCAAGATGGGGATTTAGACTCCGGAGCTGTGACAGCTTGCACGTTGCCGTAAGCTTAGCTAGGGAAGACATCTTAATTTGCAATGTTGCTTAAAACGGCTCTGAGCAGGATTTGGAAAGTATTTAAGTCAAGGGTTAAATTTAGCCTCCCGACTCTCATTTGCTTATTTATACATGGGGTTCCTGGACCTAACCAGCGGGAATGAAGCGGCTTGGAAGAAGGAAGCCATTGGATCCAAGAGATGGAGAGCACTTCATGCTCTCTGATCTCCTACAGTTGGTGTTGACTTTGCACATGTGGTGTGTATTCTGGCAGCTGGGAAAGCAACGCTCAGCTGGCATTGAGCTGCAGAACTTGCCAGTTGATAAGGGCGCATCAGCAGCGCATAATATATATATATTTTTAAAAGATATTTATTAAAGTTTCCAATTTTTTATACAAACAAAAAACAAACAAAGAGATTAAAAACAAACATATAGTTCATAAAACATACTTTTCAATAACAAATTTCTCTGACCTCCTCATACCTCCCCTTCTCGTATTCCATTTCAGATTATTTGTTCAGCAAATCCTTAACTTAAAGCATTACAGCTTATAATATCACCTTATTTTCTATCCAAACCCTTTTTTCCATCCATGTTCCTTTATATCATTACAGCTAGAAACCACTCAATTTCAATCCAACATCATTCAGCATTCCTTAATTTTACAGTATTTCTGTAAGTAGTCCTTAAATTTTTTCCAATCTTCTTCTGCCGACTCTTCTCCCTGGTCACGGATTCTGCTCGTCATTTCTGCCAATCCCATACAGTCAATCAGTTTCATCTGCCATTCTTCCAGAGTGGGTAAATCTTGCGTCTTCCAATACTTTGCGATGAGTATTCTTGCTGCTGTTGTAGCATACATGAAAAAAGTTCCATCAGCAGCGCATAATAGGCTGCTGGTTGGTAAGTCAGTTGTCGGAACTGACCTAGAGGTAGATAAAAGCAGCAAGTTTCTGGAAATCCTGGCTCCAGGCCTCCGTATTCAGTCTCGGATTTACGTATCAGCTAAGCAAGCTATAGCTTAGGGCCCCACTTTCTTGGGGCCCCCCCAAAAATTTACAGGAAAAAACACCTGGATGTACATTTTCAAAATATGAGATAAAAAACAAATAACATAAAGACTACATACAGAAACAGTGTTTTGTGTTGTGTAGGCTCCTATGATATAAGTCATGGCCCCTGCTGCTAGCCTGCTCCCTAAAATATCACTGGTTTGCTCATTTCTATATGTAGGGTCCCTACATTCTGCATGGACTTTGCATTGCTTGTGGACTTTTCAACAATTACTTTGATAAAATACATACAGTGGCACCTCGGGTTACATACGCTTCAGGTTACAAACGCTTCAGGTTGCAGACTCCGCTAACCCAGAAATAGTGCTTCAGGTTAAGAACTTTGCTTCAGGATGAGAACAGAAATCGTGCTCCGGCGGTGCAGTGACAGCAGGAGGCCCCATTAGCTAAAGTGGTGTTTCAGGTTAAGAACGGACCTCCGGAACGAATTAAGTACTTAACCCGAGGAACCACTGTATTTTGTTATGTGCAAATGGCTTTAGATACCTGTTAGGTCCGTAAGTTACCATAGAGCATATATTCAACACAAAAAACAGCGGCAATTTGTTGTAGACAAAGGACAGGTGTGGACATATAAAGGGCCCCATTACCTTCAGTAGTTTAGGGCCTCATCAAACCTAAATCCGGCCGTGACAGGATGGGTTGGGGTTTAGCAAGGTCCCATGAGGTTCTCATGTCACATATATGTTCCTGCTTTGCCTACTTCCTGGGTCCGTGTTCTGGCTAAAGCAGTGTCTCTATTTTGCCTTTCAGACAGATGTTGGTAACGCTTGCCATCTTGTTTTTGCCTTGTGTCTCTTCCGTCTTTTCTCAGGTTACAAAAAGTCCTCCTTTTTTCAGGGAAATGGAAAGCAGGCATAGATTGCTTTAGTGCTTCTCGTCCATCTTTTTAAAAGACTGGGCTTTTAACCCTTTTGAGGGGTGCATTTTAGGACCATATTTTTGTTCTCTTTATTATTATTGCTGTTGGAGGTATAAGATGAGGTAGACTTTTTTTGGAGTTAAATTAGCATTCGTTGGCCTGCAATAGCGAACATAATACAAGAAATAACAGCATATGATATAATATAACAATATAGGAAATAACAGGGTATGTTTTACCCAGTAAACTCTTCCGTATGTTACAATTGGAATTAAGCAGGTTTTTGCTTTTCTGTTGTTGTTGAGAAATACAAAGGTTTGGTCCAGTCAATAGGCAGAAAAGCTTTATTTCACCACAAACGCTTTTGCTGCTCTCTTGTTCTGTTATAATGGCAATGGTGCCCACCTGAGAGGTGCCGGAACTGAGTTCTAGGACTCAGCTGCAAATGAAACCTTTTAAGTCTGTTGTAAAGTACATTATACAAATGTGACACAAGATGGCGACGGTGAGCTATGGCAAGTTCGATATATTTTTCAAAACGTATTTTAAAGAAACATTTTCACAATGTTTTATATATGTGTGTAGATTCTACCCTGGCGAGTTCTGGTTTTCTTAGCTGGTTGGGTCTTATATACACACAAACCAGTGAAGGTATGTCAGAGCAGTCAAAAGGAAAGGAAAAAAATCCTTTAGTGGTGGAAAGGCTCCAACAATTCTGAAAGGGTTTTGGCTCTTGTTTGGCTTGATGCTCTCCATCACAACCACCAAGCCACATATTTCTTGGTGGGAGAGCAAGCAAGATCTTTTAACAAACTTTGCATAACATCCAGGTAAAGAGCAACCTGCATTGTCAATTGCCATTACTTCTTCTTTTTATCATATGTGGTGGTCTTGTAGTAAGGGGAATGATATATAATGAAATGAAAAGGATGTTTAAAATAACCTTTGTAAAAACAAAACAAAACAAAACCAGAAGCTTTTCTTTTGGGAATTATAGGGACAGAACTACCTAAAATGTATAGAAACTTATTCATGTATGCTACTAGAGCGGCAAGAATGTTACTTGCCCCCAAATGGAAAGAAGCAGATTTCCCAGCAAAGGAAGAATGGATACAAAAGTTCATGGGATCTGCAGAAATGGCGAAACTGACCGGAAGAATAAGAAATCCAGATAACAAACTTTTTATAACAGAGTGGAAATGGTTTATTGAATATTTACAGATAAATTGCAAACAGATGAAAACATTGGCAGGATTATTGTGGCAACCCGCAGTTTTGTAAGATATATATTTAAAGATGAATAAATGAGCAAATGAAGTTAATTCGGAGATGGAGAAGATATTGGAAACAAGTTTAAGGAAGCGCAGAAAGAGCGGGTGTTGAAATGTCGAAACGATTGTAAAATCAGTGAGATGTATAAACTTGAAAAGTATAAAAATTAAAAATAAAGTCAATTGCTATCCCTCGCTCACCAAGCCAATCCCTTTCTGGGAGCTGTGGATGAAAGCAAAATGCGGAGGTGATATCCGCCCTTGTGACTCTGACATGCAGTCCACGTGCTTCTGAGATAGACAATTAGCTAACCTTCTCCTCCTGCCTTAATGCAAGGAAAGGACCCGGAGCGGCTTAAGGGCTCACGGAGGTTATCTTAGGGAGCCGTGCATTATAATCCCCTCCCTATGAGCTCAGCAAGTTCTGAGCGGGTTATGTCACTTCTGAAACCTTAGCAGGCTGGAGGTTAGGCATACTGTTTGCTCTTTTTCTCTTCCTGCGCTTGCAAGCATGCTTCCTGCAACATCTCTGCACCATGTATATTTAGCATTGAGATCTGCAATAAAGTGTTGCAGAGTGGAATGTTCCTGCTCAGCATTCCTTAGGGAATACGCCCAATCCACAATGAGCTGTTTTAGGGTCATTTCCCCTTGGGGTTTATTTTCGAAAGGTTGTGTGTGTGTATAATTTTGCAAATCGCAAGAGTCCCCCCCCCCCCAGGCTGCTGAAAATAAGTTTGCTCTTGGTATACAGGATGTTGGTTAACATCTTAGGAGAACATTTGCGTCGTGTTATTTAAATACAGTGGTACCTTGGTTTATAACCACAATCCATTCTGAAGGTCCGTTTGTAAACCAAAACAGGTTGTAAGCCAAGGCGCGCTTTCGCCAATGGGGCCTCCCCCCCAAAATTGTTCATAATCCAAAAATAAAAATAAAAAATGGGTTGTAATCCAAAAAAAGGTTGCAAACCGGGACATGCACTTCTGGGTTTGACGTGTTTGTAATCCACAACGTATGCAAACCAAGGTACCACTGTACAGTTATTAGGCTATGGCAGCCAGGCATTACCCTAAATCTGAAAAACACGTCTTAAACAGCTCAGTTTCAGATTCTGGTAGGTAGCTGCATTGGTCCGACGCAATTGAAATAAATAAATAAATTTTAAAAATTGTCCAGTAGCACCTTAGAGATCAACAAAGTTTGTTCTGAGTATAAGCTTTCGTGTGCATTTTTTATTTAGCTCATTTCCCCAGTCTGTTCTGATCTGCTTTCTGCTTCTCCAATGGCGCCCCCTTCTGGTCCCTCCTTCAACAACAACAACACCCTCCCTCAGAGGAGAGGAACCAGGGGATGTTAGGATAATTACATACCCTCCAACATTTCTTTGATGAAAATAGGGATGTCCTATTCCATAAAAATAATTGAAAAAAATATTATTTATACCTGGCCTATCTGATTGGGCTGCCCCAGCCACTCTGGGAGGCTTTCAACATATATAACAACATAATAAAACATTAAATTTTTTTTTAAAAAAACCTTCCTTATACAGGGCTATCTTCAGATGTTTTCTAAAGGTTGCATAGTTACTTATCTCCTTGGTTCAGAGGCGTCGCAAAACTCCATTCCTCTCCAACATTTCTTCAATGAAAATAGGGCCGTTCTAAGAAACTGTGACATTTCGGGATCAGGACGGCTTTTGTAAGTCCAGGACTGTCATTGGAAAATATGGACACTTGGAGGGTCTGCAATTACTGGTGGCATCGCACGCTAAGGCTAGCCTGCATAAAGGTAAAGAGACCCCTGACCATTAGGTCCAGTCGTGGCCGACTCTGGGGTTGCAGCGCTCATCTCGCTTTATTGGCTGAGGGAGCCGGCGTACAGCTTCTGGGTCATGTGGCCAGCATGACTAAGCCGCTTCTGGCGAACCAGAGCAGCGCACGGAAACGCCGTTTACCTTCCCGCCGGAGAGGTACCTATTTATCTACTTGCACTTTGACATTCGAACCGCCGACCTTCTGACTGGCAAGTCCTAGGCTCTGTGGTTTAACCCACAGCGCCACCCATGTCCCGTTAGCCTCCATACTGTTGTCCAAATACACATCAGAGTTACTAGAGATCAAGGAGCCTAACACAAAACTGGCCAGACCTGCATAAAGACCATCAAGAAACTGGCAAAACTGGCAAATCGGGTCCTCCCTTAAAGAGGGCACGTATTGTGGTGAGACCTGGAAAACCGACACCCTGTGTTGTGGGTGGGTACAATTGGTCAGCCACAACACCTGATTGGTAGGTCCCTCGTAGCTGGGAGCAATCCGGCCAATAGGATGCAGTCTAAACTGTTAAGTTGTGGGTGAACATATCAGACGACACAGCGATTCTTCAAACAGCTCTCGTTTATTCACAGACCCAGAACAGAACTGAACTGAAGGGTTTAGCCAGCCTGCTTATATAGAGCTCCACTACAACGCAACAGTAACAACTTTCTGTAACTATCCAATCACTGAACGTCACTTTCAATTCCTTATTTGCATATGTGGACCTAGGTGAAAACTATCTACATTTTCCCTTCTGGCCCAGGGTGAGAACTTCAGTACATACCATAAACGGGTTGAGGGACCTATTTATGCCCATGCACATGACCCAGAGCTTCCTCTTTTGGCGCATGCATTCGGAACACCCGCCCACCTCTCCCTACTTTTAGGGCTTTGCGCTTGACCTTGCTATGCTGTTGTGTGTCGTCTGTCATTGGCACAGGGGCACAGCAGGAATTTCCCCTACTTGGCTGGTTGGCTGTTGCCATTTGGGTTTCGCCTGCCGCGTAGGAAATCGTCACAACTTGTAAGGTTGCGGATAGGCTCCGGTTCAGGTGATAGAGATGGGAGAATGCTCTTGCCATCCCTATGTGAAGGGTATTCCGTTAAAGGAATCCAGGGACTCAATGGTTTGGTCAACCCCTGAGAGGGGGTAGTGTCCGTGCCTGAGTCCAGGGGGACATTTGGGTGGCAGAGATAGCCTGTTCCCGGCTTTCCGCTTATCCAGGTGTTCACCCTAGGCTGACCTATGCTGGTGCCCTGGGTCAGCGCTACCTGTATGGCAGGGAGCTAGTCGAACCAGAGCCTATGCAACCAGTCACTTTCTGTAATCAATAAAGTTGTGGCCTAAATTCTGCCAAAAACCAAAACCAAAATTTGAATCAAGTGTGAATTTATTTAGGGGGGAGGTTTCTGGGTCTGAACACGCAAAAAAGTGATCGGTGGCAAGACTAGCTATGGGTTAGATCTTTCTCTCCATTCTGTTGGGTTGATTGTTTGAGTCTTTTTCATACCACTGTCAGTCATGTTCTCGTAGGGTTTTGCAAGAAAGAATAAAACAATTAGAACGACTGGCAGGGTTTCAAACAGAAGGGATTCTCAGCCGTACCTAGAGACGCCAGGGACTGACCCTTGAATCCACAAGCCCTCTTCAGGTGTGTTTAATACATCTGTTTAGTTAATATGTATTTGGGGGATTTATATACGGCTTCAATCCTTCAAAAAAGTCTCTCAGCGGTTTACCACAAATTTCCACAAATAAGTACAAAAAAATAAAAAACCATTCTGAATTTTAAAGCAGCACGGAACAAAATATCACAAATAAGTGCAAGCAGTACAGTTAAAATTCCACATTTTAGAGCAGGGCAGAGCAATGAGAAACAACAATATATAAACATCATCACACTAGCAGTACCCAGAATTTGAATTGTCAGTGCAGCTCTCAAGCAGGTTATGTACAGCTTCCAGGAAAATGCTTAACGTGAACCACTGTCTGTGCCCGGCAAATACTAAGTGGATCTTGCATCTGGGCAGATGAACTCAAAACTACGTCTTGGCAGCTCCTGCCTATTCAGTGGGATGGTTTTGTCTGTCACGGCCTACCATTCCCTCACTTCTGGCATCAGCTGCAGCAAAAGTCCAAAAGCACCACAAGGTGGAGTTGGTTGACTGCAAATCAGAAGGCAGCCCTACGCCATGGAGAGTACAAAGCAGCATTTAGGACACACATGAAGTCCACTAGCAGGAGAAGCATGGCTGAAGGAGTGACAACAGAAACACTGTGATTGGTTGCTGCTGAAACCCTTTTCCTTCCATTTTCCAGCCAGCAGCTCAGTGCAAAATCCTAAATATAAGAGGCAGTTATGTGACTCCCCCGAGCCAAGGAAACATCTGAAGGCCGTCCTGTACAGGGAAGTTTTTTTAAAAAATGTTTAATGTTATTATTATTATTATTATTATTATTATTATTATTATTAATAATAATAATAATGTTGGAAGCTGCCCTGAGTGGCTGGAGTAGACCAGTCAGATGGGCGGGGTATGAATAATTAAATCATTATTATTATTATTATAGAATAAAAAGGTAAAGGGACCCCTGACTATTAGGTCCAGTCGCGGATGACTGGGGTTGCGGCGCTCATCTCGCTTTACTGGCCGAGGGAGCCGGCGTACAGCTTCCAGGTCATGTGGCCAGCATGACTAAGCCGCTTCTGAACCATAGCAGTACATGGAAACGCCGTTTACCTTCCCGCCGGAGCGGTACCTATTTATCTACTTGCACTTTGACGTGCTTTCGAACTGCTAGGTTGGCAGGAGCAGGGACCGAGCAACGGGAGCTCACCCCATTGCAGGGATTCGAACCGCCGACCTTCTGATCAGCAAGCCCTAGGGTCTGTGGTTTAACCCACAGCGCCACCCGCATCCCTATTATAGAATAGGGCGTCCCTATTTTCATTGGAGAAATGTTGGAGGGTATGTTCTTCTACCAGTGTGAAGGGTTAGTTATTATTATATTATCAAATGATTTTTATTGATTTTACAAATTCATTCACACCCCGAATCACAAATAATAAAAAAATTACACAAGATTCTTCCAAATCTCAAGAGTTCCCTCCGTGGGTTCTTTAACTAACTTTTTCAGCTGCATACTATACGTCCTTCTAATTTTCAATCCTCCATTGTCTCCAAAATCTATGTAACATTATAAGAGTTTTTGAAAACCTGCCAAAAAGTTCAAGTGTTTACAGCGATCCGTCAAATATAATATAAATTTCTCCCTTTATTTTCTGAAGTTTTGATGTTCCTGGTTTCTGATTTTCCCGGTCATTCTTGCCATCTCTGCATAATCCAATAGTTTAATCTGCCAGTCCACCCTGGTAGTGAAGGGTTTAGCTAACCTTGGAGTCAAAGCGAGCCTAGCCCTGGCTCTAGCTACTGCTACTCAGGCCTCTCATTACATCTGAGCAGCGACAGGAACTGGTGCTGGGGTGAGTTAAAAATTGTTGTGGACCTTTAAAGGCACTATTGCCGAACTTTCAAATTCTGATTACTCCGACGGTCTGCCCCTTCTTAGAAGTCTCTCTCTCCCCTCCCTCTCTCTCTCTGTACCAGCTGACAGCCTTCATCCAATATCACATCTCTCTTATCTCTGCCACGTGTGCTTAATGTTTGGATGCGCTTTACTGTGTTAGGCTGCCATCACAGGATCAATGAGAATAGGGCAAGGTAAAGGTAAAGAACCCCTGGAAGGTTAAGTCCAGTCAAAGGCGACTATGGGGTTGTGGCGCTCATCTCGCTTTCAGGCCAAGGGAGCTGGCGTTTGTCCACAGACAGCTTTCCGGGTCATGTGGCCTGCATGACTAAAACGCTTCTGGCACAACGGGACACCATGACGGAAACCAGAGTGCACAGAAACACTGTTTACCTTCCCGCTGCAGTGGTACCTATTTGTCTACTTGCACTGGTGTGCTTTCAAACTGCTAGGTTGGCAGGTACCACTCTATCTAGCCCTAAACCTCTCAGAAGTTTGCCATCTACCATCTTAAATGAGCACATTTCGCTATTCCACAGACTGAAAAGAAAACATAGCAGCATAATTAAACATTTTAATAACCTTCATTCCGTTAGATCATTCTGAATGGGCCAAGGGCATATCTCCTCCCACTTTTTGCCCTGTGACATTCCTTCACCTACTGTCACCGCACAACAGGAGATTGTACCGTGCGCCCTGAGTCGGCGAGGTGTTCAACTGAGTCAAGCCTGAGGTAGGTAACGGGCTCAAAACAAAAGATCCGCAAGTGAATTTATTAAATGAGATCAACTTCCCTGCAGAATTCACCGGGAGCTGCTGGGGTCACTGTTCATCCTCTGTAGCATCCTCTTCTAAGGAACTGTCCGGGTCCTCCTCGTCATCTATAGTGTCTTCAACGGCTTGGTTGTTCCAAATCACCGTCAAGTTCATGTTCTGCCGAGCCGGGGTCGCACCGTAGCGAAGGCCGCTGGCAAAGAGGCATTGCCCCAGATTCCAGCAAATGACATAATACACGGAAATCAGCCAGAGGACCAGCCCCGCCAGGAAGCTCACAACAAGCAGCCGGGCTGCCGGTAAGACGCACTGCTGTAGGGTCAGATTCTGCAAAGCAACCGGGAACAACTGGAGGAGAAAAGCCTTGAGATCCCAGCTGCCCTCCTTCGCAAAGGTCTTGTGGTGTTTGTGGATGGGCCTGTAACGGCTCCTGCGGGTGGGCGCCTTGTTTTCAACGAGGAGGGCCGACGGCTGAGCGCCCATCACCACCGTCCGATTTCCCTCTGCGTCCCACTTGGGCTCCAAGCTCCTGTTCTTATTGAGGCTCTTCTTCAGCTCCCTGGAGACATCGGGGCGCCCGATCTGCCGCAGAGCTCGCGCCAGGCGGTCCCAGTCGATGGCGCCTCTCTGCAACTGCAGCCACTGCTTTAGGCCTTCTTTGCACTGGTCCATGTCGGATATGCCTTCCCGTTGGCCGGCAGGGTAGAGGTCCCCCTCTTCTGATGGCTGCTGGGCATCCTTCTGAGGGGTGGCAAGCCGGATGTAGAGCTCATGGCATTCTTCCGGGTTCAGGAGCTCTGAGACGCATCCTAGCACGGTGGCCTCGGGGTCATGAGCTGCCATCTTAATGTAGGTCATCTGTGATGCCAGCAAGAAGAGAGGGAGTCCAGTTAATGCCAACATGGTAGAGGAGATGGGAGTTATGGCCTAGGGTCAAGATCAGCTGTGATCTCCTACATTTAGCACGGGGGGTGTGTGGCTGCTGGACTTGTCATGTTGTCCAGCTCCCTGCGTCTCTGTGCCTTACACACCCCTGTTCCTGCAGCCTCTCTGGGCCCCTATGAGGTCAGTGAAACCTCATAACCTGAGCTCACAGCTCCTGCTCAGAGATTACTGAAGCTTTTGCTGGGTGGGCTGTTGAGGGTTACCCAAAGGGTAACCTCTGTTAAGTTGTGGGTGAACATATCAGGCGATACAGCAATTCTTCAAACAGCTTTTGTTTATTCACAGGCCAGAACAGAACAGAACTGAAGGGTTCAGCCAGCCTGCTTATATAGAGCTCCACTACAACGCAACTATAACCACTTTCTGTAACTATCCAATCACTGAACGTCACTTTCAATCCCTTATTTGCATATGTGGACCTGAGTGAGAACGATCTACAGTATCCCTCTGCTGGCCCAGGGTGAGAACTTCAGTACATAACAACATTTGCCTGGATGTTTATGATTAGGAGCTGTGTTTACCTTGGTCAAACACCCACGGGTGATACTCATACTGACTGAGCTGTGATGCCTGGCACGCAATTCTCACAGGACCACCAGGAATAACTTTGTGGCGAGGTATGTTTAGTGGGTGGGTGGGTTCTAACAGCAGGGAGAACCAACATGGTGCCCTTCGGATATTGTTGGACTACCGCTCCCATCAGCCCCAGTGAAGGACGCCAATGGTCAGGGATGATGGGGGTTATGGTCCAATATCGCCCGGAGGGTGTCCCATTGGCTACCCCTGTTGCAAAGCACACACAGTAGGAAATTGTTATGGGGAATGGAAAAGACGGAATCTGGGAGTTTAAAACAAGCAGGGGACTCAGCTACATCAGTGAAGAAACAGTGATTTGAATGCAACACCAGATGGCGCCAGAGAGCAGGAAATTTTAAAACACGATTTTCCATATAGATTCCCCCCCCCTTGTTATAATGATCTAATTTCTGACTTATTTATAGTGGGGGTTTTCCTGTGTCTAGATCCACCCCAGGACTGTGTGGCTGATGGAAAAGATATGATGTGTATAAGGCCATTCTAGCGATCATGGGAAGGGTCTCTTGAAGCCACTCTGCCAGGAATCTGGCTGCTCCCTCTTCATTTTCTCCTTCCTTTGTTCACATTCCATTCTTCAAGCTAAATGCCATGCTAAGGCTGGCACTGCCATTATCCACATTTCTAACCCTTTATTGCTCTTCCTTGAATTCTGTTTGGTTTGTTGACTGCTTCTCTCTCTCTCTCCATCAGTGTTAAACAACAGGAGTCCTGATCACAGATCTCATATAGCGTAGCCCTAAATTGCATACATTTCTTTGTCATTGCACTTTTATTACGGACAGGCAAAATACGTCAATTTCAGTTTCTATTTTTTTCTGTCTTAAGTTCACTTGTTCACACTCAGTTTGCTTCTTCTTCTTTTAAAAAAAGTCCCTGTGAAAGTTCCTCAGCACCGTAGTGCGAATTACTTCTAAAACACATCTCTTTGTCTGCAATTTCCCCTAACGTACACATTTTCGCAAAGCCACTTTCCTTTCTGTAATGCATTCTTGAATGTTGTTTTCACCAACGTGCATTTACGATCACATTTCTAATCACTGCCGGTGTTTCACGCTTGGGTTTCTATGCACTGTAGAGCAAAGTTGCGCGTGCTACACTAAGAAAGGGACGGATCCTCAGCGCAGAAGGAACAAAAGTCATCAGAGGGTTGTGTGAATGACCGTGGGTGGTGTGTGTGTGTGTGTGTGTATTTGGGACCTTTCTAGGTCCCAAATTTCACCCTACCCCCCACTTGCAAGATGAAGCCATTCTTTGGACATGGGAGCATGGGACTCGGGCACTAAATCATAGGCAAGCTTCTGCAGGAATTAAAGACCTGATCTTTCACCGTTCTGATCAGGGTGTGGTGGAAACAGCGAATCTGGTGGTCTGATTCGAGGTCAGCTGACCTTCAGTGCTTGGTCATCACCATCACAAAAAGTGCACTATAATTTAGCCAGGAAGGGAAGTTGGCCGATTGATTTAGATCCCTGGAGGTGTCTCCTCTAACCTCACCCCTCTCAGAACTGGGTCAGGGCTGGGTTATGGGCAAAGTGCAGCAAGCTGGAAGGGGGTCTGATATCCACCTTCCTGCAGCTGGTGTATGAACACCATAGCTCCTGTGTCATTTCTGTGGACAAGTAACCAAGCCTCCTCCGAACAGAATTATTTGACCTACTCAGTGGCCATTGGAACAAGTTAGGAAGGGATTAGCAGGGAACTGTCCTCCTTGATATCATTCCCGCCCCCCTTTTGATTACTCATATATTTATTACCTCTGCCCTTTGCCTTTTGGTACCCAAAGGCAGTTTGCATATTGCATTAGGAGCTTGAACTGAAAAGATATTTGAGTACCGGGGTAAGTGTAATGCAACAAGAAATTAAAATGTGGTTCAGGTAAACAGCGGAGGGGCTTGATTTGTGCTGGAGAGTTGTGTTGCTCTGGAAAATTCATTTTATCAGATGTTATTCCATCGGTTCTACACCCCAGTCAAGAGGAAGCTTAGAGGTGGAGATGTAATAAAAGCACTTTAAGCATATTTGGAAGTGGGGTTTTTTTGGAAATAAAAACAATCAAATGCTTGATGAACTTAAAGAGGTGAGCGATGGGAATAAATAGTATTGATGCAAGGTGATTAGTGCAATGATTTGGGTTGCTACAAGCCGCTGGGAACAACGAGGTCTTCCTTCAAACTAAGAAATGCCCAAGAAAATTGTGACAGGCAGCACTGATGTATAAGCAAATTGACATATTATAAAACATTGTGGGTTGGTTAAGAAACAGTAAAAGAACCTTTTGGCAATTGGCGGCCTTTTCTTAGATATTGTAGCATAGCAAATCTATTGGAGAATGCGAGGCCAGAAGTGTTGGATGTGATATAGAAGTATTATTGAACATGCCAAACAGAATATAGATTTTTGAGTTAATTTTTATGAGCTCCCCTTTAATTTACTAAATTGGATCCCTTATTTTATTGCTTTTTTCCTCTAGCGGTCCTTCGCTAGAAGGAATAATTTGTAGAATGTGTACTCCTTGTATGGATGTCCTAAATGTTTTTGTGGCATAATACAAATGTAAATAAAAATCTATGAAACTGCATTCTAGCAGTTAAAGGAGCTACTTAGGGTGTTTCCCGACAGGGGCTCAATATTACAAATGGGCCATTGAGATATCGCAAATGTTGGGAGCAGGTTTTTTTATTTAGGTGACAGATTTTCCCTAGAAAGGGAAAATCCAAAGTAAATAAGGGGTGGCGAGTGTTAAGTTGTGGGTTAACATATCAGATGACACAGCGATTCTTCAAACAGCTCTTGTTTATTCACAGGCCCAGAACAGAACTGGGCTGAAGGGTTCAGCCAGCCTGCTTATATAGAGCTCAACTACAATGCAACAGTAACAACTTTCTGTAACCAATCACTGAACGTCACTATCAATTCCTTATTTGCATATGTGGACCTGAGTGAAAATTATCTACAGTATCCCCCTGCTGGCCCAGGGTGAGAACTTCAGTACATAACAGCGGGGGTTGGGAGAGGGCTGATCTTTTGATGCCAACAACATTGTGCTGGCGTTGCAAAATAAATGATTCCGCATCAAATACTCATCTGGAAGTACCTTGACAAAAGCACCCTTGTGTTAGGGGACCAGCCAGCAATAAATCACACGGTGTAAGTGAAGTTAACTCTATATGAGCAGAAACAAGGCCTGCTCAGGAGAGTCATGCCTAATGAGCACAGCAACTCTTCTCAGTAGGTCTTGACCCAATGAGGTCCCCTGGGTCCTTCCCAATAAATGTGAGACTCCATTGATCTGCCTATCTTTGTCACTCCCTCTCCATCCTATTTCTGGTCCTGGAAGACCAGGAAGGAGGCAAGCTTGTCACAGCATGACACCCAACTTTGGGGTGAATATACACAAATGTAGCTACACATACAAGTCGGGCGCAAACTAATGTGGGAATGAATTAGACCTTATGTGCTGGAGAAGCTGTTTGTTGGTCAGGAATGCGCTTCCAAACTGAAGACCTAGTAGAATCATGTCCCAGATGACTTCAGAAATAAAACCCTGAAACAGATGATGGTGCGTCATGAAATTCCGAAAAGACATTTGGTAGAAGCAGGGCAGGGTTTTGAAGGAATCTTGGTTACCATTCCAGACTAATGTACGTATGTTTTCTTGAGGACATCGCAAGTAAATCAGTAATCAAACATTCCATGTCTCTGTTGACAAGGCATAGTAGACCACAAGCAATCAGAAGGGGCTACACACTTGGATTTTGATCCAGAATTTTTCAGCATATTTGCCAAACGAAAGAGGAGGACGTCCGTTATTTTCAGTCCAAAGCAGGCCCTCTCAGGGTCCTGGAGAGTCCCCTTTCAGCTTTCAAGGCCCCGAATCAGTGAGGGCTAGTGCCCTCTGGAGCCAGAGGGATTTCTAGGAGGTCAAGGGGCCATTGCCAATGAGGTCACAGGGCTTCTGGTTTTCTCCCCATCCTCCCCCCTTGTAAAGATACTTAAGCGCTGCAATTTTACAAACACTTAGGACCTAACACAACTGAGAAGTTTGGTTCAGACACGCTCCTTGTTGACAAAGCTGCTTCTGCAGTAAGAGGAAAATTATGTGGTCTCCATCTGTTCACTGAATCGTAGAATTGTAGAGTTTTTCTGCCAAGGTGCGGATGGGTCTAACAATACTTTTGGATTGAGATTGGCTGAGTGGCACAGAAAACTCGTTGATCAGAGAATGAGAGAGTTCCATAAATTTATCCAGGGGGAGCATGTCTTAAGTACAAATGGATTACAGAAGGATGTGTTAAACAGGAAGAGTGTAAAATGGCGTAATTTCTAATGTGGCTATTATGATAAAATGATTTTTTATTTTATTTTAAGGAGGGTGCCAATACCATTGCCAAGGACAATGATTTTTATTTATTTTAAGGAGGGTGCCAATACCATTGCCAATACCATTGCCAAGGGTGCAAGGGACCCTCTGGCATCAGAACTCCCAACAGTGCCAGGCAATTGCTCCTACAGTGCCAGGCAATTGCTCCTACACATCATTTCTACAATGGAAAATTAAAATGGAAGCTAGACCTTGTTCAAACCCAGACATGTCCTGGCAAGACCCTGCTGCCTGAAATCCCAGGCGGCCACTTCCACTCACTGTAGACAGGTGTAGCCAACCTAGTGCACTCCAGATGTTGTTGAACTACAACTCCCATCATCCCTGGCCATTGGCCATGCTGGCTAGGGCCATTGGGAATTGTAGTTGAACACCTCTCGAGCACACCAGGTTAGCTACCCATGATGTTTCCCAAACTTGGGCCTCCAGCTGTTCTTAGACTACAGTTCCCATCATCCCTGACCACGGGTCCTGCTAGCTAAGGATGATGGAAGTTGTAGTCCCAAAATAACTGGAGACCCAAGTTTAGGAAATACTGGTAGGCAACACTGAACTAAATGCACCAATGGCCTGAGTCTGTGTAAGGGTTAGTCCTATGTCCTTACGATGAGATAGAGGAGATGACAGCTTCTGAAGAGCCAAGAAGCCAGTGAATATACTGTAACACTTGTTTATTTATTAGAAATATGTATAAATATTTAGGAACAGCATGGCAGCATACAGTTTATTATAGGTGTTCTATTAAAATGTTTGGATGTATCAAGCCACGCCCAAACGGTATTGTAACATTATGAATCTCTCTTGTGTGCCCCCACAGGGTTTTTCCTGACAGAGGGTTTAATTTTGCAAATATTGATCCATTGCAAGCAGGTCATGGGCAACATTTTTTAACAAACTCATTGGATATCCCTCAGAAAGGGTAAATCTGGAATAACAGGTGGCAGGGCTGGAAGGGGGCAAATACGGGTTGGCATTTTGATGACAATGAAGCCATGCAGATACTGCAAAAAACTATCTGGGCTGAAAATAATACAATCGTCTCGTCCGACCTCCTCCAATGCAGCAATCTTTGGCCCAACATGGGGCTCGAACCTATGAATCTCATGCTCTACCAACTGAGCTATCCCACAGGCTATGGAAGACTTCCCTTTCCCCCGTCAGCCGCTGTTTGATGTGTCTGTTTGTAAAGGTAAAGGTAAAGGTACCCCTGCCCGTACGGGCCAGTCTTGACAGACTCTGGGGTTGTGCGCCCATCTCACTCAAGAGGCCGGGGGCCAGCGCTGTCCGCAGACACTTCCGGGTCACGTGGCCAGCGTGACAAGCTGCATCTGGCGAGCCAGCGCAGCACACGGAACGCCGTTTACCTTCCCGCTGGTAAGCGGTCCCTATTTATCTACTTGCACCCGGGGGTGCTTTCGAACTGCTAGGTTGGCAGGCGCTGGGACCGAGCAGCGGGAGCGCACCCCGCCGCGGGGATTCGAACCGCCGACCTTTCGATCGGCAAGTCCTAGGCGCTGAGGCTTTTAGCCACAGTGCCACCCGCGTCGTGTCTGTTTGTAGGTACCAAATAAATCCCAACTTCAGGGCTGAGCCTCTCTCTCTGAATCACCCCTCATGTCCCTCAAAGCCAGGAGAGCGAAGGCTGGAAGGGGCGCCTCTCTCTCTCTGTCTCTCTCATCCCCAAACACACATGCGCACGCATAAATGCTCTGGTGGGATCTCTGAGCCTCATGAATAAGCAAACAAAAGTGGCCGACTCTGGCCTCCCTCTGTTACGATGAATCAAAGCCCCAGAGTCGCTTCGAGAGGAGGGAAGGGGTGTGACGCCGCGAGCGACCCAGGGGCTGCCGGCATTTAGCGTGACTAACAGATTTACGAGGGGGAGGGAGCCCAGCGGCCGCATCGCATTGCCTTTTTAATGAGCTCTCCAGCCCATACAGTAGCCTCTTTGTAGCCGACAATGTAGCAGACATAAATTTTTGAGGGATGAAGGGGGTGGGTTGGGGGCGCTTCTGAAAGATTGCTAGGCCAATCTCTGAGCCTACATTGTCCACCCGAGAGCACCCTCGGTCGGGCCGCCAGGAGGGCAAGATCAAGGCCTTGCCCCCCATCAATATCCCCCCATTTTCCTTTGGGGAAGTTGTGTGCGATGCTGTGTCAGGTCTTCCTGGATGGAGCCACACGCTTACAGGTGTTGCCACGCCTGATTTGTGGCCTCTGATGGAGCGGCCTCTGGGGAAGAAGGGCGACGCTGTTGTTGAAGGGGCATTTCCTAGTCAGAGATCATGGTGAAGAGCGAAAGGCCACGGACCCAAGGGACGGGACAGCGCGGGGCACTCCAAGGGCAGAGGGAGATTAAAGGTTATGGGGCTGGCGCTTGTTGGAGACAAAAGGCAAGGCTTGGTGGATCACAGGGCTAATCAAATCTGGAAGTGTTTTATATCCTCGCACACATGCATGCACAGACATAAGAGGCAGCAACCTTAGGACAACCCCGTCGAATCTGGCATGGGAGTCCACTCCTTCCGGCGTCCTATTTCCAGCGGTAGCCAGCCCGCCCAACGCTTCAGGGAAACCTACAAGCTGGGAGCAACGGCAACGGACGTCCTCCATGGTTTGTTCCCCCAGCAACTGGTCTTTGCAGATAAAAAGGTAAAGGGACCCCTGACCATTAGGTCCAGTTGTGGCCGACTCTGGGGTTGCGGCGCTCATTTCGCTTTATTGGCCGAGGGAGCCGGCGTACAGCTTCCGGGTCATGTGGCCAGCATGACTAAGCCGCTTCTGGCGAACCAGAGCAGCGCACGGAAACGCCGTTTACCTTCCTGCTGGAGCGGTACCTATTTATCTACTTGCACTTTGATGTGCTTTCGAACTGCTAGGTTGGCAGGAGCTGGGACCGAGGAACGGGAGCTCACTCTGTCACGGGGATTCGAACCGCCAACCTTCTGATCAGCAAGTCCTAGGCTCTGTGGTTTAACCCACAGTGCCACCTGCGTCCCTGTCTTTGCAGATACACTGCCTGTGAAGGTGGAGGTTCCATTTGGCAGCTGTAGCCGTAGCATCTCTGAACAAGTGCCAGGAGTGGCTCACTGCCACAGACCGGGCTCCTTGGCCATGGCATCGCCGCCATGCACTTGGTACAGCGCAGGGGATAGGTGGAATGGTGAGGTCAAGGCAGGGCAGGTGCCCTGGCAGAGCCAAACCGGTGCCCCCTCCAGTTGTGACCTCAGAGTCCAGCAGCACTCAAGCCTTGGAACCTGAGGCTGCAGAGTCTCTAGCTGAGGAGCTGAATTCGGAGCCCAAACTGGTCCAGGACCTCGAGCCTGCTGCTTGTATGAATTAAAAAAAAATCTTTAATGAAAACTGAGCACACAGCACAAAACTCTTAATCTCAGGGTTGTGGGTTTGAGCACCACACTGGGCGAAAGATTTCTGCGTTGCATAGATGACCCTCATAGTCCCTCCAAGTTCTAAGATTCTTCTATGAAAGCATGGGTGTACATACAAATTTGAACATGCACATAAAAATACAGTGTGTGTGCTCCCTGGTACAGTGGTACCTCGGGTTAAGTACTTAATTCATTCTGGAGGTCCGTTCTTAACCTGAAACTGTTCTTAACCTGAAGCACCACTTTAGCTAATGGGGCCTCCTGCTGCTGCAGCGCCGCCAGAGCACGATTTCTGTTCTCATCCTGAAGCAAAGTTCTTAACCCGAGGTAATATTTCTGGGTTAGCGGAGTCTGTAACCTGAAGTGTATGTAACCTGAAGCGTATGTAACCCGAGGTACCACTGTATTTGTATTACCTGTATACTGGAGTGGGGAACGTGTTGCTCTCTAGATGTTGTTGAACTCCAGTCAGTCAACATAGCCAATAGCCAGAGATGATGGGAGTTGTAGACTGGCAACAACTGCAAGATAACCAGTTTCCCATCCCTCTTGTATATTGTCATACACACACACATATATATGTATGCACATATCTTCCCTTCCTTCCTGGGCCCTGAATCAAATTTTCCCCCATCCCCACCTAATCTTAAACTGTCAAGCATATATCTCTGTGTGTCTGTTTTGGGAAAGTGGGATGGGCAGATTTGGACGAGTTGGGTCAGAGGGAAATTACGTGCAAAAAAGAACCGACAGTGATGATTACCTGGAAGCTTAGATGAGTGGGGCTATTTTGCAAACCTGCCAAAGAAGAAGAAGAAATCTTTAGGGGAAAGAAAGATGGGATTCCAAAACCCATCATGGTTCCCATCACCCTCCATGGGCGACTAAGCAAAGCAGGGAGCAGCCTGACTTTGCTGGGATGTGACCGGAAAAAAGTGAGAGTTTCGGAGTGTCCCTAGAATACGGTAGCCGTTCTCTTGGCAGACCCCAAATTACTGCTTTTGTCTAAACCTGCAGATCTGACTTTTCTTTTCCTGTCTCCCGAAAACCTCTTTGAATTTCTGGCATGAAGTGATTTTGGGATGTGATCCATGAGAGGCAGCCAAGTAGAACATTCCTTGTAATTGCTAGAGAAGACATGCGAGGGAATGTATGGTCCAGCCAGTTTAAATTTCCTGTTCCTCCTGGCTAGAGCATCCTTCCTTTTGCATGTGATAGAAGGTGGGCGTGACCTAACCTGTCCAGGTAACAAAAGGACGAGTCACGCAGCACACCCTCTCTTTTTTTGACAACTACCAGTTTGCATACAGGGCAAATAGATCCACAGAGGACGCTATCACCACCACTCTCCATGCTGCTCTGTCCCATCTGGAGCAGCCGGGGAGTTATGTGAGGCTGCTGTTTGTGGACTTTAGCTCAGCTTTTAACACTATCCTCCCCCATAGACTGGTGTCCAAGCTAGAGGCGATTGGACTCTCCAACTCCACCTGTCTCTGGGTTTTGGATTTTTTGTCAGAACGTTCTCAGAGGGTTAGAGTAGGGTCACATATGTCCACAGCCCTTAGCCTTAACACCGGCTCACCACAGGGTTGTGTGTTGAGTCCCCTGCTCTATGCTCTCTATACGTATGACTGTACAGCCACCTATTCCAGCAACAAAATCATCAAGTTTGCTGATGACACTACGGTGGTAGGGCTCATTTCAGGAGGGGATGAGTCCGCCTATCGGGACGAGGTGGAGCGGCTCTGTGTTTGGTGTGGAGAGAACAATCTGGCTCTTAATACGGCTAAGACCAAGGAATTAGTGGTGGATTACAGGAAAAAAAAGGCGGACATTCAGCCCTTGCATATCAATGGGGAACGGGTGGAGAGGGTGGCGGAATTCAGGTTTTTGGGAGTAACTATCGATCAGGGCATGACTTGGAGCGCAAATACCACTGCTCTGGTGAAGAAGGCCCAGCAGAGAATTTATTTCCTCAGACTTTTAAAGAAGAACAATCTGAGTGAGAGACTGCTGGTGTCCTTCTACCGAGGCTCCATAGAGAGCATTCTTACATACTGTATTTGTGCTTGGTTCTCCAGTTGTACAGCTAGGGAGAGGAAGGTGCTCCAGAAGGTCATAACCACAGCACAAAGGATTATTGGTCAACCTCTCCCATCTTTGGAAGAATTGTACGGTTCCCGTTGTCTTAGGAAAGCAAACAACATCCTGCAGGATTCATCTCACCCGGGATACAGTCTGTTTGCACTACTGCCTTCTGGCAGGAGATATAGAAACATCAAGTCAAGGACAAATAGACTGAAAAACAGTTTTTACCCGAGAGCTGTGGCCCTTTTGAATGCTGTAACTCGATAGTGTGACCTGGGAGATTGATGGGTGTGGGTGTGGCTGGAATGTGGTTTGTTGGTTGTTGTTGTTGTTTTGTTTTTGTTGTTTTTAAGGGATGGCATCCAATTTCGTTGCACTTGTGCAATGTTGCACGTGTGTAATGACAATAAAGAATCTATCTATCTATCTATCTTTTTGACTTCTTTCTTCGTTTGAACAGCTTCTAGCTAGGACTGCTCTGCTAGCTCTCAGCTAGCAGAAGCAATTGGATTATTTCCCCATATGGGGTAGAGCCACATGTACATATTTGTAAGTAAGTCTGCCTTCAGGGATCCAACTGTGAACTGATGTAAGTAAACTTCTTTTATTGACTTTGAAAAAGATTGCCACATCTCTTTATTCTTTTAAGAGGATTCAAGGGAACTTACCAGGAACGTACAATTCAATATGAGACAGATTGGATTGTATACTACAGTGGAAACTCTACTTACAACCATAATCCGTTCTGGAGGTCTGGTCATAACTAGAAACGTACATAAGTAGAGGTGCACTCTTCCATAGAAGGCAATGGAAAAGTGAATTGATCTGTTCTAGACGATGAACCCCCCCCCAAAACAGAAATTTAACACAGATTTTACTGTCTAACGAGCCCATAGATGCATAAAATGAAGGCAATAATCAATGTACTGTACAGTGGTACCTCGGGTTAAGAACTTAATTCGTTCTGGAGTTCCGTTCTTAACCTGAAACTGTTCTTAACCTGAAGCACCACTTTAGCTAATGGGGCCTCCTCCTGCTGCTGCACCGCCGCCACCGCACAATTTCTGTTCTCATCATGAAGCAAAGTTCTTAACCCGAGGTAATAATTCTGGGTTAGCAGAGTCTGTAACCTGAAGCATATGTAACCTGAAGCGTATGTAACCTGAGGTACCACTGTATTATAAAAGAAAAAAGACAGTATTGTAGATGAAAAAAAATAACAACATTTTTTTCCCCTTACGTGCACTGAGGGTGGATGGGCTTACCTGGCTACAAGCTGGGGCTGGGGCAAGGGTCAATAAAGAGCTGATTCACTTCAACCAGGGTCACTTTTTTTTTCTTGCCAGGCCAGGTTCTTCTCTGGACTTCCTCAGGTTAGTTCCTCGGTGAGGTTTGGGACTGCAGTGCGCCCTTCTGTGCCTCTTGCAGGCAGCACCTCTTCCACAGCTTCAGGGGTGGGATGGGGGCCCTCTCAACGGCAGCAGAGGCGTCAGGGCTGCTCCACAGCCGGCGGGGTGAGCTCTGGCAAACCGAAGGCCTCTCCCTCACAGCAGAGGCCCCAGCGCTGCCCCGCAGCCAGTCGGGTGAGCTCTGTGCTGCTGGCAAGGCCTCTGTTCATATCTAGAGGAAAGTTCATAAGTCGAAGCACCTACTGAAGGTCGTAACTGGAATCGTACATAAGTAGAGCCATACGTAAGTCGAGGTTCCACTGTTGTGAGAGGCTCACACGAGCCTGCAACCAGCTATCTGCTGTGCATATAAGAAGGGGAGAAATGTAACTCTGCTGCCTAAAGGAACTTGCTAGTGCAAGTTAGTAAAGGTAAAGGGACCCCTGACCATCAGGTCCAGTCGTGACTGACTCTGGGATTGCGGCGCTCATCTCGCTTTATTGGCCGAGGGAGCCGGCAGACAGCTTCCGGGTCATGTGGCCAGCATGACTAAGCCGCTTCTGGTGAACCAGAATGGCGCACGGAAACGCTGTTTACCTTCCCGCCGGAGCGGTACCTATTTATCTACTTGCACTTTGACATGCTTTCGAACAGCTAGGTTGGCAGGAGCAGGGACCAAGCAACGGGAGCTCACCCCGTCGCGGGGATTCAAACCGCCGACCTTCTGATTGGCAAGTCCTAGGCTCTGTGGTTTAACCCACAGCGCCATCTGAACATTCCCACAGTGATTTTCAATTATGGCTTTAGGCTATGCACGAAGACCCAAGTGGCTGAGGGATGGTCTCTTCCCCCACAAAAGCCCTACCGAGCTGAGTGGCTGATGGCGAAAATTTCCCCATGACAGAGGTAGGCAACTCTGCCTGTCAGGAGGGGGAGAGTCCCACAATGGAGCCCAAATATCTGTCACACTCGGATGACCACCTTCCAGCGACAATGGGACCAGGGAGCAGAGAATCTGCCTTGCTGGAGGATTTGGGGAGCCAGGAACAATAATCCCTTTTGTCCCATCCCATAAGGTAGCGTCATGCTGGCTTAGCTCCCTCAACCAGCACTCCACTCCCTTTATAAATGGTGACTGACAATTTCACCCCGAGATACATTTCGCCATAACCTTCAGTACAGATGTGAGCTATCTCGATGCCGCAATGCATCTCATAGCCACCAGTCAGCCAGTAAAACACAACAGGGAGAAGATATGTCATTTACCATCCTCGACAGCCTATCTCGGCATTTTGATGTGCTTTATCAAAGAGTTACCTGTGAGAGCTGCGACAAAGAAGTAAACATCGGAGAGCTTCCAAGTCCCTGGAAAGTTATTAGATTGCCAACTCTAGGATCTAAACTGGATCACTAAAACGGTTCAGTTTTTACAACTCTTTAAATACAGGAAATAAACTTTGGAATATGTTGAAAGCGATTTCTGAACTAGTGGGCCAGTTCAGCTCAGAAAGAACAACAAGAAGTATTGTTGTTTTGTGTGTGTGTGTGTGTGTGTGTGTGTGAGAGAGAGAGAGAGAGAGAGAGAGAGAGATGGCCAAGCTGTTGGCCATGGGGCTGATGGGAGTTGGAGTTTAGCAACATCTGGAGGTGATTCTTAGCCCTGATTTAAATGGACGAACATCACAATCCTATAAATATTTGCTCAGCCTCTACGATCCTTTATACACTTAACTGGGATTAAGTCCCATTGACCTCTGTGGGGATTGTTGTTGTTGTTGTTGTTTAGTCGTTTAGTCGTGTCCGACTCTTCGTGACCCCATGGACCAGAGAACGCCAGGCACCTCTGTCTTCCACTGCCTCCCGCAGTTTGGTCAAACTCATGCTGGTAACCTCGAAAACACTATCCAACCATCTCGTCCTCTGTCGCCCCCTTCTCCTTGTGCCCTCCATCTTTCCCAACATCAGGGTCTTCTCCAGGGAGCCTTCTCTTCTCATGAGGTGGCCAAAGTACTGGAGCCTCAGCTTCAGGATCTGTCATTCCAGTGAGCACTCAGGGCTGATTTCCTTAAGAATGGGTAGGATTGATCTTCTTGCAGTCCATGGGACTCTCAAGAGTCTCCTCCAGCACCATAATTCAAAAGCATCCATTCTTCGGCGATCAGCCTTCTTTATGGTCCAGCTCTCACTTCCATACATCACTACTGGGAAAACCATAGCTTTAACTATATGGACCTTTGTTGGCAAGGTGACGTCTCTACCTCTCAAGATGCTGTCTAGGCCTGTCATTGCCCTTCTCCCAAGAAGCAGGCGTCTTTTAATTTCATGGCTGCTGTCACCATCTGCAGTGATCATGGAGCCCAAGAAAGTAAAATCTCTCACTGCCTCCATTTCTTCCCCTTCTATTTGCCAGGAGGTGATGGGACCAGTGGCCATGATCTTCGTTTTTTTGATGTTGAGCTTCAGACCACATTTTGCGCTCTCCTCTTTCACCCTCATTAAAAGGTTCTTTAATTCCTCCTCACTTTCTGCCATCAAGGTTGTGTCATCTGCATATCTGAGGTTGTTGATATTTCTTCCGGCAATCTTAATTCCGGCTAGGGATTCATCCAGCCCAGCCTTTCGCATGATGAATTCTGCATATAAGTTAAATAAGCCGGGAGACAAAATACAGCCTTGTCGTACTCCTTTTCCAATTTTGAACCAATCAGTTGTTCCATATCCAGTTCCATATCCAGTGGGGATAGGCATGCATAAGATTGCGTTGGAACCATCCAATTCAAAACAGGGGTGGTTGATGTCCCTTAGGGATGGTCAGGTGGAAGGTTTCATGGACAGGTTGGATGTAGAGGAATAATGGGAGGCACCCCCTTGGCTTGATGTGGGGGAAGTGGCCTAAATCTGGTGCTGTGGGAGTTGTTGGTACCCCTCCATCCCCCTCACAGGGTTACACATCTCAGGGCACTTTTACAATCAACCCCTCTTCCCAGGGAACTCTGGGAAATGTAGCCCTACTTCCTTCTGAAGCCATATACCCCTCCCCAGGCCCCAGGCCCTCCCTGACTCTGCCCCAGATCCAACTTGAGTGCTTTTGGCTGACTGAAGTGGTAATATTTTCAGCTTCGTAAGCTAGAACTTGAGTTAACGGAAGGAGCAGAGAAAGACTGGGGAAACTGAGAAGATGTGAGAGGAAGTGGAAGATAAAAGGAACCATGGAAGGAGTGGAAGGGAAGTGCGTCAATTTCTTTCTTTCTTTCTTTCTTTCTTTCTTTCTTTCTTTCTTTCTTTCTTTCATCTTTCTTTCTTTTGGGGTGTAATAGAATATGTAATATGTAATTTTCCTTTTCCTATTACTTTCAGAGTGTTTTTTTTGTTTTGTCTTTTATTGTGTCAATATGTATCCTAAATACAAATAATAATAATAATAATAATAATAATTTTGTTGTTGTTTAGTCGTTTAGTCGTGTCCGACTCTTCGTGACCTCATGGACCAGAGCACACCAGGCACTTCTGTCTTCCACTGCCTCCCGCACTTTCTTCAAATTCATGCTGGTAGCTTTGAGAACACTATCCAACCATCTCGTCCTCTGTCATCCCCTTCTCCTTGTGCCTTCCATCTTTCCCAACATCAGGGTCTTTTCCAGGGAGTCTTCTCTTCTCATGAGGTGGCCAAAGTATTGGAGTCTCAGCTTCAGGATCTGTCATTCCAGTGAGCACTCAGGGCTGATTTCCTTAAGAATGGGTAGGATTGATCTTCTTGCAGTCCATGGGACTCTCAAGAGTCTCCTCCAGCACCATAATTCAAAAGCATCAATTCTTTGGCGATCAGCCTTCTTTATGGTCCAGCTCTCACTTCCATACATAACTACTGGGAAAACCATAGCTTTAACTATACGAAGCTTTGTCGGCAAGGTGATCTCTCTGCTTTTTAAGATGCTGTCTAGGTTTGTCATTGCTTTTCTATAATAATAATAATAATAGAAAATGAAATATGTCCTTGAAGTGAACAAAAGTAAGAGGACACCCATTGTTCTGCGCACTTTTGATTCTGGTTTGCGCACTAATGGTATGCAGCTCTGGAAGACTTCCCTCAATAGAATTATTTATATTATTATTATTATTACTCTGCCCATCTGACTGGGTTGCCCTCTTGGTTTTCTGAAAATGGGCGCAGATGCTCCTTCAGTCTTCTACAGACTGCTATGGGTAATCTTCCGTCTAGAAACAGGTGCAGACATACCGTATTTTTCGCTCTATAAGACGTACCAGACCACAAGACGCACCTAGTTTTTGGAGGAGGAAAACAAGGGGGGGAAAATTCTGAATCTCAGAAGCCAGAACAGCAAGAGGGATCGCTGCGCAGTGAAAGCAGCAATCCCTCTTGCTGTTCTGGCTTCTGGGATAGCTGCGCAGCCTGCATTCGCTCCATAAGACGCACACGCATTTCCCCTTACTTTTTAGGAGGGAAAAAGTGAGTCTTATAGAGCAAAAAATATGGTAATCGGGGAGGTCTGTTCTTCTTCTATCCCTCACACGGGACCCGTCAAATGGCTGCCATTACTTTTGCACGCCTTACCAGTGAACAGGAAGTATTCCTGGGAGAGGGAGGGAAAGGGATAGACGGTGGAGGCCTTGCAATGCGTGCTGCCTCCATCTGTACGTGCCATCTCTGTTAAGTTGTAGGTGAACATATCAGACGACACAGCAATTCTTCAAACAGCTCTTGTTTATTCAGAGGCCAGAACAGAACTGAACTGAAGGGTTCAGTCAGTCTGCTTATATAGAGCTCCAGTA
This sequence comes from Podarcis raffonei, assembly GCF_027172205.1. Lineage (NCBI taxonomy): Eukaryota > Metazoa > Chordata > Lepidosauria > Squamata > Lacertidae > Podarcis > Podarcis raffonei. Next base: position 15,544,781 of record NC_070603.1, read on the forward strand.
CACATAATTGTAACAACTTTCTAAAACTATCCAATCACTGAACGTCACTTTCGATCCCTTATTTGCATAACTATCTACAGTATCCCTCTGCTGGCCCAGGGTGAGAACTTCAGTACATAACAATCTCTATTTATTTTATAGGAATTGTCGTGGATTAACAAAGACACTCTGTGACAAACTGAGGTAGTAAATGGCTGTATGGGGGGGAAAAAACCCTTCCCTACCCTTGTTTAATACAGCCTCATCTGTCTTCTTCTCTTCCTCATATACAATTCCATCACTGACTCGCCAAGTCATTCCTCCTGCCCAGCTTTTAATTAGGACTTTCTGAAACAATCCCCCAGAAAACAAACATGAACAGGGATTTATTTATTTTTCTGAGGGGAGGGGGACCACAACGCGTCAACAGCACTGCCTTGCAAAACCCTCTTTGGAAATTCCAATTTATATGCACTAACTCTCTGCCTTTCCCACTCATGTACTCTAAAGGCTATAAACGGCTGTAATATAAAATGGATCTCTACTCAGTCTCCCAAGGGAGAACGAGAGCTCAGTTCGTCTGTTGTGCCCTTCCTAGGCTACAGAGGGTATTTGCTGTGTGGCGACAGAGGGCCCCTCCAAACTGGTGGTTGTTTGCAGCTGTGTTCTGCAACATGTCACTGATGCAGTGATGGGACATTAGTGGTGTATTAGTACAGAACTATTAAGGGACGTGGGTGGCGCTGTGGGTTAAACCACAGAGCCTAGGACTTGCCGATCAGAAGGTCGGCGGTTTGAATCCCTGCGACGGGGTGAGCTCCCGTTTCTCGGTCCCTGCTCCTGCCAACCTAGCGGTTCAAAAGAACCTCAAAGTGCAAGTAGATAAATAGGTACCACTCCGGTGGGAAGGTAAACGGCGTTTCCGTGTGCTGCTCTGGTTCACCAGAAGCAGCTTAGTCATGCTGGCCACATGACCCGGAAGCTGTACGCTGGCTCCCTCGGCCTGTAAAGCGAGATGAGCGCCGCAACCCCAGAGTCGGCCACGACTGGACCTAATGGTCAGGGGTCCCTTTACCTTTACCTGTCCACATATTATTCCACTTTAGTTGGCGTTCTAGGGTCTTCCTCAATGTTACCACATTATTGCCTTTGGGAGGGGCACACCTGCACCACGAGGCAATGAGCATGGGACAAGAAAACCCCAAACCCAGAGCATTTGTGGCAGGAAAAGTGATGGGGTTGTTGTTTTTTTAAACAGGAAATTACAGGACATACACCAATTGGAATTGCAGGAGTAATTTCTGCAGGACCAAATGGCACTGAAAGCAGAATTACATATAACCACCCCAATCCCACCATGAGCACAAATTAAAGCACAACAAAAAGGATGTATAGAGGGTCCCATAGGAAATGTGAGGTTGGATTATTGTTTAATGACAATTCCCATCATTCCTGGTCATCAGTTATGTGAGCTACGGTTGATGGGAGCTGGAGTCTAGCAATATTGGGGGGGGGTGTTTATAGGTTCCCCTTCCCAGAGCGATATATTTATTCACACAAACTAATACATCTCGGAGTAGTGAGATAGGTTTCAAATTCTCCAGAACTCCTCTTCAGGGTGGGATAATCATTTTTTGGAAAACAATTTCCCCTAATGTATTGCATTCTAATACAGTGGTACCTTGGTTCTCAAACTTAATCAGTTCCGGAAGTTTGTTCCAAAACCAAAGCATTCCAAAACCAAGGTGCGCTTCCCCATAGAAAGTAATGCAAAACGGATTAATCTGTTCCAGACTTTTAAAAACAGCCCTTAAAACAGCAATTTAACATGAATTTTACTATCTAGTGAGACCACTGATCCATAAAATGAAAGCAGTAAACAATGTATTGCAGTCACACAACAAATCAATCAGTAGCTGAACTGGGTTCCACACAGTCACAAAAACAAAACAAAAAGAGCCGCAAAAACAAAAAAGCAAATTAAATAGCAAAACCAGGCAGACTTCAGCGTAATACTCAAAATGGAAGTGTGGCACTCAAAACGGAGCATGTTCGGCTTCTGGAAAAAAAACCTCCTAGAGACTAGTGGAAGGGAGAGGATACGTGCATAAATCTTAGCAAAAAATGCAAAAGGCATATTCCAAAGTTATTTCCCACATGCGAAGATCACAGAGGGGTTTGAAGCGTGAGAAAACAGCGGAATATATTAAGAAATGTGTTAGAGAGGATGAAATTAGATAGGACAGAACCTTAAAACGCAATTGTATGTAAACTGAGTTATAAACACTGGCGTTGGGTGAGTGGGAAGTCGCTTGTTTTGTTGAATTGGAATATGATTGTTGAGTAACAAATGTAACTTTCTATACAGAAAAAAGAATGAAATATTATTATTATTCTATAAAAGGCAAAATGAATACAGTATACTGATTTTTCAGGTATTAATAAATTGGGGCCGTAGAAACAGGCAGGCCTGTTTTAGGGGTGTTCACCTGGTGTCCGGCATCACACCTGTACTGAAGGTTATGGCAAAACGTATCTTGGGGCTAAGACTGGTAAAGTGGCGTAGCTATTTGCAACGGGGTGATTTGCTACACTGCAACATGGCAAATGGGTGGTATTATTGCTTTTGGTTCCTGAAGCAGCCTTCCATCAGAAAGGCCGCGTTTCTGCTTTCCCCCCCATATGGGGAATATGATTGAATGGCAGCACAAAGATGCCTGGAATATAATGCCTATAATAAAATAATAGCCCCCGCATTCCTCCCTCCCTCCTCCCCTTCCCCTTATGCATGGAATTTCATATGTTTTCCTGATTAAATTCCAACTGCCTAGTCAACAAAGGCGAATGATCAATTTCAATTTCTCTCCCTTCTGGGGTGGGCGAGAGGGGTGGTGGGTGCCGAATTACACTTGCTAATTCCAAAGCTGTGATTATACTAGGAGGGGCCGGATAGCTTTGCAGCCCCCCCGTGTGTGTGTGTGTGTGTGTGTGGTGTCGAAGGAGGGGGGGAGGGCAAGCAATTTAGCAGAGCGGCATAAAAGCCATGGCGAAATTTAGCAAGGGAAAGGGGACTCTGGCTACAATAATTGTATTTTTGATGTCGCAGATGGGGCCAGCTGCGGATAGTCCCTATAAAGAAGATGGATCGCCTTTCTCGGAGGGAGGCAATCACAGATCAGTGGCTTGCCAGCAATCGGGTGGGTTGGGAGTGGTGGCGGTGGGGACTGTGCTCCCCTGCTTTTATTATGACCTGTGTTCATCAGGATCTTTATAAGGTAACAGGCTATGAATCGGAGATGATTTGTCAAGTAAAAACATTAGAGTGTGTTCCCTTTAGAATTCATCTCTTGTGTTGGCTATATCTTTCTAAACCTTACCTGCATCTGATCTATCTATCTATCTATCTATCGCCTATCTATCTATCATCTATCTATATCTATCTATCATCTATCTATCTATCTATCATCTATCTATCTATCTATCTATCTATCTATCTATCATCTATCATCTCTCTATCATCTATCTATCTATCATCTATCTATCTATAATCTATCATCTATCTATCTATCTATCTATCTATCTATCTATCTATCTATCATCTATCTATCTATCATCTATCTATCTATCTATCTATCTATCTATCATCTAGTAATTATTATAATTTTATTATTTATACCCTGCCCATCTGGTTGGGTTTCCCCAAGCTCCCCTGCTTTTATTATGACCTGTGTTCATCAGATCTTTATAAGGTAACAGGATATGAATGGGAGATGATTTGTCAAGTAAAAACATTAGAGTGTGTTCCCTTTAGAATTCATCTCTTGTGCTGGCTATAGCTTTCTAAACCTTACCTCTATCATCTATCTATCTATCTATCTATCTATCTATCTATCTATCTATCTAATCTCTATCTATCCAATAATAATTATAATTTTATTATTTATACCCTGCCCATCTGGTTGGGTTTCCCCAGCCACTCTGGGTGGCTTCCAGCAAAATATAAAAACACAATAAAAGGTCAGACGTTAAAAAACTTCCCAATACAGGGCTGGCCATCCTTCAAGGCACCCCAGGCCGCCTCGCACTGGTTGAAAACCACTGGTTTAAGGTACACCATTCTTTGTGAGATTCTGTCACTGCCGGGTTCCCTCCCTGCTATTTGGGGAACGGGACCAAATCAGAACAACTGGCTGTGAATATGAGCTATTCTCCGTTCAGTGTGCCTTGTCGTTAGGTAATAAAAACAAGAAATCAGTGGCGGCACTTCAGAAGTGTCATCTGTCTCCTGACTTTTATCAAATTGGTAAAACTTTTGTGCAAAGGATATAGAGAGCGATGGACAGACTTGTCAATTTGTGTTTCTCTTGCTTTCTCATTTCCCCCCAATCTGAAGTCCGGTTCAACCTGTTTCTGCAGATGTTTGCAATTTTAAAAACAAACAAAAACAAAACCCAAGACATTTGCTTGATAATTTATATGCCTTTCATTCTCCCAATATATGTAATCCTCGCCCTCCGCAGTACAATGCATTTCATATGTTGTTATCACTAATTCAGTCAAGTGTAGATTTTGAAGAAGAGAGCTGTGTTTTGGTTTGCATATTGGCTCCGGAAGTGTGAATTTGAAATGTCTGCATTAAAAAGTTTTAATGTTCCTTCCTGTCAGACCTTCCTGCAAGTCCAATAATCTAGCACATCAAGGGATGGCAGGGTGAATGGGTGGGTGGGTGGAAGCCTCCTAGTTTAGCCTTCTGGTCGGAAGAACATTAAAAAAAATTAAGGAAGAATTCATAGAGGTGATTGTACACCTGCAATAGAAAGGGGTGAAGTCCAACTCACACGACTTTTCCAGCTCATTCCTGCTGTATGTGTAAAGTGTGTCTTAGGCAATTAGGTTAGGGCTGCCACACATGAGTGGTGCTGTGGTCTAAACCACTGAGCCTCTTGGGCTTGCCGATCAGAAGGTCGGTGGTTCAGATCCCCGTGACGGGGTGAGTTCCCGTTCTGTTCCAGCTCCTGCCAACCTAGCAGTTCAAAAGCACGCTAGTGCAAGTAGATAAATAGGTACCACTGTGGCGGGAAGGTAAACGGCGTTTCCGTGCGCCCTGGTTTCCGTCATGGTGTCCCGTTGTGCCGGAAGCATTTTAGTCATGCTGGTCACATGACTCAGAAAGCTGTCTGTGGACAAACGCCGGCTCCCTCAGCCTGAAAGCAAGATGAGCGCTATAACCCCATAGTCACCTTAGACTGGACTTAACCATCTAGGGGTCCTTTACTTTTACCTTTTTATCTATGTGTAAAGTGTGTCTTAGGGACATGGGTGGCACTGTGGGTTAAACCACAGAGCCTAGGACTTGCCAATCAGAAGGTCGGCGGTTCAAATCCCCGCGACGGGGTGAGCTCCTGTTGCTCTGTCCCTGCTCCTGCCAACCTAGCAGTTCAAAAGCACGCCAAAGTGCAAGTAGATAAATAGGTACCGCTCCGCCAGGAACATAAACAGCATTTCCGTGCGCTGCTCTGGTTCACCAGAAGCGGCTTAGTCATGCTGGCCACATGACCCGGAAGCTGTACGCCAGCTCCCTTGGCCAATAAAGCGAGATGAATGACGCAACCCCAGAGTCCTAATGGTCAGGGGTCCCTTTACCTTTAAAGTGTGTCTTAAGCACCTGAGGTAGGGCTGCCATACATCTGGAATTTCTAGGACATAGCCGGGATTTGTCCATCGAAAATGGTGTCCAGGTGGAATTTTCAAAAATCAGTAAAAATGTCTGGGGAAACCTGGGCGTATGACAGCCCATATCAGAAGTGTTGCGAATTTCCTTTAAAAATAGCATTAAACCCCTCCCCCTCCTTCCTTTATTTGGAGATTTTGCAAAAAAGGCCTTCGTGTTCAGATTTTGACTTTTTGAAATATGGCAACCCTACTTGAGCACAGTAGCCCTAATCCGAGGATTAGGGTTATTTCAGCTTCAGAGCTGGTTCCTGCCCCTCACTTTCTGTTTCTCATACATTCCATGGCCTTTCCATGAAGCTGCAACCTCCTTTTCCATTAATTTAAGGTTCAGGGTTTTCCGTGGGGTTTAATGTGATGTTTCTGCGGCCTGGATCGATTATCAGATGGTCCCTCGTGAAATCTCCCCCTTTTGTCCCCTCTCCCTCATATTCCATTCTCTATTCCTCATTCGTGTTCAGCACCTAAAACAATAAAGCATATTGGGTCAACCTCTTTGGGGGTTTTCCAATTCGGGACCAGAGCTCGTTGGGAGACTAAAAAATTAATTACCACTCACCCTTGAAGAGAGTGGCCTTTGGAGGTCGGGAGGTCATCCTTGTATCATGCCACTGAAGATTTTGTTTTAGTCGGGCAAGAGTGGACTGTGCATGGTCTGTGGCTAATGAATTTGTGATGTCAGGTTCCCAGGCTGTAATGCCTTGTGTTAATTAACCTTCCAAACACAGGCATGATATTTTGCCAAATCTAATAATGGACTATTTACATGGGAGCTAGGAAAATATTTTACACAGGAATGGGCAGACAGGCAGTTTTGGCTAGTTGATGTAATGCGGCTAGAAAGAGAGATATTTTGCAACTTATTTTGCACAGCGGCGCTGTGAGGGAATTTTAGACTCTGGGTTTCATGTTCTTATTGGGGGGGGGAGCTATTTAAATGGTAATGTGTATTACCTTGCTGCCTTCAAAACAGGGTAAGTGTATAGGGGGAGACTGAGAATGCATATGAAAATCATTGTGTGTGTGTGTGTGTGTGTATTCATTTTGGAAAAACAAATAAACACAAAAATAGAATATATATATATATATATATATATATATATATATATATATATATGTTTCGATTTCTTTCTCCCTCTTTCTGCGGTTCCTTCTGGTTATAACATTTTTAGTGCACTTACAATTTGAACCAAATTATTATTTATCCCATATAATCAGTATGTATTTTATACCACCTAGGCAGCATCTTAAAAAGCAGAGACATCACCTTGCCAACAAAGGTACGTATAGTTAAAGCCATGGTTTTCCCAGTAGTGATGTATGGAAGTGAGAGCTGGACCATAAAGAAGGCTGATCGCCGAAGAATTGATGCTTTTGAATTATGGTGCTGGAGGAGACTCTTGAGAGTCCAATGGACTGCAAGAAGATCAAACGCATCCATTCTTAAGGAAATTAGCCCTGAGTGCTCACTGGAAGGACAGATCCTGAAGCTGAGGCTCCAATACTTTGGCCACCTCATGAGAAGAGAAGACTCCCTGGAAAAGACCCTGATGTTGGGAAAGATGGAGGGCACAAGGAGAAGGGGACGACAGAGGACGAGATGGTTGGACAGTGTTCTCAAAGCTACCAGCATGAGTTTGACCAAACTGCAGGAGGCAGTGGAAGACAGGAGTGCCTGGAGTGTTGTGGTCCATGGGGTCACGAAGAGTCGGACACGACTAAATGACTAAACAACAACAACAATGATTTAATCCGTTTACAGTAATTTTGCAAATATGCAATGAACGCTTTCCACTCTGTATTAAAAACTTTATTGCCTCGCTTTCTCATTCTTCCAGTGAGTTTCGCCATTTCTGCATACTCCAGTAGCTTTTGTTGCCACGCTTCTTTAGTCGGGACCTTGTCTTCTTTCCATCTTTGGGGAACAGGTTCTCCAGAGAGGGGTTGGAACTGCAAGTGTGAAGAAACAAGTAAAGACCAAGGCTCTTTTTTTCCAGCTGGAACTCTCTGGAACTCAGTTCTAGGAGAATGAGGGAGGTGTTCATTGTGAGTTTTGGCACCTATTTTCCTTGAAAAACGGCACTGGGGAGAGACCATTGTTAAGGACTATGGACACCTAACAAGGAATGCAGTGGATTCTGCTAAAAATAATGGTCTACACGTTCCTGGGTTAGGGCTGCTGTATGTCCAAATTTTCCTGGACACAGCCAAGAAACGGGCTTTAAAATGGCAGCCGGGTGGATTTTCACTGAACCAGCAAAACCCGGACATATGACAAATAGGGTGTGTTTTTTAAATCCTGGGTCCACCTCTGAAGATGACTGCTGAGCCAAATCAGCATATGACCAAGGCGACATCAGAATCCGGTGGCCATTCGGGGTGGTTGGGGTTTGGTGAAGTATCCTCCCCAACCGCCATTTCAGAAGATCCGTTTCTGGTGATTCCGGTGACGTTGGGCAGAGATCCTGCCAAACCGTTTCCAGAGCCAAACCCCACGCCTCTGCCCAGCATCTCTGCTAACAGAGGAGCTCTTCGATTTGTGGGTCACACCTTTTCGAACAGAGCTTAACATTTGGACTGGAGCTGCTCACTGGTTCCTTGTATGTTTCCAAGCACAATTCAAAGTGTTGGTGCTGACCTTTAAAGCCTTAAACGGCCTCAGCCCAGTATACCTGAAGGAGCGTCTTCACCCCCATCGGTCGAACTCCAAGGGCCTTCTGGCGGTTAACTCACTGTGAGAAATGAGGTTATAGGGAACCAGGCAGAGGGCCTTCTCGGTAGTGGCACCCGCCCTGTGGTACGCCCTTCCATCAGCTGTCAAGGAAATAAACAACTACCGGTATCTGACTTTTAGAACACATCTGAAGGCAGTCCTGTATAGGGAGGTTTTTAATGTTTGATGTATTTATCGTGTTTTTAATATTCTATTGGGAGCCACACAGAGTGACGGGTATAAGTAATAACAATATATTACTTTTACTATTACTATTACAGTGGTACTTTGGGTTAAGAACTTAATTAGTTCTGGAGGTCCGTTCTTAACCTGAAACTGTTCTTAACCTGAGGTAACACTTTAGCTAATGGGGCCTCCCGCTGCCGCCGCACAATTTCTGTTTTCATCCTGAGGTAAAGTTCTTAACCTGAGGTACTATTTTTGGGTCAGTGGAGTCTGTAACCTGAAGCGTCTGTAACCTGAAGCGTCTGTAACCCGAGGTACCACTGTACTATTATTTATTTATTTGTTAATTTATTTATTTAGAGCATCTTCTGGTTGGCACCAGCCTCCTGCTCTTTGTCAATTCTGCCCAGTTCTCCATGCCTTCTGTTTGTTGTTTTGCTCCTGATGCCTCCTGCCCTTTGTCTGTCCAATTCTCTATCCTCCTCCTCCTCCTCCTCATCTCTCCTTCATCTCCATCTCTTATGTAATGCCTTTCCTGGATGGTCACGGCCACCCCCCTACCCTTTCTGCATTGCTGGCTACCAATTAACCCCCTCCTTCTCCCCCCCTCCCCATTCGCGCTGCTCCTTCATCAAACCCTGTCATCCTCCTTTCAGCTTTCTCTAGCCTGTCTCCAGACACACACTGTAAGGCCGCTGGGCTGGGAATGCATCACATCTGCGCTCCGTAACCACGCATATACGGCGTTGCTTAATATTTCATGGCGATGGGATGCAGATATTGAATATAGGCACCACGTCTTGTTGGTCAGCAGTCCGGCTCTCTCCTTGGCAACCTCTTTTCTTTTAAACAACTCTGCTGCCCCGGTAACATGAATTTGTGGCATTGCATTTTTTCCAGATGGGAATGAGAGATATAAGGAGGAACGGGACCTTGCGCCCATGTTTATGTACTGAAATGCACAGCGTAAATAATTCTTCTGGAGTGTTCCGCTGAAGGAATGAAATGCAGCGTGTCCGAAATGTATCAGGTGACTCTCTGTTTAATACGTAACAGGGCCACAAAAAGGCAGGGTTGAACAGCACCCATATCATACACTGAAAGCACTCATAACAGTCAGCAGCCATGGCTGGGTCGGATCCTGAAGCTTCCTCAATCCCCATGGGCCACTTTGCTAAGGTGGGTGGGTTTTTCCACCCATCAATCACTTGACGTGCCCATGACGTCAGGTGAACCACTGAATTCAAGCTGGTATGCAGAGGGAAAATGTTCCTTTGCCCTCAATGTTTGATTTCAAGCAATGCCAGTGGAGCCTGCTTTTGGCACAAAATTTAAAATGTGCTGATTACAAGCCCTAGGTACAGGTAAAGGGACCCCTGACCATTAGGTCCAGTCGTGGCCGACTCTGGGGTTGCGGCGCTCATCTCGCTTTATTGGCCGAGGGAGCCAGCGTACAGCTTCCAGGTCATGTGGCCAGCATGACTAAGCCACTTTTGGCGAACCAGAGCAGCGCACGGAAACACCGTTTACCTTCCCGCCGGAGCGGTACCTATTTATCTACTTGCACTGGCCTGCTTTCGAACTGCTAGGTTGGCAGGAGCAGGGACCGAGCAATGGGAGCTCACCCCGTCATGGGGATTCGAACCGCCAACCTTCTGATCGGCAAGTCCTAGGCTCTGTGGTTTAACCCACAGCGCCACCCGCGTCCCACGAGTACAAGCCCTGCTTGACGGCAAATGATCAGGAGTGTCCTTTAAGGCTCCTGATTGTTCCCTGCTCCACACCTGGCATCAGGTATGGTGAAGGTGAGTAGTGTGGTTTAAGGAAAATGGTCTCTGTGGCCAAATAAGAATCCCTGCTGTAGGTTCTCCACCACAGTTTTGAGGGCCAGAAGATCTAACCTGGCTGCTGTTGGATTTCAACATCCACCAGCCACAATCTGAACGGTCAGGTATTATGGGAGTTGCACCCCACCAGCATTGAGGACACCAAACTGAGGACTAGTCCTGTTAAGTTGTGTGTGAACATATCAGACAACACAGCAATTCTTCAGACAGCTCTTGTTTATTCACAAAACAGAACAGAAGGGTTCAGCCAACCTGCTTATATAGAGCTCAACTACATGGCAACAGTAACAACTTTCTGTAACTATCCAATCACTGAACGTCACTTTCAATTCCTTATTTGCATATGCGGACTTGAGTGAAAACTATCTACAGTATCCCCCTGCTGGCCCAGGGTGAGAACTTCAGTACATAACAAGTCCCACAGAAGGGGGTCACCCTGGAGGCTACTATATTGTGCCTGAATTTCTGAAAACAACATAGATCTAAAAAGGCAAATGGTCTGGCTTTGGGTGCTGTTCAGCTCTGTAAAATATCTGCACACCTGATCATGCAAGTAAATGATGCCATTCTCTGATTCGGTTCACCATGAATGCATCCAAGTTATGCAGTGGGGGGGGGGGGAGCCTATCTATAGGTATGCATGTCTCACCTCTTAAATTGGTCCTTGGGGCCACATTGCTCTTCAGCTGCCCAATGTCTTTAGCATATGTCATGCGGTAGATGTCAGGACCGGCCTGTGATATTTTTGTGCCTGTGGAGCAGCATCCTGTTTGCACTAAGTAACCCGGAGACTTAACCCACAGACCTTAGTGCAGTCCCTGCTCATTTCAGTGAGGATTGTGCAGGAGATTGTGTCCCAGTGATTATGTCCCCACTATGGACCAGATCATTCGCTCTGTGGTCCTTACAGTGCCTATAACACAACACTTGAGGCAGTCAGCTTGTACCACCTCATGGCAGGGCTCAATAGCAACACCTGGAAGGGAGATGTATGGCCTGGGAACAAGCAGGAATACATCATAGCTCTATCCCTGGGACGTGGGTGGCACTGTGGTCTTAACCACGGAGCCTCTTGGGCTTGCCGATCAGAAGGTTGGCGGTTCGAATCCCCGCGATGGGGTGAACTCCCGTTGCTTGGTCCCAGCTCCTGCCAACCTAGCAGTTCAAAAGCACACCAGTGCAAGTAGATAAATAGGTACCGTTGTGGCGGGAAGGTAAACGGCATTTCTGTGTGCTCTGGTTTCCATCACGGTGTCCCGTTGCACCAGAAACAGTTTAGTCAAGCTGGCCGCATGACCTGGAAAGCTGTCTGTGGACAAACTCCGTCTCCCTTGGCCTGAAAGTGAGATGAGCGCTGCAACCCCATAGTCGCCTTTGACTGGGCTTAACTGTCCAGGGGTCCTTTACCTTTTACCTCACATCATGGCTGTTCATTAGGGATTTGCAGTTGCCTAAATATCCGAAGCGCAGAGCTTGTTACCTTTTTAGATACCCCGGTGGGATGCACATTTCTCCAACATTTCTCCAATGAAAATAGGGATGTTCCATTCCATAATGAAAATTTTACTATTTATACCCCAGCCGCTCTGGGCGCCTTCCAACATATATAAGAACATAATGAAACATTAAACTTTTTTTTTTTTAAAAAAAACAACTTCCCTATACAGGATTGCCTTCAGATAGCTCAGGGATCAGATAACTTCATACCCTCCAACCTTTCTCCAATGAAAATAGGGACATCCTAAGGAAAAGTGGGACATTCTGGGATCAAATCAGAAACTGCGATGGCTTCTGTAAATCTGGAACTGTCCCTGGAAAATAGGAATACTTGGAGAGTCTCCATTCTCTTTTCAGTCTAGATGTCGTCAGCATTGGGGGTTTGCATACCCTCCAACATTTTTCTGGTGAAAATGGGGATGTTCTATTCAACAACAAGGGGACGTGGGTGGCGCTGTGGGTAAAACCTCAGTGCCTAGGACTTGCTGACCGTAAGGTCAGCGGTTCGAATCCCCGCGGCGGGGTGAGCTCCCGCCATTCGGTCCCAGCTCCTGCCCACCTAGCAGTTCAAAAGCACCTCTAAGTGCAAGTAGATAAATAGGGACTGCTGACCTAGCGGGAAGGTAAACGGTGTTTCCGTGTGCGGCGCTGGTGCTGGCTCGCCAGTGCAGCTTCATCACGCTGGCCACGTGACCCGGAAGTGTCTCCGGACAGCGCTGGCCCCCGGCCTCTAGAGCGAGATGAGCGCGCAACCCTAGAGTCGGTCACGACTGGCCCGTACAGGCAGGGGTACCTTTAACTTTACCTTTTATTCAACAACAAGAGCAACAATTTTATTATTTATACCCCACTCATCTGACTGGGTTGCCCCTGCAATTCTGGGCAGCTTCCAACATATATAAAAACATAATAAAATATTGAACTTCAAAAAACTTCCCTATACAGTCATACCTCGGGTTACAGACGCTTCAGGTTGCGTGTTTTAAGGTTGCGCACCACGCCAAACCTGGAAATACCAGAACGGGTTACTTCCGGGTTTCAGCACTTGCGCATGTGCAGAAGCACTAAATTGCGCTTTGCGTATGCGCAGAAGTGCCGAATCGCAACCCGCACGTGTGCAGATGCAGTGCTGCGGATTGCGAATGCTGAGGGTTGCGAACATGCATCCTGCATGGATCACATTTGCAACCCGAGCATCCACTGTACAGGGCTGCCTTCAGATGGCTTCTAAAGGTTGTACAGTTCCTTATCTCCTTGGCTCAGAAGTCACATAACTCCATACCCTCCAACATTTCTCCAGTGAAAATAGGGATGTCCTAAGGAAAAGAGGAGGGACGCGGGTGGTGCTGTGGGTTAAACCACAGAGCCTAGGACTTGCCTGCAACGGTTCGAATCCCTGCAACGGAGTGAGCTCCCGTTGCTCGGTCCTGGCTCCTGCCAACCTAGCAGTTCGAAAGCATGTCAAAGTGCAAGTAGATAAATAGGTACCGCTCCAGTGGGAAGGTAAACGGCTTTTCCGTGTGCTGCTCTGGTTCGCCAGAAGCGGCTTAGTCATGCTGGCCACATCACTCGGAAGCTGTACGCCGGCTCCCTCGGCCAGTAAAGCGAGATGAGTGCCGCAACCTCAGAGTCGGTCATGACTGGACCTAATGGTCAGGGGTCCCTTTACCTTTACCTAAGGAAAAGCGGGACGTTCCGGGATCAAATCTGAAACCTGTAAATCCGGGACTGTAAATCCGGGACTGTCTCTGGGAAACAGGGACACTTGGAGGGTCTGCATGTAAAGCGAAGGGGCTAAAAATAGGGCTACACATAATGCTTTCAATCACCTGCAGTTTTTTTTTATGTTTAGCACACACCATGGATCACCTCTAGATGGGCCTGAGTGACAAGGGGCTGGGAGGGGGGGGCGCAGAGGGCTGTCTAAAATCAAAGTCCTGCAGAGAGATGGAGCATGTAACTTGACCCTCTCATTCCTGCCATATTTTGCACGGCTCAGTCATGTGGTTATATTTTGTTTCCCTCTCTCTCTTGAAAAGGATTATTGAATCTGGGGTGGGGGGGAGCGCAGCGTGGCTGGGATCCTTTTCACCTAATGAGGGAGAGAGCAGCACAACAAAACAGATGCCTTTCTCTTAATCTGGCCTGTTCCTCTGTAAACCTCCTCCTCAGCTTTGATGTCACCTTGAAATATTCCATGTGTTTCCAATAAAGTGGGTTGTACTTTGGGTTGTCCACCCCCCTATTTTTTTAAAAAATTGAAGCTGATCTCTGTGTGCTCCATTTTCCCATCCCACAGGTCTTATTTCTTCTTCTTCAAATTTCTGCTGAAGTTCAAATATCCTTTATGTCATTCAATAAGCTATTTATAAGGGTATCTGTTGTATGTGCCTTTTTTTTAATTTAAAAAAAGGCATTGCATGTAATATTTTAAAAATGTACGCGTAACTGCATTTGTGCATATTTGTCATGCCAGAGACCAAGTTTGGGGAGAGCTGGTGCCATGCCTAACCCAGGCGTCAGTCAGGATAATTTCATACCTTCCAACATTTATCCGACGAAAATAGGCACGTCCTATAGGGTCGCCATATTTAAAAAAGTGAAAATGCGGACGCAAAAGTTGTTGAGCTTTTTGGACAAAGTTGTTTTTCTTCTGCTCCTTCTGACTACAGTATTCCGGCAATGTCCGGGAAATTACAGATGTATGGAAACCCTAATTATATCATCATCACCGATGCTTTTTTCTGGGGGTATGCAGGAGTACGCATACCCTTAAACATTTTGTGAATCTTTGTACTTTTGTCCATTTACTGTATTTACTTTTGAACTATAAAATGGTGATTTTCTTGAGTCAAAATGAGAGTACCCCTAAACATTTTTTAAAGAAAAAAAGCACTGATGATGATAAAACAGCTACCAGACCAAGGGAGGACCTCACCACATAATCAAATTCATAGTTTCCCATGAAGTGCTCTCATTGTCTCTCAGCCTCTAACCTACCTCACAGGTCTGTGAGGATAAAATGGAGGGAGGGAGGAGAGCCATGTTCACTGCCCTGAGCTCTTTGTAGGGCAAATGGGATAAAAAATAAGATAAATACATTCTCACCCATTTCTCTGAGGAAACAGGTGTGCTGTACCAAACTTCATGTCCTATCATTGGGGGGAGGTTAAGATATCCAGTAAGCTCTATGTATTTTCAAAAAGCTGAATGATGGTGCTGCCATTTTTCCTCATGAGCAGCAACACACAATGGAAGGCTTCACATCACGGCCTATCGCTCAACATCCAAAAAAACCAAAGTGCTGCACCAACAAGTACAAAATAACCTCTCTGCAGCGCCACAAATCTAACTCAATGGTGTAACACTGGAAAATGTCCATCACTTGTGGATCGAGGGCCCGACCCCCGCTATGTGAAATAAACACACAAGGACACGTGATATAAGGTTAATGGGCAAGAAAAGGCCACAGCTTTATTGATTACAGCAGTGAAAAGGTATTGGCTTAGGCATTGGATGACTATAGGAGGTGGGTTTATTCAAGAGTAGGTGGAGCCTGTTGATGCTCATCCAACTATAGGCTCACCCCTGATGTCACCGAGGGTCGTGCCATGGCCTCCCGCCAAGCAGGCATCGGACGGAATACACGACCGCCAGATTCCTTTAACGGAATAACCCACGGTAGATAGCATAGGCGATGGCCACACCTAGCCCTTGACACACATGAATCCAATGCCTAACCTACCCACCAATACCACAAAAGTTGTGACGATTGCTACGAGGTAGGCGAAAAAACCAAAAAGCCTAATGCCAAATGGAAAAATTCCTACCAGGCCCCCCAGACAACCGGGGCGACCAACCTAAGGTCCATAGCAAGGCCAAAAAACCTAGACCCTGAGCTAAATGGGAGTGGAGGGTGGGTGACTCGCTGCGGGACGACGACTGAGGAGGAGGCGGAGCTGGAGCTGCAGCATTAAGCTGCTAAACACGCCCCCCCGGAGCCACCTGGTTGGCTGCCTCCGGTGGGCGTGGGCGCCAGCCAGGTGAGGAGGGGCGGGGGCTAAGGCCCCCGGCCAGGGGCGGAGCTCGGGCTCCCGCCCACAACCACTCCCCTCTCTTCCAGGGAGGAGAGTCTTTCTCCTACCTCGGCAGTTATGTTTCCACAAGCGCCGACATTGATGCCGAAATCCAGCATCGCCTGAGCTCTGGAAGTGCAGCTTTCTCCCAATTAAAGTACAGAGTGTTTGTGGATCACGACATTCACAGGGAAACCAAAATGCTTGTTTACAAAGCTATTGTACTACCAACCTAACTGTATGCTTGTGAAACATGGACCACTTATAAACACCATCTCCAACTCCTCAGAAGATTCCATCAAACGTGTCTCCGAATTTTTTTACACATCACTTGGGAAGACAGGCAAACTAATGCCAGTGTACTGGAAGAAGCAAAGATCACTAGTGTCGAAGTAATGATTCTTCAACATCAACTTCGTTGGACTGGTCATGTGGTGCGGATGCCTGATTATCATCTTCCAAAGCAACTACTCTATTCTGAACTTAAAAATGGAAAGCGTAATGCTGGTGGTCAACAAAAGAGGTTTAAAGACTGTCTCAAGGCAAATCTTTAAAAAATTATACTACAGTTTTTAAGACAATTGGGAAACACTGGCCTGCGAGTGCTCCAGTTGGAGAACAGCCTTTACCAAAGGTGTCATGGGCTTTGAAGACACTCAAACTCAGGATGAATGGGAGAAACGTGCTAAGAGGAAGGCACACTTGGCAAATCCACACCATGATCAACTCCTGACTGGAAACCTATGCCTCCACTGTGGAAGGACGTGTGGGTCCAGAATTGGCCTCCACAGTCACTTACAGACTCATTAATAAAACCATATTTATGGAAGACAATCTTACTCGGCTACGAGTGATCTCCAAAGAAGAAGAGAATCGTCCTTCCAGGAGAATTGTGGGTTTAGGCTTCATTTCTGCAAAGTTTGCTTTAAAAGTGTTTAAATTGCCCAGGGCACTTTTACAAGTCCACCACATATGATAGAACGTACCCTCAGCCTCATTGCATCTCCAGCACTTATCCGATTCAGACTTAAACATTTTAGCAAGTCTTCTCGGAGTTAGATACCATCTGTGAATCATTTATAATGAATTGGGGGGGGGGGAGTTTAAAAGTACATTTTCCAAAAAAACAGAATCCTTTTTGTTTCGGATAATTCAGATGGAAATTCCCAGGTGTCAAAAAAGGCTATTTATGTATTCCACTACCATGGCCTGTGTTTTGCTAGCCCCCAAATGGAAAACGAGCGAGTCCCCAACTAAAGAAGAATGGCAACTCAAGCTGATGGAATATGTGCAGCTTGCAGATTTAACATACACATAGAATAAGAGAACAAGAAGAACGTACGTTTAAAGAAGATTGGAAAATGTTTATTGACTATATGGGTGAAAATTGTGTACATTTAAAAACGCTGGCAGCATAAAGATAAATTCAACAGTGTAGATAAGTTTTGATGGTTGTAATAATGGAATACTGAATGGTTTAGTTTTTGTAAAATATGCAGGGATTTATGGGATGCAAATTGAACCACGGAAAGAGAAGAAGGGAAGTCATTGATTTAAGGTTGTTTAAATGAATACTCTAAAATGTAAAATAGAAAAATTTAATAAAAATTATGTGTGTGTGTGTGTGTATGTATGCATATATGTGTGTATGTTTGTGTGTGTGTGTGTGTGTGTATAGTGTTTAAATTGCTTTCATATTCACAAAATTGAGCTGCAATTGCATCCTGCCTTAAAACAAAATGTGAACATTTTTATTTTATTTTTGTGAGAAACAGCAAAAGAAATCACTAGTGGTTTTTGACTGTCAGATAGATAGATAGATAGATAGATAGATAGCCTGTGCACAAATGCTAAATGAAGTCCAATGCTGCTTTGGCAGTCTGAGGCCACTGATATGATAAATTCTAATAGACGTTTTTAAAAAAATACTTGTATTTATTTATTTTCACCTTCCGGCAGAGCTCTAGGGTGAAATGCGCAGGTCACCTGCTTCCAAACCCTCCCCACTGACCTTCTTCCCTGCGGTTCTTCTGCCCTTTCATACTTATAAATAATCTCTCATTAACAGAATTGCCCGAGGACAAAAAAAAAATTGAACCTTTCTTCTTCAGCCTTACACAAATGAAGCTGAATTTATTAGTCCCGTTCCCCGAAGCAGTTCTGCATAGCCAATACACCAGCCACAGGACGACAACCGGCAAGTTTCTACAGGGCTCTGTGAAGCAGAGGGAGGGGAGGTGGGGGGGAGCACCAAAGGCAGGATGGGGTGGGGAAGATGAAGTACCATCCAGGTTGGGTATACCGAGATGGGGTGCTCCGGAGAAGGAACCTGATGCAATTCTGTATCAGAACATCCACAGGTCTGGGCGTGACTGTCTTCTGCTGGGGGAGATGACTTCAGCATCCCATTGATGTTGTTGTTGCTGTTTAGTCGTGTCCGACTCTTTGTGACCCCGTGGACCAGAGCACGCCAGGCACTCCTGTCTTCCACTGCCTCCCGCAGTTTGGTCAAACTCATGCTGGTAGCTTCGAGAACACTGTCCAACCATCTCGCCCTCTGTTGTCCCCTTATGCTAGTGCCCTCAATCTTTCCCAACATCAGGGTCTTTTCCAGGGAGTCTTCTCTTCTCATGAGGTGGCCAAAGTATTGGGGCCTCAGCTTTAGAAACTGTACTTCCAGTGAGCACTCAGGGCTGATTTCCTTCAGAATGGAGAGGTTTGATCTTCTTGCAGTCCATGGGACTCTCAAGAGTCTCCTCCAGCACCATAATTCAAAAGCATCAATTCTTTGGCAATCAGCCGTCTTTATGGTCCAGCTCTCACTTCCTTACATCACTACTGGAAAAACCATAGCTTTGACTATCTGGGCCTTTGTTGGCAAGGTGATGTTACTCTGGCAGAAAGGGAAGGATGATGCTGTCAGAGGCAGGTTGCTTGAAACCATAGGAGGGAAGAGTCCTCTGATGCTCAGGCCCTGCTTGTAGACCTTCCAAGTGTCCCTATTTTCCAGGGACAGTCCTGGATTTACAGAAGCCGTCCCGCTTTCTGATTTGATCCTGGAATGTCCTACTTTTCCTTAGGACATCCCTATTTTCATCTGAGAAATGATGGAGGGTATGGAGTTATGTGACCCCCCAAGCCAAGGAGATAAATATAAATTAATAATAATAATAATAATAATAATAATAATAATAATAATAATAATGATGATGATGATGTATTTCTACCCTGCCCATCTGGCTGGGTTGTCCCAGCCACTCTGGGCTGCTCCCAACACAATATTAAAAACACAATAAAACATCAAACATTAAAAACTTCCCTAAACAGGGCTGCCTTCATTCAGATGTCTTCTAAAAGTCAGATAGCTGTTTATTTCCTTGACATCTGATGGGAGGGTGTTCCACAGGACAGGTGCCGCTACTGAGAAGGCCCTCTGTCTGCTTCCCTGTAACCTCACTTCTCGCAGTGAGGGAACTGCCAGAAGGCCCTTGGAGCTGGACCCCAGGGTCCGGGCTGAACAACAGGGGTGGAGACGCTCCTTCAGGTATACTGGACCGAGGCCATTTAGGGCTTTCAAGGTCAGCACCAACACTTTGAATTGTGGTCGGAAATGTACTGGGAGTAATTATACAACCTTTAGGGGACATCTGAAGGCAGCCCTGTGTAGGGAAGATTTTAAATGCTTAATGTTTCATTATGTTTTTATATATGTTGGAAGAGAGTGGCCGGGGCAACCCAGTCAGATGGGTGGGGTATAAATAATAAAATTGTTGTTGTTGTTGTTGTTGAATAGGATTCCCCTGTTTTCATTGGAGAAATGTGGGAGGGTATGTGCTTGTGTGCTTCTTCCAGAAGCATCTAGTTCAGGGGTCAGCAAACTTTTTCAGCCGGGGGCCGCTCCTCTGTTCCTCAGACCTTGTGGGGGGCCGGACTATATTTTTTGGGGGGAATTGAATGAATTCCTATGCCCCACAAATAACCCAGAGATGCCTTTTAAATAAAAGCACATTCTACTCATGTAAAAACACGTTTATTCCCAGACCATCTGTGGGCCAGATTTAGAAGGTGATTGGGCCAGATCCAGCCCCCGGGCCTTAGTTTGCCTACCCATGATCTAGTTGGCTGTGTACCACCTCTAGGGGGGGACAGTGTCATCAGCCCCTTCAATATTCCTTAGCAGGGGACTCAGCCCCCGAGTACTGAGGGGCCAGAGAAGACAGAGCCTCTGAGCCGAGCTCAGCACAGAATCATCAGAAGGCTGCACTGGACATACTTTGTATTCTTTGACTTCCATGTGATGGAGGGCATCCATCCCCTGACTTAGGGGATAGGGGAGAGACCGGAGGCTCTTCCAAGCAGCCTGAAGCTTATCCTCATCAGATTCCTTCTCCATGCAGTGGCATAGCGTGGGTTGCCAGCACCTGGGGCCGTGCAGAGGGGGTGGGTGGGAGGGAAGCAGATGGCATACGCATGCACATTCAACTGCCTATCGGCATCCGTGTCTCTCATGAGATCACAGCCACAGGGATAAGAAAAGAAGAGTTGTTCTGTTGTCTGGAGAGGTCACTTCCTGGTTTCCATGGAGAACCCGTTTTCCATGGAGCCCAGCAACGGAAGTGCGCAGTGGTGTTGTGGTAATAATAATAATAATAAATTTTATTTATACCTCGCCCTCGCCAGCCAAGACCGGGCTTAGGGCGGCTAACAAGCAATAATAAAAACAAGTTGATTAAAATACAATTTTTTTAAAAAAACAAGATTAAAATACAACATTAAAACATTAAGATGCAGCCTCTTCACAGGAGGAGAAAGGAAATCAAAGGGAATCAAACTGATTCTAAGCCAAAGGCCAGGCGGAACAACTCTGTCTTACAGGCCCTGCGGAAAGAAATCAGATCCCGCAGGGCCCTGGTGTCAATGAGACAGAGCATTCCACCAGGCCGGAGCCAGTGTTGAGAAGGCCCTGGCTCTGGTTGAGGCTAATCTAACTTCCTTAGGGCCCGGGACCACTAGGGTGTTGCTATATATGGACCTTAAGGTCCTCCGTGGGGCATACCAGGAGAGGCGGTCCCGTAGGTACGAGGGTCCTAGGCCATGAAGGGCTTTAAAGGTCAAAACCAGCACCTTAAATCTGACCCTGTACTCCACCGGGAGCCAGTGCAGCTGGAGAAGCACTGGGTGAATATGCTCCCATGGTAGAGACCCCGTGAGGAGCCTCGCTGCAGCATTCTGTACCTGCTGGAGTTTCTGGGACAGCTTCAAGGGCAGCATAGAGCGAATTACAGTAGTCAAGCCTGGAGGTGACCGTCGCATGGATCACTGTAGCCAGGTCGGGGCGGGAAAGGTAAGGGACCAACTGCTTGATGCGGCAAAGATGAAAAAATGTCACCTTGGCTATTGCTGTTACCTGCACCTCCATGGAAAGGGAGGCGTCAAGGATTACACCCAAACTCTTAACGGAAGGCAATGGCACTAACTGGGCCCCTGCAAGAGAAGGGAGTTGGTCCCTCATCCCCATACCATCCCGACCTAGCACCGGGTGTTGAAATTTTGCGCCTCTAACAATCTTGCACCTTGAGCAACCACCCCTGTGGCCCTCTCCCCGCTCTGCGCCACTGCCTCCATGCGCTGCAAGGTCATGACGCACACTGGAATGCCATATGAGCAGGGCAGTTGTTGCAACTTGCGGCATACTTTGTGTCTATGACTGCCAAACCGCTCTTGCTTTCGAATGCTTCTCCGTAGACCGAAAGCTGTGCAAACCGTGAATCAGAAACCCCTGAGCCTCCCTTTCTGCAATGCCTTCATCCCCTCCTCCTCCTCCATCCTTCACCCCTCCCCAGAAGTATCCGAAGGGCTCTGCGCTCCCGCTTCACTTGCTAATGACCTCCGCTGAGCCCATGGCAGGCTCCCCTGGGGGACTGCGGGCGGCGGGGGGGTGGGAAGGGTCTCAATCTGGCAGCAATTATAGGAGGGAAAGTTAACTCCTCTCCCCAGTTGCTTCCAACATCAATGTGTCAAAACAAAGAACTGAAACATTTCAAACGCCAAATTCAAATGTCACCAGCAATAAGGGCCTACACTTTCAAGCTGCAGCAAAACACCATCGCGGTCCTTTTTATCCTTCGCCAGCATCCCAGCTCAAAGTTGGCTTAAAGGCAAATAAGAGACTGTTCTGTCAAATGGAAATATGGGACACGGCTGTCTTCACGACTCCCCATTCTGCTCTGGTCAATGCTGTGTTTCTTCTCTGAGTCGTAAGATGTTTTCCCCTTCCCTGGGATTTCCTCGAGAAGGATGAGGTTCTGTCTCATTTAAAAAGCAATAAAAATATCTTGTTACTTCAGGTTAGGCAACGATGGGCAGGCAGCAGCAAACGATTCCCCTGACTGCTTGCAAGATGAATGTCCGGTTCTCAATTATTGCTGCCTTTTAAACCTAGAGATGCGAACAATTGATTCTGGGGCAGGCCCTATCGTTGGGCAGAGTGAGGAGGCTGCCTCAGGTGGCAGATTCTGGAGGGTGGGTGTGACCATGAGCTGTTGGGGGACAGAACGGAGCAGGCCACACAGCCTGCCCTACAGCTGCTCTCTGAATAGCACAGAAGACTTGGGTTCCACGAGGGGCATTCACCAATATCATCAACATTTTGGTGCTCCAGTGGCTGATGCTGGCAGACCAGCCCGGATGGGCTGAATAATGTCCAAGAAGGTGAGGTGCATGCTACCTTGCAAAGAAGGCAGACCAAGTGTCAAATTGGCAGCAACCTAGAATAGTAAATGAACTGGGAAGCCGCTGATGCAACAGTGAGTTCACACGTCACAGTGATCACTTGATAAATCTGAACATCTGCATTTGCTACAAAATACTGCTAACATTTGTTAAAGATTGGAAACCTCTCATAGACTTTTTGCATGAAAAAGCAATAATGATCTGTGGATTTGAGGACTGAAGATAATGTTTGCTTATAGAAAGCGGCTTTGTTGGGGTTATATTGGATTGGACGAAGTGAATATTGTTTATAGCAAACAAATGAAGAATTGGAAGTTGTTTCTGAATCTTATTTTCCTTTCTCTTTTAACTTCTTTTCTGCTCTTCTTTCTTTATTTCTCTCTTTTTCTTTTTATACTCCTTTCTTCCCTTTCTTTTCTTTATGTTTTTACTGTATTTAGATCAAATTTTAGCTCAGATAAAAAAGCGGGGAAAGATATTTGATATTAAGCTTTGTATTTTTCTCTATAAACCATAATAAAACTTATTTTAAAATTCTCTTATTTGCTACAAAATACAAACTCTCTTGGCATTATTCTCACCTGCACAGGAGTAACAATCTCCTCATGTAATACAGTAGAGCAAAACACTGCAATTTATCCAAATACAGCTCATTGGCAGACTCTAAAGCATGCTAAGTCTCAAAGAGGTTCTGCTCCCACCAGCATATCTCTATATTTTTTACAAGTCCCAAGGTCTCAGAGAGAAGGATTTCTGCTATTGATTCCAGTGATGTCACAGGCCCTCTTCAGGGCTCATGACGCCCACATGACCACTTTGCAGAACTCATAAAAGTGGGTATGGGGAGGGCTAGGTTAATCCCTAGCTGCAAAATAATATTGGAAATGCTGAATTCTCTGCAGTGGAGATGTTAGCTGGGGGAAAGTCATCAAAATCCCTTGCAGAAAATCATAAACCAAGGTGCGTATTAACAAAAGCTACCCTTACGGTTTGTAGGGACGCGGGTGGTGCTGTGGATTAAACCACAGAGCCTAGGACTTGCTGATCAGAAGGTCGGCGGTTCAAATCCCCGTGATGGGGTGAGCTCCCGTTGTTCGGTCCCTGCTCCTGCCAACCTAGGAGTTTGAAAGCACGTCAAAGTGCAAGTAGATAAATAGGTACCGCTCCAGCGGGAAGGTAAACGGCGTTTCCGTGTGCTGCTCTGGTTCGCCAGAAGCAGTTTAGTCATGCTGGCCACATGACCCGGAAGCTGTACGCCGGCTCCCTCGGCCAATAAAGCGAGATGAGCACCGCAACCCCAGATTTGTCCGCGACTGGACCTAATGGTCAGGGGTCCCTTTACCTTTACCTTACCCTTACGGGTTAGAACTCAAAAGCGGAAATTTTATTTTCTCAGTGGTTTGAAGGCTGGGAAGCCTGGACTTTAAAAAGGCAAACATCTTATATCCCTAACCCCTCTTCCGGGGGGGGGAGGGCAAGATATCAGTATGGCTACAATCCACTGAGAGAAACACCACATGAATTCAGTGGGACTAACTTCTGTGTAGGCAAGTAGAGTGCTACTTCGGGTTACATACGCTTCAGGTTACATACGCTTCAGGTTACACACTCCGCTAACCCAGAAATAGTGCTTCAGGTTAAGAACTTTGCTTCAGGATAAGAACAGAAATTGTGCTCCGGCGGCGCAGCAGCAGCAGGAGGCCCCATTAGCTAAAGTGGTGCTTCAGGTTAAGAACAGTTTCAGGTTAAGAACGGACCTTCGGAACGAATTAAGTACTTAACCTGAGGTACCACTGTACAAGATTGCCCTATAAACTTACCTGTTGAACTCAACAAGACTTCTAAGAACAAAGGTACGACAAAAGAAACTCCCTCAAACTGGAAATGTTAAGTTTTTGCTTTAAGTTTCTACCCATTGCTACCTACAATCCCTTCAGTAGAACATATGCTATTTGTGTGCCTTCTCTCTTTAAAGGATACTCTCTCAGTCCTCTCCAGCAAAAGATCCAGAGCCACGCTCCTTGCAGCAGCCTTCATAGAGAAGCCAGCTGCCGTATCAGCCCTGGAAACCTCCGTCAGGGCTTGACAGAAACCAGAGATTTGCTTGCTGCTGTCAAGAACTTTTTTCTCACTCTGGTCTCTGAGCATTGCACCCTAGTTGACCTTGTTGTGCTTCAGGATAAATTAGTGATATGCATGATACCCGCAACATACGCAATGTGGCAGGCAGCAAAAAGCAGCTGCAACACGTTTTGCTTTTCATAACAAGCGGGGAAAGGTGGAGGCTCTAAGTTGAGAAGCAACGGCCATTTGCTCGATATGCTCTGCAACACTGGTGGAGAACCTGTGGCCCTCCAGATGTTGTCAGGATCCTACACCGAGCAGACACAGCAACTATGGCCAGTGGTCAGGCATTAAGGGGGATGTATTCCACGGGTGGCACTGTGGGTTAAACCACAGAGCCTAGGACTTGCCGATCAGAAGGTCGGCGGTTCGAATCCCCACGACAGAGTGAGCTCCCGTTGCTCAGTCCCTGCTCCTGCCAACCTAGCAGTTTGAAAGCACGTCAAAGTGCAAGTAGATAAAGAGGTACTGCTCTGGCGGGAAGGTAAACGGCGTTTCCGTGCGCTGCTCTAGTTCGCCAGAAGTGGCTTAGTCATGCTGGCCACATGACCCAGAAGCTGTACGCCGGCTCCCTCAGCCAATAAAGCGAGATGAGCGCCGCAACCCCAGAGTTGGTCATGACTGGACCTAATGGTCAGGGGTCCCTTTACCTTTAAAGTGTGTCTTAAGCACCTGAGGTAGTACCTCGGGTTACATACGCTTCAGGTTACATATGCTTCAGGTTACAGACTCCGCTAACCCAGAAATAGTACCTCGGGTTAAGAACTTTGCTTCAGGATGAGAATAGAAATTGTGCTCTGGTGGTGTGGCCACAGCAGGAAGCCCCATTAGCTAAAGTGGTGCTTCAGGTTAAGAACAGTTTCGGGTTAAGAACGAACCTCCGGAATGAATCAAGTACTTAACCCGAGGTCCCACTGTATTCCAATAAGGTCTGGAGGGCCAAATCTGTGGTGGGTCAGTTTTGTGGTCTGTCATTTTTGGTTCCTCTTAGCTTCTTGTTTTTCCAATCTTAAGTCCAGTTCTCCACATTTCAATATCTGTTTTTGAATTATTATTTTTTAATTCCTCAAGGAAAATTCATCAATTCGTTAGTGCAAATATCTTCCAACATAGCATTTGCATGCAATTTTGCTAAATATATACATTTTTGCAAGCAATTTCTACTTTTGGATGTTATTTCCACCAATATCTGCATTTACTTTCCCTACTATATGCATATACATATTCATATACAATACATGGAGAAATACATTGCAAAATTCGGAAAAGTGCAAAATTCAAAGGATGCTGCAAGTTTTGTTCTCTTTTGTTTTAGGAAAAGTAAATTAGGTAGATTTGTCTTCAAATGCAAGTTTGGTTTACTTTCTCCCTCATCTCTACCTCAGCTAGACCCCAGGAAACCTAGGTTTGTTTCCTTGTTCCATCACGGACTCTTGACAAGACCTTGGACAAATGACTCAGGAGCCAATTCATATAATAATAATAATAATAATAATAATAATAATAATAATAATTTTTATTTATAGCCCGCCCTCCTCAGCCAAGGCCGGGCTCAGGACGGCTAACAAGCAATAATAAAAGCAAGTTGAATGAATACAACTTAAAATACAACAATTAAAATATTAAAATGCAGCCTCATCACAGGAGGAGAAAGGAAAAAGGAAAAAGAAAGAGGTGGAGGGAATCAGATTGGCTCCAAGCCAAAGGCCAGGCGGAACAACTCTGTCTTACAGGCCCTGCGGAAAGAAATCAGATCCTGCAGGGCCCTGGTCTCATGAGGCAGAGCGTTCCACCAGGCCGGAGCCAGTGTTGAAAAGGCCCTGCCTCACTCTGGTCTTAACTGCCTAAGCCCAGATAGCACTCTTGTTTCCCTATATGAATAACAGAGACAGACATTTTCAGGTGATAATATCGTGCTTTGCAAGCTTGCGTCCCACCAATAGGTGCTTTGAAGTGCCATATTTTGCTTCAGGAGTGTGCTGTGCTGTGATAACCATTTCCCCAACCAAGCTATTGATTGGCATTGCTGTGTCATCATATGCTGTGTCATATGACTCTTCTTGACGATGACTTTTGTGCATTTGTTTAGCAGGTGATACCTCCATCCTGTGATAGGCTGATACCACCTCCTATTGCAGAGAAATGTTCACAATTCCAGGGTTAATCAGGTGGAATTGTGATACAGGAAGCTTCCTAGTTGTCCAGACCAGCAAGTAAGCAGTCATAATGGCCCTGGAATTGCCATTGGCCTCTTCTGTTGCTGTTGATGCAAGAAGGATTCCTTGTTCCAGAGCCCGCCTCCTGTAGTTTTGTTGTTGTTTTTCCCCATTTTTTTTATTGGTTTTCCAAATTTATAACAAATAAGACACAAAATGACAGACAAATAGCGAATCATATAAAAAAGAAAAACAAACATACATACATACAATACTTCTTACAGGTACAAATCCAAGTTAAATTCCATTATTAAAAGACTTCCTCAAAACCTAACTGATTTTCATTAAATCTCATTTCAGCAATTTTCCAATATCCACTTTCTAATAAAATTACTTGTTCAAATTACTAATTTCTTCTCTTTTCAAAATATTCTCAATCCATATTATTATACAGTTCAACATACTTTAATCCTAAGCCAAATTTAGTGCATGCAAGTATTTCCACTTATATTATATTATAATATTTTGCTAAATATTCCTTAAAATTCTTCCATACTTCTTGGTATTCCTCCTCTTTCTGATCGTGGATTCTTCCAGTAAGGTTGGCCAGCTCCAAAAAGTCCAACATCTTCATCTGCCAATCTTCCACTGTTGGTATTTCCAGTGATTTCCCATTTTTGGCTAGTAAAATTCTCGCTGGCATACAAAAACAATCTAACATCTTTTTTGGGCAATTCCCTTCCTATTATTCCAAGTAGAAAGGCTTCTGGTTTCTTAATAAATGTACATTTCAACATTTTTTCATTTCATTATATATCTTTTCCCAGAAGTCTTTCACCTTTGGACACGTCCACCACATATGGTAAAAGGTGCCTTCTTTTTCTTTACATTTCCACCCTCCTCCTGTAGTTTTGGGTCCATAGACGTTCTTCAGAATTCTGCCTTTGTTCTCATATTCCCTTAAACTGAAACAAGGCAAATACTTTTTCTGGTTGTTTTTTTCTCCCATATTTCTTGCAAACACTGCCATTATTGGTAACGATTCCTGGCTGACTCATTATGTGGTGTGAACATTCAATGCCTGCTGCTGATCAAAGACTAAGTGATCATTTCCCCAGTTTGCACCCATTTGGATTTGATGAGCAACTCTTCAGTAGCCCTCTTGACTTATTAATAGACAGCTATTAATAGACAGCAAGGCTTTACTTCATTGGGAAAACCGCTGTTGGCTGACATTGCATGATCGTTGCTGGATTTTCTTAAAAACGCCAATTGAATAGGTTTGATTTGATCCATCGCCTCCTGCCTGCAATTACCTCCATTTTTTGTTGCGTGTCGAGGTCCCCAGGGCCACCCCAATAACTCACACATCACACCAAATTTTTTGTTTAAGGTTTTTGGCATAATTTTGGCCACAACTTTATTAAAATACAAACATGTGAGTGGTTGCTTAGGCATTGGTTGCGACTATCTGCCCCCACCGTGGGGGACAGACTGACATTCCACATGCCTGCGAAAGTGAGAAAAGGGGAATACACTTGGGGGTAGCGACGGACAGGGGAACCTGCCCTCAGCCCTCCCCAAATGCAGCCAGGAACTCTTGCAGTGGCCCGAGCCCCCTTGACAGGGTGGACAAGCAATAGTTAGCCCCCAATTCCTTTAACGGAATCCCTTGCAGCAGCAGTATTAGAGGGGCAGGCACAGCCAATCCATGCCCCTCAACCAACCAATCCATAAACCAATGCCTAACCGCAACCTTACAAGTTGTGGCGATTTGCTACGCAGTAGGCAAAAACCAAATGGCCCCAGCCAATCAGCCAGATGGACAAAATTCCTACCGGGCCCCTGCCCCAAGAGCAGACGACCCCATGACAGGCATAGCAAGGTCAAAGTGAACAACCCTAATTCTAGGGAGGGGGGGACGGGCAATCCGATGCACGGTCGAAAAGAGGAAGCCCTAGCCTCGTGCAAGGAGTTTTAGCATTTCTGGCTGTCAATCAACAAATGTCAACATTAGTTTCTTCCCAACAACAAGGGAAGCCCAATCGCATCAGTGGCCAACGGTCAATTAGCCCGCCCCACAACTTTGGAGTCTCCTGGCAGCCCCCACCGCAACACGTGCTCTCCATGAAGGAGAACACGCTTTATCTTACACCCATCCATTCACGTGTTTCGATTACAGTGTGTTCCACAACTGTATCGTCATTATAATCTAGAAACTGCAAATAAACTGACTCCTCTCTGGACAGTTTTGCTACTGTAAAAGCAATTTCCCCTATATGATAGATATAGGAGACCCAGATCCAGGAATTCAACCATGCAAAGAGAGCAGGAAGTAATGATTTCTGAAACCTAAGACTGGCTTCCAACCTTGTATAAACTCCTTTAAAAAACTTCAGGCTGGTGACCTGCTGACTGCTAGCTGCCTCACTCTGGTCTTAACTGCCTGAGCCCAGATAGCACCCTTGTTCCCCTATTTCCACCTTCTGTTGCCTGCCTCCCACTCTGCTCCTCATATAAAGGATTGGCTTCAACTTTGAGGGGGTTCTTGATATGGTGCCCTCTGATAAGACCTCTCCTAAACTGAGGGCCTTACCTGGTGCCTCCTATTCTCCTTAGAAAGCTGCAGGTCTCCAAATGTTTTAATAAGCAATCTCTCTTCACAGAGAACATTCATTTGCAACAGCATCTCATACTGGTAGTTTGCCCATTCTTTATAAGATGATTAATTTTGAAAGTAAAATTCCTCCATTCTATTTTCCTTTTAGATGTGGTCAGCATTTTGGGATTCGCATACCCTCCAACATTTATCCAATGAAAATAGGGACGTCCTATTCAACAATGACAACAACAGCAACTGACTGGTGACTGGGAGTGGCCGCCGGGACCACATAAGACTGGTCTTGAGAGATCTGCATTGGCTCCCAGTACGTTTCCGAGCACAATTCAAAGTGTTGGTGCTGACCTTTAAAGCCCTAAACGGCCTCGGTCCTGTATACCTGAAAGAGTGTCTCCACCACCATCGTTCAGCCCGGACACTGAGATCCAGCGCCAAGGGCCTTCTGGCAGTTCCCTCATTGCAAGAAGTGAGGTTACAGGGAACCAGGCAGAGGGCCTTCTCGGTAGTGGCGCCCACCCTGTGGAACGCCCTCCCTTCAGATGTGAAGGAAATAAGCAGCTATCTTCTCTTTAAAAGACAGCTGAAGGCAGCCCTGTTTAGGGAAGTTTTTAATATTCAATGCTGTATTGTTTTTAACACTTGATTGGAAGCCGCCCGGAGTGGCTGGGGAAACTCAGCCAGATGAGTGGGGTATAAATAATAATTTATTATTATTATATAACAATTTTATTATTTATACACCACCGATCTGACTGGGTTGCCCCAGCCACTCTGGACAGCTTCCAAAATATATTAAGACATAATAAAATAATGAACATTAAAAAAACTTCCCTATAGAGGGCTGCCTTCAGATGCCTTCTAAAGGTATTGCAGTTCCTTATTTCTTAGGTTTGGCGACTGCATCACTCCATACGCTCCAAAAATTCTCCAATGAAAATAAGGACATCCCAAGGAAAAGTGGGACATTCCAGGATCAAACCAGAAACCGGGCTGGCTTCTGTAACTCTGGGACTGTTCCTGGAAAGTAGGGACACTTGGAGGGTTGGGATTTGTCAAACCTGTATGTCTTAAATTCCCTCCCCAATCAAAGGTGGGGGGGGAAGGCTTTGCTAGCGAGCATGTGATTAATGAATCAGGTGCTGGCTAAAATCGGGTGGAAGTGGATGACTGATGGCTGAAATTTGAGGCTTCGTCAGCCTCCTTGTCATCAAAGCTCAATTTCTGCAGCAAATTAATAATACCCATTAAAATGGATTGATTGTCCTTGTCAGGCACTTCTGTCCCTTGCTCCCATGCGCTCCCTTATCAATGGCCCATTAGGTGAGCTATGCAAAGCGTTTGTGTCAGTGCCAAAGAATTTGCTCCTCATCCTTGCCAGATGGA
This sequence comes from Podarcis raffonei, assembly GCF_027172205.1. Classification (NCBI taxonomy): domain Eukaryota; kingdom Metazoa; phylum Chordata; class Lepidosauria; order Squamata; family Lacertidae; genus Podarcis; species Podarcis raffonei. The sequence goes on from NC_070603.1 coordinate 15,575,824, forward strand.
GGCTCGAATGATCCTCGGTGCCAGGGACTGATAACAACCTCGCTCATCAATAGGTCCCCACGCGAAAGTGTCTACAGGATTTGTAATCATTGGCTGTCGATAGTCCCTCTCCCTGTAGCGTTATTTATTCCTCATGGCTACCGACTCTCGTCTGGTGTAAGTTGATGCAGCCCTGCTAAAATCAACAGTGCTGTGTGTCGATTTGCAATCTGCGGTCTTTAAGATGAGTTAATCCACTGTCCCAGTGTAAGAAAAAAAAAGAGCGGGAACAGCTGTTTATTCATGTGGTTTTAATTTAATGTGTTTTGGTTTGGGCTGAAAAGCGTTTTATGGGCTGGCTTTCTTTGCCAATGAATCCATGAATCAGAGGGTGGGAGTAGAAGGCTGGGCTGATCCGAGATTTTAAATTTCCTCAAGTGAAATAGTTTCATTCACCTCCCTTGCCTGCTAAGAAAGGGGCTGCCTTTTAGCCACCGAAGCAGAGGTACAGAATAGGCAGCTGAGAGAGAGACAAAATCTTTGGATCCTATCTCAGCTTGAAAAAGAGATCTGAGATTGGGCTAGCAAAGGTGTGTGCGCTCCCTAAACGGAGCAATGCGACTGCAGAGGGACGGCAGGGCACAGGAGGGGTTGGATCCGGAAGGATAAAATTTAAGCAACCGGCAGCAAAAAAAACCCAACCTTGAGCTCTGAGCCATGAGCGCAGTGAAAATCAGGAGGTAAAAAAGGAAGGCTGCTGGGGACTGGAGGGCAGGGGATGAGGGAGAGGGGAAAATTACGCAAATCCCCCCGCGTCTGAGCTGATCTGCTGGCTCCTTGAGCGTGCACACTAAACAAACATACAGCTCCTGTCCCTCTCAGTCTCACGCTGATATACCAGTAGCTTATTAAATAGTTTAGTACAACATTTGCTTCAGAATATTTTTTCCCTGTTTTCCTCCTCTGAAAACTAGGTGCATCTTAAGGTCAGGTGCGCCCTATGGAGCGAAAAATACGGTAACTTTTACCCCAGCAACCCAGCCATCCAATCGTTTCCATAGCCCCTCCTTATTAGCCCTGCCTGGCAACAGAGGGGTGGCATGGCAGACCCCACCGCAACACGTGCTCTCTGTGAGGGGGAACACGCTTTGCATTCATGGAGTCATGATCTGTGTATGAAATTCATTTCCTCTGATGAATAAGCCCTTGCTTTCTTCCTAGCTGTGGGGGTTGTAGAGTTTGTTGCAACTTAAACTTGTCTGTTCGTATTAATGTTATGGTGGGGGCATTATTAATTCACTTAGACACACATATCGAAACATACAGCACACCCTTCAACATTTCTCCGATGAAAATAGGGATGTCCTATCGCACAACAACAACCATTTTATTATTTATGCTCTGCCCATCTGACTGGGTTTCCCCAGCCACTCTGGGCAGCTTCAAACATTTATAAAAACATAATAAAACATTAAACATTAAAAAAAAATTATCAGTACAGGACTAGCATCAGATGTCTTCAGATGTTGTATAGTTACTTATCTCCTTGGCTCAGGGGATGCATAACTCCATACCATCCAACATTTCTCTGAGGAAAATAGGGACATCCTAAGGAAGACATTCTGTGATCAAATCTGAAACTGGGACGTCTTCTGTAAATCCTGGACTGTCCCTGGAAAATAGGGACACATGGATTACATGAAAATGATGTACAGATGGCACATAACACCAGTACAATTAGGGAAAATGTTCAAAACAGGCTCAAATCTATGTTGGAAATGTAAGGAAAAAGAAGGGACTTTTTATCATATGTGGTGGGATTGCAGTAAAATTAAAATGTTTTGGGAAATAACGAGTTAAAGAAAATTTTTCATTTAACATTTGTGAAAAAACCTGAAGCTTTTTGGTTAGGGATTATGGGGAAAGACCTGCCAAAGAAACTTAAAAACATTTTTATGTATGTGACGATGGCGGCAAGAGTCTTAATAGCACAAGGATGGAAGAATGAAGAAACCCCGACGAAAGAACTGTGGCAAGAAAAACTGATGGATTATGCGGAATTGGCAAAACTGACACATAAATTACGTGACAAAGATAACTGTGATTTTAAAGATGAATGGGAACCTTTCACGAAATATCTGAAGAAACAACAATACGAATTGGACTCCTTGGCAGGTTTTGAATAAACATTCAACAAATCTTTATTGGTAATCTACAGGTAGATAAATTGAGGATCATTACAATTTCATAACATGCAGCTAAAAACATATGTTGAGAAACCAGAGGTAGGAGCTGAGTGAAGTCGCGGGGAGGGATTGGGGGGGAGGGAGGAAATGGGGGGGAGCAATGTGGATGATGTATTTTTCTTAAAATTATTGTGTTGAAATTATCAATTAAAATATTTAAGAAGAAGAAAATAGGGACACATGGGAGGGAGTCTGCATAAAGCTATCTGCTGATTAGACTGATCAAGTAACTCCCCCCCCATAGACATGCCTGCCCCCCCAGGCTATGCTGTGATGCAAAAGGGGGGGGGAATCTATCTCTTGCGCATTCCTGCTGAGTTGCTGGGTTCACGTTAAGAACTGTGTGTGGCCAGGCCTACTCTATGTCCCTCCTGTTTAACATTAGGAAAAGAACCTATAAATGTTCTTCTGGGGGCTGTAACAGAGCATCTGGTACTGTGTGATCACAGCCTCCAACAGCTGACATAACAGGTAAAAAGTTTATTCCGTGGCCAAGCGGGCATCTGTCTTTTTTACTGGGGTATTCTGGTGACAGGAGTATTTCTGTTGCACCGGCATATTTCTCATGGGCCTTGGCAGGTGGGCTGGATGGGCGATGTGCTCCAATTGCCCACGGTTCCCCCAAATGCATCTCGTCCATTCGGAGAGGATGTGAACCCACTGGTTTTTGTTTACATCATTTATATTAAAAGGTTGTGCTGCCTTCTGTATTAGAACTGGCCTTGATGAGGAAGTCCTAAAGAAACAGAGCATCACCGAAGCAAAATGTAGGCAGGGGAGTTCAGAAGAGCTGGATCTTGGTTCATGATGGGGAACAGTATAATTAAATGAGTACACACACACACACACACACACACACACACACACACACCTCCTCTGTGCAAACAAAGGCTTTCTCATCCTTCAAATGAAGTGTGCATCTGGTCAATATGTGAGATCAAGGAATCACTACAGGATATAGTGCAGTTTTGCAACAGTATTGTAATTAAAGCAGGGACAAAGTCGCTGGAGCGTCGTCGCTCCAGGCCACACAGCTATTGAATTATCTATACATAAAATATCCTCTCCCTCCTTCTCAACCTCATTTTTTACATTTTTATAGAGATGCCTTTGACCCTAGGTACACCTGCCCCAATGCCTTGGAAAGCGGAATTGTGGCTGGGTTATAATTTTTAAAATCCACACCTGGTTTCTGAAATACAGGGGCTGTTTCTTTTCTTGAAGCCCATCCTCTCCCTTCCTTATTTGATTTGAGAAGTGGAGTGCGACAGCCTCCTCTCCAGGACAGATAATAACATGTGTCAGAGCAACCGTCTCATGGATCATATTATATTTCTCTCTCAAAGCTCAGGCGCAATGTTCTTTTTCTCCGGAGGATAGAAGGAGAGGAACGGGATTTGATTGGGTTTGAAGGGTATGTAGAGAGTCTAAGCACCAGTGGCGATGTGTTTGGTGCCTAATTTATTTGGACATGAAAGCAGTGGAGTTATGTATTCTGCACTAAATGCAAACATATAGACTCACAACTGCTACTATCATATCAGAAGAAAACAATCTCACTTATTAAGTGTGAGGTGCTGCTTTGTCAAAGTAAAGGTAAAGGGACCACTGACCGTTAGGTCCAGTCGCGGGCGACTTTGGGTTTGCGGCGCTCATCTCGCTCTATAGGCCAAGGGCGTTTTGTCCGCAGACAGTTTTTCCGGGTCATGTGGCCAGCATGACTAAGCCGCTTCTGGCGAAACCAGAGCAGCACACGGAAACGCCGTTTACCTTCCCGCCAGAGTGGTACCTATTTATCTACTTGCACTTTGACGTGCTTTCGAATTGCTAGGTTGGCAGGAGCAGGGACCGAGCAACGGGAGCTCACCCCGCCATGGGGATTTGAACCGCCGACCTTCTGATCAGCAAGCCCAAGAGGCTCAGTGGTTTAGAGCACAGTGCCACCTGCGTCCCAAGTATGCAGCAGCAAACCTCAGTTTTCCACATTCAGTGAGGAGCTGAGCCGGTTGTGTCTCTGTGATGAACATACCTGTACAATCTGTACATTTGTCAACCAAGTAAGATGTGTGGGTATAAATAGTAAAATAATCATTATGGAATGGGACGACACTATTTTCATCAGAGGAATGTTGGAGGATATGCCTTCCTTGCACCCCTGTGGGACCAAGAGAAGGGCTTCCCCGAAGATCTCAAAATCTGAGCAGGTTGTTATGAGGGTATATGATATTTCAGCTAGCTGTTTAGTGATTCTAAGTGTGCACACTTTTATGAGAGAGGTGCCAAGAGAGGGACTTCTTGGCTTGACCGCGATCTACCTAGTCCGGCATTTTTCTTTTCAAAAGAGTCTCAGCAACCAGCAGGCCGGAGGTGATTCACTGAAAACTGACCACCAATCCACTCGCTGCTCGCCATCAGCAAAGGGATATAGGAAGTATGAGTGATATAACCCGCAGTCACTGAATTCTCTTCACTTGAGCAGAATATCCAGCCTGCAAGGTGAAGATGTTCTGAATGTTGAGACTGTAACAAACACATGCGCCGTGTCCAGGCACATGTAAATTTATTGTCCCTTGAGTTCAGCATTGACCTAAGCTTTGACTTGGTTAATATTTACCTCTCTGGTCAATCAATATTGATGTTCTCTTTGACAGATGTCAATACTTGTTTAGTGTTTGTCTATTTTCCCCTGTTGCTAATTTCCTTGAAAGCTTTTATTTATTCCTTTTAAGTTAAATTAGTGGAAGGGCCTCCTGTTTTTTAAGGGTGAGCAGATGTGGGTGACCTTCTTTTACTTACCCCTTAACCTAAGATATACCTACATGCAGAGTTTTAAAGGGCTTGTGTGCATGCCTGTATAGACACAAGCTCAGCGTTATTTATGTATTTTATTTAAATATTTATATCTCCCCCAAAGAGGCTTATAACAAAACAGCAGCGTAAATAATACCGTTAAGCAAACGAGGTATAATTTTAATAATGTAATCTGCTTTAAAAGAGCCAGTAATCAGCAAAAATCGAGGCTGCGTAAAGCTTGGTGGAATAGAAGCATCTGTACTAATTGCTGAAAAATTCCAACTGAGCAGTCCTGATGGACCCTGCTTAAGAGTGAGGGTTATAAACATAGGGGCCACCACTGAAAAGGCTCTGCTCCTAGAAGAAGGCAGAGGGTGGAGTCTTAGGCAAGGAGAAGAGTGTTTGCTTTGCATGCAAGTTATCTCTTGCTTGGACTACTGCAACTCGCTCTTCGTGGTGCTAACTTTGAAGGTGACATGGAAACTGCAATTAATCCAGAATGCGGCAGCTTGACTGGTGACTGGGAGCAGCCGCCGAGACCATATAAGACCCATCCTTAAAGACCTACACTGGCTCCCAGTACGTTTCCGAGCACAATTCAAAGTGTTGGTGCTGACCTTTAAAGCCCTAAATGGCCTCGGCTCAGTATATCTGAAGGAGCATCTCCACCCCCGTCGTTCTGCCCGGACATTGAGGTCCAGCGCCAAGGGCCTTCTGGCGGTTCCCTCACTGCGAGGAGCCAAGTTACAGGGAACCAGGCAGAGGGCCTTCTCGGTAGTGGCGCCCTCCCACCAGATGTCAAAGAGAAAAATAACTACCAGACTTTTAGAAGACATCTGAAGGCAGCCCTGTTTAGGGAATCCTTTAATATTTAATAGGTTATTGTATTTTAAAATTCTGTTGGAAGCTGCCCAGAGTGGCTGGGGAAACCCAGCCAGATGGGTGGGGTATAAATAATAAAGTTGTTGTTGTTGTTGTTGTTATGCAGAAAATCCCAGAGTCAGTCTCCAGTCTCAGGATTGGTAGTGGTGGTGATTATCTTCAGGTAATCTTAATTTACGTGTGTGTGTGTGTGTGTATGTGTGTGTGTGTAGGAGAAGGCATTCTCTAAGGCAGTCATAGGCATGCCCATCAACTTCCATCCTCATAATTCCTAAAATTGGCCGTGCTGATCTGGAGCCGCTGGGAGTGCGTATCCAATAACACTTGGAGGTCGACATATCCCTGCCCTAAAGCACCTCGACTGAAGGACTTTAAAAATCCAGCAATTTAACCCAGAATCAGCTGGCAAAGAACTTGTGTAATATGTGTAAACTCTGATTAACTCCAGTTAAGAGCTGATATTTGTGCGCTTCTACATTCTGCAACTAAAGCAAATTACCGTATTTTTCGTTCTATAGGACGCACCTTGTTTTAGAGGGGGAGAACAAGAAAAAAATTCTCCCCCTCTCTGCTCAGCTCCCCTTCAGCAAAGCGGCAGGAGAAACAGAGCCCCTTCCATTTCTCCTCCTGCTTGGCTGAAGGGGCGCTGCGCAGCTCTCCCTCTCTGCTGAAGCCAGGAGAGTCTTGCTCTCCCGGCTTCAGCGAAAGGAACCCGAAGCCTGTGGAGTTCAGTGGGAACTTGCGCTGCGCTCCGCAGGCTTTAGGCGGCTATCCCTGGAGATCGAGAGGGGTCAGTGCGCACCGACCCCTCTCGCTCTCCAGGCTTCAGCGAAAGCAACGCGAGGCCTCCAGAGCGCGGAGAGAGCGCTCCTTCTGCGCTTCGGAGGCTTCGCATTGCTGTCGCTGAAGCCAAGGAGCCTGCATTCGCTCCATAGGACGCACACACATTTCCCCTTAATTTTTGGAGGGGAAAAAGTGCGTCCTATAGAGCAAAAAATACGGTAAGTTGGTGACCATCACCACAACTTGTGGTAATAAATTCCTTAGTTTAACCATTTGCTATGTGAAGAAGTTCTTCCTTTTGTCTGTCTGAATCTCTCACCGTACAGCTTAATTAGATGACCCGAGGTTCCAGGTATTACATGGGAGGGAGAAAAACAACTTTCCATCCACTCGGTCTCTACCACACATTATTAGTATACCTCTATAATCCTCCTCTTATTTGCTTTTTTAAATAAACTGAGCCCTAAACATTGTAACATTTCCTCGTTGTGGAGTTTTGACCCTCTTGGCTTTTTCTTTCAACCCCCCCTCCACCCCAGTCTTCTCATTTTTAAAAAGAAATTTCCTCTTTTGAAGTCAAATGTGACCCGTGTCAATTGTCAACTTACATATATATTGAATTTAATAGTAATGTGGTTTCTGTTTCCAGTTGGTTCAACAAAAATTATGTCTTGCATAGGGATGGACAAATCCTTCCATTTTGGTTTGCTTCTAATTTCTCGTTTTTTTCAGCATTAAGTCCAGCTCTCCACATTTTGCCTCAATCCCTTTGCGAATTTTTTTTTTAAGTCCCCATGAAAATTCACCATCATTTAGTGCGATTTTCTTCTAGTACTGTTTACACACCTGCATGCAATTTTGCCTAATATAAACATTTTTGCAAAGCAGTTACCCCTATGATGTATGTTGTTATTTTCACTAATGCGTGCATTTTAAAGGGCGCTTCATTCCATCACATGCATTTTTGGAGACATTACTAGACTGGAGAACTGAGCTGCAAAATGTGGACAACTATGAATTTCAGAGGTCCATGTTTCAATTCTCAGATTGTTTCGGAAAGCACAAATTAGATTCCCCTTTAAATGTGGACAGAATCAAATTTCTTCCTCCTTAACAACCTCTTGCAATTAAAATTCTGGCTGCTACTGTGGTGTACATGAAAATTATTCTGAATTTCTTTGAGATTTCATTACTCATTATTCCTAGCAAGAAGGCTTCAGGCTTCTTGGGGAAAGAGCATTTAAACATACAGTGGTACCTCGGGTTAAGTACTTAATTCGTTCCAGAGGTCCGTTCTTAACCTGAAACTGTTCTTAACCTGAAGCCCCACTTTAGCTATTGGGGCCTCCTGCTGCCGCCGCACCGCCGGACCACAATTTCTGTTCTCATCCTGAAGCAAAGTTCTTAACCTTAAGCACTATTTCTGGGTTGGCGGAGTCTGTAACCTGAAGCGTATGTAACCTGAAGCGTATGTAACCTGAGGTACCACTGTATATATTTTTAAGTTCGTTGTAGGTGTACAACCAACTGCAAATTGTTACATACAACAAGCACCAACTATGGGATGAATGTTTGTTTATTTTTATTTTTATTTTCTGTTGATTACTTATATTGCAAGGTTTTAAAACCAATAAAGCATATCAAAATTAAAAACAACAGCAACAAATTTCTTCCTAGCCTTGCACCAGAGCTGGACTTTGGTCTTTCAAATTTTAGTAGCTCCCTGTGCAAGGCCAAAATTTGGCACCTCCTCCAACTCTCCCCTTCTGTTCTGCTCAGTTCATTACATTACAGTTGCTGTGCTCTGTGACACCTCTGAGACTCAGAACCATCTGAGTGCAGTTCAGGATTAAATTCAGGGAAGGCCAGTTCCACAATCAACTGTTCTAGGATATTGTCATTTAGGGCATCTAGAAATTTTATATTTTTGTTGTGAACAGAACACACGTACAGTGGTACCTCTGATTACGTACTTAATTCATTACAGAGGTCCATTCTTAAGCTGAAACTGTTCTTAACCTGAAGCACCACTTTAGCTAATGGGGCCTTCTGCTGCTGCTGTGCCACTGGAGCACGATTTCTGTTCTCATCCTGAAGCAAAGTTCTTAACCCAAGGTACTATTTCTGGGTTAGTGGAGTCTGTAACCTGAAGCGTCTGTAACCTGAAGCATATGTAACCCGAGGTACCACTGTATACCCTGTCTATTTAAGGGGAATTTAAGTCTCCCATCACTACCCATATTCTCCTTCAGATACTTGCCCAATTTCATTCTGCATCTCAAGAGAATGCAATCTCTTGATTCCTCAGATATCCTCACCGCAAGGAGGACAGAAGTAACTCGCCCCAGTCTAGTGCTGAAGGAGGAAGAAACTAGACTCTTGAAATCACGTGACACTCTCCGCTGAAATGCGGAACAACTCTCCCAGCATCTGTATGCAAACATGGCCTTGTTGAGCAGCATTTAACATTGCCTCTGCGGAAAATGCCACCTTGAAGAACAGCCAGCTAGGAAAGGGATTTCTCTAGCGGGACAAGTATTCAGTTACCTCGTTCCCCTTGTATGGCAAATGTTTGATTGCAGCTGTTTAAAGTTATCGGAATTTCAGTTCTGTTCTCTGGTTCTCTCCCTGTTCCCAAAATGTCTCCGGATATGGGCACCAAATTTATTCAGCTGCCAAAAGAATGCCTAGTGGCCTAAGTCAACGTGTAGGGCAACGTTCAAACCCCTGATCCGAAATGCCTTCTATATACCCTAATGTGCTTATGTGCAAGTGTGTGCTCGCTCGCTTGCTTGCACGCATGCACACACACTGCCAGGCTCTTCACCTTCTAAAGCACCTTCAATTAATCTCTGTCAGGGAGTAATCAAAAGGCGAGGGGACCTGGGTGAATATAGATGTGTTAGCAATTAATCTAACTCAGTTTAATGGGGAGGGTGTGGGTGCAGGGGGAACCAGGAAGCATGGTTGGATGGTAACAGGGGATGGCTTTCATTATGGAGGGAATAAAGGAGAGATTATACAATGCAGAAAAGAAGCAAGGTTGGGTTGTGTGCAAGAGGGCTGCCAGCGCCACCAGATATGGCATCAAGTCTTTCCTCGTTTCTTTAGGTTATTTCCACATTTCTTAATTGGGGGCGAGGAGGAGCATATTCTGGGAAACGGCAAGCATATATCTGCCTGCTTGTTAAAAAAAGATCAACAAATCCTAACCTGGTAGAGTGGAAACCCCTTCCCTAGGGTTAGAAATCCCCATTGTATGGTCCAAGAAAACAATGCTATAGAAATAGGTCGGCTATTCTTGTATATGGATTTACTCAAATCCCTTTCCAAAAGGTATTTTAAAAGCAAACACACACACACACACATTTACACAAACAGCATGTAAGCTAAAAAGAGGTTTGTGTCTTTTTTTTTAATAAAAAGATGTTGTGTTAAGTTTGTACATTTGCTGTCTTCCCTAATTAAAATGGATTTAGTATAACAGCAGAGGAGCACTTTTGCTCTTGTAAGATGCTTCTCTTTGAGCCAGTAGCTCAGCTCTTGCAAAACCTATCTTACTTGAGATCTCAGAGGAAGCGATGAAATAGAGACCAGCCATGTAGCTACCTACCAGAAGGGCTGGGGAAGAAGTTCAAATGCTGTTCGCATTTAAAGGTGAACTTGCCTGATTTGCAGCTTCCAAAATGACGTGAGGACTGAATCATGGCCATGTTTTGAAATTCTCACTTCTCTGAATTTTGCAATGCATTTTTCCAGCCAAGTGCTGTGCATGGAAATGTACGTATTAGAGTAAAATGGGCACATAAATGCATACATTGGTGAAAATAACAAACAAGCATGCATAATATTAGAGGAGATGGCTTTGCAAAAATGTGTACAGTGGTACCTCAGGTTACATACACTTCTGGTTACATATGCTTCAGGTTACAGACTCCGTTAACCCAGAAATAGTGCTTCAGGTTAATAACTTTGCTTCAGGATGAGAACAGAAATTGTGCTGCAGTGGTGCGACGGCAGCAGGACGCCCCATTAGCTAAAGTGGTGCTTCAGGTTAAGAACAGACCTCTGGAACAAATTAAGTACTTAACCTGAGGTACCACTGTATATCAGAAGAAATTTGTACTAAAACCCTGGTGAATTTTCATAGGGTCTACAACCCAGGGATCTTGGAACATGGAGCGAAGACCTACTAGTACTTTATTCTGGGGTCTTCCAGTCTTGGACACAGCCCTGTCATCAACTTCTGACACAGGCCACACCCACATTAAAGCACGATGATGCCTCTTTGAACAATTATGGCTTACCCCAAAGAATTCTGGGAGCTGTTAAGGGTTGGGAGACTCCCATTTCCCTCAAGAGCTATGATTCCCAGAATTCCCTGTGATGAAGGATTTATTGTTAAACCACTCTGGGAATAGAAGCTCTGGAAGAGGAATAGGGGGTGGCCTAACAACTCTCAGCACCCTTAACAAACCACACTTGCCAAGATGCTTTTGGGGAAGCCATGTCTGTTTAAGGGGATCAATAGAATCATAGAAATGCAGAACTGGATGGGATCTATCTCCCCAATCATGCAGAAGCCAAAGACTGCAAAATATGGGGAGGGCCCTTTAAGAAGCAAAAGTCCTCCAGGTCCTCTAGCTCCCTGCAGGGACAACATCTTCTGCAGATGTCCACGGAGCTGTCCAACGTCTTGTAGCTGACTAGATTCTGTTTATTTTATGGGCCTCAGATTTCCCATGGAATTGGACAGCCTGATGGTAAGCCGGGCTCTGCTTGTCACCCAAATCCAGTTCCTTCCACAGTAATGGTGAAACCTACATTCACTTCCCCCACCCCCCAAAATATGAAACTCCTTATCGAAATTCCCAATTTTGAATGTAAACTACAAGCCGATAAGCAAGCCTACAAGCCTTTAAGGCCCGTATAGTTAAAGCTATGGTTTTCCCAGTAGTGATGTATGGAAGTGAGAGCTGGACCATAAAGAAGGCTGATCGCCGAAGAATTGATGCTTTTGAATTATGGTGCTGGAGGAGACTCTTGAGAGTCCCAGGGACTGCAGGAAGATCAAACCTATCCATTCTTAAGGAAATCAGCCCTGAGTGCTCACTGGAAGGACAGATCGTGAAGCTGAGGCTCCAATACTTTGGCCACCTCATGAGAAGAGAAGACTCCCTGGAAAAGACCCTGATGTTGGGAAAGATGGAGGGCACAAGGAGAAGGGGACGACAGAGGACGAGATGGTTGGACAGTATTCTCAAAGCTACCAGCATGAGTTTGACCAAACTACGGGAGGCAGTGGAAGACAGGAGTGCCTGGCGTGCTCTGGTCCATGGGGTCACGAAGAGTCGGACACGACTAAACGACTAAACAACAACAACAAATGTTGAGGGGCTGAAGAAGCTGAGCGCAAGAGAGGAGGAGCCGACAGCCATTGAAGCTGTGCTGCACTCAGATCCGCGCTCAGCCCATAGCTGTCAACTTTTCCCTTTTATTGCGAGGGATCCTATTCAGAATAAGGTAATTTCCCTTTAAGAAAGGGAAAGGTTGACAGCTATGGCTCGGCCTCCTCCCAACGATGCGACATTGTGCATGTGATGTTTCCTGAGTGATGTCGGGCGCCCTCAAACTTTGGCACAAGTTGGCGAGCCGATCCTGATTTGCTTGTGGCGTGTTTACACCCCTTCCATTAGACACTTGTTCAAATCACTCTTTTTAATGCATTTCCCTTTCACTTTCCAAACCATAAAAATAAGAGGGATTCCTGGGAAGGCTCTCAGCTCCTGGAACTTCTCACCAGACATGGAGTATGGTTCACAACGGTATGTTGACATCTCCAGTTCTCCTCCCTGCATTCATTCTTGAACAAAATTCATTGCTGCGTCTTCAGTATCCTTGAGATTATTTTCCTGTATCATCTAAACGTAGGCTCTTGTATCAAACAAAGTAATATTTAATAATCTATTAGAATATAATAGTACACAATAAATGCTGGTCGCTTTTTTTCTTTTTAAAAATATATAAGAAAGGTAAAGGGTAAAAGGGACCCCTGACCATTAGGTCCAGTCGTGACCGACTCTGGGGTTGTGGCGCTCATCTCGCTTTATTGGCCGAGGGAGCCAGCGTATAGCTTCTGGGTCATGTGGCCAGCATGACTAAGCCGCTTCTGGCGAACCAGAGCAGCGCATGGAAACTTCGTTTACCTTCCCACAGGAGTGGTACCTATTTATCTACTTGCACTTTGATGTGCTTTTGAACTGCTATGTTGGCAGGAGCAGGGACCGAGCAACGGGAGATATCTACAATGGTTTGGGGATGATGGAGCATACACCAGTGACCTGGATGGTAAGCAAATATCTTAGTTTATACGTGTTTTGATTATGACCACTTGAATAAAAAAAGTTCAGCTGCTGATTCTCCTAGGCAAATGCACCAGAAGAAGGTGGTGGAATTCAAACCTGAGAAGCCATGCCAGTGTTTAAGCCATGCTTAACCCTAGGGGCTGAGGTCCTTTTAGCCCCCCCCCCTAAAATATTTGAGAGGGCCGCCCTCCCAAAGTTGATGGGCATTGCCTTTCAAACAGTGTGTGTGCATTGTGTCATGTGATCAATTCTGGAAGACGGGGTTTACCTGACCCCCCCAATATCTTATTCAAGTTGGGACCCCTGTCCACTAATATATCCTCTTTCAGCACTGAATGGCGTTGGTCTCTATTTGAAATGCCAGCGAACATTATCTCTTAGCGCTAACGGCTGAGTTTTGCCTTTAAATTAACGCCGTTTGAAATCCCACCCCCTTACAAATCTGGTGTGCCTCTTCTCTCTCCCCTCTCTGGCTCCCCCCCCCCACCTCCAACCAGTCTTTCCCTTCCTGCCTGCCAGGAATGCTCTCGTAATCCCTGTGCCCCCCCACCTCCCACCCTGTGTGCAGAAGCGAGATTTAGCTCCCATCTCCCGGTTTCTGACTTGGACTTTTAATATTTTAATTGAGTGAATTGGCCCGGAGTAGTCTATTGAACTCTACCTGACCTCTTAAATAACAGGTCAAGGATTTAGCTTTTGTGACTTTGACCCCTTCCCTTATCTGATAATGCTGCTCCTCTCTCAATTAGCTGCCTGCCCCGCACTTGGCAAAAGTTTGAACCTCTTTCGCAGGCGCCTGGACGGCTTCCCATCGTACGCACGTGGATGGGATACAATTGTGGCCCAGCCACGGAGATAATTTACGGGGCCTGTGCCATTTGCTGCTGCCTCCTAGCCTCAGCTGGTTGAATCACACCCTTCCTGGGCTTCCTAGTCCTCCATCTTTGCCATGCACAGACCCTCCAGCTGTCCCTATTTTCCAGGCACAACAATACAAACACAACACATAAGCTAATAGTTAGTAGAGAATATATAACAGAATGGACTGCAAGAAGATCAAACCTATCCCATGGACTGCAAGAAGATCAAACCTATCCATTCTGAAGGAAATCAGCCCTGAGTGCTCACTGGAAGGGCAGATCCAATACTTTGGCCACCTCATGAGAAGAGAAGACTCCCTGGAAAACACCCTGATGTTGGGAAAGATGGAGGGCACAAGGAGAAGGGGACGACAGAGGATGAGATGGTTGGACAGTGTTCTCGAAGCTACCAGCATGAGTTTGACCAAACTGCGGGAGGCAGTGGAAGACAGGAGTGCCTGGTGTGCTCTGGTCCATGGGGTCACAAAGAGTCGGACACGACTAAATGACTAAACAGCAACATATAACAGAATGATGATATCATTTAAATTATAGGAATAAGCCAATCAAAGTTCATATGTACAATATAAGTGAGTGGTAGAGAGGACCCTCAAGCCATGGGTTCAAAGCAGATGTCTAAGGACAGTCTCACAATAGTCTCTCAAAAATTTCAACAGAAGACGACTCAAAAGCCTCAGAAGGACAGTGTCTCCAGAATAATACTACTGTTTTGTAATAGTTTTCATCAACTGGAAATAAGATACAAGGCTATTTTCCAGGGACAGTCCCGGATTTACAAAAGCAGCCCTGGTTTCTGATTTGATCCCAGAATGTCCCGCTTTTCCTTAGGACGTCCCTATCTTCACCAGAGAAATGTTGGAGGGTATGGAGTTATGAGACCCACCAGAGCCATCTGTATAGGGAAGTTTTAAAATGTTTAATGTTTTGTTATGTTTTACTGTATGTTGGAAGCCTTCCAGAATCGCTGGGGCAACCCAGTCAGATGGGTGGGCTATAAATAGTAAAACTGTTATTATGATTAATTATTATTATTGAATAGTGAATCCCTATTTTTGTTGGAGAAGTGTTGGGAAGGTATGCATACAAACAGATTGGAGCAAACCACAAACCTCGACATTTCAGATCTCTCCATCTTTTGCTTTCTAGCGCCACAGTCTCCTTTCACTTTGCCCAAGAGCACTCAATGCACAGTGAGTTTTGAGCTGCTCGTACAGTGGTACCTCAGGTTACATGCGCTTCAGGTTACAGACACTAACCCAGACTCCGCTAACCCAGAAGTAGTACCTCAGGTTAAGAACTTTGCTTCAGATGAGAACAGAAATTGTGCTGCGGTGGTGCAGCAGCAGCGGGAGGCCCCATTAGCTAAAGTGGTGCTTCAGGTTAAGAACAGACCTCTGGAACAAATTAAGTACTTAACCTGAGGTACCACTGTATTCATAAAATGCACAATGTTTTCTCAGGTTTTGGCCAGGTTGATGTCTAGTTTTCACTCTGTTTAATCTGTTTTTATCGGCAGGAAAGGATCGAGCACTCGCTGCAGGTTCCTTGTGGCGATTTGCTCAGAAGCCGAGGGCTGGGGAAAGGGGACCAGGAGCAGGCGGGCAGGGGGACAGGAGGGGGGCAGGCGGAGAGCATGGAGTTAGTGAAACCATGACATTAGCTTGATCAAAAAGACCATTTCATATTAAGCTCATAAAACTGCAGCTGCAACCAGAGCCCAAGGTCACGAAGTGTCATAATAATGCCTCCACTCAAAACTAATCTTGGCCTCCTCCACCACTGGTAATATCCAAGAGGGGGCGGATTCTGCTGCCTCCGAGTTAATCCTAGCTGGGTATAGAAATCCCACAGCAGCCTCAGTGGGAAGGCAGATCTAAAATCCTTAGATGAAGCTACAGTGGATTAAAAAATAAAATAAAATTGACCCTACGACGTGAGTCTGGCGTCACAGAACTCATCTTCCACATGCCCATATCGTGGAAGCCATTAGCTAGATTAGCTCTACATGTAGCTCTTCCTCTTGCCCTTCAGATGGGCTCCCGGCAGTAGTTGTTTTTTTTTAAGGGAGGTTTAATAATAATAATAATAATAATAATAATATATTTATATCCTCCCATCTGGCTGGGTTTCCCCAGCCACTCTGGCCGGCTCCCAACAGAATATTAAAAACATGATCAAACATCAGACATTAAAAACTTCCCTAAACAGGGCTGCCTTCAGATGTTAAAAGCCAGGTAGGTAGCCGTATTGGTCTGATGCAGTCGAAATAAATATAAAAAAAATTAAGAAATTGTCCAGCAGCACCTTAGAGACCAACGAAGTTTGTTGTGGGTATAAGCTTTGTGTGCATGCATACTTCTTCAGATATAGTCAAAACAAAATTTTTTTTCCCCTTCCAGTAGCACCTTAAAGACCAACTAAGTTAGTTCTTGGTATGAGCTTTCGTGTGCATGCACACTTCTTCAGATACACATGTATGCTACTGGACATTTTTTTAATTTTTAATTTTATTTCTAAAAGTCAGATATAGTGGTACCTCGGGTTACATACGCTTCAGGTTACAGACGCTTCAGGTTACAGACTCCGCTACTCCCAAAAATAGTACCTTGGGTTAAGAACTTTGCTTCAGGATGAGAACAGAAATTGTGCTTTGGCGGCGCAGCTGCAGCTGGAGGCCCCATTAGCTAAAGTGGTGCTTCAGGTTAAGAACAGTTTCAGGTTAAGAACGGACCTCCGGAACAAATTAAGTACTTAACCAGAAGTACCACTGTAGTTGTTTATTTCTTTGATATCTGATTGGAGGGCGTTACACAAGGTGGGCACCACTACCAAGAAGGCCCTCCACCTGGTTCCCTGTAGCTTCGCTTCTCGCAGTGAGGGAACCGCCAGACACTGGACCTCAGTGTCCGGGCTGAACGATAGGGGTGGAGATGCTCCTTCAGGTATACTGGCCGAGGCCATATGAATTGCAGGACTGCTCTGTGTGCTTTGGGGACAGGGAGGTATAATGAGGACAAGCTTAAAGACTTGCTATCCCTTCTGAAGAGGATTTTCAGTCTTATACCTCAGGGCTGGCTCTAATGTTGGGCAGAGTGAGGTGACTGCCTTGGGTATAGACGCCTGCGCCACCCCACTGCCCGCACCACCACTCCTGCTGCCTCCACCGCCGTCAAGCTGCCAAGACTTTATGCAGTGATGGGGAACCTGTGGACCTCTGGATATTGGTGACACCTGGCCTGGCTGAGAGTTTAGTCCAACAGCCCTGGAAGGGCTACAGTTTCCACATCCATGAGTCAGAGAGCCAGGGAAAACCTGGCATTGGATCTGTGAGGGCCGGGTTCATATATACTGCTTTGGGAAAAGCCGGATGCCTTGGGAAAGTTGCACCGCTCAGTCCAAGTTTCCCATCTGATACAATAAAACAGAGATCCACTGGTCCATTCACCAACCTCACCCTGGCAAGTGTTTCATTGCCTCTAGAGAATGGGCCTTTTCTGTGGTGGCTCCACATCTGTGGAATGCTCTCCCCAAAGAGGCTCTCCTGGCACCATCAATACATATCTTTACACCCCAGGTGAAAACATTCCTCTATACCCAGGCCTTCAGCCATTAAATAATCTATGGTCTGTTACATGGGCAGAGGGGGCGGTTATTATGATTATTATGATTATTTTGTAATACTGTGTGTTACTATGCTGCATACAGTGGTACCTCAGGTTACATACGCTTCAGGTTACACACTCCGCTAACCCAGAAATAGTGCTTCAGGTTAAGAACTTTGCTTCAGGATGAGAACAGAAATTGTGCTCCGGCGGTGCAGCGGCAGCAGGAGGCCCCATTAGCTAAAGTGGTGCTTCAGGTTAAGAACAGTTTCAGGTTAAGAACGGACCTCCAGAACGAATTATGTACTTAACCCGAGGTACCACTGTACTATGTTTTTATTCTTATGCTGCATAGATTACGTTCTTTTTATTTTACATTCTTTATTGAAAAATAAAACAGTACTAAATTACAAGTGCACAGAGAAAGAAAAGACACAATAAATAAGAAAAAAATAAGAAATAGTATCCATGTAGAAAACAAAACAGGAAAAAAATGTACTGTGTACAAAAAAGGAGGAAATTGTTGTTCTAGTTAACCAGACCTTAATCAAATATGGTTTTTATAAAAATGAATTCTAGATGTCATTAAATTTGTCCATGGCAAGTCTACATTTGCACACAGTTTGTTCATGTGTAGCGAGTTTGTACATATTTGAATCCAATGGTTCAAGGGAGCTGTATTTCTATTGTTCTAGTTTACCAAGACCAGTCCATTCATATTGTCCCTTGGTAAGTTTCCATGTGTTGGGTATATAATTCAAAAGAATATTTTCCTCTGCAAATTTAAGATTTTTCTTTGTAGTCATGCTGACCGTCTCTATTACCTTCTGCCAGAAATTTCTGAATGTAGGACAGTGTCCCAACATAGTGTTCTTAATATCCTGGGATCTTTGGATAAAGTGTGGTATAAAATTTCAAACAACAACAATATGGAACTGTTGTTTATCCCTCCCAGAGCTACAATTCCCAGGATTCCTTGGGGCAGGGATTGTGCTTCAAATTCATGGTTGTGTAGGTGGCATTCGTGTGCCTGAAAAACAAAACGCATACATGTTTCGCCCCCTTTTCTTGCCTTGGGCTTTGCAGCCCTTCCCATTTTGCTGCTGCCGAGCTCTGCTGCCATTTCGCATTTCTCATTAGCAGCAGCTGGCTTGTCCATTCAGGTGGCCCGTGAATTTATAGGGATTGTCAGCTTGGCTTTTTATGAGAAATTGGAGGGAGAGAAGGGGACAAATGCCAGGATTTGTAAGCCCCATAAACCTCGCCTGCCCCAGGTTTTTATCTCTGTGTCAGCCCAGTGAGCAGAGCAGCTTTTGGTTACCCCAGGCCTGTTAAATTAGTACTGGGCCCTGCATTCCAGGGTATAAATATCGGCCATTGTAATGCTCAGGAATGCAAGCGTGTTGGAGTCTAAAATTAAAGACCTAGGAATAAGCCTTCTCGAGTTACCAGAAACAAGACTCCATTGTGTCCCCTCTGGGCTCTGGCCTGATACCGGAAAGTTGCCTGTTAGTATTTAGAGACCACTCCAGGTTAAATGCACGCGCTGAGCAGCCCCTGCATGAGAAAATTAGGATACATGTCTTTAATTGAAACCCTATTGACTGCGTAGTTATCTTGTTCCAAAACCCCAGTCGGTCTGTGCAGAGCAGGATGCGTTTCAGGAATCTGAGCATATCCCAAGAGTTTGGTCTCCAGTTTGCAGTTTCTCCTGGGTGGGTGAACATGCACACCAGGACCTGTGTTTTGAAGGCTGCCTTGGGAACTGGCCAGTTAAGGGTGCAATATATATTTTAGAAATAATAAGGACGTCCATGTGTCTGCGATTCCTTCCCAAGATTCGGCAATAAAGATTGCCGATAAAACAAGATGCGAAGGTGAGGCCCGACACCCCCAAAGTAATACTTCTAGCTTAGGTAAAGTTAAAGGACCCCTGGATGGTTAAGTCCAGTCAAAGGCGACTATAGAGTTGCGGCTCTCATCTCTCTTTCAGGCCAAGGGAGCTGGCGTTTGTCCACAGACAGCTTTCCGGGTCATGTGGCCAGCATGACTAAACCGCTTCTGGCACAACAGAACACCGTGATGGAAACCAGAGCACACGGAAACGCCGTTTACCTTCCCACTGCAACAGTACTTATTTATCTACTTGTACTGGTGTGCTTTTGAACTGCTAGGTTGGCAGGAGCTGGGACAGAGCAACAGGAGCTCACTCCGTCGCAGGGATTTGAACCGCCGACCTTCCAATCACCAAGCCCAAGAGGCTCAGTGGTTTAGACCAAAGCGCCACCCGCATTCCACAAAGAAGGTAGATGTTCTAGCAAAGAGTTGTAGCTACATGGAAGAGAACCTGCCAGGTTCATTCCAAAGAATCTCCAACCAAGGCTGGAATGCCCCCTATGTGAAATTATGCAGAGCGGCTGCCAGCCAGGGTGGCCAGCCTGATGGACCAATGGTCTTACTTGGTAGAAGACAGCAGACCCTCCAAGTGTCCCTATTTTCCAGGGACAGTCCTGGATTTGCAGAAGCCGTCCCGGTTTCTGATTTAATCTGGAAATGTCCCACTTTCCCTTAAAGGTACCCCTGCCCATATGGGCCAGTCTTGTCAGACTCTAGGGCTGTGCGCTCATCTCACTCTAAAGGCCAGGGGCCAGCGCTGTCCGAAGACACTTCCGGGTCACGTGGCCAGCGTGACGAAGCTGCTCTGGCGAGCCAGCACCAGCGCAGCACACGGAACACCATTTACCTTTCCGCTATAAAGCGGTCCCTATTTATCTACTTGCACTTAGGGGTGCTTTCAAACTGCTAGGTGGGCAGGAGCTGGGACCGAAGACGGGATCTCCCCCCCGCGGGGATTCGAACCGCCGACCATACGATCGGCAGGTCCTAGGCGCTGAGGTTTTACCCACAGCGCCACCCGCGTCCCTCACTTTCCCTTAGGATGTTGCTATTTTCATCGAAAAAATGTTGGAGGGTATGATAGAGCATCTTTATTTTCATTGGAGAAATATTGGAGGGTATGGAGTTATGCAACCTCCAAGCCAAGGAGATAAGTAATACAGTGGTACCTCGGGTTAAGTACTTAATTCGTTCCGGAGGTCCGTTCTTAACCTGAAACTGTTCTTAACCTGAAGCACCAGTTTAGCTAATGGGGCCTCCTGCTGCTGCTGCGCCACCGTTGCACGATTTCTGTTCTTATCCTGAAGCAAAGTTCTTAACCTGAAGCACTATTTCTGGGTTAGCGGAGTGTGTAACCTGAAGCGTATGTAACCCGAGGTACCACTGTACAACCTTTAGAAGACATCTGAAGACAGCCATCTATAGGGTAGTTTTGTAATGTTTAAAGTTATATTATGTTTTTATAAATGTTCAAAGCTGCCTTGAGTGGCTGGCAACCCAGTCAGATGGGCAGGGTATAACTAACAACAACAGCAATGGAACAGGAGAACAATGGAATATTTTCATGGGAAAAATTTTCATGACCAGAAATGCAAGAGTCTCTGCCAACCTTTTTGACAGGTGGGAACCATCATGGTTTCACACACACACACACACACACACACACACACACACAGAATGACTGTGTTGGATCACCATGCTGGACTAGCACCTGCGAGACCAGGGGTGGAACTACACACAGAGGGGAAAACGCTATAAATAAGTCAGAAATCATATCATTATAACAAAAAGAAAAAAAGAAAAAAACGCTATGGAAAACAGCTCAGAAATATATTTTTGCTCTCCAGTGCCATCTGGTGGTACATGTTTATAATGCATTCAATGTTTCTTGACTAATGTAGCTGAGTCCCAGGTTTTGCATTCCTACTCAGCCACGGAAATAACAAAGTGGCCTTGGGTGAGACACTGTCTCCCAGTCTGACCTACCTCTCAGGGTGAATGTGAGGATAAAATGGGGAAGAGGAGAACCACGGAAGCCACCTTGCGCTCTCTGCATGAGAGCTGGGATATCAATGAAACAATAAATAGAGTTGTGGCCTCATATCGGCGGAGGCAAAAGGCTCCTCACTCCTTTGGCTGGCAAATAAGCCCAAGCAAGAAGCTTTTCGAAGAGTCAAGGAAGATCACTTTAGCCGCTCCAGCCAACAGATGCAAAGAAGATTCTTTGCTGCTTTCTCTGCAGTTCTCCCCTTTGTCCCCAGCAGGGAGGTGGCAAGCGGCCTGGATTCTTATCTAACATTCCCCTGGAATGACAGTCCAGCCAGGACCCACCTGAGCCTTGACACTTCATCCCTGACACAGGCAAGTTGCAGGTGTGCGCTCTCTTATCCTTTGCACCCAAACCGCTGCAAGTCGAATGAAGAAATCAGATTTGCAGCTGTTTCTCTTTATCCAAATGTTTTATTCAAGCAACAGCCTTCTCGTAGTTCTTCGTTTCCCAGCAACTGGCATTCAGAGGCATGTGGGCGCCTCTGACTTTGGAAAGCCCATTCAGCTTTTGTGGTGTGTGTGTGTGTGTGTGTGTGTGTGTAGGCACACCACATGGAAGTCACACACTGGGTTTTATCAAAGCTGCCTTTAAGACATCTTAAACTGCTTTCAGCAGAGCTTCACATCGGACTTAACTCCCTTGTGAGTTTAGGGTTCAGCCTTCAATGATAATATCTCAAACGATCCCTGTTTAAAGCACATCCAACACACGTTTAAAGCATATGGTCCCCCAAAGAATCCTGGGAGTTGTAGTTTCTTAAGGATACTGGGAGTTATAGCTTTGTGGATGAGGGAACTACAACCACCAGGATTCTCTGGGGGGAAGTCATGTGCTTCAAACACCTGGCATAGATTTATTTGCTAGTGAAACACTGATTATAGTTGATAACAATGGTACAGCTTTATTTTATTTTTTGAATACAGTGGTACCTCGGGTTAAGTACTTAATTCGTTCCCGAGGTCCGTACTTAACCTGAAACTGTTCTTAACCTGAAGCACCACTTTAGCTAATGGGACCTCCTGCTGCCACTGCGCCGCCAGAGCACGATTTCTGTTCTCATCCTGAAGCAAAGTTCTTAACCCGAGGTACTATTTCTGGGTTAGCGGAGTCTGTAATCTGAAGCATATGTAACCTGAGGTACCACTGTATACTGTAGCCACTTTTCAAGGTAGGGTTGCCAACATTTCTCCCCGTTCCTGTGCCTTTTACAAGGTGTGACCGGAAGGTTCGGTGAATGGTCACAGAAATCGAACAGCGAGAAATATTTGAACATATAATCAGCATCAGAAACCCACAAAATGCTCACAATTGTGTACACAGACGAAGCTGTAACTCGAAAGACAGTGTATCAGTGGTTTCCATGAAGGGCAGCAAACCAGAGAAGATAACCCTCAGTCTGGCAGAGTGTCGATGAGCAGAATGACGGCAAATGTCGGCAGAGTTCATGAGTTATTGATGCAGGATCGCCGTTTGTCCGTCCGAATGATGGCGGAAGAATTGCATATTCCGCGTGAAATCATTACTGAGGTTACAGAGTTGTCCCACCCTCCATATTCTCCCGATCTGGCCCCACGGGATTTCTTTCTTTTTCCAAAACTGAAATCTGCACTGAAAGGGCACAGATTTCCCAACATTTCACATGTCCGAGCTGCTCTGACGAAGGAACCGAAAGCAGTACGAAAAGAGGACTTCTCCAGAAGTTTCCAACAGTTCTACGAACATTGTCAACGGTGCATTGTATCAGAGGGGGCCTACTCTGAAGGCCTGTAAGGTATGATGCTTTTGAATTATGGTGCTGGAGGAGACTCTTGAGAGTCCCATGGACTGCAAGAAGATCAAACCTATCCATTCTGAAGGAAATCAGCCCTGAGTGCTCACTGGAAGGACAGATCCTGAAGCTGAGGCTCCAATACTTTGGCCACCTCCATAGCTGTCAAGTGTCCCTTATTTGAAGGGACAGTCCCTTATTCCAGCGCCATGTCCCACTGCTGTCCCTTATTGATGGATGTCCCTTAAATGATGTCCCTTAAATTTCAAAGGAAGCAGCTTCTCTCCCTCCCTCCCTGCCGGACAAGGAGGAGGGAGGCTCCAACTGTGTTGCTTGGCTGTGTTGCTCACCCAATAAGGAGTCTAAGAACGACTGGGGGGTGGAGCTTGCATGCCTTGTGTGTGGCTAGTTAATGCAAGCTGAGGTGGTTTTTGAATGCTGGATGCCATTTTGTTGCACGTGCTGCTGCAAACTTTGCAGTGCAAAGCCAGGCCGGGGAGCCATTTTAAGTTGAGGCTACATAGGCCTTGTGGTGCATGTGATTCAGATTCTATTCAGTTGAACCTCTGATTACAAAGTTGGCTGAACAGTGTTCTCGAAGCTACCAGCATGAGTTTGACTAGACTGCAGGAGAACAGGAAGACTGGAGTGCCTGGAACAGGTGAGGCTGCAGGTCCCTTATTTTGGCTGCTGGTCCCTTATTTTCAAATCTGTAAGTTGACAGCTATGCACCTCATGAGAAGAGAAGACTCCCTGGTAAAGACCCTGATGTTGGGGAAGATGGAGGGCACAAGGAGAAGGGGACGACAGAGGATGAGATGGTTGGACAGTGTTCTCGAAGCTACCAGCATGAGTTTGACCAAACTGCGGGAGGCAGTGGAAGACAGGGGTGCCTGGCGTGCTCTGGTCCATGGGGTCACGAAGAGTCGGACACGACTAAACGACTAAACGACAACAACAAAGGTATGGATAATCGAATATTTCTCGCTGTCCGATTTCTGTGACCATTCACCAAACTTTCCAGTCACACCTTGTATATCTAGTTGGTGATATGCTCAAGACATTAGCAGATCATAAAATTGTAGAGTTGGCTGGGACCACGAGGGTCATCCAGTCCAACCCGCTGCAATGGAGGGATCTTTTAGTGTATTTTTGGTTTCTATGGAAGCCGCCCAGAGTGGCTGGGGAGGCCCAGCCAGATGGGCGGGGTATAAATAATAAATAATAAATAATAATAATAATAATAATTATTTTGCCCAATATGGGGCACAAACTAAGATTACGAGTCTCATGATTTACTGTCTGAGCTATGATCCTATTTACCTACATGCTGCAAAAAGTTACATCTATGGATCCCTACATATTAAATTGCTGAAAGAGGAACAGGAGGAGGGCAAGTTGCCCCTCCATCCTTTGGTTTGTTTGTTGACAACCCTATTTTAAGGTGAGCGATGAAGCATTTCTTCTAATTGCCACAAGGGCAGTACAGTGGTACCTTGGTTCTTGAACTTTTTTTTTAATATAATTTTTTATTAGTTTTTTTTTAAACATATCATTTTCATTTTCAACAGTAATTAAACATACTTTTACATCTTATTCAAATTTTTGACTTCCATCAATCCTGTCTGAAAATTTTCCAATCTAATCTCTCCGTATGCATTTCAAATCTCCCCTATTACATTTCAAACTCATAACCAATATCTATATCTTTTTCTACATTGTAACACTTCGTATATTTCTCCTTACAAAACTTCTTGTAGTCCTACTAGTGTAATTTGTTGATTACAGTTGCTCTTCAAATAATTCATATACTTCTTCCAATCTTCTGTAAATCTCTGGTCCCGCAGGTTTCGAATCCTTCCTGTCATTTTGTCCAATTCTGCATAGTCCATTAATTTCGTCTGCCATTCTTCTTTCGTCGGAGTTTCTTCTTGTTTCCATTTCTGGGCTAACAATACTCTTGCCGCAGTTGTTGCATATAAAAACAATTTAACATCTTGCCTATTAATGTCCTGACCTATAAAACCAAGTAAAAATGCTTCTGGTTTTAATCTGTTCCGGGAGTCCGTTCGACTCCCGAAACGTTTGAAAACCAAGGCGTGGCTTCTGATTGGCTGCAGGAGCTTCCTGCACTCAATCAGAAGCTGTGGAAGCAGCGTCGGACGTTCGGCTTCTGAAAAACATTTGCAAACTTCTGGGTTTGCGGCGCTTGGGAGCCGATTTGTTCGGCAAGTAAGCCGTTCAGGAAAGACTCTCCTCCCTGGAAGAGAGGGGAGTGGTTGTGGGCGGGAGCCCGAGCTCCGCCCCTGGCCGGGGGCCTTAGCCCCCGCCCCTCCTCACCTGGCTGGCGCCCACGCCCACCGGAGGCAGCCAACCAGGTGTCTCCGGGGGGCGTGTTTAGCAGCTTAATGCTGCGGCTCCAGCTCCGCCTCCTCCTCAGTCGTCGTCGTCCCGCAGCGAGTCACCCACCCTCCACTCCCATTTAGCTCAGGGTCTAGGTTTTTTGGCCTTGCTATGGACCTTAGGTTGGTCGCCCCGGTTGTCTGGGGGGCCTGGTAGGAATTTTTCCATTTGGCATTAGGCTTTTTGGTTTTTTCGCCTACCTCGTAGCAATCGTCACAACTTTTGTGGTATTGGTGGGTAGGTTAGGCATTGGATTCATGTGTGTCAAGGGCTAGGTGTGGCCATCGCCTATGCTATCTACCGTGGGTTATTCCATTAAAGGAATCTGGCGGTCGTGTATTC
This sequence comes from Podarcis raffonei, assembly GCF_027172205.1. NCBI lineage: Eukaryota > Metazoa > Chordata > Lepidosauria > Squamata > Lacertidae > Podarcis > Podarcis raffonei. The sequence continues at coordinate 15,601,814 of NC_070603.1, forward strand.
CGTCCGATGCCTGCTTGGCGGGAGGCCATGGCACGACCCTCGGTGACATCAGGGGTGAGCCTATAGTTGGATGAGCATCAACAGGCTCCACCTACTCTTGAATAAACCCACCTCCTATAGTCATCCAATGCCTAAGCCAATACCTTTTCACTGCTGTAATCAATAAAGCTGTGGCCTTTTCTTGCCCATTAACCTTATATCACGTGTCCTTGTGTGTTTATTTCACATAGCGGGGGTCGGGCCCTCGATCCACAACCAAGGTACCACTGTACACAGTGCCATGTGCATTGCTGAATCCTCCCTCCCCAGTCTTCTTTTGCACCTTGAAGTGTATTTTTCCTTTCCCAAGCACTGCTGCTTGGGGGCGGCTGGGTTCTCTTCCCTACCAATAGAGCCTCTGGCTCCAGCCTTCTGCTTCATCTGTGTCCTAGGCTCCCCCCCCCCTTCTTTCCCTTTTCTTACAGGCAACCCTCCCCCATTAGCAACATGAATTTTAAGCACAACCAGATGTAGGAGGTGAGGCTGATGGACTCAGCCCCTCTGCCTTTGTGCTCTCCAAGGAGCTTCTTAGGGGAGAGTTACCATCTCAAACCTCTCCTTCTTACATTCCCCCCCCCCCCAGTTTTGAAAATTATTTGTTCCAGGCAGGCAATAGAGCCAGTTTATACATTGACCTTACAGGATGGACAAGAATTGGTTCAGGATGTTTGAAGTGGCAGTGTCTTAAAATGGCTGGAAGCCTATACTTGTGCATTAGTAAAAAAAAAAAGGGGGGGATATAAACACTTTGGCTGTCTTCTTCATCGCTAAGGAGTCTGAATTCAACACTTCTTGCTCATGGAATTGCTTTTTGGAAATGACTACATATATACATATATGTGGTCTAAACCACAGAGCCTAGGACTTGCCGATCAGAAGGTCGGCGGTTCGAATCCCCACGACGGGGTGAATCCCGTTGCTCGGTCCCTGCTCCTGCCCACCTAGCAGTTCGAAAGCACATCAAGTGCAAGTAGATAAATAGGTACCACTCCGGCGGGAAGGTAAACGGCATTTCCGTGCGCTGCTCTGGTTCGCCAGAAGCGGCTTTGTCATGCTGGCCACATGACCCGGAAGCTGTCTGCGGACAAATGCCAGCTCCCTCAGCCAGTAAAGCCAGATGAGCACCGCAACCCCAGAGTCGTCCGTGACTGGACCTAATGGTCAGGGGTACCTTTACTTTTACATATATATGGGGGGAAATTGTTCTTTACACACACCATTTTCAGAGGGAAATTCATGAGTAGGCCGTCACAGGAATCTAGGGCTCATGAATAGGAATGGGCACCATGGCTATAGGACTGAGCAATAAAGTTTTTATTTTTTACGCTACAACATCCCATTTAGCATGACCAAGCTTCCTTTTCAGTCTTGAGTCATGTTTGCAAGATCACTAAATGTAAAGGGGTTGTGACAGCAATTCCTATCTGCTTTTATGTTTAACATGCTTAAAGTGGTACAGTGGAACATCGGCTTTCAAACACCAAAACCCCGGAAGTACCGTATTTTTTGCTCTATAAGACTCACTTTTTCCCTCCTAAAAAGTAAGGGGAAATGTGTGTGTGTCTTATGGAGCGAATGCAGGCTGTGCAGCTATCTCAGAAGCCAGAACAGCAAGAAGGATTACTGCTTTCACTGCGCAGCGATCCCTCTTGCTGTTCTGGCTTCTGAGATTCAGAATATATTTTTTCTTGTTTTCCTCCTCCAAAAACTAGGTGCGTCTTGTGGTCTGGTGCGTCTTATAGAGCAAAAAATATGGTGATTGTTTTTGAACACACCTTAGAAGTTGAACGGCTTCCAAAGCGCGTTTCCCCATTTTCTCAGTGGATTCCGCCAACCGTCCATTGAGCCTTGGTTGTCGAACGTTTCGGAAGTCAAATGGTCTTCCGGAACGGATTACGTTCGACAACCGAGGTACCACTGTATTTGCAATACTAGGGTTCAGCCAAAATTTCTCAGAAAACAGTTTTCTTCTATTTCTTTTCTTTTTGAAGTTCGTCCCAAACTGTTATCAATAACTTCAGTCCTCCTCTGGAGACCAGTCAGTGAAATGGCATCTGTCAATCCTGCTATCCATTGGGTTTGGGTGCAACTGTGGATGTTAATATTGTTGGATATTATTTTAATATAGTCGAAGGAAACAATGGGCTTGGCCCCCGACTCCTTCTCACCACTGGTGAGAGCCAGTGTGGTGTAGTAAGAGTGGTGGACTCGTAATCTGGTGAACCGGGTTCGATTCCCCACTCCTCCACATGCAGCTGCTGGGTGACCTTGGGCTAGTCACACTTCTCTGAAGTCTCTCAGCCCCACTCACCTCACAGAGTGTTTGTTGTGGGGGAGGAAGGGAAAAGGAGATTGTTAGCCGTTTTGAGACTCCTTAGGGTAGTGATAAAGCGGGAAATCAAATCCAAACTCTTCTTCTGGTGTTCCTCTCTTAACTCATTGCTTCCTTCATTCACCCATATGAACTAACAACAAAAGACAGAGGCTCTGAGATTACACCTTCAAGCTCCTTTAGTACCCTTGGATGCAGTTCATCAGGCCATGGAGATTTAAATTCATTTAAAGTGGCTAAGTGTTCCTTTACCACCTCTTTTACTATCTTGGGCTGCAACTCCCTCTTTGTACCATTTATTCTGTTATCACCAGGTTTGAGCACTGCTTTCCATTTGGGTGAAGACAGAGGCAAAACAGGCACTGAGCAATTCCACCTTTTCTGTCACCCAACCTGAAATATACTCAGAGTCGCAAAGTGATTTCATGCTCTTTATTCAGCTCATAGTGGTGAGGAGGAATGAATGAATGTCCCCTCAAAGCATCTGCTTTATATACATTATTTACACAATGGGCTGCACATAATTGGCTAATTCCGGAATTCTACTGTAAGCCAATCAGGTTGTGGATTCACTTCTATCTGGAGCATGATTGGGTGGTTCCTGCCAACCAATCATACTGCTGCATTGTTCTAGGACCAATCAGACTGCTGCATTCTGAATCCTATTGTTCTAGGACCAATCAGACTGCTGCCTTTTGGATCCTATTGTTCTAGGACCAATCAGACTGCTGCAGTTTGGATCCTATTCAACTCAGTACATAACACAACCGCATTTCTCCATCGTCTCCACAAAGGGATCTACTAATTTCTACTGTTTCTAAGTCGCATTTTAATCAATGTTTTATATTTGCTGTTAGCTGCCCTGAGCCTGGTTTTTAAACTGGGAAGGGCAGGGTATAAATTTTATTTTATTTAATTTTAATTTATTTTTTATTACTTGCGTGTTTTTCCTCTTGCTTTGAACGTAAGCAAATAAACCTTTATTATTGCTTTTTACCCTCATGCAAGCCCGAGTTCATGGCTAGAACTGTGCTGTAAGTGAGTCAATTGCCTTGGATTCCAGAGTCATTTGTCTTGGAGTGTTCTCACCATTACAGACCAGACGAGACTTTCTCTATTCTTTAAATGAAAAGAGGCACCATACGCATTAAATAATTTGCCATATTTTTGCACCTTCTTTTTATCACACTGCTATGGGAAGAACGACTCTGCCTTGCTTCATTTGTGAGCTATGTCAGCAGAAAAATTTGGAATTCAAAGAAAAGCTTGGCACTGCACTGACAGAGAGAAGGATGGAAATATAAGTAGTTTAGGCCCCTCTTAACACACCACATTTCCCCCCAATTTGTGGCATAGCGATATTTGTTAAGCATGCAGATGCATTCATACTTGCGAGAGGTTGAAAAGCACACCCCAATTTTCCCTCTCTGGGGAGCAATAAGAAGAGAGAGTGTTAAATTAACCATCCAACACAAACTTTATGTAACATTAATAAATCAGACAAATGAAATTAGCTCAGGCCACATAAATTGTTAAACAACTTGCCACTCTGGCATGGCACTTGAAAATAAATTGGCAAGATGCAAGACCACCTAGGTGTGAGCTGGGAAGTTTTCTTTTAATGAACACTGTAGTGCAGTCATACCTTGGCTCCTGAACGCCTTGGGAGTCGAACGTTTTGATTCTCAAACAATCGAAAACCGGAAGTGTTCCAGTTTTTGAACATTCTTTTGGAAGCTGAATGTCCAACAGGGCTTCTGATTGGCTGCAGGAGTTTATTGGAGCCAATTGGAAGCCGCGCTTTGTTAGTCGAATGTTTCGGAAGTTGAACGGACTTCCGGAACTGATTTATGTTTGACCTCCGAGGTACGACGGTACAGTACTATGATCTCTCTGGTGGTCTTCTTGATCCTACTTTAATCATCGCACACATACCTGAGAGCAAGAAACTAGGCAATGCTAGATATCTGATCTTTTGTGAGTCCCTTTTTAGAAGAGGGGCTGTTCGTAATCTGCAAGACTGGGAGCAGTCCATATTCAAATCTGAAAGCTGCACCTCCCAGTTCATGGTTGTTGGTGTTCCCTAGAGCAAACACATGGTATAATCAGACTTGTGTCTTTTAGGAGATTTTCTCATCTGGAGCTGGTAATTTGTGAGATATGCACAACTGACAGCTCTCCCTTAGCGCCTCTCATCACAGTGGTTGCCTCTCCTCTGTAATTTGGAGAGAAGTCAGGATTTTTGCAATAAACAGGAGGAAAAAAAATATCTGGAATTTTTGCCTTCAAATGACATATAAACCGACCCAGATTCTGCCTTCATTATCTGCTTTAATAACCGCTTCTAGTCTTGTTTTCACACTTCAGTCCAAAGCAGTTAACAGTGTCCCTGCTACATATAGCGTTTTTGTGATTCTTGCACTAGTGTGTGCCTTGGCGTGTGCCACCATCAACACTATGTGCGTATTTTTTGGGGGGTGGGTATTGTGTTTGCTGTTGTTATGTTGTGTGCTTTGTACTTTTATGCCAGTGTTTTTCCCCAAAATTTGGATTGGGTCTCCAGCGGTTTTTGGACTACAACTCCCATCATCCCTAGCTAGCAAGTCCAGTGGTCAGAAATGATGGGAATTGTAGTCCTAAAGTTGAACCAGAGACCCAAGTTTGGGAAACGCTGTTTTCTACAGCAAACCACCCTGTGATCTTGGGATGAAGGGCAGTATATAATAATAATAATAATAATAATAATAATAATAATAATAATAATAAAATAATAATAATAATAATAATAATAATAATAATAATAATAATATGCTGGTGAAGGACTTCCTGAAGACAAGGTTTGTTTGACGCTGCCACCCTCCTCCTTGTTTTAACCAGGGTGGTCAGCAAATCTTTTCAGCAGGGGGCCGGTCCACTGTCCCTCAGACCTTGGGGGGGGGCGGACTATATTTTTTTTGAGGGGGGAAATGAACAAATTCCAATACCCCACAAATAACGCAGAGATGCATTTTAAATAAAAGCACACATTCAACTCATGTAACAACACGCTGATTCCTGGACCATCCGCGGGCCAGATTGAGAAGGCGATTGGGCAGATTCGGCCCCTGGGCCTTAGTTTGCCTACCCCTGTTTTAACCACCCAGAAAAGTTACGAATGAGACATCTGTCACGGAAGGGGAACTTGTTTTCATTAGAAAACTTTAAACTATCCGGTGGAACCTCGGTTGTCGAACGTAATCTGTTCTGGAAGACGGTTTGACTTCCGAGGTGAGTTCAAAAACGGAAGTAATAACTTCTGGGTTTTCGTTGTTCGAAAACCGAAACGTTTTGCTTCCGAGATGCTTGAAAACTGAGGTTCCACTGTACATGGTGTTGTTGTTTTTTTAATGTGCCTTTGTTAAATGCAACCTGGACCATTCTGTAGCAGCTGAAACCGAGGTGCAATAATCCGACGGAAATCTTGAGCATGTTTGTCTCCTTCCTCATAGCTTAAGGCTCGAAGTCTTGAACCTGCGCAAAAGTCTGAAGTGTGTCTTAGAAAATTAAGCTACTGTCTTGGATTCCTCCTCCGCATAACGCCTGTGGGAGCAAGGAAGCCCAAGGCAACATTGATTCCCCTTCTCTCCGCTGACATAAAGGCAGTGACAAGAGAACAAGGGAAGACACTCTGGGATTCTCTAATGTAGCCAGCACAATTGCTGACAGCTACAGGGGGATAGAGACAGAAGCACGCTCATTGCCTGGACAGCTAAGTCCCATCCTTGAGCCTTGACTGATTGGACAAACGGGAGATGCCAGGAGGCAGCAATAATTGGGCTACCCTACAGTTGCAAGGCGGACGTTTGCTTATTGTCCTGGAAGCTGATTGAATGGACACACAAACACACACATATCTAGGAATGTTGTGGGAATGTTGAGGAAGGTAGGAGAGGATATATTGATTCAATATTATCCCTCCTCACTCACACTAGTGAGCAAGCAGCAGAGCACATCCCTTGCAGATTGCTGGAAGGAAGCTGATGGATTCGTTTGAATCATTTAAATAATAATAATAATAATAATTAATTTATTATTTATACCCCGCCCATCTGGCTGGGTTTCCCAAGCCACTCTGGGCGGCTCCCAATCAGTGTTAAAAACAGTACAGCGTTACATATTAAAAACTTCCCTGAACAGGGCTGCCTTAAGATGTCTTCTGAATGTCAGGTAATTATTTATCTCTTTGACATCTGATGGGAGGGCGTTCCACAGGGCGGGCGCCACTACCGAGAAGGCCCTATGTCTGGTTCGCTGTAGCCTCACTTCTCGCAATGAGGGAACCGCCAGAAGGCCCTCGGCGCTGGATCTCAGTGTCCGGGCTGAACGATGGGGGTGGAGATGCTCCTTCAGGTATACAGGACCGAGGCCGTTTAGGGCTTTAAAGGTCAGCAACAACACTTGAAATTAAGCAATCCAGTCTGGATTGTTCCTGGTAAGTTTCCCCTTTTATAATAATAATAATAACACAACAATATTCTTTAAAAGTAAGAGTAAAGTTTACTTACATTCAATTCACAGCAGTAATCCGAAGGCAAACTTTGTTTTGTGGTTACAGAAGTCTGAGGTAAGCGTCGGACTTTCTGCCTCGTAGAACAGATGAGCCATGTGCTGGCTAAGAACCAGGAGAGGAGGGCCAAGAGAGAAGTGCGAAAGTAGAAAATGGAAATACAGTGGTACCTCAGGTTACATATGCTTCAGGTTACAAACGCTTCAGGTTACAGACTCCGCTAACCCAGAAATAGTAACTCAGGTTAAGAACTTTGCTTCAGGATGAGAGCAGAAATCACGCGGCGGCGGCATGGCAGCAGCAGGAGTCACCATTAGCTAAAGTGGTGCTTCAGGTTAAGAACAGTTTCAGGTTAAGAACAGACCTCCGGAACGAATTAAGTGTGTAACCAGAGGTACCACCGTAAGGGAAGCTGGCTGCGTGGCTAGCCCTTTTACAGGATCTGCTAGGGTCACGCCCAGTGCCAGATTTACGTATAAGCCAAACAAGCTATAGCTTAGGGCCCCACTCTCTTAGGGCCCCCCCCCCAAATTTAAAGGAAAAAAACACCTGATGTACATTTCCCAAATATAAGATAAAAAACAAATAAAATAAAACCTACATACAGCAACAGTGTTTTGTGTTGTGTAGGCTCCTATGATGTAAGTACAGAGGTACCTTGATTTACTTAATCGGTTCCGGAAGTCCGTTCTTAAACCAAAACCATTCTTGAACCGAAATGTGCTTTCCCTAATGAGGCCTTCCGCTGCCGGTGCCCTTCCACCGTTCGGATTCCGTTCTTAGACCGAGGTAAACTTCGCAAACCGGGACACTACTTCCAGTTTTGCAGAGTTCGTAAACCGAATCTTTCATAAACAGGACTGTTCTTAAACTGATATACCACTGTAATGGTCCCTGCCTGCTCGCTTGCTCCCTAAAATATCACTGGTTTGCTCATTTCTATATACAGTGGTACCTCTGGATGTGAACGGGATCCGTTCCAGAGTCCCGTTTGCATTCTGAAGCGAATGTAAGACGCGACTGCGCGTGTCACGTTTCGCCGCTTCCGTGCATGCACGTGATGTCATTTTGAGCGTCTGCGCATGCGCGAGCGGTGAAACCTGGAAGTAACGCACTCTGTTACTTCTGGGTCGCTGCAGAACGCAACCCGAAAATATTTATGCTGAAGCGTATTCATCCTGAGGTATGACTGTACAGTGGTACCTTAGTTCTCAATCTTAATGTGTTCCAGATTTCAGTTCAACAACTACTTTGAAAAAATACCTATTTTATTATGTGCAAATGGCTTTAGATACCTATTAGGTCCATAAATTACCATATAGCATATATTCAACACAAAAAACAGTGGCAATTTGTTGTTGACAAAGGACAGCTGGATATATAAAGGGCCCCATTACCTTCAGTAGCTTAGGGCCTCATCAAACCTAAATTCAGCCATGATCACGCCTGTTATGTACTGAAGTTATGTACTGAAGCCCTGGGCCAGCAGGGGGGATACTGTAGATAGTTTTCACTCAGGTCCACATCAGTTATTTTAGGCGGAAACCCTGGGTTGTTGTTGCTACAATGTTGACAGCCGGCTGCCTATAAAAGCAGGCCGGCTGAGCTGTTTGCTGTTCAGTTCTGTTCCAGCTTACAAAATAAAGAGCTGCTTTGGAGAAATCGCTGTGTCGTCTGCCATGTCTACCCACTATTCAACAACGCCCATCTACCTGGTTACACGCAAGGTGAGGAGGCTCCAGAACAGGTGTGACAAGAAGTCCTCCTTGTCTGGAGCCACATCCCCCTGCATGTCCACTCTAGGCAACAAGAAAATGTTGTACTTGACTGCTTCAGTGATGATACATCTCACATGTTGAGCAAGAGCGTGGAACACACACATCCAAGTTTAATATCCAGAAAGACCCAAGACCCAGCTAGGAGATATTAGGGAACTGTTCGCTTAAGGCCATAGATGCAGGGGTGACAACATGAATAAAATATTGGGGGAGTGGCCAGGTAAGCCTCACCCTGCATAACTGATCACAAGACATGGGGCATGCACACCATTTGAATGGCAACGCCCATCAACTTTGGGGGGTGGCGCAAGGCCCACTCAAATATTTTATTGCGAGAGTTGGCTCCTATGTGAGGAACTGATGCAGTTTGCGCCACATTCTGTGTGATGTGTGTCCTTCTGTACCGTCTCCCAGAGACTTCTGCTTTTGTTGCGCAAAATTGTGCCTTATTCGTGAGACGCAGTGAGCTGCTCCTGAATAGCTTTGAACAAAAGTCCTCTTCACTTTGCTACACTCCCCCAGTTAGCTTCTTTTAGCAGAAGTTAAGCCAGCTGACTGAGGGATGCGGGTGGCGCTGTGGGCTGAACCACAGAGCCTAGGGCTTGCCGATCAGAAGGTTGGCGGTTCGAATCCCCGCGACGGGGTGAGCTCCCGTTGCTTGGTCCCTGCTCCTGCCAACCTAGCAGTTCGAAAGCACGTCAAAGTGCAAGTAGATCAATAGGTACCGCTCCAGCGGGAAGATAAACGGTGTTTCCGTGCACTGATCTGGTTCGCCAGAAGCGGCTTAGTCATGCTGGCCAGATGACCCGGAAGCTGTATGCCGTCTCCCTCAGCCAATAAAGCGAGATAAGCGCCGCAACCCCAGCCAATAAAGCGAGATAAGCGCCGCAACCCCAGAGTTGGCCTCGACTGGACCTAATGGTCAGGGGTCCCTTTACCTTAAGCCAGCCGACATCACAGACCCATTCCAACACACACCCACACACCACACCCTTTTTGTGTCCCCAAGATCACATTCACACCATATTTTAAAAGCACTATTATACCACTTGAGGCGGCCATGGCTTTCCCCAAAGAATTCTGGGAGCTTTAGTTTGCTGAGAGTTGTTCGGAGACCCCTATATCTTGGGGGCTACCTGAAGCCTTTTATACCAGCTTTGCCACAGAGATGATCTGGATTGTCCCTCATGTTGGCAAAGCTCATTTGACAACAACAAAAAACGTATCTTTAAGTGTCATCAGCCCAGTACTGTGGAATAATTTGATAACAGAGATTCACCAATCGCCGCCTGTTTCAACTTTTAAACACCTTCTGAAAACTTTTGTATTCCATCAAGCTTATGCAGGCAATTGAGATTATATCCTTCCACAACGGTTAGCTGATTTCTGATTTTAAGTTATTATTAAAAATGCAGTAAAATGGCTACCTACAAACTCAATAAAACAGAGAATACAGCACAAAGCAATACATAGTGTAACAGCAGCCGTTCCAAAGCAGCTCATAAAAACCAGCCACAATAATTAAAACCTGAGAAAATAAAAGTATTTTATTATATGAAGCCAGGCAAATGTCATACTACATTTTAACTTTTTGGTATGTTTTATTGTATGGTTTTTATGTACAATTTATTCTAAACTGCTCTGATTTTTTTTTTTTATCGACAGCAATTTATAAATAAATTATCAAAGTTGTGTCACCTCCCTCATCCCAAGGACATGGGGCCAGGTAACGATACGTTAATTAATGAATCACATCCCTAGCTGCCACATGCCATTTTGAATTAAATGTCTTGTATGATTTCTGTAACACACACACACAGGTGTTGGGCTTTAGTGAATCCTCGGGAAGAGATGAATTTCAAAGTAGGAACACATTTTGGAAATTCTCTCTCAATGTCAATTCTGCCTTTGAAATTCTGGGAAAATGACAGCCCTAATTTAAAAGAATTCTGGGTTCGTTTTAGAAGTTGTGATGGAATGTAATGGTGGAAGCAGCCTCTGAGTGCTGGGTCCAGGCTGAATAGAGCTTTAGAGGTCATCATATTTTGCATTATTTGCCTTCCCACTCCTCACGGCGGGGCCCTGAACTAGATGTTTTAGTGAGCTATCGGCAGTGTCACCAAGCTCTGTTTCCTGAATAGCGGCACAGCTATAAAGTGGGTCTTAATAGGCCCATCAATTAGAAGGAATGACTGTTAAGTGTGACCGTTCTTTGACCAACATGCTACGAACCTCTTGAGCTAAAAGCATTAATGTCTGCAGCTTGAACAAAAGTGTCAGGGGGTTGCGACACTCAGAACCATATGTAACCCGTGTCTCAAACCCTCACTTGTCACTCGTTCGGGACCCGAGATACTGTCCTAGCAAGGAAGAAGGGGGGATTACGGACAATGAAGAGCCTTGCTTCCACCAGGAGACTCTTGACACTTAATAGTTTTTTTGGTAGCAAAGCTGCTCGCATTTTCTTAGCACAGCTGTGCATTGCCTACTGAAACGTAATCTAAGCTGTTGATATGTCAAAACCCCCACCCCGCCCCAGGTGAACCAACAGGCCGGGGCGGGGAAGGGGAGGGAAATATCTGCCGTCACATGTTCTTTCTTTCTTTAAAATAAAAAATAAAATTCCTGGACCTGGGATTGTCATATCTTTCTTTTTTTTTGCTGTCAAACCACTAATGAGCTCCGAGGAATGTCAACTTCCCCGCAGGATCAACCTGATGTTTTAACAGGGAGGTGTCAGCCTGGATTTCTGCTGATGGTGCCTATGGCTGATCAAACGGAGAGGTAATTAAACAGCAGAGACTTTTTGATCATTGTGTTACTTTTGAAGGGAATCAGGAAGGGGAGGGGTTGCAGGGGAAGGGATTTTTAATCATAACACCGGTTCAGCACCGGCGTTGTAAATGATTTTTTTTTTTGATGAATTGGAATAAATCAAGATTTGATGCTATGTTGCTGCTGCTATAATATGCTGTTTAATTCTCATCCTGGCTTATGGAAGCGGCAATAAAACCCCATACAGTGGTACCTCTGGATGCGAACTGTGCAACTGCGGGTTGCGTTTTGTCGCTTCCGCGCATCCGCGTGACGTCATTTTGCGCGCCTGCGCATGCGTGAGTGGCAAAACCTGGAAGTAACGCGTTCCGTTACTTCCGAGTCGCCGCAGAGCGTAACCTGAAAATGCTCAACCTGAAGCATATTCAACACGAGGGATGACTGTATACATAAACAGCAACTTAAAGTATTAAATCAGGCTTCCTCAACCTCGGCCCTCCAGATGTTTTGAGACTACAATTCCCATCATCCCTGACCACTGGTCCTGCTAGCTAGGGATCATGGGAGTTGTAGGCCAAAAACATCTGGAGGGCCGAGGCTGAGGAAGCCTGTATTAAATCAAATAAAAAAAGAAAACGCCTACAATCACAACAAAGGACAATCACCTCAAACTGCAGCCAGTTTTCACATAGCTTGTTTAAATCATATTGCAGAGTTTGTCCCAAATCCTGTGTCCTGTTTGCTTAAGCCATGGGTAGGCAAACTAAGGCCTGGGGGCCGGATCCGGCCCAATCGCCTTCTAAATCCGGCCCACGGATGGTCCAGGAATCAGCGTGTTTTTACATGAGTAGAATGTGTCTTTTTATGCATCTCTGGGTTATTTGTGGGGCATAGGAATTCGTTCACCCCCCCAAAAAAAATATACTCCAGCCCCCCACGAGTTCTGAGGGACAGTGGACCGGCCCCCTGCTGAAAAAGTTTGCTGACCCCTGCCTTAAGCAATGAACCTCCAGTTCATGCAACCTTGGTAAATTAGGTCTAGTATCAATTATTGTAATTACATTACTATTGTCTGAAAATGCTTTCACCATGGCATTCATTTGACTGTATGCATGCCCATTTATTTCTCAGTCCCTTCCTGGGCATCTTGAGTTTTTGTGTCCCTTTCACTAGCCAGCAAGTCCGATCTTCCAATTCCTCAAGGTTTGGAACACACCACATACTATGCCATTCTTCAGTATTCAAAGCTCGTAGTGGCGCAGTGCTTAGTTGGGTGGAAAAACATTTGCGCAATATCCTTTATGCCAAGCTTCCTCAACCTCGGCCCTCCAGATGTTTTGAGACTACAATTCCCATCATCCCTGACCACTGGTCCTGCTAGCTAGGGATCATGGGAGTTGCAGGCCAAAAACATCTGGAGGGCCGAGGTTGAGGAAGCCTGATTAATGCTCAGCTGGAGGGTGAAATCTCCTACGCGAGGGCAGTATCATTTCCCTCCATGTTGTTGTTGTTTAGTCATTTAGCCATGTCCGACTCTTCATGACTCCATGGACCAGAGCACGCCAGGCACTCCTGTCTTCCACTGCCTCCCACAGTTTGGTCAAACTCATGCTGGTAGCTTCGAGAACACTGCCCAACCATCTCGTCCTCTGTCGTCCCTTTCTCCTTGTGCCCTCAGGGCTGATTTCCTTCAGAATGGATAGGTTTGATCTTCTTGCAGTCCATGGGACTCTCAAGAGTCTCCTCCAGCACCAGAACTCAAAAGCATCCATTCTTCGGCATCAGCCTTCTTTATGGTCCAGCTCTCACTTCCATACATCACTATTGTGAAAACCATGGCTTTAACTATACGGATCTTTGTCAGCAAGGTGATGTCCCTCCATGTTACAACCAACTAAAAAAATATGATGGCTGCAATTCTAACCCCCACTTACCTGGGTGTAAGCTTCGTGGGAACTTACTTCTGAGTAGACATAGCTAGGATTGTATTGTAAGCGTCTTTGGGGTCATGCCTGCTACTCTTTCGGTATAGAATTCTGGGCTTTTGTTCTTCCTAAAGCATCAGATGCCTGTGGCTTTCAAAACAACAACAGAAATAACTTCACCACCAGCAGTGATTTGGTCTCAAAGATCCATTTTCTTAGTTGGAAAGCCATGTATCTCCGTTCTGGGCCTTCATTCACAAGTGTTTGCAATTGAGATACAGTGGTACCTTGGGTTAAGTACTTAATTCGTTCCGGAGGTCCGTTCTTAACCTGAAACTGTTCTTAACCTGAAGCACCACTTTAGCTAATAGGGCCTCCTGTGCCGCTGCACCACCGGAGCACGATTTCTGTTCTCATCCTGAAGCAAAGTTCTTAACCCGAGGTACTATTTCTGGGTTAGCGGAGTCTGTAACCTGAAGTGTATGCAACCTGAAGCATATGTAACTTGAGGTACCACTGTACTAGTTTCGCAGTTGGTTCTGACTAAGGCCCTGTTCTGGTTCCACATTTCTCTTTCAATTTTTTTTACTCTTGCGTACTGCTTCCTGGTCTGTTCCACATTCCCCCATTTCCCAGCCTACAGGATTTTATTCATGCTGGTAGTAAATGGTTACTTGGGTAATTTTCTCCCTGGCTCAGTCCTCTTCCGTGCCCCTCCTTCTGTGGATCCTCTCCTGTTTCTATGGAGACAACCTGTAAATGTGAAGCCCGATCCTTCGTCCACCGAGGCCAAAGGCAAAAGCTGCCACTAATTTTGACTGCAGCGGTGTGCCAATCTCTGCCGCTATCTTCTCTTACGAACAGTTTGGTTTCCGTACAACATTGTACTGAACAGTAATCACTAACATAATAGAAAGCACACAATAATACATCTGAAATATCACCACAGTCCCCAGCATACTCTATATATCCGCCAATTAATCCAACCCCAGAATCGCATCAAAAGCTGTCCCAGAATCTGCGTTCATAACCAGAGGCCCTTCTCTGTGTATCTCCTCCATGTGAGGTCGGGAGGGTGGCAATACAAGAACGGGGCCTTTTCTGTAGTGGCTCCCTGTTTGTGGAATGCTTTCCCCAGGGAGGTTTGCCTGGCACCTTCATTATATGTCTTTAGGCACTAGACGAAAACAATCCTCTTTAACCAGGCCTTCGGCTGCTTAATATCCTTTTAAATGTATCTATGGGAAGGGGCGTATTGTTTTGGTTGAATTAATTACTTGTGTTTTAACTGGTATTTTATTCTGTGAACTGCCCTGAGATTTTTTGATAAAGGGTGGTATAGAAATTTAATATTATTTAAGAAGAAGAAGGAAATGACTACCTAGTCATGTTGAGGTTATCTGGTCCATGTCTGGCTTCTTTTTTAAAATCTTTTGTTATATGAAATAATGTTTTGAAAAACCCTCCAAACAATAACAATCTAGATATATGTAGACTCTGTATAATCTGGTGCAATGGCATGAAGTTAAGAGGTACATAAGGGGGGGGGGGAATGCTTTGCATGAATGGTGGCGCTGTGGTCTAAACCACAGAGCCTAGGACTTGCTGATCCGAAAGTCAGCGGTTCGAATCCCCGCGACGGGGTGAGCTCCCGTTGCTCGGTCCCTGCTCCTGCCAACCTAGCAGTTCGAAAGCACATCAAAGTGCAAGTAGATAAATAGGTACCGCTCCGGCGGGAAGGTAAACGGTGTTTCCGTGCGCTGCTCTGGTTTGCTGGCCACATGACCCGGAAGCTGTACGCCGGCTCCCTCGGCCAATAAAGCGAGATGAGTGCCGCAACCCCAGAGTTGGCCACGACTGGACCTAATGGTCAGGGGTCCCTTTACCTTTACTAGTCAGGATTTGTTTTAGGGGGCACAGGCTTTATGTTGGGGGGCAGAACCGAGTTATCTGCCATGCAATCAGTCGTATAGTTAAGTATTTTTGTTTATTTACTTTTGTATTTTGTTTATTTCATGCACCCCCCTGGCTACGCCTATGGATCTATATCTACATATCTTGAATTGTGTACACACTTGACCAGATTACCTGACCGTGATGTTTTAAGAGAGGGAATTCCTTCTTTCGTAGGCAGCCTTCGACAACATTTTGCGGGGCTTCTCCGCGCGCCCAACGCGCTGCCACCTCCCCTCGCCTCCTCGCCTGGTGCGCGAGGGGATGATAAGCCCGAGTGGATGGATAGACGGACGGACTGACTGGAAGGGTTAGGTCATCGGAGGCGGGGGGATCGAATGGGCGGTGAATCTGGAGCCCGGAGCCGAAGGGGAGGGGGGTGGAGCCGGCGAGAGAGGCGGGTGGGCGCATTGGGGAAAGGGGCGGGTCGGGAGACGCAGAGCCTGCCTGGGCAAGCGGAGGGCGGCACGCAGCCTGGAGCTGCTCGACCAGCGGAGGCAGTAGCAGATCCCGGCTCCGGCTCCGCGTTGTCCCGGCCGGGCGGCGGCAGGAGGATGCCGAGTTCCGCGGCCACCCACAGCTGCGCCGCGCCCGCCTGCGCCGCCGCAGCGCCCCGGCCACGCGGACCAGGGGGCTGCGCCGGGTTCCGCTAGGGACGCGCCGGGATGAGTAGGTGAGTTAGGGGGCGAGGCGCTGACAGCGGGCCGGGTTCCGGGCGGCCCTCCCCAGATCGTCCGGAGGGGTTGGGATGGGGATCGGAGTCTCTCCCGGGGCAGGGGGGGGGTGGGAGACGGCGCTCGGGCTGCCTCGAGTCGGGGCGGGAAGGCGAGCCCTGGGAGACAGGGATCTGGTGTGCTCCTGATCCACCGGATCATCGGCAACGTAGGGTGGGCTGGGTTTCCCCGGCCAAAACATGCAGCTGCGAAGGCTTCCTTTCCCTGGAAACTAGCCGGTTGTCGTTTGCGCGGTGGAGCCAACTCCTAGGAGGCGAGGGGTCTTCGATCCCCCATAAAATATTTGAGGGGGCGCCCCCACCCAAGTTGATGGGCATTGCCATTCAAACAGTGTGTGTGTGCACCGCGTCGTGCGATCGATTATGCGGGGGACGGCTTCTCCACCCCACCCCAATATTTTATTCAAGTTGGCACCCCTGAGGGGGGAACACACATACATGGGGGGGGGGGTACTTTGCTTTGCAAAACTGCCTCTGGGGGTGGGAGGCCTGAGACCCATGTTGAGGGAGTGGTTTTTTTTTTGCTCCCCCCCTTTTTTGGTCCAAAAACAAGAGTGTCTGAAGCTGCTGTGTTTACGTTGCGCAGGGTAGGCGTGCGCCTGGTGACAGGGTTCCCCTCGTGGATTTTACGCGCGACCTTTTATGTCGTGCCAGACGCGAAACCTCCTAGATCGCGGGTGGGGGTGGGGAATCTCCTGATCGCCCTCAATATCTAGATTACTGTTCTGGTGACGTGACTCTCTGGGAAGCAAAGGGTGTGTGTGTCATTTTTCACTGGGAGGGGGTGCGGGTTTGAGGATTATTCTCGTGCCGTCGGGGCACAAACCCTGCGCGCAAGAGCAAAGGTCGCCGGGGCTTGTGGGGCGGGGAGAGAGACCTTGCCTGCACGGCTTGTGGGTCTTCGGGAGGCTCGCTCTGTGCGTGTCCGGGGCTGGGAGATGTCCACTATTGCGCGTGGATTGCCTTTCGGAAGTGGGGCAGCAGGTTGAGCCATCTGGGGGGCTCGGGAAGGGCCGTGGAAGTTATAGGTTTGTGGAAACGGAAGAACTAGTGGACTAGGGAGAGATGTCTCTGGATGAGGGCAATGTAGGGCTTTTAAAGGGAACCGGGGGGTGGGGTGGGGGGAAGATGCTCGGCTTCTGTGTGAGTGCGTTTGTGTACATTTATTTAGCGCCAGTTGGAGAGCAGGGAGCAAACACGGGTATATTTGGGGGCAACCAGAAACCAGGGCCCTTTGTTTGGATGCTGTGCCTGCCCTGACCCCTGGGGCGAGAGAAGCAGCCGTCTCTGGAGGAATTTTGATTCAGCGTGGCAGTGGCTGTTCCCTTTTCTTCGCCACCGTCCAGGGTCTCTCGCTTGCAGGCGGTGGGAGGGAGGGAGCGGGCGGGGTGGGGGGCTTAAAAAACCGGGAGCCTCCCTGGGCTGCACATGCATCTCCTATTGATTGCCTTTGAAAATCCCCTCAGGTTGTGGGTTTAGTGAGTTGTCAATTAGCCCAACTTGCAGGGAGCATGCAGAGCGGCTTCAAACAATGTCAGTTTGAGGCAGAGTCTCTCCCATCATCCATGACATTATTTTGCACACTCTAGAAATGCGACCCCAGGCAGGGGGAGGGGAGGAGGTGGGCTGCTGAAGCCTGCGCAGGAATGGAGGGGATGGGATCATCTCTGGGGCCCCCTTCAAGTATTTGATTCTTGAGTGCTTCATAGCCTGTTATTTGCATGCATGCATGCATGCGTGTGTGTGCGAGAGAGGCAGCTTTAAAAAATGCACATGTGTGCATGTGCATGTAGTTTATGGAGACTGCAAAGGAGAAGATGCCTTTGGGGGGGAAAGTCCTCCTGGAATCCCTAAAGGAAAGCTTAGGTCGCTCTGATTAATCCCTATTTGTTGGCGCTGTGGGTTAAACCACAGAGCCTAGGACTTGCCGATCAGAAGGTTGGTGTTTCGAATCCCCGCGACGGGATGAGCTCCCATTGCTCGGTCCCAGCTCCTGCTAACCTAGCAGTTCAAAAGCACGTCAAAGTGCAAGTAGATAAATAGGTACCGCTCCGGCGGGAAGGTAAACAGCGTTTCCATGCGCTGCTCTGGTTCGCCAGAAGCGGCTTAGTCATGCTGGCCACATGACCCAGAAGCTGTACGCCGGCTCCCTCGGCCAATAAAGCGAGATGAGCGCCGCAACCCCAGAGTCGGCCACGACTGGACCTAATGGTCAGGGGTCCCTTTACCTCTTGCAAATAACAATAACAACAATTTTATTATTTACGGTATATCCCAGCTGTTCTGGGTGGCTTCCAGCACATATAAAAACATAATAAAATGCCCAACATTAAAAATTTCCCAATGCAGGGCTGCCTTCAGGTGTCTTCTAAAAGTTGTGTAGTTCTTTATCTCCTTGACATCCGATGGGAAGGCGTTCCTCAGGGAGGGTGCCATATATATGATGGCTCCCCGTTGTTGCGGACGGGAAGGGTGGCAAATTTCGAGTACTGTGTTTTCTCTACTAACTTCAAATTAAGGAATGTATATGGAGCCTATGCCAGAGATTATTGTGCTTCCAATTCTCCTCCAGCAGGGCCTAAGGTCAGAGTTGATGGGAGTTGCAGTTCAGCAGTACAGTGGTACCTCGGGTTAAGAACTTAATTTGTTCCGGAGGTCCGTTCTTAACCTGAAACTGTTCTTAACCTGAAGCACCACTTTAGCTAATGGGGCCTCCTGCTGCTGCTGCGCCGCTGCTGCGTGATTTCTGTTCTCATCCTGAAGCAAAGTTCTTAACCCAAGGTACTATTTCTGGGTTAGCGGAGTCTGTAACCTGAAGCGTATGTAACCTGAAGCGTATGTAACCCAAGGTACAACTCTATCTGGAAGGCACCAGTTTGGCTATAGGAGAAGCTGCTTGTTCTGTATCATTCAGTGCCCCCATTTTCATGGAGAAAAGCATCAGCAGCAGGTGAGCCAATTTCTGGCTCATAAGGAGCATCATCTTAAAACAGTGACCCTGATTAGGCTAGGCTGCCTAACAATTGTGTTTTCTGCCATTGGCATTATTTTAAATCAGCCTTGCCCTGGATTTGTATGGGGCTTCAGGTCTCATCAGTTGGAGACAATTGGGGAATTGCTGGTTGGGGGTGATGGGAACCCAAGGACTTAAACATCCCAGGACTTAAACATGCTGCTTAAGGGTGGGGGGAGCTTGCTTTTGCGAAGCACCATTGAGCAGCTAAGGTTTTTCCCCCTGAGATAATTCAGCTGCCCTCTGTTAGATCAAGCTGGCTGGTCCCAGTGGGTGTTTCCGCTGTTAAAATCTAGGAATGCTGAAAAGTAGGCTTGACCTAGATTTATAACCCTTCTTCTCTGCTTCGGGAATCCATCGAGTAGACATATTAATAATGTTCCTCTCCCACCACTCCCAATTGCCCCTGGGAAGAATTACTATATCCTAAGCCCAAACATGGCCTCTAGGTTATGTATCCATGGGTTTTGAAGCCCAGGCATGGTTTCTGTTTAATGCGCACATATTTACTGAAGGAAAGTGATCTCCAACGTGCTGTGCCTCTAATGGTGAGAAGATCTGTCTTTAATTACCAAATTGATTATGCCGATACGGGATATATGGACAGAGAACGCTTTGTGTGAATTCTGCAGTTTTTTAAGTTGAGGTGCCTGCCTGGTTTTAATTTTTATCCTAATTTTATCTTCTGCAGTCCTGAAAGTGCTATATACCACTAGGGTGGACTCAACCACAGTTTGTTTGACTGCGACTTCTTTTTTTGGGGGGGGGGTGAATTGTCAATGGCTGCCCAAATAGCTGCAGTTCAGTACAAAGGAACCTAGTACAAGGAAGGTTCTTCAATTGATTGTTTTGTATATTATATATTGTAACTACTGAGTATTTAAAACTTGAGGCTGCAAGATTTAATTGGGTTAATCAGTAGATGGATCAATGAAAGTTAGTTGATTAATTGCTGGTACCAATGATGATCAGTGAGATTCTGAGTTAAGGCTACACTTGCTTTAAAAACAAACAAACAAACAAACAAACAAATTAACAGCTATCATGCTTTTGGTACGTTACTGTAATAAGGATGTTTAAACCCTTCTACCCCCATTAAATATGATCTTGCAACAATGAGTGGAAGCATTTGATTGCTAAGTTATCCTGCACTCCCTTCAGTATCACAAATGGATGTCTGTACTTAGGTTTTGACAAGATGCAAACATGTTTCTATCTAATCAGTTGGTTTAAAAGCAGATGGCTAATCAACTAAACATTATTTAAGTGACAGGCACTGTTTCAACCGAAGCAATCCTGTGCACATTTACTTGGGAGTAAGTCTCGTTGATCTCAGTGGGATTTACCTTCTGAATAAGCATGCTTCGGATTATGCTGTTACAAAGGTTACTTTATTGCAAAAGTGGGGGTTTTCGTGATGCGGATCCTTGAAGGATTGTGAAAGAGAGTGCATCCTATAATTACTTTGAAGAAAATAAGTACTTAAGCTTTTTTTGCGCAGTTGTCCCTCCAAATTAAAGCATTTTTGTGAAAAGTCTAAATGGAAACAGTTTTGCCTTTTTAAAAACAAACAAACAAACAAACAAACAAACAAACCTGTTACTCTGAATTCGGCAATTACCAGGATAGTGATAAGGGGAATACCTTACTAGTGTAACACATTTATTAAATTGAGCATTTGCCTTGGATCAATTTATGAACCATGAACGATTTATTAACCATGAATGAGGTTATTCTTCTCTCTTGCTGCCCTTTGTGGATTACTTTTGACAAATAGTGTATTAATATCATTTGGAAAGGGGTTTGCTGTACAGCGAAGTAGGACAGTATCTTTCTCAAACACACAACTTGCAAAGTCTTAAAGACGCTCGGAGGCCAAAAATGGTCGGTTTTGGGCTTTGTGCGATGCAGTTAAAACTTGTGATTGATGACGTGCCTTATGTTCGTTTTCTGTAGCTGGCGACCTTTAATAAAGAATCCTGCCAGAATTTACATGCATATAACCGAGGTGTTTTGTTTTGTTTTCTAGCGCAGGAAAAGCGAGCCTTGGCTTCTGGGGCTTCCTGGTCTTGGATGTGCCAGGGAGTGGGGTGGGGGGTGGGCGCAGTTCCTTAAGCTGCAAAGAATCAGAAAGCTGCAGCTCCTTTTCACAATGAGTTTTTCTTTTAACTCAGCTCCAGAGAATGCTTTAACTAGCAGGCTTTGTCCCGGCTCCCATTCTCTGCTAGGAACCCCCCCTTCGCCTTCCCCTGCATTCTTTGGCCATTATCATTTTGGTTAAACAGAAAGGCAACTTGTGTACCATATGGATCATGTTAACAATTGCTTATCTGGGGAGACCTCTGTTTTCTACCCGCTTCTCCCGCACCTCTCTGGCAGACTCTTAGAGTCGGTATTTTTAATAATAGCATCTTAAGGCCAGCAAGTGCTGCTTGTGGAGCCAGTTTGACAAGGATTCTATTAAGAGAGAGCGAGAAGGGGGCACATATAGAGCATTTGCTTCTCCCTGTGTTTCTGTTTTATGGATAGAAATGTTAGTTTTCTGTTGCTGCTGCTTAGCTTGTCATGGATAGGAGTGTTCAATCAGTTCTGGAGAAAACATCAAGGCAGCCACAACAGTTTATGCTCCCCAAAGTTACTTGCAAAACACTGCAGGACTTTAGGTGAAAGGCAACCTTTTTTCCCAGGGGCCTTGGGAGGGAGAGTGTGGGAGTCTGTTCCCCGACACACACAAACGAAGCCCGATTTTGCAGTGTTTGTTGATGTGGGTTTAACTTGGTAGCGACTCGCCAGGAAAGAGAGCTTTGGGAGTCTGGAAGGGTTGCAGCGGAAGAAGCTCTTTGGAACATGTCAACGCTGTAGCATTGCCGTGGTAGCAAAACCTTCCGCGTTGCGAATTGTTAGGGCAGAGGCTGAGAATAAGGCAAGCAGCGTTATCTCACTAAACAGCGTTAGAAACTCAAATGTATAAACTAGGCGCCAAATGGCTCCTTAAACCAGGGTTACGGCCGCCAAAACAGAATGCCTAGTTGCCATCTGGGAGCCAAAACGGCTCCAAAGTCGAACTTTTCAATACAGTGGTACCTCGCAAGACAAATGCCTCGTAAGACGAAAAACTCGCAAGACGAAAGAGTTTTTCGTTTTTTGAGTTGCTTCGCAAGACGAATTTCCCTATGGGCTTGCTTCGCAAGACGAAAACGTCTTGCAAGTTTGATTTTCAATGCATTCCTATGGGAATCCCTGCTTCGCAAGACGAAAAATTCGCAAGACGAAAAAACTCGCAGAACGAATTAATTTCGTCTTGCGAGGTACCACTGTACGACTTTTCGGTTTCTGAAACTCATTCTGATTGTGCAGCTAAAATATAAGAGACAGAATTCTACAGGGTGGGTTGCTAGTTTGTGAAAACAGTCACGATCCAAGGCATGTACCTTCAAATCATGGAAACATCAAGCACCATCCTTGTGCCTAGGCATATTAACTTGGTCGTAAGTGGTTGAGAGACAGATGCAAAATGCCCCTGGCACCTGGTGAATTTCAAACACTGGTCACTAGGCACATCTAAGATACATTTTAGAGTACAGTCATACCTCGGATCTCAAATGCCTTGGCTCCTGAATGACCAAAACCCGGAAGTGAGTGTTCCGGTTTTCCAACTATTTTGGGAAGCCGAACGTCCGGTACGGCTTCTGATTGGCTGCAGGACGCTCCTGCAGCCAGTTGGAAGCCGCGCCTTGGTTTTCGAACGGTTCCGGGAGTCGAACGGACTCCTGGAATGCATTCTGTTTGGGAACAAAGATACGACTGTAGTTCAAATAAAATAAAAAAAAATGGGGCAAATGAGTTCTGAATTACCTCCCCTATTTCAGCCCCCCCCAATCCTTTGAGAACAATTTTTGGGCCCAGTAGTCTGATTATAAAGTCTCAATCCCTTAGACCAGGCACGTCCAACTCCCAAGATACTGCAACCTATTTCCACTATAAAAAAACTGGCAGTGATCTACCCATTGTCATTGCCAAGAGTTGTTGATCTTTTTTTTGGGGGGGGGGAGTTGATCAGAGTTGTTAAGCTTTTTGTGGAGAGGGTGACCCAGAGTCATAGCTGTCAACTTTTCCCTTTTCTTGTGAGGAATCATATTCGGAATAAAGGAATTTCCCTTTAAAAAGGGGGAAACGTTGAGAGCTATGCCCAGAGTTGTTGAGTTTTTCTGGGGGATCGATCAGGAGCACCCCAGAGATCTCGCGATCTACCTGGAACACCCCCGCGATCTACCGCTAGATCGCGATCTACCTGTTGGATCTACCTGCCTTAGACCAAAGCCCACTCCACTGTACCAGCCATGTATCTCCTCCTGATCTCTTCCTTGCTATCTCTTGACTCATTCTACTCAAGTCCAGTAGCTCTTCTCTTCTCTAGCCTATCTCCAGGACCCTCCTCCATCGTGCTCCTGGGCTCTCCACTCTTGCTATTCCACAAGGTGCTGGGCCTCTTCTCCCCCTCATTGCTGCCCGTCTGTTGGGTGACTTGTGCCCAGACTTCCCAGTTTCCTCAGAAAAAAAACCCCTTCCAATCCCCCCCACCCGGGCCAACTTTCTCCTTGAGTTCACTACATCCTACCCAAGTTGCATTAGCATAACAAAATAGCACAAGCCCATAGCTGGCATGAAGCAGGTGGTTAAGTTGGTCTCAACTCGGGCCAGGGCCTTTTCAGTACTGGCCCCGACTTGGTGGAACGCTCTGTCACAAGAGACCAGGGCCCTGTGGGACTTGACATCTTTCCGCAGGGCCTGCAAGACAGAGCTGTTCTGCCTGGCCTTTGGTTTGGACTCGGTCTGACCCTTACGTTTCCCTCCCCTTATGGTTTTGACTTTTAAAATGAGGCTTCATTTTAAATTGCATTTTAACCTGTATTTTAAATTGTTTTCTTCTCTTTTCTTTTCTTCGTGTTCTGGTTTTACTGAAATTTTATTGGTGTTAGCCGCCCTGAGCCCGGCTCTGGCCGGGGAGGACAGGGTATAAATAAAATTTATTATTATTATTATTATTATTATTATTATTATTATTATTATTTGTACTGAGTTAGACCATTGGTCCATCTAGCTCAGTATTGTCTGTACAGTGGTACCTCGGGTTACAGACGCTTCAGGTTACATACGCTTCAGGTTACAGACTCCGCTAACCCAGAAATAATACCTCAGGTTAAGAACTTTGCTTTAGGATGAGAACAGAAATCGTGCTCCGGCAGCACGGCAGCAGCAGAAGGCCCCATTAGCTAAAGTGGTGCTTCAGGTTAAGAACAGTTTCAGGTTAAGTACGGCCCTCCAGAATGAATTAAGTTCTTAACCCGAGGTACCACTGTATTATCATTATACTGAGTTAGACCATTGCTCCATCTAGTTCGGTATTGTCTGTATTGACCACCAGCAGTGGTTCTCCAGGGTTTCAGCATGGAAAGTAGACTCCCTACCTCTGAGCTTCTGACCCTTCCCACTGGGCCATGTGCTTAAGCTGTGCAGCTAGCTTTATGCAGCTTGCCAGACTCAGGACACTTTCTAGGGATGCTGTTTGATGGCCACAACTTCCTTGCCCTCTCCTCCAACTGGTTTCCTGAGGATCTGACACCACCAAGGAAGGAAGGTTAGCTAGATTACAAGTACTGCTGGAGGAGAGAGTCGAAGCCAACTGATTGTTGCATAGATCTCCTCCTTTCAGAAGTTTTGGGATGTAGCGGCAGCAGCGGCAAAGAAGGCTTTGTTCTCTCCGCTGCCACAGCATCTGCAAAGCGTCATTTGCTGGGGGGGGGCGGTTCTTGATGGTGAATGGCCTGGTAAATCCGGGCTGTTTTCACCCAGAGCCAGAGATAAGTCCTGTCTGCTGTGATGAATTTGCCACCTACTTAGCAGATGAAGTTGCTGTTTCAGGGGGACTTGGGGAGGCAGCCGGCACTTTCAACAGGGTGGCAAGGGAATTTGTGTTGCTCTGTTTCAGCTAATCTCTGTGGTGGAATGCAGGTGGCCTTTCTTGTGAATTGGAGGCGTACGCTTTTCCTGGACGATGAAGCTAGGGCTGTTACACTGCTGTGGTGAGCTGTGTGCCTTTCAGAAGTTAAGCTGAAGCCCCTTTCCCCTGAGCAGTACATCGCTTTGGAACATTTAAGGCCTCCAAATTTCCTGGCTTAATGCCTTCATGTGGTGTCCCCCTACGTGAGCTTGGATGCTTGAATTCCCTGCTGTTTCTTGTGATATAATAATAATAATAATTTATTATTTATAACCCGCCCATCTGGCTGAGTCTCCCCAGCCACTCTGGGTGGCTCCCAATCACATGTTAAAAACAATACAGCATTAAATATTAAAAACTTCCCTAAACAGGGCTGCCTTCAGATGTCTTTTAAAAATAGGATAGCTGCTTATTTCCTTCACATCTGAAGGGAGGGTGTTCCACAGGGTAGGTGCCACTACCGAGAAGGCCCTCTGTCTGGTTCCCTGTAGCCTCACTTCTCGCAACGAGGGAACCGCCAGAAGGCCCTCGGCGCTGGATCTCAGTGTCCGGGCTGAAAGATGGGGTGGAGACGCTCCTTCAGGTATACAGGACAGAGGCCATTGAGGGCTTTAAAGGTCAGCACCAACACTTTGAATTGTGCTCGGAAACGTACTGGGAGCCAATGCAGATCTCTCAGGACTGGTGATATTTCAGGCTCCCTGCCTTACTCTGCTTCACCTCGCTTGCTCCTGACTTTCCCTGTGCCTGTGAAATCATCCGGCTTAGTAGACTTTTGCCAAACTTTCTGAGACAGCAGGAGACCAGTGATCCAACCCCCTTTGTGGGAAACCTGATTTTGGATCTCCTGCTATTAGCAGGCGTTAGTCCAAACAAAGCCTCTAAATAATAATAATAATAATAATAATAATAATAATAATAATAATAATTTATACCCTGCCCATCTGGCTGGGTTTCCTCAGGCACTCTGGGCAGCTTCCAACAGAATATTAAAAGCACAACAAAACATCAAACATTACAAACTTCCCTAAACAGGGCTGCTTTCAGATGTCTTCAGATAGTTGTTTATTTCTTTGACATCTGACGGGAGGGCGTTCCACAGGGTGGGCGCCACTACCGAGAAGGCCCTCTGCCTGCTTCACTGTAACGTCACTTCTTGCAGTGACGGAACCACTAGGAGGCCCTCAGAGCTGGACCTCAGTTGCTGTTTCCACATTGTCTTCTGACCCTGCAGGCTGTCACCTAGATTCCCAGTCTCACCAGTCCCTGTCCCTTTCTTACCTATCTGGACTCCTTTCCAGGAATTGGCGTGAATTCCATCAATGGATGATGTGTTGTGTGAAGAAAAGCGCTTCCTTTTTTGTTTGCCCTGAATTCTCTGAATTTCTCAGTCTTGAACTGATAATGCTCATCTGTTTTACTGAATAACCCCCAAATTATAAGTCAGTGGTGAGGAACTTGTGGCCCTCCAGATGTTTTTGGATTTCATTAGTCCCAGCCAGCATTGGCCAATGGGCCAAGGGAGTCTAGGAGTTGGAGTCAACATCTGGAGAACCACAGATCCCCCATCCCTGTTCTGGTATTGCTAAAGAGGGAGACCTGCCTCTTGCCGTTTTCACCACACTGTCCAGAACTTTATAGAGCTCTATCAAGTCCTGTCAAACCTCTGTCATGCCTTGTCACCCCCCACTTAAACCGAGAAAGCCCAAACTCGTTAGCCTTTCCCTTGAAGTGAAGGTCCCTTCGTCCCTTTGATCATTTGATTTTCCCTTTCTAGCTGTGCGATATCCTTTTAAAAATGGGGCTACCAGAACTCCACCGACTTCCTAGCCTTATGTCCTGTCATCAGCTGCAGTTGGAGTGCTTTCAGCCTGCCTTTCTTCAGACAGTATTAACCCTGGCTGCCTGTTATCAGGAGACGCTGATCTTTATTGCACCATTTCGGCCTCCACCCCACCCAATGGACATGGGCTGAATTGCTTTCTAGATCATGAAGCAGTGCCATTAAACATACAGCTATTTCCTCAAGTAGGTAAACAAACCTCTTCTACCTGAAATACCACCTAAAATTAATTTCTAGCTTTGCTAGTGAAACTTACCACCTTTTTCTTCTCTTTTTCTATTCATTATATTTTATTAAATGTTAAAAATTTCACATGTGCTCTCCAAAACATAATAATTTTTCCTTTGGGTTCCCCCCCACTTCCCCTCCCATTTTTCATGGTGTTTTTACTTTGTCCCCCATTGCTGCGCCCTGTCTTCTCTCTTTTGTATCATAACCACCACACAATAATTCCTCATTCCTTCTGTTCCTCACAGCTCAAATCCTGCTCACGAATTCATCATACTATAATATTTCTTTAAATATTCTGGAAAAGCGCTTCCATTCTACCACAAAACAATCACCATTAGGTTCTGTTATTTTGGCTGTTGGATTTGCTGATTCCACATAGTGTATCACATTCTTCTTTGGTGAGGAAATGGCTTCCTTAAATTTTTGTGCTCAGAAAATCCTAGCTTTCTGCTCTTACATACTTAAACAGCTTAGTCATCTTTTTTTGGAACTTCTGTCCCGATAATCCCTAAGAGAAAAACTTCAGAGTGCTTTTTTTTGGTGGTGGGGGGTATAATCACGATAAACATCTTTTTTATCTCATCATGTATCATATCCCAAAATACCATCGCTTTTTTACAAGTCTACTACATATGAAAAAAAAAAGATCAGGGATCACCATTCAAGCCCTCACATTTAAATTACAAAAACATTGTGGAACACACAAATCTATCTATCTCTCTATCTATCTCTATCTATCTATCTATCTATCTATCTATCATCTATCTATCTATCTATCTATCTATCATCTATCTATCTTATCTATCTATCTATCTATCTATCTATCTATCTATCTATCTATCTATCTATCTATCTCATCTATCTATCTATCTATCTATCTATCTATCATCTATCGATCTATCAACAATCAATCAATCAATCAATCAACTATCTATCTACATTAAGGTTACCAGATTTTTTTTCAATGAATCTGGGGACACTTTTCAACTTCAGTAGGAAATATAGGATTTTGTCAGGGGACTGATTTGTAAATCTGGGGACTGTCCCCGGGAAACGGGGACGTCTGGTAACCTTAATCTACATCATCTATCACCAATTAGCAAAGCGTACTGCTTCTTATGGAAAGAACACACACCAGAATATGTATAGCACACTGCTGCTCCCAATAATTTTGGAAAAAGCAAACCAACAGTAAAAGAACGTATTACCAAACCAAAGCTTTCATCAGGGTATTTGGTATGTAGTCGTATTATTTCAGGGCCTCTGTTCTAAAATGGACTTGGGTGGATGACATGCTGTCAAAAAGGATAATGCCGGGAGAGTGGATAGTGGAAGAATAATGGGATGTGCGAATATTTGTGAGCATGTATGTGGCTGTTTGAGCACCCTGATAGGCAGAGCAATGCGGCCCTGCAGTTGTGCACGATGCTCTGTAATTGACAGGTAAAGAAGAGAGGTACTTGACTGCTTGCTAGACCCTTAATGCTTTTTTTTCCTTTTTCCTTTTTTTGAATGGGATAAAGCTCCAGTAATTGATGGCATCAGGATTAATGGTTGCAAAGATGTGTAATTAAAGGGCCAAGGGGTGATGCACTGCTAACCCGATCAGTGCAGTGGAGGTTAGCGAGGTTGAGTGTTTTGAAGGTGATGTGTCTTCTCTAGAGTCACAGCTTGGGTGGGAAGGTTTGGCGCTTGTTCCGGATGGCGGCTCCTGTTCGGCAAGCTGGCGAAGGTTGTTGGACACGCAAGAGCAAAAAGCACAGTTTGAAAGTGCGACATAGCGATCACCTGTGACCCTTTTCTGAACCGCAGGCGTGCAAATGTTTTCGTTCTTAAAATTAGGATTGGCTGCAATTCTTAGGAAGCAGAATTCTGTAGAGCTTCTAGTTTCTCTGTGTTTCTGCAGTGCTGTAGCACACACAAAACACCCACTGTTTCTCTACTGCAAAGGTGTCCTGTTTTGAGAAGGGGAATTTGGCAGCTCAGTGCCTTTACAACTGTTTGTGTAAGTGTATGAATTTTGCAGAATGGCAGGAACTTGGGTGTCCATGGAATAAACAGGACTACAATAATTACTGGCCATCCTGTCTGCCCAAAATCTTTCTGGGATATGATGTATTTGAGATGAAATATTATTATTAATAATAATATTAATAGTAATAATAATACAGTGGTACCTCTGGTTACAAACTTAATTCGTTCCAGCGGTCTGTTCTTAACCTGAAACTCTTCTTAACCTGAGGTACCACTTTAGCTAATGGGGCCTGCCGCTGTGCAATTTCTGTTCTCATCCTGAGGTAAAGTTCTTAAGCCGAGGTACTACTTCTGGGTTAGCAGAGTCTGTAACCTGAAGTGTTTGTAACCCGAGGTGTTTGTAACCTGAGGTACCACTGTAATGTGATAAAACATTGAACATTAAAAACTTCCCTAAACAGGGCTGCCTTCAGATGTCTTCAGATAGTTGTTTATTTCCGTGACATCTGATGGGAGGGCGTTCCACAGGCGCCACTACCAAGAAGGCCCTCTGCCTGGTTCCCTGTAATTTCACTTCTTGCAGTGAGGGAACTGCCAGAAGGCCCTCGGAGCTGGACCTCAGTGTCCAGGCTGAATGATACGGGTGGAGATGCTCCTTCAGGTACACAGGGCTGAGGCCGTTTAGGGCTTTAAAGCTCAGCACCAACACTTTGAATTGTGCTCGGAAATGAAAATGAGCGTGAAACTTGTACAGTGAATTAGAATTCAATGCGCTTGTCTAAGAAGGAGAAGACTAGCCTCCATCATTGGTTTAGTGAGTTCCAGCGCCTCTGTCTTGCCTCAAAAGACATTATTAGGAGTTGTTGTCTAGTAGGCAGAAGTTGAAGCACAACAGCAGGGAAGTGCAAGGAAATGTACCATAGGGACGCCATGCTATTTCTCTTCCTGACGTCAGACTTGAGCGTGATTCTTTTGTAAGCTGCTTTGATACCCCTTTGATTGCTTCCCTGCTTGTGGAATATTCTCCTCAGGGAGGCACGCCTGATACCATCATTATCTGCTTTTAAGCACCAGACAAAAATTTCTATCCTATCCTTTTTCCCTCAGTCTGGAGCAGGCATAGGCAAACTTGGCCCTCCAGATGTTCTTGGCCTACAACTCCCATGATCCCTAGCTAGCAGGACCAGTAGTCAGGGATGATGGGAATTGCGGTCTCAAAACATCTGGAGGGCCAAGTTTGCCTATGCTGGTCTGGAGGGTAGTTGATATATTTGTGGCATCCTTTTGGGCCGTCTTTTTAGTGGAATGGGTTGAGATACCCTCACTCACTATTTTGTAGCTGGCTGGTGGATCTCTGGGTTTTAGTAAAAAAATAGTGAGCAAAGTAGATACCACAAAAGTCAGCCTTAAAAGTGGGCCTCAGACCCCCCAAAAAGTGAGAGATATTAGCTCATAGAACAGGCTTAGTATGGATAATATTATATTCTGCCCAAGTTTTATGTCTTCTCAGAACTAGTGCAGTCGTAGAATCGTAGGGGTAGAGTAGATCTGAAAACCACCAGACTATGGTCTGTGTTGTAAGACTGCATCTGCCATATTCTAAACTACCTTTCCTAACACCAGTCGTCCAAGGAAAAAGTTGTGGTTGTAGGAGCCATTATAACCTGCTTATCAGTAAGGGGATACTGGATACTTAACTCAATTCCGCTGCAGGATCAACTTTAGGAGAATACATCAATAATCCACCAGGTTCAATTTCCGATGCAGATATTATTTTTCTGTTGCTGCAGACAGTGATCCTGAATTTTCCTTCTGTCTGATTTACCGTATTTTTCGCACCATAGGGCGCACCGGACAATAGGACGCACCTTGTTTTAGAGGGGAGAGAACAAGGGGAAAAAATTCTCTCCCTCTCTGCCCAGCGCCCCTTCAGCGAAGCGGCAGGAGGCACTGCGCAGAGAGGGGGAGAATTTCCCCCCTCTTGTTCCCCCCCTCTAAAACAAGGTGCCGTTTAAGGTTCGTTCAGACGCCTTCAGGCGGCTACCTTGGAAGCCTGGAGAGCGAGAGGGGTCGGTGCGCACCGACCCCTCTCGCTCTGCAGGCTTCAGGTTCCTTTCGACCTGCTCTTTGGGGCTGGCGGCGGGAAGCCCACCACCAGCCCCAAAGAGCAGGTCAGGGAGCAGCACAAAGGCGCGCGGCTATAGAGGCTCCTGCCATAGCCGCATGTCACCTCTCCAGCCAGGAGAGGGTCGCAGGGGGGCTTCTTTAGCCCCGTGCGCGCTCTCCCGGCTGGAGAGATGGCGCACGGCTAAAGAGGCTGCTGCAATAGCTGCGTGTCACCTCTCCAGCCGGGAGAGGGTAAGCGGGGCTTCTTTAGCCCCGCGCGCGCTCTCCCAGCTGGAGAGGTGGTGCGCAGCTATAGAGGCTCCTGCCATAGCTGCGCGTCACCTCTCCAGCCGGCAGAGAGTCATGGGGGGGGCTTCTTTAGCCCCCCGCGCGCTTTCCCGGCTGGAGAGATGGCGCGCGGCTATAGAGGCTCCTGCCATAGCTGTGTGTCACCTTTCCAGCCGGGAGAGGGTCGCTGGGGGCTTCTTTAGCCCCGTGCGCGCTCTCCCGGCTGGAGAGATGGCACGTGGCTAAAGAGGCTGCTGCAATAGCTGCATGTCACCTCTCCAGCTGGGAGAGGGTAAGCGGGGCTTCTTTAGCCCCGAGCACGCTCTCCCGGCTGGAGAGGTGGCGCGCGGCTATAGAGGCTCCTGCCATAGCTGCGTGTCACCTCTCCAGCCGGCAGAGAGTCATGGGGGGGGGCTTCTTTAGCCCCGTGCGCGCTCTCCCGGCTGGAGAGATGGCGCGCGGCTAAAGAGGCTGCTGCAATAGCTGCGTGTCACCTCTTCAGCCGGGAGAGGGTAAGCGGGGCTTCTTTAGCCCCGAGCACGCTCTCCCGGCTGGAGAGGTGGCGCGCGGCTATAGAGGCTCCTGCCATAGCTGCGCGTCACCTCTCCAGCCGGCAGAGGGTCGCGGGGCTATGCTGTCTTCGCTCCATAGGACGCACACACATTCCCCCTTCATTTTTGAAGGGGAAAAAGTGCATCCTATGGTGCGAAAAATACGGTACTTTCGGTTCAGCGACTGTAATAATTGGTGGCTGGGGCCACAAACTCTTTTGCAAGCCTGATGGAGACGGGGGAAACAATGTGGTGTTTCCCAACACCACATTACTAGCAAAGGGATGCACATTTGAATATTCTTGCTCATAAGCACAACTAGGTACATGCAGCCGAACCTGAACGTATTTTAGGCAACATAAACAAACAAAGCCATAGTTATCTTGCGCTCGCAGCTAGCACTTTTCAGAATGGTCTCTGTGCCTCGAGATCCATCTTTGATCATCTCTTCTCAAATTGCACAGATCTTCGTACATCATGGCAGGGTGGCAAAATTGAGTAGAAATCGTGGGGCCACTAAGGAATGTTGCACTTGAAAAATACCATGATGCATGGCTGCTGGGATAGCTCAGCCGAGAGAGCTTGAGACTCTCAATCTCGGGGTTGTGGGTTTGAGCCCCATGTTGGGCAAATGATTTCTGCATTGTAGGGGGTTGGACTAGAAGACCCTTGTGGTCCTTTCCAACTTTACAATTCTAGAATCTATGACCTCTGTGTCAGCTTGATGCTCTAATTCACATTGTTTTGGATAACTGCTTTTTCAGGGAGGGGGAGAACACATGCACAAAGGTTGTGCAGAAAAGGATATCCTAGGTACTCCCATGGCGATCTGAGAGCGTGGGGAGACAAAGGTGACAAATAAGTAGAAACTAGAGGACAGGTGTCACAAAAGATTGCTGTTAGAATGGTAAAATGACCTAGTGATCTGAAAATGGTACATTTCCGCGCCATTGTAGCACATGCATCTGTGTATGTGTTGTGGGCAGAGCTTGGAAGCTTGTTACGGAGATTTTATATATCTGAAATCATACGCACAGGAAATATTTGTCCAACATTGTTGTTGTTTAGTCGTTTAGTCGTGTCCAACTCTTTGTGACCCCATGGACCAGAGCACGCCAAGCACTCCTGTCTTCCACTGCCTCCCGCAGCTTGGTCAAACTCATGATGGTAGCTTCAAGAACACTGTCCAACCATCTTGTCCTCTGTCGTCCCCTTCTCCTTGCGCCCTCAATCTTTCCCAGCATCAGGGTCTTTTCCAGGGAGTCTTCTCTTCTTATTGGAGCCTCAGCTTCAGGATCTGTCCTTCCAGTGAGCACTCAGGGCTGATTTCCTTGAGAATGGATCGGTTTGATCTTCTTGCAGTCCACAGGACTCTCAAGAGTCTCCTTCAGCACCATAATTCAAAAGCATCCATTTTTCGGCGACCAGCCTTCTTTATGGTCCAGCTCTCACTTCGATACATCACTACTGGGAAAACTGTAGCTTTAACTATACGGACCTTTGTTGGCAAGGTGATGTCTCTGCTTTTTAAGATGCTGTCTAACATTAGACTTTGTTAACTACAACACTTGCCCCATTTATCCAGATTTCTTGGTCATTTGAATGCTTTTGATAGCTCTCCAGATGAAGGGGACAAATGAGATTGTGGTGGTGGAAAATTAAAAAAACAACACCCGCCAGGCTGACTCTGAAGCCTAGCGACGACAGTATATAGGCCCTCGGTGGAAATTATATTAATAGCATGATGCTGTAGGCAATTTGCACCCCTCCCCTTTCTTACAGGGTGACAACTCTTTAATGAGCAGCTGCTGAAAGTAGATGAAAACATACACAATTAGCTCCAGGGAGAAGGAGAGGGTCTGGCGCTAAGAAGTGGTTTTGTACAGAACTGGCAATGCTCTGTGTAACCTTTGCAGAACACAGCAAGATTCTTAAGAGGCAAAGAAGGCCTTGTCTTTCTAGGAGGCAAGAGAATTTTCTTCTCTCTACGAAGAAACTGAAAACCAATAGGCTTATTTTGTTGCAAGGAATTATGTTTCCTATGTTAAGCTTGTGAAACTTGAAGCCAAAGGGATAGTGGATATACTTGTAGTTTTTTAGTGTGTTTTTTTAAAACAGTATTTTGCATATCATTGGCTTGCATGTCAATGAGGCTGTATGTGCAACATCTGGCATACAATGGTTTGAGGTGCATGGCAGGGAGAACTTGCCATGTGCCACATTTCATGCTCTAGGTCTAACCTGTGGTCAGTGTTGGATATATAAACTAGGCTCCAAATGGCTCTTTAAACCAAGGTTACAGTTGCCAAAACAGAATGTCTAGCTGACATTTTTGGGCAAGACGCCTCTAAAGTCTTGTTTTTCAAATGATGGACTGACTGTGACTAAATATCAGTTAAACATCTGGCTAGTTCAGATGACAAACTTGAGCTAGGTTGAGAACTTACTGAACTTAAAGAAGGAAAGTACCTTTGTTCACTGCTCCTGCTGAGACCGCACAGAAAAAGGGTGTGGTATTAGTGTGTGAAAACAGTCCAGATCCAAAGATCCCCAGGCATGAACCTCCCCATGGTGGAGATGTCAGGCGCCATCCTTGCTCCCAGGCATCTTCACTTGGTTGCCAGTGGTCAATAGCCAGTTGCAAAATGCGCCTGGCGCCTGGCTAATTTCTAACACTGCCTTCGGCCATCCAGATGTTCTTTGACATCACTTCTCAAAAGCTTCAGCCACTGTGGCCAGTTGTCAGGGATTATGGAACACGTATGGTAGGGCTCACAGGCTAGCTCCCTCCAGTCTAGACTGTGAGAAAGAGGCCCACCAAATTTTGTAACAGCAGAGCCATGTGACAAGAAAAGTGGGATTTTTGCATAATTTTCCTTCTTCTGTTTTCCATACTTTATTTTGCACAGTTCTGTTACTGCTAACCGTAAGGTATAGGTAAAGAGACCCCTGACCGTCAGGTCCAGTCACAGACGACTCTGGGGTTGTGCGCTCATCTCGCTCTATAGGCCGAGGGAGCTGGCGTTTGTCCGCAGACAGCTTCTGGGTCATGTGGCCAGCATGACTAAACCGCTTCTGGCGAACCAGAGCAGCGCATGGAAACGCCATTTACCTTCCCGCCGGAGTGGTACCTATTTATCTACTTGCACTTTTTTGGCGTGCTTTCGAACTGCTAGGTGGGCAGGAGCAGGGACCGAACAACAGGAGCTCACCCCGTCGTGGGGATTCGAACTGCCGACCTTCTGTAGTGAGGGTCAAAGTACAAGAACACTGAAACTCTGCTTTCCCCTCCCGCCACAACAAACACTGGAATCCTTATTTATTTAAGCAACTCCTCTGGCTTCTGAGACGTAGGCAGGGATTGCCCATATACTTTCAGCCATCATTGCAATCGCAAGTACTAGATTTATTTATTACTTATTTTGAAAGAAAAGCTGAATTCTGCACCCAGCACAACATTCTGTGGCTTTTCTGCGCTCCTGAGAAATTGTGGCTTACGCAGACTGAGTAATGATCAGTGGGAATTCTTGCTTTAGCTAGCGGTAATTTATTTATGCAACACTGCCTAAATATTTTATGTTGACTTTTTTAACGTCACATCGTTGGAAAAGGCAAATTGTACAGCCAGGTGTTTATGGCATTCCTGTGTTTCCGAGGATGAGCAGAAGGGATGATTAATACCAGCTATGTGGTTTCTGCAGTGCGTTGCTATGAATGAACAAACTGATGCTAATTCCTGAATGTTATGCGAGATGGATTCCGAGAGACTAACCCACCAGATTGCACTCAATATCCTGAATAATTTGAGTGGTGATAATCATTCAAAAAAAGAAAAAGGAAAAGCACATACTATGGAAAGTCTGCCTTCTTTTCTTTCCGGGTTAGGGACCTTGTGTAGTAGGCTCTGGCTGGCTAGTGTTTTGGGCTTTGAACCAGGGAGGCTTGGGTTCAAAATACTGCTCAGGGATCTTTTCTTAAAAATAGGTATTTATAGTAACATTTCTGCAGTGCCCTTCTTGGTTGCATTGACACAAGACAGCATTATAAGAATCTAGAGAAAACGAAATGATAAGAAGATGATTAAAATCTTTTTTAAAATGCAAGAGCAGTAAGATCAACAACACAGACACAATGAAAGAACAGTCATAAAATGCCTTAACTGAAAATGAAAATAAAACTCTCCTAAGGACCAGATTAAAGTGGGTAACAATTCACGGCAGCCCTTAACAAAACTGTGGTGCCCAGGAATCTTGGAGGGAAAGAATGTGCTTTGAACATAGGCACCGGGTTCTGCCCAACTTTAGGGGGGGCATCACATGTGTGACCTCATGCACACAATGCACATATGTGACATCATGCAGCAGGAGGAGGCCACAAGACCCGTCAAAGCTGCAGGGACCTGCCATGGCTGTGGAGAGGCCCTGTGAGACCCAGCCCCTTGAGATGGGGTGTGTGTGCTCAGCTCCGTCCCAATGTATTGTTTTTGGGGGGCTGAGGACCTCAGCCCCATAGGGTTGGCACTTATGGCTTTAAATGTGCTTTAAAGGTATATTAGCGTGTAAAAAGGTAAAGGTAAAGGGACCCCTGACCATTAGTCGTGGCCAACTCTGGGGTTGCGGCGCTCATCTCGCTTTACTGGCCGAGGGAGCCGGCATTTGTCCGCAGACAGCTTCCGGGTCATGTGGCCAGCATGACTAAGCCACTTCTGGCCAACCAGAGCAGCGCACGGAAACACCGTTTACTTTCCCGCCGGAGCGGTACCTATTTATCTACTTGCACTTGATGTGCTTTCGAACTGCTAGGCAGGCAGGAGCAGGGACTGAGCAACGGGAGCTCACCCTGTCACGGGGATTCGAACCGCCGACCTTCTGATCAGCAAGTCCTAGGCTCTGTGGTTTAGACCACAGCGCCACCCGCGTCCCATTAGTGTGTACCAAACCTAAAATTCCTGGAGATGGTGAATCTATGCCTGGATTGTACTTCTTACCCAATAATAATAATAGCCAGAACACATAGAAAATTACCATAATATATGGAAAGCTAGGATAGAACCTCTCTCTACTTGACATCTAGCTTCTCGTGAGGAGGGAATTCCTTCTTGTGCAATGAAGAAATATTCTTCGGAAACTGGTATAGACCCAGCTTTATCACCTCAAGGAGAACTAAGCCTTGGGAATTACCCTGGGATAGGCAATCTCTCTCTTGGCATGATTTGTTTTGAAAATGGGGAACTTGAATCCTACCAAGAGCTCCTTGAATCTACCAAGAGCTCCTTGGAAGGCTGGCATAATAATAAATGAAATCAAAACGGGTTGAAATTCACTTAGGCTATCGAGTACAGTGGTACCTCAGGTTAAGTATTTAATTCGTTCCGGAGGTCCGTTCTTAACCTGAAACTGTTCTTAACCTGAAGCACCACTTTAGCTAATGGGGCCTCCTGCTGCTGCCGTGCCGCCGGAGCCCGATTTCTGTTATCCTGAAGCAAAGTTCTTAACCTGAAGCACTATTTCTGGGTTAGCGGAGTGTGTAACCTGAAGCGTATGTAACCCGAGGTACCACTGTATTGGCACGAGGTAGCGAAAAAGCAAGCGTGCCGGCAGTAAGGAAGTAGATCCCAAGGGATTTCGTATAAGATGCTTCCTTAATACACATGCATGCAAGCGCACCCCCCCTTTTGAGGTGGAATCCAGGGGGTTGTGATAGGGACCGAGTGTGAGGCGCACACAGACAGGCCTGCTAAAGTGGTTCGGCAAGGAAAAAGCCTGGTGGTTGGGAAAGCCATCAGCAAATGGAGCAAAGCAACCCTCCAGGCCTTTTCAGCCCATAGAGGTGGCATTTAGAAAAGAGCTGTCACTCAGGGAACAAAGGCAGCCTGGAGAGGCCTAAATGGGCCTAACATGAGCCAGATTGAACATGTCGTCCTCTGAGGCACTCCTCGGGGGTGGGGACTCCTGAAAGCTTCCTCCGCTTATAAGGAAAGGCCTGGAGCTTTGGGAATATGAGATTCCTTTTGATCTCTGCAAAGGGAGCGGTGGCTTTTTTGGGTGAGGGGTGTGGGGAGATTCAGTGGGGTTTTTATGCAGGACCCCAATCCCTGAGGCAGGTTATAGCGCTGCACAGTGCAGCCCAGGGTTGTAGAATGAAACCGGCTGATAATCACTGTTGTTGCTGCTGCTGCGGCGTGTGAATGGGAACGAAGTTCTGAAAGTGCAGGCCTGAGATAAATGTTGAATATCATTCGGTAGCCACAACGCCAGCCGTGCTCATGTATGTATGACAGCTACTTTGAGGCCATTGCCCTTTGCTCCATGGTGAATCAGGCATGTTCATACAATGCTTTTGTTACCCCTAGATAATTGCATAGATTTCACAGAGTCCAAGGTCAGAAAGGGTCAGCACATCGTCCAGCCCGGCCACTTTCATTTATATATATATATATATATATATATATATATATATATATATATATACTCCGATTTGCTATAGTAGTAGGATATACACAGAGCAGTTGCTGGCATACTCTAGCTTTTATATTGCAGAAATAACTTCACTTTTTCTTTTCCAATTTGCACATTTTGGAAGCTGACCATTCTTTGTGATAGTACGGAACAAAGCCGATTAAGCCAATAACATATCCCAACAACCATTTGTTAATTGTGGATAGCAGGGAGCCAGCGTTATGTATGTAATGATACAGTCATTTCCGTGCAACCGTTCGTGGCTTCTTCCCAGCAGAAAGTGGTACCATAAGCCTCGGCCCCCATCGCTCAGCCCAGACACTGAGGTCCAGCTCCGAGGGCCTTCTGCTGGTTCCCTCACTGCGAGAAGTGAGGTTACAGGGAATCAGGCAGAGGGCCTTCTCGGTGGTGGCGCCCTCCCATCAGGTGGCAAGGAAATAAACAACCGTCTGACCTTTAGAAGACATCTGAAAGCAGCCCTGTTTAGGGAAGTTTTTAATGTTCAATGTTTTATCACATTATTATTATTATTATTATTATTATTATTATTATTATTATTCTGTTGGGAGCCACCCAGAGTGTCTGAGGAAGCCCAGCCAGATGGGCCGGGTATAAGTAGATGATGATGATAATGACGACAACAACAACAACATGAAAGCTTATACCCAGAACAAACTTAGTTGGTCTCTAAGGTGCTACTGGACAATTTTTTAATTTTTTAATTTATTTTGACTGTGTCAGACCAACACGGCTACCTACCTGAATCAATAATAATAATAATAATAATAATAATAATAATAATACAGTGGTACCTCGGGTTACAGACGCTTCAGGTTACAGATGCTTCAGGTTACAGACTCCGCTAACCCAGAAATAGTACCTCAGGTTAAGAACTTTGCTTCAGAATGAGAACAGAAATCGCGGCGCAGCGGCAGCAGGAGTCCCCATTAGCTAAAGTGGTGCTTCAGGTTACGAACAGTTTCTGGTTAAGAACGGACCTCCAGAACGAATTAAGTTCTTAACCCAAGGTACCACTGTAATACATACATACATCTACAGAAAGACATTCCTGCAGTTTCTGAGCAAGTGATCACCTAGGAGCCCATTGCATTCATATAAAAGGAGGTCATACGTTTGGGATGAGATCAGCTGGCTTTGGTGCAAGTGCCAGGAATCCAAAGGTTGGGACTGTGTGGAGTCCTGCCCCAAATCCTGCTTCCACACCCACTTCCACATTTCCTGCAGCCCCTTTCCTGACCATTTAGAGTAGGGGTCAGTATATGGATCCGGGCCGTGGGCTCTGCTCCCAAATGCCCTCACCCAGCCGTGATGGGACACATTGACAAGTAGGCAGTGTTCGGAATTAGCCAGGCACATTTTGCGAATAGTGCAGGTCCAATTGCGACCACGTGGAGATCTCCGGTTGCAAAGTTGGCGACTGGGGAAAGCAAAATGTCACTTAGAGAAGGATATGAAATATTGCCATTGAAATATTGCTTGCATTCGTTTTACAGTGGTACCTCTGGTTGCAAACAGGATCCGTTCTGGAGTCCTGTTCGCAACATGAAAAGAGCGCAACCCGCAGCGGTGCATCTGCACATGCACAGTTGCGATTCACTGCTTCTGCGCATGCGCGTGATGTCATTTTGCGCTTCTGCGCATGTGCGAGTGGCGAAACCCGGAAGTAACCCTTTCCGGTACTTCCGGGTCGCCACGGGCCGTAACCTGAAAGAACGTAACATGAAGCGGACGTAACATGAGGTATGACTGTATTCTGAATTGTTTTATTTGATGTTTTAATGTGCTGTAAACAGCTTTGAGATTTGTTCTTTGAAATATAAAGTAGTATGGAAATGAAATGAACAACAAGAACAACAACGAAGTCCACAGCAAAACAAAATGCAACAAACAAAAATGGTGCCTAGACATTCCATTGTGGCGTCTGTATCCCAGGTTTAAGGCGCCATTTGGCAATTAGATTATATGTCTATATATGAGTTTCTAACACTGCAGGTAGGTCTGTCACCTGACATCATTATGATGTCATAATGATGATGACATCATGATGTCAGGTGATCATGATGTCAGGGATTCGAACCGCCGACCTTCTGATCGGCAAGCCCTAGGCTCTGTGGTTTAACCCACAGCGCCACTTGCGTCCCATATGTACTGCAGTAGGTGTGCTTAATTCCGATCTACTGCTGTTCTTCGTTGCTATTAGTGTTCAGTCCAGTGGTATACCATCAGCTGTCACTGTGACGTCTGTCAAAACATGGCTGCCTTGGTGCCATGAGCTTCCACGCAAGCCTTGTTTGCTCTTTCACTTTTGTTAACCTCCAGGCTTTGTTATCAGCAAGTTGAGTGGCTCAGATATGTTAATTTTCTCCCTTGGGGATCGAGCCTCTCTGTCTGTGTGTATGCATGTTGTGTGTAATTCTCCGGAGCCTGTTTGCCATTGGGCAGGAGCCTAAAATGAATGTTAGCTACCTCTCTGCCTCTTGTATAACAAGCAGAGGATTATTAATTCAATATAATCACATAAGGGGAAGGTTTTAAGATAAATGGAATAATTTCTTTTTTTTTTTTTGCACCTGTCTAGTTGTTCCTGGATTAGTTTGCCAACATGAGTTCCCTTTTAGAACTAGTCTATCAATATGTTGCGTGCTTCGATGTGCCTTCTTAGTCTGGTTTTTTTACTTGGGAAATGGTATGCTTGAAGGCTAGTGTGAATACTGGTGTCTAGGGCTGGCCGATATATTATCCAAAACCCCTTTGGAAGGCCATATTGTGAGATCAGTTTCATAATTTTTCACCTGGCAATATATCACGAATCATGATTTGTATCAGGGCTGGGCGGTATATCGATATATCGTCCCAAACCAGCTTGAAGTCCATATCATGGTACCGGTTTCAAAATTTTTGAGCTGGCAATATATCGCAAATCATGATGTCTGTGTGTGTGTGTGTGTGTGCTCTGCAAAAATCACAGTGTGGGAAAAGTTGTGAAGCCAACCAATGTTTCTCTCTATTCCTGCAGCCCCTGTTAATTCTGCCGGCTCAGCTCTCACTGCCTCATGAAGCAGGGGAGCAAATCACAGGAACCAGCGCTGGCCAAATTCACGATACGGGAAAAACCTTGAAGCCAGCCAATACCTCTACATAGCTCCATCCTTATTTCAGACATTGTGATATATTGGTATATTGTGATATTTAGCTGGTGATATATCACAATGTTGAAAACCAGGTATTGCCCAGCCCTACGAGGGGACGAGGGTGGCGCTGTGGGTAAAACCTCAGCGCCTAGAACTTGCCAATCGCATGGTCGGCGGTTCGAATCCCCGCGGCGGGGTGCGCTCCCGCTGCTCGGTCCCAGCGCCTGCCAACCTAGCAGTTCAAAAGCACCCTCGGGTGCAAGTAGATAAATAGGGGCCGCTTACTAGCAGGAAGGTAAACGGTGTTCCGTGTGCTGCGCTGGCTCGCCAGAGCAGCTTTGTCACGCTGGCCACGTGACCCGGAAGTGTCTGCGGACAGCGCTGGCTCCCGGCCTCTAGAGTGAGATGAGCGCACAACCCTAGAGTCTGTCAAGACTGGCCCGTACGGGCAGGGGTACCTTTACCTTTACCTTTTTACTGTTCGCCTCTACACAGTTCCGTCCTTATTTCAG
Source organism: Podarcis raffonei (assembly GCF_027172205.1). Taxonomy (NCBI): domain Eukaryota; kingdom Metazoa; phylum Chordata; class Lepidosauria; order Squamata; family Lacertidae; genus Podarcis; species Podarcis raffonei. The sequence continues at coordinate 15,644,024 of NC_070603.1, forward strand.
ACATTATGATATATCAAAATATCGCGATGTTTAGATGGTGATATATCATGATGTTGAAAACCAGATACTGCCCAGCCATCCTGGTTCCCACGTTTCATTGTCACAATAAACACTGGTGTGTCCCCTCACTCTGTACAGGTTAACGTATTCTCTGTTTTCCCTGGAACAGCTTCTGATTTAGGTTCTTTCCAGATAATCAGTTCAAATAATGCGTAGTTGTTACTAATGCATAGTGGGGGAATTGATGTCTCACTTGCTGAGATACTGTCATTTTCCTGATTTCAAGCTGCAGTTTTGATTGGCTGGGATCGCCTCCCCACCCAGCTAGCATCCAGATTGAGAAAGTATATTTTGGAAAGCGATCGCATGATCCACATTCAAAATCAGCCAGGTGCCAGCGTGTTTTGCGACTAGTGGAGGTCCAATTGCGACCACGTGGAGATCTCTGGATGCTAGGTTGGGGACTGGGGAAAGCAAAATATCGCTTAGAGAAGGATCTGAAATATTTTCCTTGAAGCTTGAATTTCTTTTATTCTGGATTGTTTTATCTGCTGTTTTAATGTGTTGTAAAGTGCCTTGAGATTTGTTCGTTAAAATAGCCATGGAATTAAAAGACACCTGCTTCTTGGGAGAAAAGCAATGACAAACCTAGACAGCATCTTAAAAAGCAGAGACCACCTTGCCAACAAAGGTCCGTATAGTTAAAGCTATGGTTTTCCCAGTAGTGATGTATGGAAGTGAGAGCCGGACCATAAAGAAGGCTGATTGCGAAGAATTAATGCTTTTGAATTATGGTGCTGGAGGAGACTCTTGAGAGTCCCATGGACTGCAAGAAGATCAAACCTCTCCATTCTTAAGGAAATCAGCCCTGAGTGCTCACTGGAAGGACAGATCCTGAAGCTGAGGCTCCAATACTTTGGCCACCTCATGAGAAGAGAAGACTCCCTGGACAAGACCCTGATGCTGGGAAAGATGGAGGGCACAAGGAGAAGGGGACGACAGAGGGTGAGATGGTTGGACAGTGTTCTCGAAGCTACCAGCATGAGTCTGACCAAACTGCGGGAGGCAGTGGAAGACAGGAGTGCCTGGCGTGCTCTGGTCCAGGGGGTCATGAAGAGTCGGACACGACTAAATGACTGAACAACAACAACATAGAAATGAAATTAACAACAACAACACAATTGAAAGAAAATAGTGCCTAGATGTTCCATTGTGGCGACCGTCACCTGGGTTTAAGGTGCCATTTGGTGATTCAATTATGCACCTGAGTTTCTGACATGGTTGGATACTTGTATAAGTGAATCTTGCCTAAAAGCAGAGTACTGTCTTTCACAGCCACCTAGGTTCAGGGGGGTAAGAGTTAACTCCTACCTAAGGCCAGTGCAGCCTGCAAGTCAGGTTCTACAGGTGAGATGGGACTGTTAAATTGGCCACTCTTCCTTCAAAAGGAGCCTCTGATCCCCTGCGGTAAGGTTGCCAGATGGTCCCTTACATCTTTGAGTAATGTCAGTTATTTTAGAAAGAGTGGCCTTTGCTTCGGAGCACAAAAGCTGTCTAGAATGTTATGTGAGCTTCTCCTTTTCAGAAGCCTGCTCTTTATGCATCTCTGGCCAGCCTATTGCCTCAGTTCTTGTGACAGTCACAGAATGTTCGTGCATGCTCCGAATGTTGAGCGAAAGGGCCTGTTGCAGTATATTAATAATAGCAAGCGCAGCAGCTGCCGTGAGGAATTTTGAAGGTTGAGAGGGATGTGTTCAGTTACAGGGTCTAGTAACAAGAGGAACGCCATCATACAACACTCTGGTGCTAGTTCAGTATGACGTTGCTGGAATGCCATTGACAAAGTAGGGTCGTGGAAGGAGCGTTTTTATTTATTTGTAGGGACGCTGGTGGCGCTGTGGTCTAATCCACCTTGGGCTTGCCGATCAGAAGGTTGGCGGTTCGAATCCCTGCAACTGGGTGAGCTCCCGTTGCTCTGTCCCAGCTCCTGCCAACCAGCAGTTTGAAAACACATCAGCGCAAGTAGATAAATAGGTACCGCTGTGGCAGGAAGGTAAACAGCGTTTCTGTGCACTTTGGCTTCCGTCATGGTGTTCCGTTGCGCCAGAAGCGGTTTAGTAATGCTGGGCACATGAATTGGAAAGCTGTCTGTGGACAAACGCTGGCTCCCTCAGCCTGAAAGCGAGATGAGTGCCAGAACCCCATAGTTGCCTTTGACTGGACTTAACCGTCCAGGGATCCTTTACCTTTACTTTTACCTTTTTATTTATTTATTTAAAAACATCTCCCCCCCTTCCACGACTGCTTCTGCCACCGTTATGTCAAAGGCATGCATTCAAATTTATTTTCAGATTTATTTGTGGGAAGGAGCATATCTAAAAGGCCCGGAGCCATTGACAGACAGCGCCAGCTAATTCCAGTTTCATCCCCATCCTCTTCACTGCTGAATTCTACCCTGAAGACAGAAGAGGAGCAGGAAGCTGATAGGCAGTAGACTGGTTATATGTAAGAAAGCAGTCAGTCAGGGGCTGGCTGAGGGCAGATTGAGGTTGCCCCAGTTGCCTTAATGGACCAGCCTCCATTTGGGTTTAATATAAGCTAGTCTTTCCTTTTGGTTAGATAAACCTTTTTCGCAGGTAGGAATAGTCATTAAATCGTTTGTAGGAAGGTCTGTTGTTCTTGTTCAGGGGTCAGCAAACATTTTCAGCAGGGGGCCGGTCCACTGTCCCTCAGACCTTATGGGGGGCCAGAGTATATTTTTTGGGGGGAAATGAACGAATTCCTATGCCCCACAAATAACCCAGAGATGCATTTTAAATAAAAGCACACATTCTACTCATGTAAAAACACACTGATCACTGGAAGGACAGATCCTGAAGCTGAGGCTCCAATCCCCGGACCCTCTGCGGGCCGGATTTAAAAGGCGATTGGGCCGGATCCGGCCCCCAGGCCTTAGTTTGCCTACCCATGTTCTTGATGGTTGGCATTTTTCTCATTCTTTAGCTTTCTTTCTCTTGGGCGCAAGCAGCCTGCGGTTCTCTCTGCTCCCATCTGTTTCAGAGCAGACCCCTCCTTCCCTCTCCGGTCTTTGGCTGTCCACTTCCCATGAAAAATGCCCAGAGTTCTTGGTTCAGTGTTTACCTCGGGAAGTGTTCCCTTTGTTCTTGCTCAGGCCCCCGATGTGCTTTTGCCCAGCTACACAAGATGCTTTCATTATTTCCTCCTGGAAATAAAGAAGAACCGTCCCTTTCTTCCCCCTTTGTGAAAAGCAAAGAGGCCGACTTAGCCAAAAAGAGGTGTCCGTCGTCCTTGTGGAGAGATTGGATCGGTTAGTTCACTTCCCTGCGCTGCCCATGCTGTGGAACGCAGCATGTCCCTCCTCTGCCATTGTGTTTGCCAGCTGCAAAATGAGAGCTGCCAGAGTAGCTGTGTTAGACCGCAAAGGGCATGTCTATGCTACAGGCTTATTTGGTTCTATTAAGCTGTCATAGCTTCCCTTCAAAATTCGCCAGGTGCATTTTGCACCTGGCTATCGCCCACTGGCAACCAACTGAAGATGCCCAGGCACCAGGATGGCGTCTGACGTCTCCATCTGGAGGTCCATGCCTGGCAATCATTGGATCTCGCCTGTTTTTGCACACTAACAGCACATCCTGTAGAATTCTATGCATGATATTTTGTCTGCACAGTCAGAACGGATTTCAGGAACCAAAAAAGTGTATTGAAAACTATTGAAACTAAACATTCCTATTTGGTGACTGTAAAGGTAAAGGGACCCCTGACCATTAGGTCAAGTCGCGGATGACTCTGGGGTTGTGGCGCTCATCTTGCTTTATTGGCCGAGGGAGCCGGCGTACAGCTTCCAGGTCATGTGGCCAGCATGACTAAGCCGCTTCTGGCGAACCAGAGCAGCGCACGGAAACACCGTTTACCTTCCCGCCGGAACAGTACCTATTTATCTACTTGCACTTTGACGTGCTTTTGAACTGCTAGGTTGGCAGGAGCAGGGACCGAGCAACGGGAGCTCACCCCGTTGCAGGGATTCAAACCGCCGACCTTCTGATCGGCAAGTCCTAGGCTCTGTGGTTTAACCCACAGCACCACCCGCGTCCCTTTTGGTGACTGTAACCCTGGTTTAAAGAGACATCTGGCACCTAGCTTATCTATATCTGAGTTTCTATAAAACTACCTGAGGATGGTGGCTTAGGGAGTGGTACAGATCACCAGGCCCTCTCAGAGAAGTAAAGGAAGAAGAGGCAATTACTACGAAAACATCTTACATTCATTGCATGAAGCACAAGAAGAACAAAAATGTCAGCTGCTAGATAAATCTTTGCAAATGAAGCCCTTTGCTCTTTGTCTGCTGTCCCCTGCAATCTCCATTTCAGACTTTGGGAATCCTTGGCTTTAAACTATCTGTACGGAGCAAATGTGTATTACCATATTTTTCGCTCTATAGGACGCACTTTTCCTCCTCCAAAAATTGAGGGGAAATGTGTGTGCTTCCTATGGAGCGAATGCAGGCTCCTTGGCTTCAGCGATAGCAACGCTAAGCCTTCAAAGTGCAGAGGGAACGCTCCCTCTGCGCTCCGGAGGCTTCGTGTTGCTTTCGCTGAAGCCTGGAGAGCGAGAGGCGTCGGTGCGCACCGACCCCTCTCGCTCTCCAGGCTTCAGGGATAGCCGCCTGAAGGTTTCGGAGCGCAGCGCAAGTTCCCGCTGCATTCCAGAGGCTTCAGGTTCCTTTCGCTGAAGCCAGGAGAGTCTTGCTCTCCCATCTTCAGCAAAAGGAACCCAAAGCCTGAGGAGCTCAGCGGGAACTTGTGCTGCACTCGGAAGGCTTCAGGGATAGCCGCACGCAGCCTCTCCAGCAGCGAGAGGTTGCGCGGGGCTAAAGAGGAAGCCAAAACAGTGAGCGGGATCCATCCCGCTCGCTGTCTTGGCTTATGCCATAGCTGCGCGCAACCCCTCCGGCAGGGAGAGGTTGCGCGCAGCCTGTACGCTGCTCTTTGGGGCTGGGGGGAAATAAGATTTCTTTTCTTCCCCCTCTAAAAACTAGGTGTGCCTTATGGTCCGGTGCGCCCTATGGAGCAAAAAATATGGTAGTTGCCATGCATTATTTTAATAAGTTTTGTCACCGGGGTAGCACAGTTCGTTGACGAAGAGTCTTGACGGAGGAAATACAGTAAGCCATTGAAAGTTATCTTTGCCATTATACCTTCTTGAAGAAACCAGAGGCCTTTCTCTTGGGCATGGCTGGCCAAGTGGTGCCAAAGAAGGACAGAACTTTTTTTATGTATGCTACAACAGCAGCAAGAATACTCATTGCAAAGTATTGGAAGACGCAAGATCTACCCACTCTGGAAGAATGGCAGATGAAACTGATTGACTGTATGGGACTGGCAGAAATGACGAGCAGAATCCGTGACCAGGGAGAAGAGTCGGCAGAAGAAGACTGGAAAAGATTTAAGGACTATTTACAGAAATACTGTAAAATTAAGGAAAGTTAAATGGTGTTGGATTGAAAATGAATGGTTTCTAGCTGTAATGATATAAAGGAGCATAGATGGGGGGGGGAAGGGTTTGAAAAATAAGGTAATGTTATAAGCTGTAATGCTTTAAATGAAGGATTTGCTGAACAAATAACTTTAATTGGGATACAAGGAGGAGAAGTATGAGGAGGTCTGAGAAATTTGTTATTTAAGAGTATGGTTTATGAACTTTATGTCTTTTTTAATGTGTTTGTTTGTTCTGTTTCTGTTTGTTTGTTTAAAAAATTGGAAAATTTAATAAATATCTTTAAAAAAAAAAAGAAAGTTATCTTTGCCATGTGTGCTCACGCATTTCAGTGCTAACACACAGCATTTATACACTAAGGCAGAAATGGGGAACTTCTTAGTTCCCATAAGCTCCAGCCAGCATGGCCAGTAGTCAGAGATGCCCAACAAAATCTAGAGAGCTACAGGTTTTCTATTCAACCACGCTGTGTTTGCAGACTTTTTTTTTTGCTCCATTTTTTTTAAGGAAAATTTCCTATTGAAGACCATCCAAACTGTGGGTGTTTCCCCCAAAGATTTCAAATGCAAGTTTGCAGGTGTGCAAAGTGGGCATTCTAAGGGCCAAACATGGCAAGATAAAACACATGGCAGGATCTAGCAGGGCCAGTGTGGTGTAGTGGTTAAGAGCGGTAGTCACGTAATCTGGGGAACCGGGTTCGCGTCTCCGCTCCTCCACATGCAGCTGCTGGGTGACCTTGGGCCAGTCACACTTCTCTGAAGTCTCTCAGCCCCACTCACCTCGCAGAGTGTTTGTTGTGGGGGAGGAAGGGAAAGGAGATTGTTAGCTGCTTTGAGACTCCTGAAGGGGAGTGAAAGGCGGGATATCAAATCCAAACTCTTCTTCTTCTTCTTCTAAAGAGCTTGTGGGTTTTCCTAAGTTGTGATCCCTCTGATATTGCTTTTGCAGGGGTTACATTTGGATTCATAGGCAGTGCTGGATACCGCTGGGGTGCTTGGTGCCTGTAGCAGTAAAATATCAGGTATTGGATCTAGGAAATCCCACCTTAGCTATAACCACTTCGTATCACTATGGGCCTTGCCCTTTTGGCCTCGGTTTCCCATCTGCAGCACAGAAATAGAAGTGCCCTACATTATTTGTTCCCAAACGTTGCCTAATAATCAACTTTTCTTCTCCAGGTCAGTGGGCTGGATTCTCTTACCATCTCCAGCTCATGTTCACAGATGGTTCCTATTAGTTTCCTTAAAAACTGTGAGGCCCCTTAGTGGGAGTGCGAGGCCAGCTGTAAGTATTCCCTGTTAGCAGCTCCCGGGCACATTTTCATTATATTATTCCTATATATATATATATATAGGACGAGATGCCTGCAGAATGTCCTGGTTGGAGGGCTCCTGCCAATAACTTTGTAGAACCATAACGATAGAATGATTGTGACTTTGAAATTAATTAGGATGTTCAAAGCCTTCCTCTAAAGGAGAAAACCCAGAAGGGAGAAATTCTTACAATAAATACCGTATTTTTCGCCCTATAGGACGCACTTTTCCCCCTCCAAAAATGAAATGGGGCGAATGCAGGCTTCAGGAAGCTCTGCGCAACCCTTGGGAGACCGGCGCAACTTCGCGCCGGTCTCCCAAGGGTTGCGCAGAGCTGCCTGCAGTCCCAGGCTTTGCGGGGGGAAATAATTTTTTTTTCATTATCCCCCGCCCAAAAAAAACAAGGTGCGTCCTATGGGGCGGTGCACCCTATGGGGCGAAAAATACGGTACAGTGGTGCCTCACAAGACGAAATTAATTCGTTCCGCGAATTTTTTTCGTCTAGTGAATTTTTCGTCTTGCGAAGCACAGAATCCCATAGGAATGCATTGAAAATCAATTAATGCGTTCCTATGGTCAAAAAAAGTCCAAACAAAGCCAAATTTGGTACAACAAGAGTTTATTAAGTGCTCTTTAAAGTCACACATACTGTAAAGAGCATTTCAAAATTCAAACCCAGAAATATTTTTAAAAAACAGCAGAGTGGCCCAATGGTCACAGGAAATCATAAAAATGCAGGGGGGAAAAACACAAGCTTCCAGATTCTTGCAAACCCCTCCCCAACTGTTCCCCCAGCCACCCAGCACACAGAAATTCAAATCCAGAATTTTTTTAAAAAAACAGCAGAGTGCCCCAATGGTCACAAAAAATCATAAAAATGCAAAAAAAACCCACACAAGCTTCCAGATTCTTGCAAACCCCTCCCCAACACCAAGTCCTTGAATTCTAAACACCCCAACCCAAAATCCAACCCCCCCCAAAAAAAAAGTTTTAAAAGCTTAACTTACCAAATGGCTGCAAAAGAAGTTTTGGAAAAGCTTCAAAAATCACCAAAGTCTTTAAAAACCTCAAAAAACGCTACTATGTACACTGCGTTCTATGAGTTGCTCCTCGAAGTCAAGTCGCAACTGTATTAACAGTGTTAAGAAAAAGGAAACAAACTTGCAAGACGTTCTCGTCGTGCGAAGCAAGCCCATAGGGAAATTCGTCTTGCGAAGCAGCTCAAAAAACGGAAAACCCTTTCGTCTACCGAGTTTTCCGTCTTGCGAGGCATTCATCTTGCGGGGCACCACTGTATATGGGAGTTTTCCCCACAACAAAAACGGGCTGAGAGGACAAATAGGGGTTTCTATTCGCAACTGCTAGCGCTTCCGTGGAGAGATGCGCTTCATGCTATCCAAGAACTCACTGTCTAAAAAGATCCTGGTGATCCCATTTTAAAGGCTTGTCTGAGCGTGCCAGAACCATTTGCGCTGAATTACGGAGACCCCTGCTTTTTATAGATCTGTGGAATCTGAGTGCACCCATTGATAAACAGGAGTGGAAATTTGATCTTCTCTGGCCTGCTTGTCTCCCTGCCTTGATCTGCCACCTTTCTGACAGGGATTCCCTGCCAAAGCCTTCATTTTAGCTTTCTAAATAGCTACTTGTCAGCTGAGCTCTGGCAGGCAAAGGCTTAGCTTCTACCCCAGTAACAGATTATCTGGAGATCAAGGCTCACATTTTGCTACATTCTCCTGTGCAAGAAAGGCAAGAGTTGGGACTCAATGGCTTGCAAAGTTATTGTATGCCCTGGGAGAAGAAATTGCTGCATAATGTGCAGTTGAGTTGCTGCTTCTTTTTTTTAGAAAAGCTTACCTGTTTTGTTACTTGTTTCTTCTCTCCTGCATTTGCAGATGAGACAGAAATCTTGCAAAATGCATGAAATCAGATAAAGAGAGTCCTAGGCAGCTGTTAATAGGACGGCAGTTAAATTTTATTGCTGGGCGCACCATTTTGTGTTACTACATTCAGAAACCCTGAAAATTGCATTTGTAGTCCCCCCCCCCCAGATTTTCTATCTTCGTGGATAATCTCCCACATCTGACACAGAATTCCTGCAGGTTCTAGGTTACACGCAGATCAGGTGTGGAATTGGCTTCACTACCGCTGTGCTGGTGGTGCTGTGGGTTAAACCACAGAGCCTAGGGCTTGCCGATCAGAAGGTCGGTGGTTCGAATCCCTGCGACGGGGTGAGCTCCCGTTGCTCGGTCCCTGCTCCTGCCAGCCTAGCAGTTCAAAAGCCCGTCAAAGTGCAAGTAGATAAATAGGTTCCGCTCCAGCGGGAAGGTAAACGGCGTTTCCGTGCGCTGCTCTGGTTCGCCAGAAGCGGCTTAGTCATGCTGACCACATGACCCGGAAGCTGTACGGCGGCTCCCTTGGCCAGTAAAGCGAGATGAGCGCCGCAACCCCAGAGTCGTCCGTGACTGAAAATAGAAATAGAATAGAAATATCTTTATTGTCATTGCCCCCTCTCAGGGACAACGACCTAATGCTCAGGGTTCCCTTTACCTTTACCTCTGTGTGTGAACTAGTGAACCCTAGAACATGCACAACAGTTCTCTGGGTTTGCACATTTGCCAAGAGAGATCGCTAGTGATAGATCAGTCATGGTAAACCACCTCATCAACCATTTCTCAGAGTTCCTTGGAACAATGACTTAGAAGCAGTTTTCCAGTTGTTCTTTCCAAGGAAGGGAGGAAAAGAGAGAGAGAGAAACGGAATGCCCTTTACTAAGCAACTTGAATTCCTCTCCAATTTGCCCACCAAGTCCCTGTCTCTTCTCCTCTCTCCTCATATTCATATAACCATCGCTCTTGCATTTCTTAGTTCTATCCATTGGTTGCCAGTATCCTAGACCAACCATCAGGCTATCGTTCTCATAACCCTGCGCTGTCTCAAGAGATGGTGCATATGATAGGGCACTGGCAAACCACCAGGAACGACACAAGCAGAAAGTTTTGTGGATGCGTGGTTCCTGTGTCTAGGAATTACCGTATTTTCCGCTCTATAAGACGCACCAGATCATAAGACGCACCTAGTTTTTGGTGGAGGAAAACAAGAAAAAAATATATCCTGAATCCCTGAAGCCAGAACAGCTAGAGGAATCGCTGCTTTTGCTCCTCCCGCTGCCCTGAGGAGGCTTTGTGTGGCAATCCCAGAAGCCAGAACAGCAAGAGGGATCGCTGTGCAGCGAAAGCAGTGATTCTTCTTGCTGTTCTGGCTTCTGGGATAGCTGCGCAGCCTGCATTCGCTCCATAAGACGCACACACATTTCCCCTTACTTTTTAGGAGGGGAAAAGTGCGTCTTATAGAATGAAAAATACGGTAGATAGATGACCTGGTCTGGGAGGGGCTGCAGGTTTGTAATCTGGGAGTTCTCCTGGATCCCAACTTGTTAGCCTAGCCTCAAGTGGCTTCAGATGTGTTTGTGCCCATCTTAGGCTGATTCTCCAGTGACTGCCATTCCTGGGCTGGGATAGCCTAGGTGGGGCTGCCCTTGAAGACAGTGCAGACTGCAGCTAGGGCAGAACGCATCTGCTAGGCTGGTAAGGGGCACAGTCCTATGGTACCATGTGTCACCGGTCCTGAAAGCACAGCACTAGCTGCTTGTGAGCTTCTGGGCCAAATTCAAGGTGTTTGTACTAGTATATAAAGCCCTAAATGACTTGGGATCCAAGAGCTACTTCCCCAATATCAGCTGTCTCAGACCCTTCAATCAGCAGGTGAGGCCTTGTTGGTGGTGGTGCCACAGGCCGCTGCCTGCTTGACATTGACCAGTGAACAGGGCCTTTTCAGTGGTGGTTCCCCATTTGTGGAAGGCTCTCTCTGAGGGAAAGTGTGCACATCTGTCTCCCTCATTACTGACTTGCAGGAAGAAGTTGAAAATATTTGTGTTCACCCAGGCGTTTGATGGCTGAAAGATGCTGTTTCTGGCAACCCTAAAATCACTGGCTGAATGAGTCTTAGCTCTTTTTGCAGCACGGTTTTAGAATGCTTATTTAAAAATAATAATAACATGGTTTAGATCAGGGGTCAGCAACCTTTTTCAGCTGTGGGCTGGTCCACCATCCCTCAGACCATGTGGTGGGCCGGACTATATTTTGAAAAAAAATATGAACGAATTCCTATGCCCCACAAATAACCCAGAGATGCATTTTAAATAAAAGGACACATTCTACTCATGTAAAAACACCAGGCAGGCCCCACAAATAACCCAGAGATGCATTTTAAATAAAAGGACACATTCTACTCATGTAAAAACATGCTGATTCCCAGACTGTCCGCAGGCCGGATTGAGAAGGCGATTGGGCCGCATCTGGCCCCCGGGCCTTAGGTTGCCAACCCCTGGTTTAGATCATTGATCCGTCTGCTGTCCTGGGTGGCTTCAGGAACTGGAGGAGGGATATAAATTGAATGGGGAAAAAATAAACGCTGAACACATGATAGCTGCCAGGTGTCAGGACATAGGTGAGCTGGGTCATCTTGCAAAATAGGCAGCACCTCTTTGGCAGCCTGGGAAGCCTCCAAATACTAAACATGCACACAAAAGGTTTTTGGGAACTACAACATTGGTCAGGTAAACAAGGTAGCAACATACAGCAGATTTTCAAACTCTGCTTTTTGAGCTCGGCGTGAAGGGAACCCTGGAAGGATACCATGCTGTCCACTATCAATCTTTCCCCCCTGTAACGTGTGGTCACAGAGGTGTATTGTGGTGGGATTGCTAAGTTCTGATGAAGCGACACTGGCACTCTCCAAGAATGCACCCTAAATCATTTTAGAGGTTCCTTGGCAAACAGGGTCAAACAGAAAATGCTCTTTAAAGGTGTTGTTGTTTAGTCGTTTAGTCGTGTCCGACTCTTCGTGACCCCATGGACCAGAGCACGCCAGGCACTTCTGTCTTCCACTGCCTCCCGCAGTTTGGTCAAACTCATGCTGGTAGCTTCGAGAACACTGTCCAACCATCTCGTCCTCTGTCGTCCCCTTCTCCTTGTGCCCTCCATTTTTCCTAACATCAGGGGCTTTTCCATGGAGTCTTCTCTTCTCATGAGATGGCCAAAGTATTGGAGCCTCAGCTTCAGGATCTGTCCTTCCAGTGAGCACTCAGGGCTGATTTCCTTCAGAATGGATAGGTTTGATCTTCTTGTAGTCCATGGGACTCTCAAGAGTCTTCTCCAGCACCATAGTTCAAAAGCATCAATTCTTCGGCGATCAGCCTTCTTTATGGTCCAGCTCTCACTTCCATACATCACTACTGGGAAAACCATGACTTTAACTATACGGACCTTTGTTGGCAAGGTGATGTCTCTGCTTTTTAAGATGCTGTCTAGGTTTGTCATTGCTTTTCTCCCAAGAAGCAGGCATCTTTTAATTTCATGGCTGCTGTCACCATCTGCAGTGATCATGGAGCCAAAGCGTAAAAAAACATGGCTTTCAGGAATTCAGCATGCCAGCAAACGAAGAAAGCCAAACTGTGCTATCCTTTCCCCACATTGCATTTCCTTCCTCTTAGCGTGTGCCCAGCCCTTACTTCATTTTTTTTTTTCAGGGTGATGGGGCTTCTGCCAAATTAGCTGCTTCTCCTTATCATAGACAGTGTTCCAAGATCTGCCAACAGACCAAGTGTACCTTGCCCTCTCCCTCCTCTTTGCATTTGGCCGAGATTATCCGCTGTCAGTCTTGACAGATGGGTGATGCTCAGCTGCTGGCCACGTACAAATGGATACATATTAATTTTTCAGTTGCTGGACGGAGAGCAAAACAGCACAGATGGGAAATGGCCTATTGGTCAGTGTGATGCCCAGCTGCTCTGCCCTTGATATATGAGTGGACAGAGACTGGACATTAGAGAGCCACAGGGCTTGTGGAAACAAAACCAGGCCGAGGGGGGGGGGTGAGGGAAAGTGTGTGTGTGTATCTGTGTCTGTGTGGGGAGAGAGAGAGCAAGCGTTGAAACCTGATTCCAGGCAGGGGCTGTTCCAGAGGGTGGGGGCAGAATAGGGGCACCATTGAAGTTCGCCTCAATCCATTTAACATATGTACATTGACCCTGCTTTGATTGCAAAACCATCCTTTCCTTTTGTCAACAAAAGTCACGAGGGTGTGCATTGTCTACTGGGGGGGGGCAGGTCCAGATCGTTTCATTTTTAACCTCTGTCCCCAGCAGCCAGGAGTCTTGGGAATTTTTATTTTTTTTATTTTTTTTTAAGTGCCGCCTTTCTAGCCCAGCAATAACTCCACATTCTTTGATGGTTTGTTTGTTTGGGTGTGGGTCTATGGCTTGGATCAAGCCAGTGGGAATGATGTTGTCATTTTAGGGAATGCCTGGGCTCCTGGGTGGACATTGCAGAGCATAATTGGAAGTGCAGGAAGTCCCCCTGGGGAAAGGAAAAAAGGCAAGTACCATTTTCTTCCAGGGACACTCCCCACGCTGGAAGCAGAGAGGTGGCTTTGCAGACTCTGCAGCCTGTCATGGCCCTACCTATCTCACACCTGCGCCTTAGAAGAGGACCAGCATGAGCTTAAATCCCCAGCTTTTTTCAGTCTATTGTCTCAGCCTCTAAAATCAGCGCTGCGTTGGGTGTGCCCTTATGAAATCTTGGAACGGGCATTAAGACCATCTAGTGCAGGGCTCAGCAAGGTTTACCTCACCTGGGCTGGTTCACTCCGTGGAGATCGCTCTATGGGCCAGATTGTGTCTGCGCAGATGCCACCAGAGGGCCTTCTTGGTAGTGGCACCCACCCTGTGGAACACCCTCCCTTCAGATGTGAAGGAAATACGTAGCTATCCTATTTTTAAAAGAAATCTGAAGGCAGCCCTGTTCAGGGAAGTTTTTAGTATTTAACACTGTATTGTTTTTAATACTTGATTGGGAGCCGCCCAGAGTGGCTGGGGAAACTCAGCCAGATGGGTGGGGTATAAATAATAAATTATTATTATATTATATTATTTCTGGCGCCGTGGAAGCGAGTCCCTGCTCCACGCTGCGCCGGTTTAGTGCAGCGTGCAGGGACTCGTCGAGCGGGCGGCTCGGTTTGGGGGCGGCTTGTGGGCTGTTTAAACGACCCCCATGGGCCGCTTGTGGCTCATGGGCCACAGGTTTCCGACCCCTGATCTAGTGAAACCATTTGTTGTTCGGTGGCATGCCTTATGTCCATTGGCATAGCGTGGGTTGCTGGTGCCCAGGGTGGCACAAAGCGGGGTGGATGGGAGGCATGGAAACAGATGCAGTCCACATGCACATTCAGCTGCCCCTAACAGCATCTCACCCAGGAGATTGCAGCCACAGAGATAAGAAAAGAAGAGTCGTTCCATTGTCTGGAGAAGCCACTTCCTGGTTCTCATGGAGAAGATATTTTCAACGGAGCCCAGTGATAGAAGCACGCAGCTGAATTGAGGTGTTTGAATTTCACGCCCCTAACAATTTTGCACCTGGGGCAACTGTCTCTGCCCCCCCGCCCCGCCACCGCTTATGTCCATATGCTGTCACAGCATCTTTCTTTGCAGTCAGTATATAGGAGAGGGGGGGTCAGCAGCTGATTGCTCTTGGGCCAAATCTTGCCCCCTTTTCCATAGGAAAGCAGGACACGGATAGCCCAGCAATTGTGGCTGTTATATTGATTGACATTGTGGTTCTGGTATGGGTGTTGCAGCTTCTAAGCTGGCAGGTCTTCCCCAGTCGAATTAGTTGCTTTCCAAAGAACTGCATTCTGGGACCAAATCAGTTTGTGGTTCAAAGGGGCACGACTGGAACGAGGAAGGCTATCCAAAGTAAAGCAGCTACACTGCATATATATATATATATATATATATATATATATATATATATATATACATACATACATATACACTCTGTGATTCTGTGATGTGATCCTGGATATAAAAGAACCAGTTACATGTCCATTGGATAGGGCGGAAAATTCCACGTCAGTGGGAAAGATCCCACAGAGATAATACTTTGCCTGACATCCTATCTACAGTTATGACACTGATGTCTCAAGAGGGATTTCCCCATTCTGCTTCCTTGTGTAGTTCCTGGACTCTGATTTAAGATGTGACGATCTGAACATCCCTGGTTTGTTTTTTAGGGTACTTCAATACAGAAGTTTATTATGGAACGGGTGTAGCTCTTGCACGCAAGGTCTTCGCATCACCCGCACAATGTCAGCCTCTGCTACTTCTGCGTTTAATCTGGATTTCCCTTTATTGCAGAAAAGTCAGCGGAGCATAGGCTACACAATCTGTTGTCACTGCTGGTATAGGAACTTGTTGGCACATTTTGGAGGCTCAGCCATTTGTCACATGTGTGACGTTTTAGCGTGTGATACCAGTACTTTAATGGGGCACGGGTGGCGCTGTGGGTTAAACCACAGAACCTAGGGCTTGCCGATCAGAAGGTCGGCGGTTCGAAACCCCGCGACGGGGTGAGCGCTCGTTGTTCGGTCCCTGCTCCTGCCAACCTAGCAGTTCGAAAGCATGAAGTGCAAGTAGATAAATAGGTACCACTCCAGCGGGAAGGTAAACGGCGTTTCCGTGTGCTGCTCTGGTTCACCAGAAGCGGCTTAGTCATTCTGGCCACATGACCCGGAAGCTTGCCAGTAAAGCGAGATGAGCGCCGCAACCCCAGAATCGTCCGTGACTGGACCTAACATTCAGGGGTCCCTTTACCTTTACCTTTTTACCAGTACTTAGCCCACTCCTCACCTGAGCACCGTCTGGCTGTTTTGATTCTGGTGGCCCCCATTGAGTCTTTAGAATGTTACGCTTCTGGGTTTGTTTCTGTCCAAATTCTAGAAGGCAGCTTGAGGCTATGGAACTTGGATAGGGAGTTCAAGCTGCAGTCAAAATGCTATGGTTACAATTTAGAGAGCCAGCTTGGTGTAGTGCTTAGAGCAGGCTTCCTCAACCTCGGCCCTCCAGATGTTTTTGGCCTACAACTCCCATGATCCCTAGCTAGCAGGACCAGTGTCCTGATGATGGGAATTGTAGTCTCAAAACACTG
This sequence comes from Podarcis raffonei, assembly GCF_027172205.1. Lineage (NCBI taxonomy): Eukaryota > Metazoa > Chordata > Lepidosauria > Squamata > Lacertidae > Podarcis > Podarcis raffonei. The sequence continues at coordinate 15,659,895 of NC_070603.1, forward strand.
GAGGTTGAGGAAGCTTGGCTTAGAGTGTTAGACTGGGACCTTGGAGACTAAGGTATAAGCAGCGGCGTAGCGTGGGTTGTCAGCACCCGGGGCAAGGCAAGTAATTTGCGCCCCCTAACCCGGGGCAAGGCAAGTAATTTGCGCCCCCTAACCCCTAACCTGCCGCCGCTGCCAGCTTCTTCTTGCTGCTGCCTGGGCTGGGGTATTTACGGTAAGGTAGCCACGGCGGCGGCGGCGGGTCCGTGTCAGGTGATCTGAGGCGAGTTGCCGCTGGCGCTGCCGCCCAAACGACGCCGCTTGCCCGGAGGAGGAGGGCAGAGAGGCGAGGAAAATGCAACATGGCCCAGCAGCTGCAGCAGCAGCAGCGGTGGCGGGGCTGTGAGGAGGGGCTGCCTGGCGCGCCCTCTGCGGCCCTGATGCGCGGGGACCGTGGCGAGCGCTGAGAGCCGCTGCCTGCCGGATGCCTTCAGCCCAGACGCGCGCACAGCTCGTCGGTTCCGCGAGACATGGGGCTCTGCTACAGCCTGTGCCCGAGGCTCTTCGGCGACTCCGGAGGCGGCGAGCGCGCCCCCCCAGATGTTGCGCCCGGTGCGGCCGGCTCCCCCTGCACCCCCTCGCTACGCCACTGGGTATAAGCTCTCGGGGTGACCTTGGGCCAGTTTACTATGCCCCCGTTACTCTACCTCGTAGGATTGTTGTAAGGATAAATTGGAAGGAAGAGCCATGTGTGCTGCCTCAGAGGAAAGCTAGGGTAGAAAAGTTAGCTAAAATTGTGACTCTGTGTTTAGAGGCATTGTGGAATCTGTGGTTGAAGACGGGAGAGGGCACATCAATTCCAGGAAATCTTCATATTGATTTCTAATTGCCTTTTTATTGTTTCTTTTATTTCTTGTTCGTTGCATTTAATTGTATTAGGATTTGCACTCCGTCATCCGGCATTCAGCACAATTGCTACAGCAGGCGGACACACCGTTTAGTGCCCAGGTGCTCAGCAATTTTCAAGTGATCTGTGGGGAGAAAATAGTTGGGGAGCCACTGATCTAGAGGGCCAAGGGTTCCCCAGCCCTGAGTTAGATGGTCTCGAAATTTAGACATAAAGTTTGTGGCATGCGGAGGGCAGATTGCATGTTCTCTGAGGTACAATGTATGAAAAGTCATTTTTACCAACCCCTCCAAATGTCCCTATTTCCCAGGGACAGTCCTGGATTTACAAAACCCGTCCTGGATTCTGATTTGATCCTGGAATGTCCCGCATTTCCTTAGTACGTCCCTATTTTCATTGCAAAAATGTTGGAGCAGGGGTCAGCAAACTTTTTCAGCCAGGGGCCGGTCCACTGTCCCTCAGACCTTGTCGGGGGCTAGACTATATATATTTTTTTGGGGGGGAGTGGAATGAATGAATTCCTATCCCCCACAAATAACCCAGAGATGCATTTTAAATAAAAGGACACATTCTACTCATGTAAAAACACGCTGATTCCCGGACCACCCGCGGACCGGATTGAGAAGGCAATTGGGCCGGATCCGACTCCTGGGCCTTAGTTTGCCTACCCATGTGTTGGAGGATATGAAGTTATCCGGCCCCTGAGGCAAGGAGATAAGTAACTAGACAACCTTTAGAAGACATTGGAAGGCAGCCCTGTATAGGAAAGTTTTTTTTAATGTTTAATGTTTTATTATGTTTTTATATATGTTGGAAGCCGCCAGAGTGGCTGGGGCAACCCAGCGAGATGGGATGGGGTATTATTATTATTATTATTATTATTATTATTATTATTATTATTATTATTTAGGACATCCCTATTTTCATCAGAGAAATGTTGGAGGGTGTTATTTGCTCTAATCTGTAGGAGAATCTGTATGTGCTGATCTAGCGCAAAGCTAAAGAGAAAATGACCTTTCTGCCCCTCCCCCAGGAGGCCCAGAAATGTGCAACCTGACGTGAGCTCTCTCTGTGGCTGAATCTTTACTCGGAGCTCTTTACTATTCTCTTATTAGTGGCTCAAGCAGATAGATTTCTTTTTCTTTTTTTGGTGTCTGTGTATTTATTTGAAATGCAAGCAAACTGATGGCTGTAAATAATTTTGACGGCTTATGCAATGCCACGCGCAGCCAAATAACGCGGCGCCAAGGGAGAATATGATGAGCTTGCTGGAATAGATTGGCAACATTTTGCTTAATAACCGACTTTCCTTTCTGTGTGCGATCTGGTACCTTCATGCAAGTGTGTTAATCACCTGTCCTTTGTGGTTAGCAATCTACGAATTGCTAGGCGGAATTAAAATAATCCAGGCCTCCTCTGCGTCTTGCCAGGGATGCTTTAGAGGAAGAGCATGCAAAGAGACACAGATGTCTATGGATGCGCTGGGAGTTTCGTGAGGGAAAATTGTAGGCTGCGAAAAAGCTTGTGTCTTCTTTTGCTTCTTTGGCGATCACTCGTAGCCGAGTAAGATTGTCTTCTATAAACACGGTCTTAACGAGTCTGTAAGTGACTGCAGAGGCCAATTCTGGACCCACACGTCCTTCCACAGTGGGGACATAGGTTTCCGGGCGGGAGTTGATCACGGTGTGGATTTGCCAAGTGTGCCTTCCTCTTAGCACATTTCTCCCTTGCGTCCTGAGTTCGAGTGTCTTCAAAGCCCATGACACCTTTGGTAAAGGCTCTTCTCCAATTGGAGTGCTTGCAGGCAAGTGTTTCCCAATTGTTGGTGTTTATACCAATTTTTTTTAAAAAATTGCCTTGAGAGAGTCTTTAAACCTCTTTTGTTGACCACCAGCATTACTCTTTCCATTTTTAAGTTCGGAATACAATCGTTGCTTTGGAAGGCAATAATCAGGCATCCGCACAAAGCTTGTGTATATAAGTGCCAACAGTGATTTACACCCAGCCAGCGAATATAAGCATGTGAGGCAAATCAGGTACTGAGAATTCATGTCCACCCAACTGGTGGTTTCCCCCTGCAGGTATATTTTACAACATGCCACAGATGCAATCATAGTACATTTGTGGTGGGTGTATACAGGGCTGTCCACACGTCATTCCGCTTTAGTCATTGTTCAGCAATGCTTCCCTGATGTTACAGCATCATGGTCTTCCAGAGGTCTTCCTGCATTGTAGCGCAATAAATGTGGGAGGAAAAAAAACCACATCTCTAATTCAAAACACTTGTGGGATGAAAAGGATTTCAGCAGGCAAGGGACAGGAGTTGAACTGACTGGAAGCTAAGCAGGATGTCCGCTGTGAAACTTTTGCAGGTGCAAACAGTATCCAAAGTGTGATTGCTTCTAATCACCCCAATACCATCATGAGCAGAAATGCTCAGAAATGAACAATAAAAGGGACATCTGTCAAGACCTTTAGGCAGAGGAGAAAATACTGAGCACAAGTAACGTGTTTGTGGCATTTCATAGAATTGTAGAGTTGGCAGGAACCTCAGTTTACGTATCCATGGCAGATGGCCATCCAACCTCTGCTTAAAACCCTCCAAGGAAGGAGAGTCCACAACCTCCTGAGGTTCCAGTGTCAAACAGCTCTTACCCTCAGAAAGTCCTTCCTGGTGTTTAGTTGGAATCACCTTTCCTATAACGTGAAGCCATTGGATCTAGTCCTACCCTCCATCATCCATGTGACAGCCCTTCAGATCTTTGAAGATGGCTATCATATCTCGTCTCAGTCTCCTCTTTTCCAGGCTCAATGAGCTCCTTCAACCGCTCCTCATCAGGCTTGGTTTCCAGACCCTTGATCATCTTGGTTGCCCTCCTCTCCACACCTTCCTAAATTGTGGTACCCAGAAATGGACGCAGTATTTCCAGGTGCGGTCGGACCATAGATTGATAGAGTTGGGACTCCCAAGGTCCAGCTAGTCCAAACCCTTGTAATGCAGGAATCTTCTTCCCAACGTGGGGCTTGAACCCACGACCTCGAGATTAAGAGCCTCCTGCTATACCAAGCGAGATATCTGCATCTTTGCAGCCTGTTGAATACGTCAGCTGCATCTTGGTATAGCAGCCACCAATACACTAGGACAGGGGTCAGCCAACTTTTTCAGCCATGGGCTGGTCCACTGTCCTTCAGACCTTGTGGGGGGCCGGACTATATTATTTTTTTTGAGGGGGGAAATGAACGAATTCCTATGCCCCACAAATAACCCAGAGATGCATTTTAAATAAAAGCACAGATTCTGCTCATGTAAAAACACCAGGCAGGCCCCACAAATAACCCAGAGATGCATTTTAAAGAAAAGCACACATTTTACTCATGTAAAAACACGCTGATTCCTGGACCGTCTGCGGGCCGGATTGAGAAGGCGATTGGGCCGCATCCAGCCCCCGGGCCTTAGTTTGCCTACCCCTGCACTAGGAAGTTGAAGCTTTTCAAGGTTCTCTTAGCCAGAAGCCGCTACCCGATTTCTTTGTGTTTGGCCTTAAGCAAAGAGGCCAAGGTGAAAATGTCTTTCTGGAGCAGTGGGAAAGCTTAATATGAAAAGGTTCTAGAAACGAGACTTCTAGAACTGGTATTGTTTAATATCGCATTACAGTGTTGCTCACTGTAAAGATGCATACCGTATTTTTCGCTCTATAAGACGCACCAGACCACAAGACGCACCTAGTTTTTGGAAGAGAAAAACAAGAAAAAATATTCTGAATCTCAGAAGCCAGAACAGCAAGAGGGACCGCTGCGCAGTGAAAGCAGCAATCCCTCTTGCTGTTCTGGCTTCTGGGATAGCTGCGCAGCCTGCATTCGCTCTATAAGACGCACACACATTTCCCCTTACTTTTTAGGAGGGAAAAAGTGAGTCTTATAGAGCAAAAAATACGGTATATAATTTAAGCAGGATGGGGAAAACATGTTTCCCTTAAAAAATAAATAAATCACAATCAAGGCTTCAACCCTGCCCAAGACGAGCACTTCGATTCCCATTAATTTCAACGGAGAGACCGAAACACATGTGCTTAATTCTCTTATTGAAATAAATTGAAATAAATGGGACTTGAAAATGGCTGGATGATTGCTCGAGCGTTTTGTTTCTTTCTGGATGTATCCTCCTTTCCTTAGCGGCAGCAATTGCAATGCACCATTAGCACACGCTGTTCGGGAGAGAAGGGGCTTCCCATCATTCACTCACTCCCAGACACAAGCTAGATCATGGGTAGGCAAACTAAGGCCCGGGGGCCTGATCCGGCCCAATTGCCTTCTAAATCCGGCCCACGGATGGTCCAGGAATCAGCGTGTTTTTACATGAGTAGAATGTGCCCTTTTATTTAAAATGCATCTCTGAGTGATTTGTGGGGCCTGCCTGGTGTTTTTACATGAGTAGAATGTGTGCTTTTATTTAAAACGCATCTCTGGGTTATTTGTGAGGCATAGGAATTTGTTCATTTCTCCCCCCAAAATATAGTCCAGGCCCCCACAAGGTCTGAGGGACAGTGGACCGGTCCCCTGCTGAAAAAGTTTGCTGACCCCTGAGCTAGATGCTCTTTGCTAAGGAACTGAACAGCAGAGACATACCCTCCAACATTTCTCAGATGAAAATAGGGACATCCTAAGGAAAAGCAAGACGTTCTGGAATCAGATCAGAAACCGGGACAGCTTCTGTCAAATCTGGAACTGTTCTGTAAAATAGGGTCTGCAGAGAGTGTTTTTGAATCTAGGAAAAGACATACAGTGGTACCTCGGGTTACATACGCTTCAGGTTACAGACCCAGATTACTCTTCAGGTTATATTACCCAGAAATAGTGCATCAGGTTAAGAACTTTGCTTCAGGATGAGAACAGAAATTGTGCTCTGGCGGCGTGGCAGCAGCAGGAGGCACCATTAGCTAAAGTGGTGCTTCAGGTTAAGAACGGTTTCAGGTTAAGAACGGACCTCCAGAATGAATTAAGTACTTAACCTGAGGTACTACCATACAGTGTTACCTCTGGTTATGAACTCAGTTTGTTCCGGAGGTCCGTTCTTAACCTGAAACCATTCTTAACCTGAGGTACCACTTTAGCTAATGGGGCCTCCTGCTGCCGCCGCACAATTTCTGTTCTCATCCTGAGGTAAAGTTCTTAACCTGAGGTAGTACTTCCGGGTTAGCGGAGTCTGTAACCTGAGGTGTTTGTAACCTGAGGTGTTTGTAACCTGAGGTACATGTATAGAAATATTTCCTTAGCCTCTTGGGCGGGCCTGGCTTTTTTGTGGCCTTTCCTGATTTTGTAAATACGCCTCCAGATGTGCTGTTGTGTGCTTCAGGGGAACCTCACGCAGCCGCGATATTACATTTGTGCACATCGGTGCAAAGTGCGAGCTGATGTGCTCCTCTTGGGGCATGTAGGTAGAAAACGTGGCTGTGCCTGGGAATTTCTGGATTTTGAATTGTTTTGCAGATTTGTGCTTGCATGGGATGGCAACGGCTGGCTGTTTTTTCCCCTGGAGCTGGTTAGGGGCCTTTGAAACGATGGCTAGGTTTTGTTTCGTTTAAATAATAAAAAGGCGGGGGGGGGGGAGGAGAGAGAGAGAGAAACTGGAAAAGAGTTTTTCCTTCTGCTGTGGAAGCAGCGGCCCAGGTTTGGGGAGCAGCAGGGGTATGGGCTGGGGGAGAAGACACCCATTCAAAACATCGAACAGTTGGAAACCCTTTTGCTGTGGGGAGCCTTAGCCAAAAGAGCTCTCTCGTGCCTCCCCTCCGCCCCTCCCCAAACAAAAACCCAGTCCATAGTTGCTCCTGAATAGATTAACCAGATTTCCATAATTAGAGTGCCAGAGGACAATGGGATTCTCTCCTCACCCGCTCCCCCTCCTTCCTTTTGTCTTGCGCTTTTAGATAATGGGGAAGCCAAGAGGGTGGGAAACTGACGTGCCATTTGGCCACTGGACAGTAATTTTCTCACACTGCCAAGGGAGAGAGCATTGAAACATCTGCCTTTTTCGGAGCAGCGTTTATTCACGTTCCATTTCAAATGCTTGACAACTTCTCTCTTCTCCCTCTGGGCCCCTTCCCCCTCCACTCCTGCTTTCTTTCTCTCCTTTTCTTATTTACTTACTTATTTATTTTTTACATTTATTTTAACGGCCTGCAACTGGTTTGCCTTTTTTTTTTTGGCTGCATTTTGCTTCTGGTTTCCATCAAAGGCAGCCTTAATCACACATTCTGTCTTCTAATAATAATAATAATAATAATAATAATAATAATAATAATAATTTTTATTTATACCCCGCCCTCCCCAGCCAAGGCCGGGCTCAGAGCGGCTTACAAGCAATAATAAAAACAAGTTGAATGGTTACAACTTAAAAACAAAATTAAAATACAACATTAAAATATTGAAACATTAAAATATTAAAATGTAGCCTCATCGCAGGAGAAGGAAAAGATTACTTTCCTTTTTCTTTCAGATATAATTTCTGACCAGCTCTGCCAAAAATTGGGAGGCGCTTCCAACAGAGAGAGAGAGAGAGAGATCGCTTTTATAAATACATATATTTATTTCTCATATTCAAATGTCCAAAGGGCATTTAGCTTGACCTTCCTAGCAAAGCCCACCTCCCGGCTGCCATCAGTAAATAAAAGATCAGATACAAAGAAATTGCCCTTAGTTAAAACATAACTTTTAGAAGAGCAACTCGCCCTTCGTTTGAAAGCTGCAAATGATGGAGAATTTTTACTCCCTTGGGGTGCTGTTCCAATGGTTAATCGCCCTCATTGTTAAACATGGGTGGGGTGGGGTAGAGAATTTTGTTCCCTCCACATTTTTAAGTCGATGGCTTTAATTCATACCTCCCCATCCTTCAGAGCTCACACTTCTCCAAATATTTCAATGCAGTTCTCAGATCAAAAACATAGCAACTTTTGTTAAGAAAAAAAAATGACAGATAGTACGCATTTTGCTACCCATTTGCATCTAAACACAGTTTTTTTAAATACATATGAGAAACACAAATCTATATTTATTTTGCATTATTTACATGCCATTTGGCTGCGATAAAACCTCTTTAAGTGGTTTACAAAAAAATAAAATAAAACATCAAACGTATCAGTAAAAGATGGCTGAAAACAGGTGTTTGAAAACATTCAAAAGATAGTTAAGAGGGAGAGAGAGTTTAAAATACAGGTCAGCATTGTACATACTTTATCTGGATAAGCTTAAAAATGGTTTAAGCATGTGCCGAAAAGAGTGGAGCGAAGGCATCTGCCTGGTGTCATGAGGCAGAGGGTTCCAAAGACTCCTTACAAGCGTGGAATAGGCATTATGCGGCACCTGTAGCACTGCCAGTTTCATAGATCGAAGTGGTTGGGTGGGCAAATAAAGGGTAATTTGATCCTGGAAGTAATGCCACAACAGGATGTCACAGACTTAGGAGATGAACACATGCAAAACGGACACTAAGATGGAAATAAGACTTGATTTGTCCACCCCTAAACATGAGTTTCTGAATTCCTGCTTTGTATTCTTCCTCTGTGTCTTAAATTCTAGTCTGTTGTGTGTGTGTACCTATATATATGTCTCTGTCTCTCGGCTGGTACAATGGACTTTGGATTTCCACCAAACAAGCTATTTCGCATGCTTACCTGGCTATGGATTCTCTCTGCCCAGCAGAGAAACAGCCCCTTCTCCCTGATTGTAGAGGATAGCGCATGTAGCAGGAATTTTGTAAGAGAAATTCCAATGCTCGGATCTTATGTTACACGGGATGTGCAGGGTGTGTGCCTGCTCTTTTTGCCACACTGAGAGAGTCTTTGGCTGCCTGAGTGCATGTACACGAGCCCTTTAGGTTTGGTCAGGGATGGGGAACCTGTGGCCTTCTGAATTCGAACTCACATCAGCCCCAGCCAGCATAACCAGCTGTCGCAGGTGATAGGAATTACAGCTCAACAACATCTGGAGGACCACAGGTACTTCACCCCTGAGTTATGTTGAAATGATGTGGGCAGATCAATCCACATCTTATTTTATGTTGGAACTCAGCTGAAAGGTAAAGGTAAGGGGACCCCTGACCATTAGGTCCAGTCGTGGCCGACTCTGGGGTTGCGGCGCTCATCTCGCGTTATTGGCCGAGGGAGCCGGTGTACAGCTTCCGGGTCATGTGGCCAGCATGACTAAGCCGCTTCTGGCAAACCAGAGCCGCGCACGGAAATGCCGTTTACCTTCCTGCCGGAGCGGTACCTATTTATCTACTTGCACTTTGACGTGCTTTCGCAATGCTAGGTTGGCAGGAGCAGGGACAGAGCAACGGGAGCTCACCCTGTCGCGGGGATTCGAACCGCCGACCTTTTGATCGGCAAGTCCTAGGCTCTGTGGTTTAACCCACAGCACCTCCCGCATCCCGTGGGACTCAGCTATGCAGCTTCAAATAAAACATTTAAAATGTGTTGTGAAGTGCAGTTATACAAATGTGACACCAGATGGCGAAAGTGAGCTATGCAAAATTCAACGTGCTTTTCAAAACGTTTTAAAATAAAGCATTTTCATAGCGTTTTCTAATATGTATGTAGATTGCACCTTGGAGTCTAGCACTTTTTCCCCTGTGGAATCATAGAGTTGGAAGGGACCACGAGGATCCATCTAATAGACCAACTCCCTGCAATGCAGGAATCTTTCACCCAGCGCGGGGCTCAAGCCCACAACTCTGAGGTCTGTTACCACAGATTGTAAATTCCAAACATTTAAAGTGCATTCAGATTTCCCCAAAAGAATCCTGGGAACCAGTGGCATGCAGTGAAATTTTTCATAGGGAACAATTGGGGGGGGGCAGCGTATCCAGTTGCCTCAGTCCAGTATACCCGAACGAGCATCTCCACCCCCATCTTTCTGCCCGGACACTGAGGTCCAGCGCCGAGGGCCTTCTGGCGGTTCCCTCACTGCGAGAAGCGAAGCTACAGGGAACCAGGCAGAGGGCCTTCTCGGTAGTGGCACCCGCCCTGTGGAACGCCCTCCTACCAGGTGTCAAAGAGAAAAACAACTACCAGACTTTTAGAAGACATCTGACGGAAGCCCTGTTTAGGGAAGCTTTTAATGTTTAATAGGTTATTGTATTTTAATATTCTGTTGGAAGCCACCCAGAGTGGTTGGGGAATTAATAATAATAATAAATAATAATAATAATAATAATAATAATAATAATAATAATAATAATAAATGTGAGCCTGGTGCCTCCCTCCTCCCTAAACCGGGCAGAAGCTTCCCAGACTTTGGAAAGGAGGTTCAAGCGAGAATGTTTAGGGGACCAGCTTAGTTCCTCTACTCCACGCCACTGCTGGAAACTGTATTCAATAAAGGGTGCTGGGAATTGTAGCACTGTGAGAGTGCTACAATATTCAGGAATCTTTGGAGAAAGTCATCTGCTTCAAATATAAGGCATGTTTCTATCTGATATAATTTAGCAGTTCTTCCGTGTTCTGCTCACATTTTGACTCAGAAAAGGTCCCTTTGCATTGTGTGTTTGTGTGAGAGAGATTTAAGGATCCCGCTCCATTCTGAATCGTAGCCCCGATCAGTGAAAATTGCAGGATAAGGTAGCCCCCCCCCATTGGAGGCTAGAGTGGTAATAAACTCTCCTGTCTCTTATTACATACATATAGTCTAAATTTAAATGGATTGTTCTCCTAGAATTACTCCTGGGGTAATTGCAGTTCTGCGAGTGGGATTAAATTTTAAAGAACCTTCCGCAAAGAAGGTTTCCAGCGAATTACAGTTCCCCATGTCCTTTGTGGGGGAAACCCATGATAGTGAAAGTGCTATAAAAGTGGCAGGACGTGATTTTAAACATAGCTTCTCCAGTTCATAGGAAAGAGAGTATGTCCAAGGCTATTTTCAATTTTTTTAAAATGAAGCCTTTATTTGGAAATACCAACAGAAGCTTCATAAGGAGAAGGGGGGAAAATACCCGAATCGTTTTAACAAACCGTGCTGTAAATATTAGAGCACCACTAGCCACAAAGAACAAAGGGCATCAAGATTTCCCCCCCTCTGCTGCTTTCAGATGTATTTTATTTTCCTCCGGGGATCCCTTCCTAGGGGACTGTTTTCCTCCAAGACCCTCCCCCTACATCATTTAGTAAAGTGCTAAGGTAACCTCTCTGAGGAATCATCAGTAGCTTGAGAGCCCAATGGCGGCCTAGGAAACACCATCGCCATAATTAAGTTCACATGCTGCGGCCTGAGAGAGATCTGCTACGAAGCGAGAATCCGACAAGGTGCTCTCAGTGCTAGGCTGCGGCTGCGGCCAGGAAGAAAGCTCAGCGTTGAAAGTCTTCGGAGCTTTAAGCCGGATGGTTAAAGTGCACATCTTCAAATTTGTAAAAGCCAGCATCAGATATTTTAGGCAAAAGAGCTACCGCATCTCATTTTTATTTTGGAAATATTTTTTATTTGATTTTACAAATACAAAATGTAAACAAACCAAATACAGTGGTACCTCAGGTTACAGATGCTTCAGGTTACAGACGCTTCAGGTTAAAGACTCCGCTAACCCAGAAATAGTACCTCGGGTTAAGAACTTTGCTTCAGGATGAGAACAGAAATTGCGCAGTGGCGGCGCGGCAGCAGCAGGAGGCCCCATTAGCTAAAGTGGTGCTTCAGGTTAAGAACAGTTTCAGGTTAAGAACGAACCTCTGGAACGAATTAAGTTCTTAACCTAGGTACCACTGTAAAGAACTATCTGACTTTTAGAAGACATCTGACGACAGCCCTGTTTAGGGATGTTTTTAATGTTTGACCCTCCTAGTGGTGCCGCAATAAAACTACTAGCACGTTTGCAAAGCTAAGCAGGGACCAGTATGGTTTCAAGTTGGATGGGAGACTGCATGGTGAGATTCCTGCATTGCAGGGAGCTGGACTAGATCAGGGGTACCCAAACGTTTTCCAAAGAGGGCCAGATTTGATGAAGTGAACATGTGTAAGGGCCGACCAAAGTTATTGAGCTTTTTTAGGATTGAAATTGCTGAGCTTTTTTATCCCAGGACGTATACTGCCATGGAGGCAGGTTTAAATCGGCAGGCTGGATTAGGCCCCCAAAACAAACTTCGGACATTCCTGGACTAGATGATCCCTTCCAACTCTTCAGTTATGAGATTTATTATGTTTTTATAAGTGTTGGAAGCCACCCAGAGGGGCTGGGGCAACCCAGCGAAATGGGCAGGGTATAAATAACAGCACCATCATCATCATCATCATCATCATCAGCCCAGCGCATCCAGGAACCTGGGATGTAAATAGCAAAGCTTTTTTAAAGAACCGACCACAACTTTGTATCGCGTGGTGCAAAGGAAAAAGAGACCTGGTTCATGTATTGCAGCTACCAAGCATTTGTATACAGTGGTACCTCGGGTCACATACGCTTCAGGTTACAGATGCTTCAGGTTACAGACACTTCAGGTTACCGGTTACGCTTCTGCTAACCCAGAAATAGTACCTCGGGTTAAGAACTTTGCTTCAGGATGAGAACAGAAATTGCGTGGCAGCGGCAGGAGGCCCCATTAGCTAAAGAGGTGCTTCAGGTTAAGAACAGTTTCAGGTTAAGAATGGACCTCCGGAATGAATTAAGTTCTTAACCTGAGGTACCACTGTACTATGCTTGGAATTGCCTGTCCAAAGTGAGTGTTTTATTAGAAGGCTCCCATTGTCTTCATTTTTTCCAAAGCTCGCCCCCCCCCCCCGAGTCCCTTTTATTTGTTTACCCACCCGCCCATTTTAATTTATTTATTTACTCGGCCGGGAGTTGGGTGGGGGTAGCGATGAGAGCACCCTCTCTGCGGACCTTTTGCCTAATTGTGGCACTTTTTAATATATAATGGGGAGTAAATGAAGGCAGGCCGCCGGAGAAAGCCCGGTTAAAACTGCCATTTAAATCCTCCTGTGTAAGTTTTGATATCCAGAGTGAAAGTACAAATGCCATATAAGTCAATTAAAGCATTAGGTAATCTAATTGTACTGCGGCCACAAAGTGGCTTAGAGGCTGAATGGCAGTGCTAAACCACAACCCACACTTCAGCATTCTGCCCCCCCCCCCGGGCCTTTTGTGAATGAGCAGAGGAGGGGGGACCCTGGAGAAGAGTGGGGGGTCGGCTGAGGTAGTGGATCTGGTGAGCAAATGCACACACACAAACACAACACACACACACCAACAATGCTAAGGAAGGGACCTGGAAATGAAAAAACTAGAAAATTTCCCAGAGAGTGGGATATAAACAGAGTTTATGTAAAAGAACATTGTCAAGAGATCAGTCCGTTGGCAGGTTTTGGTTGAACTTTGGTGTGCAAATAGGATAATTATCTAAAACAACATTCCTAGTAAGTCAAATAATATGGAGAAAGTAAATTTTAAGCACGTGTTCAAGGAATTTAAATTGGGAAAGGCAACGGGAAGATCGGAGCTCTTGACAAATTTAATCACAAAGGGATGTACAAAGCAAGCATTGGTTAATGAATGAATAACTGTTCATTTTTTATTTCTCATTTTGCCTATAATATCTGTTACAAAGTTTTCAATCAATAGTGCATTCAAAACACACATACACACAGGAAATGAAAAACTAAGATTGCAAGCTCTCCTTTTTTTGCAAGGATCCTGCCAATCTCTATAATGCGATACGTGCTGTTTCTTCTTCGTTCTGTTTTTCCTCCCCTCCTCCTCCGCTTCTCTCGCGCTCCCTTTCTCTGGAGCCTCGAGGTTTTGGAATTTGCTCAGCCCCACAGCAAGGCTCCTGAAATGTCTCTACTCATTAGATCAGGACGACAAGAGGAAGCCACGGGGCAGGGGCAGAAACACCCCAGCACAATTAAAGTTACTTAGGTCGGGGGAAACTGGTGATGCATTCCTCCAGCTCTGCCCTTGATTGCTTCATTGTGTGCATTCCGCCGCCTGCTTGCTATGAAGCAGCTGAGACCAGGAGGGAGGAGGAGGAGGAAGGGGGCTTTGAGTCCCCCTGCAAGTGTTTCAAGCCAGCATGGCTGCCTTCTGTGTCTAAAGCGGGCCCCCACTTTGTGTAAGAACATGGTTGCCCGATCGAGTAACCCAGGTTAATAATAATACTACTACTAATAATAATAATACAGTGGTACCTTGGGTTACATACGCTTCAGGTTACATGCGCTTCAGGTTACAGACTCCGCTAACCCAGAAATATTACCTCAGGTTAAGAACTTTGCTTCAGGATGAGAACAGAAATTGTGCAACGGTGGTGCAACGGCAGTGGGAGGCCCCATTAGCTAAAGTGGTGCTTCAGCTTAAGAACAGTTTCAGGTTAAGAACAGACCTCCGGAATGAGTTAAGTTCTTAACCCGAGGTACCACTGTAATAATAATAATAAATTTCAAGTTTTTAATTTATGCTAGGCATATATCTTTCAGGAAGCGGAAAAATACCCTAGCATAATGCCGTACACCAGTGGTTCTCAAAGGATGACAATTATGGCGGGAAGATTCAAGGACAATCAATATTATATTTGGGAAGACTTCGTGTTCTTATGTAGCTGCATTGCTTTATATTTCCTGGATATCCCACAATTATATTACAGTGGTACCTCGGGTTAAGTACTTAATGTGTTCCGGAGGTCCGTTCTTAACCTGAAACTGTTCTTAACCTGAAGCACCACTTTAGCTAATGGGACCTCCCGCTGCTGCTGCACTGCCAGAGCATGATTTCTGTTCCCATCCTGAAGCAAAGTTCTTAACCTGAGGTACTATTTCTGGGTTAGTGGAGTCTGTAACCTGAAGCGCAAGTAACCTGAAGCATCTGTAACCTGAGGTACCACTGTATATCTTTCAGGAAGCGGAAAAATACCCTAGCATAACGCTGTACTCCAGTGGTTCTCAAAGGATGACAATTATGGTGGGAAGATTCAGGGACAATTAATGTTATATTTTGGGAATACTTCGTTTTCTTATGTAGCTGCATTGCTTTATATTTCCTGGATATCCCACAATTATAATGTAGCTGGGTTATGTGTTACAAATCAAGCACTGCTGGGAGTTTTATCTCTCTCCTCCTCCCGCCACAAAATGTATTTCTTATCAATTAAAAAAAAAACCAGTGTTGCGCAAGCAAATTTTTATTCTGAAAGTGTGGCTCCGAAGGAAAAGTTTGAGAACCATGGTGCCCGCGTGTGTGCAAATAGTTAAAAAACAACAACACACCCTCTTTGATAGTGATAGGTTTTAAGAATAGCAGAAACAATCCTGAAGAAATTGGTCCAGTTGCCAAGACAGGCATTTCTCTGGGGAGTTTGATCAGGAGGGCTGCAATGAGAAGGCCGGTAATGAGGGCGTCAGGAGCTTCCCTTGAAAGACAGCTTGCTTGTTACTGCTGATTTCCCCCTGTAGCCAGTAGCTACAGGGAGGAGATCTGGTGTCGGCACACTGTTGGGAGCAATCCTAAAGCTTTACCCCTTCCTTTCAGCCTTTCCCCCTCCCAACACTTCTGTGTTTGGCAGCTGGGTCTGGGGCCGCCATTTTAATTCCCCACAATTCCCCCTGTGGGACATTGTTCCGGAGCACCCTGGGAAATTAAAACGATGTCCGCCTCCCAGTAGAGATCTGGCAGCTGCCATTTTGATTCCCCACAATTCCCCGCCAGTGTCGCATCATTTATTTATTTATTTATTTATTTTTCTTTTCTTTTTTTTTCAAAATGATATTTATTAAGATTTTTCCATTATCCAAAAAAACCCAAAGAAAAACACAAAAACACAAACAAGAAAACAAATCGCAAAAAAAAAAAATTAAAAACACATAAAATCAAAAGTCCTCACTTTCAAATAACATATTTATACCTTTCAAGTTTATACATTTCCTTAGTTTTACAGTCAATTTAACATTTCAAAGTTTGACTTCCTTCCCCCTCTTTCTGCGGTTCCTTAAATTAATTTTCCTCATATCCAAATTCACTTAATTTGCTCATTTAATTATCTACTTTAAATATATACTCTTATGAAACTGCAGGTTATTACCATAATCCCGCCAATGTTTTTATCTGTAAATATTCAGTAAACCATTTCCATTCTTTTATAAAAAGAATTTCTTATTCTTCCCGTAAGTTTCGCCAGTTCTGCATATTCTGTAAGTTTTATATCCATTCTTCTTTTGCTGGGACTTATGCTTCTTTCCATTTTTGGGGCAAGTAGCATTTTTGCTGTTGTAGTAGCACACATAAATAAATTCCTATACAATTTAGGTAGTTCTGTTCCTATTATTCCCAAAAGACAAAATCTTTTTTTATATATTAATTTTTATTAGTTTTACATATAATCACATTACACAGTAATATATCTTTTTCTTATAACTCTTAGGCTCAACTGAGCCTATGAACTTCCTTCCCTCCTGCCTAATAAAATTAAATTTTGCATCTTTACCTTTCACTTTATTTCCTATCCTTGTTATATCATTACCTAAAATATTAAATTACTCAATCTGAATAGGTAGCAATTTCATTTTACACATCTTCAACTACCATATTTTTCCATCTATAAGATGCCCCCTATTTTGGGGGGCTCCGATTTAAGAAAATGGGGGGGGGAATATGGCCTCCTTGTATAAGACACCCCCACATTTTTGACATTATTTTTAACAGAAAAAAACCTAGTCTTACACATGGAAAAATACGGTAACCCTGCTAGTGATGTTAATTGCTTACAGTTGTCTTTCAAATGTAATATAGAATTATTCCAGTCTTTTTGGAATGCTTGGTCTCGCTGCTTCCGGATTCAGTTTCGCCAGTTCTGCAAAGTCCATCATTTTCATCTGCCACTCATTGGTAACTCCTGTTGTTTCCATTTTGGGGCTAACAAAATTCTTGCTGCAGTTGTTGCATATAATAATTTTTTTTTATCTTGTCTATACCCAATTTAAAAGGCTTCTGGTTTTTTAACAAAAGTGTTTTTAAACGTTTTCTTTAACTCATTACCATGTTTTTCGCTCGATAAGACATACTTTTTCCCTCCTAAAAAGTAAGGGGAAATGTGTGTGCGTCTTATGGAGCAAATGCAGGCTTCGTGCGGCTATCCCAGAAGCCAGAACAGCAAGAGGGATCGCTGCGCAGCGATTCCTCTTGCTGTTCTGGCTTCTGGGATTCAGAATATTTTTTTTCTTGTTTTCCTCCTCCCAAAAACTAGGTGCGTCTTATGGTCTGGTGCGTCTTATAGAGCAAAAAATACGGTATATGTCGCCCCAAAGACAAAAACTAATTCTGGTTTTCTTTGCTGCTTTTCCCCTAGCTCTTTTGTCAAACATGCACTGGACACCCGAGCATGCTCAGCCCCTG
The DNA here is from genome assembly GCF_027172205.1 of Podarcis raffonei. Classification (NCBI taxonomy): domain Eukaryota; kingdom Metazoa; phylum Chordata; class Lepidosauria; order Squamata; family Lacertidae; genus Podarcis; species Podarcis raffonei. The sequence continues at coordinate 15,677,132 of NC_070603.1, forward strand.
AACCAGTGGCCGGAGCAGCACCTTGATGTCTCCTCCACAACCTCATCGCCTGCCCACAAGTCGGACCTCTACCACAGCAGCCGGCAGCGCTTCAACTATGCCTGGGCCAACGATGACATCTCTGCCCTGACCGCCTCCAACCTGCTGAAGAGGTATGCTGAGAAGTACTCCGGAGTCCTGGACTCCCCATATGACAGGCCGCCGGGGCTCAACACCTACGGGGATGGCGCCTTTGGGCCCCTCAACGGCCAGAAGGGAGAGATGGAGCCTTGGCCGATGGCGCACAGCTCAGAGGGGGCTTACCCTTTGACCCCGATGCACGATGGATTGCCCACCTCCAAGGGGATCATCCCTCCTGCTGTCACCCCTGGGAACAGCCTTGGGACCTCCCCGGTGGTCTCCAGCAATCTGTCGGACTCCATTTACCCCAGTAACACATGCGGGGGACCCCCGACTTCTGGCAGTCTTGGCCCGTCTCAGGAGTACCCTTCAGGCTACAGTGGGGCCTACTTGCCATCGGGCTACTGCAGCCAACCTGCCTCAGCGCTTCCGCCTCCACACCCGTCCACCTTGCATAGCTCAGGCCTCCTTCAACCCAGCCACCCTTCCACGGCGCTCGTCCCCAGCTACAGCTCCTCAGGACCCATGTACAATTACGCCTCAGGCAGCTACCCACCCCAACCTGGCTATGGCACCATTCACCCTCCCCACCCGTCAGCCTCGTATTTGCCCTCGGGCATTGCTGCCCCCACCCCCATCCCTCCTTCCTCTCGGCCCCCTGTCGTCCCTGGGTACAGCTACCAGAGCCCCCTCGCTGTGCCACCCCTCACCGGTGAGTCGGGGAGCTCTCTGAAAAGGAAGGCCTTTGATCTCGCCGGCGGTGAGGATGACGGCGAAGGCCGGTATCGCAAATACAGCTATGAGCAACCAAAGTCTCCGTACCAGATGTCCGACAGCGGTGAATGTAGAGGAAATGGGTTCAGCCGCAGCTCTGAGGTGCCTTTCAAAGGGGGGAAGAGGCCCGCAGGCGTGGCGGCCACCACCGTGGCTTCCGAGGACCCCGTGGGGAAATACAACAGCCAGCCCATGAAAGGCCTGGTGTCTACGGCTTACAGCGTGGGTGAAGCCCCGCTGAGGCCTAGCGAGACCTTTGAGAAGTTCACCCCTCCGGCTGCCAACGGGGAACATGGAGGAGAGTCCTTTGCCCTCAGGATGCAACCCAAGCCGCCACCCTTCAGCAGCGACAACAGCAGCCAGACTGTGGAAGAGCAGCTGAAAGCCATGGACCCGTTTGTTCTGGAGCTGGTGAACAACAAGATAATTGATTGCGGTCCTCCAGTTCAATGGACAGACATCGCAGGGCAAGTCTCTGTCAAAGCTGCCATCGAGGAAGAGCTGGTGTGGCCCATCTTGAGGCCAGGGGCTTACACGGGGGCAAGCCGGCCCCCCAAAACCATCCTGCTCTTTGGACCTCGCGGTGTCGGGAAGACCCTGTTGAGCAGGTGCGTTTGCACCCAGCTGGGATCCACCCTGATGAAGCTCAGTGGGACAGCCTTGGTCTCCAAGTGGAAGGCAGAAGCCGAGAAGATCCTGCAGGCCACGTTCTTCGTGTCCAACTGCCGGCAGCCGACGGTCATTCTCCTCACCGACGTGGAATCCCTCCTGGAAGACGCCGCTGTCCTGAAGTCCCAGCTCCTTTCCTACCTGGATAACCTTGCTACCTCAGGCGAGCAGAACGTCGTGGTCATAGCAACCACCACCAGGCCTGGCAAGCTGGACGAAGCCACCCAGAGGAGGTTTACCAAGCGCTTCTACATCTCCCCGCCAGACAGCGTTGCCCGGCGGCAGATCCTGCACCATGCTTTAGCCCAGCAAAACTACTGCCTCAGCGAGAGGGAGATGGCCTCCATTGTCCAACTCACCGAGAGCTATTCCGGCAGCGAGCTCCTCCACCTCTGCCAGCAGGTTGCGTCCAGCAAGCTGCAGAGCCTGCCGGGGCAGCTTCAGCCCACCTCCTACAAGGATTTTGAAAGCGTTTTCTGCAAAATCCACCCTGCCGTCTCTCAGAAGGAGCTGGACTTGTACGTGGAATGGGATAAAATGTATGGGTCGCGGCACTAGTGGAGAGTGACCGGCTTTTTCTTTTTCAATGGTCTCGGGTCTCTCTGAATGGAAGCTGTTGGGAGATTCGATTCCCTTCTCTTTCTTTTGCTGTTAAAAGTTTTTCGCTCTGAGTGCTCTCCTTGAGAGGCCGCAGCCTGCCTGCCTATGAAAAGCAGGCGATGGGTGAGGAGTCGTCTGTTAGAAAGTCACACCTAATTTTGGATGCAAGGACTTCCCCTAGATTGATTTGCGTACATTTCCCCCCCCCTTAAAAAATGTCTGAAATTTTGACTGTGTGGTGGTTGTTGGGTCTCTATGTTTATGAAAAGTAGTTGCTGAATGAACTCAGGATAACCTATTTATTATTAATCTGTTCCCCCAGTCATCCCTTTCTGTACCAGCATTGTAAAGTATTTGGCCAGGTATTCTCCCCTTCCCAACTCTTTTTAACACTGTACCTCCTGGTTATTTCTGTAGAGTTCTTAACTTCCATGGAAATGGCACGAAGCTGTCATTCACTGCTTTATACAGACTCATTTCCAGGGGCATAATTTAGCCCTTGATGTTCTTTAAAGCCATCAAGAGCATCGTTGTTAAAGCAGATGGCATCAATGGGTTTTAAGGGAAGGCTTTTGGGATTTTTTTTAAAAAAATGTAGATTGTTTATTAAACTAGCATCCTTTTTATTTTTGTAATGTATGTAGTGGGTTCTCTTTTTCTTTTTTAACTACTCAGGAAAAATAATTTACCTCAAAACAAGAAGAAAAAAAAGAATGTGTTTTTTTTGTTTTTTTAAACTCAAGGAAAAGAAAATATGACCTGGAGGGATTTCAAATGTGTTTTAACACACACTTGATTCCCGTTTAAAAGCAAAAGGTAAGGAGAGGAAAAAAAGAACAAGAATAAACTTGAAGTCGTTACAAAGATGAAAGTTGAATGTATTTCAGGGGCGTTTCACAATATATTATGTCATAACTTTATTTTTATTTTTTAAAGAAAACATTTTTACCATAGCGTTTTGGTGGAGTAAATGTCTTCAAAGGATAAGTATTAGTGCTGTAGTTTTGAAGCCATGGCTAGTACCACTTTTTGAAGGAATGTTTCTATTCATTTTCAAATTCCATGTTGCCAATCTATTTCCCTTTGGTTGTGGCCTCTGGTAGGACCTCTCAAGCTTTGTCACAGCAAGAAAAAACAACAACCCAAAACAACTAGTTCTCAAACTTCCCAAAGTATAATTTATGGGGAAGCAAATAAAACAGGTGCAATTGCATTATTCCAGTTACATTTTTAAAGTCTGTGTGTGTGTGAAGAGAGAAAGCAAACGTACATTTCAGCATTTAATGTAGGGTTTCCCAGACTTGGGTCTCTAGCTTTTTTTGGACAACAATTCCCTTCGTCCCTGACCACTGGTCTTGCCAGCTAGGGCTGATGGGAGTTGTAGTCCCAAGTCTGGGAAACACATGATTTAATGGATGAGCCTAGAGACATTCGTCTCATGGAGCTGAGTTTGCCCAGTGAAGGCACCACTCTGCCTTGACTGCCGTAATACACTGCAGAATACACTTTTGTTCACCTATGGACGCATTGTCCTCATTTACTTTGTCATAGCCTATAATATGTTACCATCTTGGTGTGTTCAAAGGGAGCTTCACCAGTTGCAACATGTGAACTGGCAGCTTAGGCTTTAACGTTGTGTGTGTGTGTGTGTGTGTGTGTGTGTGTGTGTGTGATAAACTCAAGGTGCATCTCCTAAGCCAGTCCTGGAGAACCATTCATAAATTACTTTCATATGGATATTGAGAGGTGTTTAGGCCCAACCTAGCACCCCAAATTCAGTACTAACCATTTGCTTTCTGACAACATGTCTTTATCGAGTCACTCTTGGTCTTCTGCATTCTTCTCTGTTTCTGTTCTCCAGCCTTTCTCCCGCCTCCTATTTACCTGCTTCCCTTAGAAACCAACTGTTGACCCCATTTTAAGTGTCCATAGTTCACAGGTTTAGGCTTTGACCCTAAAGATACAGTCCTATGCATGGTTTGGATTTATTTCAGAGTCCAAAAACTCTGAAATATACCAGAAAATATACCAGAAAAGGAAGTATACCAGAGTATACTCACTTCCTTTTAAAGGCCAAAGATTGAACTGGCAAGACTTTCAACTACTGAAAAACAAAAATAATAATAGTTGTATGTGGTTTCCCTTTTAAGAATTTCTGACTTAAATATATTACAAGTGTGTAAGGAAACTTTGCAAGCTGTTTTTGGGATAAACTGGTGAAAGATTAAGTTGAATGGTATGTCCATAATTTTTGCAGTGTAAGCTTGAGGGAAGAAAGAAAGAAAGAAAGAAAGAAAGGAAGGAAGGAAGGAAGGAAGGAAGGAAGGAAGGAGATGTCTGCCTTTTCCTGCAGCCTGGGATAATGAAATACATTTATTTGGCATATTTGCATCTCTGAACAATTTTAGACTTCCCAGTGGGGCTTTTTCAGATTCCTAAAAGACCTATCTCAGCACTCCCCTACTGAGCAAAACCAGCAGTGGAACATTGACCCAGGCATAACAGGGAGGCTACCTACACACACATTTTGACGGCACAGGTTGATACCCTATTCAACTGAGGCTAGTATAACACTTAAATAGTTCCTCTCCTTCTGATATTCTGGAAGGCTTTACAGATCATCTTGGAAGAACCATGGTCTTTGGCCTGTGAGATGGACCTAGTCAAATTTCTCATCCAAACCCAAAGATTGACTCCCTGGAATTAGTTTGCAGGGATATTTTGCTTCCTGATAGTTGTTCACTGACACTCTGTCACAGGGGTTATCCATAAACGCAGAAGATAACAAAGTTCAGCTAGCCGAAATACATGGGGAAATACTTCAGTGCTGTTGACTTGAGAACCTGTATGTCTTGTTCTAGATTCTGCTAAGCAGGCCTTTCTTCATTGCATCTTCCAGGCCAGTTGTCTCTCTTTCTCTCCTGCATTCTGTAAGCTGATTTACATAGTGGTAAATGGCTTCCTGAAAATCTTCAAAAAAACGTGCAGGGCTTCTTTTTTTCAGCCAGAGCTCAGATGGATGCCATTGCCATTCTAAGAGAACATAGGAGAAGTTCATGGTGAGGTCCAGCTCCTCTTTTTCTAGAAAAATAGCACTGGCAGTGTGACTGTGGTCAGTGAGAGCACCTGTGATATTTAATAATAATGGGATGAAGCTGCAGAGTGGAGTGGCAGTTTTACCTGAAAAGTTGTAAACTGACAACTACTTCTGATTTGAGGGTAAAGAGCTCTCCTTTAAGTCTCAGATAAGCCAAAGCACTTAACACCATAAAGAGAGAATGGAACCAGGAGACTTGGGTTCAACACCAAGCTTAGCCATGAATATCGAGGGTGGCCTACTCTACTTACCTGTTTCATATGAAATTAAAATAAAATAAAATGCTTTGTGAGTATCTAGCATTGTTAAGCACTTTGCACATTAAAAGTGCTATATGTTTGTTAATGTAAAAGATACCAGCCAATTGTCCTCTTCAGACATTTTTCACTAAACAAACACTTCAGTAAGAGAACTTTCTTTATAAGTTCAAGAGCTGTTTCCATACCCTCCAATATTTCTCCAATGAAAATAGGGACATCCTATTCCATGATAGTGAGTAACAACAACAATAACAATGTTGTTGTTTAGTCATGTCTGACTCTTCGTGACCCCATGGACCAGAGCACGCCAGGCACTTCTGTCTTCCACTGCCTCCCGCAGATTGGTCAAACTCATGCTGGTAGCTTCGAGAACACTGTCCAACCATCTTGTCCTCTGTCGTCCCCTTCTCCTTGTGCCCTCAATCTTTCCCATCATCAGGGTCTTTTCCAGGGAGTTTTGTCTTCTCATGAGGTGGCCAAAGTATTGGAGCCTCAGCTTCAGGATCTGTCCTTCCAGTGAGCGCTCAGGGCTGATTTCCTTAAGAATGGATAGGTTTGATCTTCTTGCAGTCCATGGGACTCAAGAGTCTCCTCCAGCACCATAATTCAAAAGCATAAATTCTTCGGCGATCAGCCTTCTCTATGGTCCAGCTCTCACTTCCATACATCACTACTGGGAAAACCATAGCTTTAATAATAATAATAATAATAATAATAATACCCCACCCATCTGACTGGGTTACCCCAGCCACTCTGGGCAGCTTCCAACATAATTAAACATTAAACATTAAAAAAAACTTCCCTATACAGGGCTGCCTTCAGATGTCTTCTAAAGATTGTGTAGTTACTTATCCCCTTGGCTTGGAGTTTGCATAACTCCATACCCTCCAACATTTCTCTGATGGAAATAGCGATGTCCTAAGGGAAAGTGGGACATTACGGGGTCAAGTCAGAACCTGGGACGGCTTCTGTAAATCCAGGACTGTCCCTGGAAAATAGGGACACTTGGAGGGTCTGTGTTTCCCTTGTGCATTATCTCACTAATAACTCACAACTGAGCTACCTGCCTTTGAAAAGTATTTGAGGGAACTGAACACAGAATAAGCCTGTGGCCAGTGCTGGCTGTTTCATGGATAAAAATGGCATTACAGGGCATTTCACACATTGCACAGGGAACATAAAGAGAGCCTACTGGATCAGGCCAAAGGCCCATCTAGTCCAGCATCCTGTTCTCCCATTGGCCAGCCAGATGCCTACAGGAAGCCTGTGAGCAGGATCTGAGCACAAAAGTTCTCTCCTCACCCGTGATTCCTAGCAACTAATATTCAGAGGCCTCTGACGATGGAGGTAGAACTTAGCCATTGATAGATCCATGCATTTTTCTAATCCTTAAAAGCCATCTAAGTTAGTGACCATGTAGTCCTCCTTTTTCTCTATCCTGAATCTTCTAACAATCAGCTTCTTTAGATGGCCTCTGGTTCTAGAATCCTGAGAGGAGAACAACTTCCTATCCACCTTCCCCATATCTTGGATAATATTATATCTTGCTTTTTCTTGAAACTAACCCCCACCCAAGGGTTGTAACCTTCCCTTGAGGGGGAGCTGCAGCAGCCCCCTGATCGTTTTGGTTGCCCACTTTCCGAAACTTTTATCAGCTCTACAATTCCCCCCCTTTTAAGGTATCGTGAGCAGAATTGTGCAGAGTATTCCATGTTTGGCTTCATAGATTTGTAGGATGGTGTTATGATATTGACAGTTTTAATTTCAATCCCTTTCCTAATAAAACGTGCTCTAGATCATTGATGAACACGTTAAAAAGCACAGGCCCAATCCTTGGAGAACTCCACTTTCCACCTTCTTCCATCTGAAGAACTCTTCATTTATTCCTACTCTCTGCTTTCTGGACCTTAAGCAGTTCCTTCTCTTATTCCATGACTGCTAAGCTTTCTCAGAAGTCTTTGGTGTGGGTACCTTGTATAAAGATTTTTGAAAGTCGAAGTATGCAGTGTCAAATTCTTGGCACTCTCAAAGAACTCTGAAAAATTGGTGAGACGGGAATTATCCTTCGCAGCAATGCTCATTCTGTTTCAGCAAGACTTGTTCTTCTATATATTTGGTAATTCTATCTTTAATAATCCTTTGCACCAGTTTTCCTGGAGCAGACGTTAAACTAACCAACCTGTAATTTCACGAATCTCCTCTGGATCCTTTTTTAAAAATTGGTGTTACATGGGCCAATTTCCAGTCCTCAAGTACATTGGCTGATCTTAGGGACAAGTACTTGTTTTTGGAGTTCAGCAATTTCACATTTGAGTTCTTTAAGAACTCTTGGGCGGGTGCTATCCAGACAACACAATTTATCATCTGTTAGGGCTAGAACTGTAGCTTGTCACCACCATTTGCCTAAGTAATAGTAATAATAATAATATTTTTTCCCAGACTCTCTACTTGAGAAACTTCAGGCACAGGGATCTATTTACCTGACATCTTCTGCTGTAAAGGCAGGTGCAAATAATTAATTCAGTTTCCTTTTCCTCCTTTATCACACCTTTGATTCCCTTGTTATCCAAAGATGGTCTCCTGCCTCTAATGTATTTGAATAATTTGTTGGTGGTGGTCTTTGGGCTTTTAGCAATGTGCTTCACAAAATACTTCTTTTTGCATTCCTCATTGCCTTCTTGCATTTATTTTGTCTGGGGAGTAGACAATTAAGCAGGGAGTAGACAGAGGGTAGCAATGAACTCCCCGTTGAAGTTTTCATTTAAAACAGAAACTAGCTTTTATTTGGTTTTATATTGAACTGAAAGCTGAAACGTGGACTTGGACTGAGGCCTACTGTTTGGCTTCAGCTTATATACTTCACTTAACCTAACCGAGGACTGCTCATACTGAGAAAAGTTGCCATATTTGAAGAAGTGAAAATCCGGACAAATTGCTGCTTTTCAGAAATTTCCCCCGATATCATTTCCACCGTTGAAATCCCAGTAATATTGGGAAAATCCGGATGTATGGCAACCCTGATAATAAGGCTTTTAAAAGTGAAACCCACTCTGTAGTTTTAAGTTACTTACGCTCTATTTTTTCAAAAAATGAACTAGTCTTTAACAGGTTTTAAACTGAACTGAAGGCTGAAACTTACAGCCATGGCCTTCCCTTGCTTTTTAGCATGTATGCTATTCTTTTTTTTTTTTTTTTTATTCGAAAGCCCCCAACCCTTTTAACCTATAAAACAGAACTTGTTGTAAAAGCTGAGTCTACCTTTTGGATTCTCACTAACTAGATCTGTATTACGTGGAACTATGTATTTGCAGTTTTCTCTTCATCTTTCTCTCTCTCTTTTTCACCCCACATCCAAAATTGGGATTCAACCTAGGTTTCAGGTTTAGTGTGGCCCCCTCAAGATTTTCCCGCTAAGGTAGAGGTAGCTCCCATGCTTGGATAGAGTTGAAAACTTGTTGTTGTTTAGTCGTTTAGTCGTGTCCGACTCTTCGTGACCCCATGGACCAGAGCATGCCAGGCACTCCTGTCTTCCACTGCCTCCCGCAGATTGGTCAAACTCATGCTGGTAGCTTCGAGAACACTGTCCAACCATCTCGTCCTCTGTTGTCCCCTTCTCCTTGTGCCCTCCATCTTTCCCAACATCAGGGTCTTTTCCAGGGTGTCTTCTCTTCTCATGAGGTGGCCAAAGTATTGGAGCCTCAGCTTTACGATCTGTCCTTCCAGTGAGCACCCAGGGCTGATTTCCTTAAGAATGGAGAGGTTTGATCTTCTTGCAGTCCATGGGACTCTCAAGAGCCTCCTCCAGCACCATAGTTCAAAAGCATCAGTTCTTCGGCGATCAGCCTTCTTTATTGAAAACTAAGTTTCTGAGCTGAAAACTAGGTTTCTGCAAACTAGGTATCAGCTCTTAGAGTTAACGCCTGAGCTCTTACATTTTTGCAGGATTCAGCTCCTAGCACATAGTGCCCCTAATGCTGCCCCCTTTTGCAGTTTAAGTTTTATTAAATAGATTGGTACTTAGCTTTCTAGGCACCCAGCTGTTTAACTCTCTTGTTACCCCGATGCTTTGTCACTGAGGCCAAGATGCTTCATCATCTGGGAACCCTCTCTTGCCTGTGGACCAGTAAGAACACCCAGTTTGCTAACCTTAATCTTTCCCCCCATTAGTGGTAAAGCAACCCAGGGTTTGGGGTTTGATTTCTGGGCAAACAGCAAGAAGGGAAAGGGTGAAGTACCTAAGTACCTTGTCCTTGTCTTCTTCTCCTCGTTTCAGCCTCCTCACAGCTGCTTTCCATGAAAACGTTGAACTGCCCATCACCTGCAGTTTGGTCCTTGTGGCTTACACACCTAAAAATGCAAATGTGTGAAGCCGCCCACCAATACCGAACCAACATTAGCATACTGGTTGATCTCTCACTCCCTTAGAAGTCACTGGAGAGAACCCGGGTGACTCTTTGTAGTGTGATAATCAAGACCACAGCATTCTCTCTGCCCGGATTTCATATTGGCAGCGGGGGTTGACCGGTTTTGATGCAACGGCTGCACTGTTGAGCATCTATTCTAAAAGCCAAGAAACAAATATATGCCCACCTCAGTGTCAAAACTGCGACTTAAGTGAGTGTTGGAAAGCCTTTGGTCCCCCTACACTCTCTCAGCAAAGCAATTGCATCTGATAGCACTTTATTTTGGATTTAATTAACTATGGCTGTTATTCTTCCGGTGACACAGTTATGGGTGCTGTGGTTGTGGTGGTTTTCCTGCTTGCATATATAGTGGTGGTTCCTTGGTTCTTGAACGGCTTAGTTGTCAAACAAAATTGGCTCCTGAATGCCACAAACCTGGAAGTGTTCCAGTTTGCGAACGTTTTTCGGAAGCTGAACGTCCGACGCAGCTTCTGATTGAGTGCAAGGAAGCAGCCAATTGGAAGCCACACCTTGGTTTTCAAATGGTTTTGGGAGTTGAACAGACTCCCAGAACGGATTAAGTTCAAGAACCAAGGTGCAGTAGTACCTCGGGTTACAGATGCTTCAGGTTACAGATGCTTCAGGTTACAGACTCCGCTAACCCAGAAATAGTACCTCGGGTTAAGAACTTTGCTTCAGGATGAGAACAGAAATCGCGGGTGGTGGCGCGGCGGCAGCGGGAGGCCCCATTAGCTAAAGTAGTACCTCAGGTTAAGAACAGTTTCAGGTTAAGAATGGACCTCCAGAACGAATTAAGTGCTTGACCCGAGGTACCACTGTATCCATTCTCACCAGTGTTATTTCCACGGGAAGAGATGGTCCCTGTTATATAAGGGCTCACATTTCCTTTCCTTTTCATTTGCTTCAACTCTTTGATTGACACCTCCAGTGGGTAGCAAGGTTTGGCGTTTACCAGGGCCCCAAGATCAGCAGAGTGCCTCCTGCTCTAACCGTACTACCGTTTCCACTTGGAATTGTAGAGTGGGAGGGGACCCCAAAGCCCATCTAGTCCAACCCCCTGGAATGCAGGAATCTTAGCTAAAGCATCCATGACAGATGGCCATCCAACCTCTGCTTAAAAGCCTCCAAGGAAGGAGAGTCGGACACTGTTCCACTGTCAAACAGCTCTTACTGTCAAAAAGTTTTAGTCGGAATCCCCTTTCTTGTAACTTTGGTTCGAATTCTACCCTCCAGAGCAGGAGACAACAAACTTATTCGCTCATCCATGAGACAGCCCTTCAGATATTTGAAGATGGCTCTCATATTTCTGCTCAGTCTCCTCTTTTCCAGGCTAAACATACCCAACTACTTCAACCATTCCTCATCAGGCTTAGTTTCCAGACCCTTGATCATCTTGCTTGCCCTCGTCTGCACACTTTCCAGCTTGTCAACATCCTTCTTAAATTGTGGTGCCCAGAATCGGACACAGTATTCCCGGCGTGGTCTTGCCTCCTCCGAGCTTCTATTTGCCCCGTGGGGCAAAACCTAAAGGCACACAAGCAAATCTCTTTTCCTCTCCACCCCTCTTTTCCTCTTAGCCATATTGGCAATAAACAGTAATATTCTGGAGACAGAAATTAAACTAGCACTTTTCTGAGGCTTGATTGGAAGCTGTTGACACCCTGCTGTCAGCCTTTTCCATTGACTCGTAAGCTTTAAAGATAATGAGTGAGTTCAGAACAAGAGTGAACACACGCAGGTCAGGAGATGAGAATTGCAGTGTCACTGTGGAGCTGGGTGTCAGTATAATGCACTTCAGTTGTGTTCTGGAAGAAAGAATTGACAGCTTCCATGCTATGAAATTCAGTAGCTTCCGTCAGTTGGCTGGATGTACCCAATGCCATTTACCTTCTCTGTTTTCTAATACCAAGGGTGGTTCTTACCACGGGGGGAGGGGACCACTATAAATAAGTCAGAAATTAAATCGTTATAACAAAAGAAAAAAACCGCTATGTAAAAATCACATAGAATTTTTTTTGCTGTCTGGCGCCATCTGGTGTCGCATGTTTATAACGCATTCAAGGCATTGTGGGCTTTTTTGCCTAATGTAGCTGAGTCCCAAATGTAATTTATGGCACAGATTCCTGAAAATAATAACTCCTATGAGAACCAAATTTCTGTTCCTCAAGCAAATCTGCAGAAAACATTGGCGGTTGCTTGGAACTTAGCAAACCGCTTCTGGCTGATTAAAAAAACTCAGAAACTGCCAGAAATGAGGGAGGGAGCAAAGCATCTTCTTCAAAACAAACAAACAGACAAAAAAACCCAACCGTGCAAATTTTGTAACTTTTTGGTAAAATAAGCAAACATTTGTGTTGGTTTTGAGCACCAAAGTTTACATTCTTTTGCATGGAGCATAGTTTGCGTATGTAGCGCTTTGGAGAAGAACTCCCCAGAATTTCTCTAGAGGTAATTGTGGTAGCATTAGCTGAAAATGGACTGTGTGAAAGACAAGGGTATCTAGTCTGGCTAGAGGACTGCCTCTCAGAACCAAAGGTTTATGTATGCTGGGCTGTGTTTTCCATTCTCGGGACTTCTCTTTGTAAGACATGCCTAGGATGGCGCAATGTAAGGTGAAGAAGATGCGACTTCCTTTGTAATGAACATTGCACATCACACCAACTTAAGGGCACTGCCTTTTTTTAAATTGCCCGTGAGATCGTTCTGGGGTATGTAGATGAGCAAATGGAGTTCACGGGGTTGTTATTTTTAACCCTTGCCTGTCCCTATAGGTAAGATACAAGTGCTCACAGAGGTGAGTTTGGCTCCTTCACACTGATGGGTGGATAGATGCCGATTGGCCATCTGGCCCCTTTTAAAAAAATCAAATTATAGCGCTTTTGTTCTTCTGCTTCTTTAAGGTGGAGGTGAGAAGGAACCCAGGAGCAGGTTGGTAGGGTGAATGCAGGATTGGGTTTACATAGGGGAAATGGGGCTGTTCTGTTACTGAAATAATAATAATAATAATAATAATAATAATAATAATAATAATAATAATTTTATTATTTCTACCCCGCCCATCTGGCTGAGCTTTCCCAGCCACGATGGGCGGCTTCCAACAAAAGATTAAAAATACATTAAAAGTGAATGATGGAAATGGGACTATTAGTTTAGGGCAGCCTTTCTCAACCTTGGCTCTCCTGATATTATTGGACTACAACTCCCATCATCCCTGACTGCTGGCCCTTCTCACTACAAATGATGTGAGTTGTAGTCCGTCAACATCTGGTGACCCACGGTTGAGAAAATCTGGTTGGGGGGGGGACAAGAGGAAACGATTTCGTGAGAACTGAGTTTTGGAAAGAAAAAATGAATTTGGAAATGAATTTGGGGGAATCTAATTCAAGAGGAAATCATTACAGGGGCCCATACCTCAACTTGTGCTTGGGTTTCTGTTCTTGGATAAGTTACTTGTTTGTCAAACTCACTGGTTTACTTCTGCAGAACTGATGTGCTGCTGCTGCAGCAGCAGTGTGAGATTTGTTGTTTGGGACTCAAATTCTTCCCATTTCCGCTTCCAACAGCCGTGATCTAGATTCCTTTCAGGAGGCTTACAAACAACCAGGGAACGAAAGCAACAGAGATCCCTGATTGTTTGTGCCCAGAATGCTGGTATACTGTATCCGAGCATGGAAGCGCATATTTTTCTGTCACAATTGATAGGAGCATATTGCCATCCGCAGGTAGGGCTGGAGCAGGTAGGAGTGTCATGTAGATGGAGGAAAGAGTCTGTGGCTTAGCAGAGTAAGGGGGACTAGCCATTACTAGTAGCATTTTGGAAAAACCAGGATGAGTGAGAGGGGAAAGGTTAAGCTGCTCCCATATTTACACCATATCTGTGCTTGTTGCGGACTTGTATACATTTACAGAAGTCACAACAATCACTAATAACTTCAGAAAATTCTGGTTGTCCAAATTCTGGTCCAACCTTATGCAATCGCTATATGTTGGAACACACCCACGCTGCCGCCAAAAGCAACAGTCTTTTTGCTCATCGCAACTAAATGCTTTTGACTGCTTAGTTGTGTGTGTGTGTGTGTGTGTTTTTAGGCAGTGTCTCGAGAGTTCTAAAATGAAGTCACAGTCTCCTTGAAAAGCTGTGGAAAGGGAGCAAAGTGTGTCTGGCTGTGAGCATCATTTTTGTGCTTACTGACAAATGTTGAAGTGTGCCTCACACTCATTTTTGGCATGCAGTTTGCTGTTACACCTGTGAAAGCAAGTTAGCTTTTGAAAACAAGAGTTTCAATGCCTACTAGTCTCTCTGTCTCTCTCTCTCTGTCTCTCTCTTATACCAAAGCCTATATCTTCTCCTTACCTACATGTCATGCGCTGAAAAATCACACACTACCAAAAATAAGCTATGAGGCTGTTGCTCAGTGATGTGCTTTAAGCATGTTGCCAGAAACAGCCCCTTCAGACGCGTGTGGTGGAGAGCAAAACCCACCAAAAAACACACAGACTCGCAGCGTGGTAATTTGATGAGTGAAGCCACATTTTGCGACCTCATAGACCCGCTCTAACCTCTGCATTTAAGGACCACTTTTGTCCCTCCCTGCCAAGTAGCAGTTTCCCAAATGGTTCGGATAAAGTCTGAGGCTCCTTATAAGCAGTGCTATTTTATTTTCTAGAAAAAGAGGTACTGGAGCTCGCCACGAACCTCTCCCTTGATCTCTTAGAATGGCAGTGGTGCCCATTTGAGAGGCGCTGGACCTCCAAAAAGCCCTGCTTATATTTGATGAAGACCAGCAATGCAGAAAGCTCTCCCAACACCACAAATCTTTCTGAGCAATGTGCAACTAGACGCAGGAGAGGGTCTTGCTTGTGTCCTAGATTTCCCAACAGTTCTGGGCGGAACTCTGGGACAATGGATTTTGCATTCTAGAATGCTCCCCGCCCCCAGAACCTTCTATAATGCGTAAAAGTTCCTCAACAGGCACATCAGTGGAGAAAGGAATCTAAAAAGCATCACTCATTGTTCCTAAATCACAGATGGTTTTTTCCCCGTTGCGTCCACTCCAACCGTAATAGTGGAAAATCCATCATCATTAAAACCCTACGATGCTGGTAAAATTTAGACGATTGGTTTCTCCAAAGGGAGATTTCCTTTGGAAAGAGGGCACAGTCTCTTAATATCATTCGGGTGCCTTCGAATGTATCTCATAGGTATTCCTAGCTATATACCTCAGGAAGATTGCCTCTTTTTGTTTTATTTTGTTCTGCTCCTCCAAAAAGTGGTACTGGAATTTTGAAGACTTTTTTTTTTTAAATCGTTTTTGACTTTGTACATCCTCTGTAACCATTTCTACCTCATTTTGCAACATATTGTACATGAAAGTATTTAATTCATGTCTTATTAATGTCTGAAAAAAATGCGTTTGAACTGTAATGGTCTACCTCAGAAAATACTGTATTTTAAAAAGAAAAGTATTTCACAGTATTAAAGAGATTACATGGAATGGAATTGTGTTGCATCGTTTTTGTTTTCTAAACTCAGCTTATCAGTTCGTCTTGGATTTTCTGATTTCAGTAATGGTGCTGAGAAGCATCCGCAGGGAATGTTGCGTTCTATTGCATGAATAAATGCACACTGAAAACATCTTCAGGAAGCAGTTTGATTGAGTAGCAGCAATAGGAAAAAGAGTTTTGCACATGTGATATGGAGTTTAGGGTTTTCTTCAACATACTGTCTCTGTCAGCTGTTGCAGTTACACTTGTAAAAAATAAGCTTATAGATAACAATGTACTCTTGTGTCCTTATAAAAGCAATATAAACTCAAATATTCAGGAGATCGCAAAAGTTGATGAACCAGGACCAGCGGGAGATGGACTCATTGCATGTAAGTCCAAAGGTCTAACTTAAAAGCAGAGCATCTCAGGAGAATTGAAAGGAAGGTTGATATAGTTATGTGCATGATAACCCTTGGCATATTTATTCAAAAATGATAGCTTCTGAATTCAGTGGGAATTCAGTGTGTTCTGTACTTACAAAAAAGGCACAAGTGCAGTTGGATCATACGCAGTGAAATTCACCCCAGTTATCTTGTCATTCATATCTAATTTTCTGTATTTACAATGGCTCTTTCCCAAGCATAATAATAATAATAATAATAATAATAATAATAATGCTTTTGCGAGAGGAGAGGACCTAATTTACACAACTGGTTGCGGAAGTCAATGCCTGTGTGGGTGGCGCTGAGCCTAGAACTTGCTGATCAGAAGGTCGGCAGTTCGAATCCCCACAACGGGGTGAGCTCCCGTTGCTCGGTCCCAGCTCCTGCCAACCTAGCAGTTCAAAAGCACATCAAAAGTGCAAGTAGATAAATAGGTACTGCTCCGGCGGGAAAGTAAACGGCGTTTCCGTGTGCAGCTCTGGTTCGCCAGAAGCGGCTTAATCATGCTGGCCACATGACCCGGAAGCTGTACGCCGGCTCCCTCGGCCAATAAAGCGAGATGAGCGCCGCAACCCAGAGTCGGCCACGACTGGACCTAATGGTCAGGGGTCCCTTTACCTTTACCTTTAGGACACCTATGGGTCATAAACATACTTCCCTCTCCAGAGCAGTTTTGCATTTAAAGACAAGCAAACGAGCAAATGAGGAACATTTTAAATGCATAAAATGGTCTTTTTAAAAGTTATTATAAAGGGATGTCTGCCTGAAGCATATGGGAGGAGGAGCAAAGGATTGATCTGCTGGTATGTACATCCCTCATGAGGGACATAGGAGGCGCTGTGGTCTAAACCACTGAGCCTAGGGCTTGCCGATCAGAAGGTCGGCGGTTCGAATCCCCATGACGGAGTGATCTCCTGTTGCTCTGTCCCAGCTTCTGCCAACCTAGCAGTTTGAAAGCACGCCAGTGCAAGTAGATAAATAGGTACCACTGCGGCGGGAAGGTAAACGGCGTTTCCGTGCACTGCTCTGGTTTCTGTCACGGTGTCCCGTTGCGCCAGAAGCGGTTTAGTCATGCTGGCCACATGACCCGGAAAGCTGTCGGTGGACAAACGCTGACTCCCTCGGCCTAAAAGCGAGGTGAGCGCCGCAAACCCATATTCGTCTTTAACTGGACTTAATTGTCCAGGGGTCCTTTACATCCCTCATATACAGAGCTGGATTTACGTATAAGCTAAACAAGCTATAGCTTAGGGCCCCAATCTCTTGCCCCCCCCCGCCCAATTTCACTATTAATATACTTCTTCTTAATTGTATTTCAGTTCAACAATTACTTTGATAAAATACATATTTTGTTTTGTGCAAATGGCTTTAGATACCTATTAGTTCCATAAATTACCATACAGCATATATTCAGCACAAAAAACAGTGACAATTTGTTGTTGACAAAGGACAGCTGGACATATAAAGGGCCCCATTACCTTCAGTAGCTTAGGGCCTCATCAAACCTAAATCTGGCCCCGCTCATATAGACTGCAAACCTAGGAGGGAGGTGGGATCATAGTGGCTGAAGAAATCGTCGTGAATTCTTTCTTTATAGTAAGCTCATCACCACACTGACTTGTGGGAAGCACAAGTATTCTTCATTTCATTTCTGAACCGCTTCCCCGAAGCGATTTGACAACATAAACACGCAGCTACCAAAAGGTATACAATGACTTTCAAACAGCTAGAGTTGTATACTTTTGTCTTACCTCTTTGAACATCCCTCCCCACATTTAGGTGGTTGTGTGAATCAAAACCAAACGAGCAAGCCAAGCTTCGTTAAGAAAGAGATATACAAAATCTGGATTTGGGGTCTGGAAGGTTTCATGTGCAGCCGGTGATCTGCAGTTGGGTCTCCTGGTTTGCAAATTGGGGGGATGAGGGCAGGATCCAGGAATCCATATGGTGGGGTGCTGCTGCCCCCTGGCGGCACAACTACCAATCAAAACAATAAAGGTATTTGCTTAAACCAACCTCTGTAGTTCCTAGACAAAAAGTACAGTCATACCTCGGGTTACAGACACTTCAGGTTGTGTTTTTTTGGGGTGCGGACCCGCCGAAAGCTGGAAGTACCAGAACGGGTTACACCTGGGTTCCGGGGGTTGCGCATGCGCAGAAGCACTAAAATAGCACTTTGCGCAGAAGCGCCAATTCGCAACCCGTGCATGCGCAGATGCACCACTGTGGGTTGCGAACACTGCGGGTTGCGAACGTGCATCCCGCACGGATCACATTTGCAACCTAAGCGTCCACTGTATGTGAAAACAAGCCTCTCAAATCCTGTCACCTTGTTGATGAGCGCTGAAATTTGGAGGAAGAGAACACAATTTCACCCAGCATCCAACTGTTGGTACAACAACAGTTGTTCCAAAGAGTGTGACTCCCAGTGGAAATAGGCCCAGTTTCTCTATCTAGTCCCTACTAAGGAGTTTTGGTTTTGCTGCCACTGCAAATGTTCGCAGCATTGTCAACTGATTGCGTACTCTGAACAAAGCCTCAGACCTCGTACCATGCAGTGCCCGATTTACGTATAAACTAAACAAGGTATAGCTTAGGGCCCCACTCTCTTGGGAGCCCCACAAAAATTTAAAGAAAAAAACATACCTGGATGTACATTTCTAAAATATAAGATAAAAAACAAATAAAATAAAACCTACATACAGCAACAGTGATTTATGTTGTGTAGGCTCCTATGATGTAAGTAATGGGCCCCGCCTGCTAACCTGCTCCCTAAAATATCACTGTTTTGCTCTTTTCTATATATAGGGTAAAGGGGATGTGGGTGGCGCTGTGGGTTAAACCACAGAGCCTAGGACTTGCTGATCAGAAGGCCGATGGTTCGAATCCCTGCGACGGGGTGAGCTACCTTTGCTCGGTCCCAGCTCCTGCCAACCTAGCAGTTCGAAAGCACCTCAAAGTGCAAGTAGATAAATAGGTACCGCTCTGGTGGGAAGGTAAACGGTATTTCCGTGCGCTGCTCTGGTTCGCCAGTCATGTTTAGTCATGCTGGCCACATGAGCCGGAAGCTGTACACCGGCTCCCTCGGCCAATAAAGCGAGATGAGTGCCACAACCCCAGAGTCGGCCACGACTGGACCTAATAGTCAGGGGTCCCTTTACCTTTACCTTTATATATAGGGTACCTACATTCTGCATGGACCGGTTGCATGGCAACATGTAGCATGGAGCTGCAGACTGCAGTGCAGCCCAGTTGAATGTCGGCCAAGCTGTTGTACCTGTTATCTAATATTAAAAAGTGCTTGTAGACTGATGACCAGGCAGCATAGACTAAGGGTATGAGTCTTATGCCTACTGGTTGTTTTCATGGAATACATAATTTATTTTCATCCCATTATAGCTTAGGATACCTATTAGGTCCATAAATTGCCATATAGCATATATTCAACACAAAAAACAGCGACAATTGGTTGTTGACAAAGGACAGCTGGACACGTAAAGGGCCCCATTACCTTCAGTAGCTTAAAAGGTAAAGGGACCCCTGACCATTAGGTCCAGTTGTGGCCGACTCTGGGGTTGCGGCGCTCATCTCACTTTATTAGCCAAGGGAGCCGGCGTACAGCTTCCGGGTCATGTGGCCAGCATGACGAAGCCGCTTCTGGCGAACCAGAGCAGCGCACAGAAACGCCGTTTACCTTCCCACCGGAGCAGTACCTATTTATCTACTTGCACTCTGACATGCTTTCGAACTGCTAGGTTGGCAGGAGCAGGGACCGAGCAACGGGAGCTCACCCTGTCGCGGGGATTCGAACCGCTGAACTGATTGGCACGTCCTAGGCTCTGTGGTTTAACCCACAGTGCCACCCGTAGCTTAGGGCCTCATCAAACCTAAATCCGGCCCTGGTACCATGGTGTGTGGGTGAGTTGGGGAACAGCGCTTAAAAATAAAACAAGAGACTATTCAGAGAAATTTCTCTGCAAAGTGGCCTTTCTCTCTGGGGCCGAGGGAAAGCAAGGCAAAGAAAAATGGCTGGACTTCCTTCTTCAGAAAAACGGATTCTGCAAAATGTCTCCGCTCCAGGTCCTTCCAGAGCTGCTCTCTTCTCACCTCTACTTCGGTTATTTCATGTGACACCTGAATTGGATCCTTTGTTCTCCTTGGGAACCTCATGGCACGAGCAGTGAGCTTCCCTACGCATCTCCTGACCAAACAACTGTCTGTGTGGTGGGGTGGCCGAATCGTGCTCCACCAACCTTGGTGTGACGGTGCCGGCAACCAGTTGGCGTCCAGGCCCCATTTAAAGTGCTGGCCTTATGGGGCTCAGGAACCCAGTACCTCAAGAACAGCCTCTCCCCACACAAACCAGTCCAGACCATCGGACCCCCTTTCTCCGTGCGCCCCTCTGAGGGAAGCTCCAAGAGTGGTGACTTGAGAACAGGCCTTCTCAGTGGTGGCTCCCATTTATGGAAGGCTCTCTTCAGGGAGGCACTTCTGACACCATCGCGCTCTGTTTTTAGGCAGCAGGCAAACTAATTCTTTTTTCCCAGGCTTTTGGATCTTCCTGTTTAGTTTTAGTGAAGAGGGTTTGAGTTGGATTTGGGTGTGTGTGATAGCTCTTATTGTTTTATTCTTTCTTTCTTTTTTACCCTTGCTTCTTTTTTCTGGGGGAAAATGCCTAATAAATATTTTTTCCCCTTAATCTACCTGTGCTAATTTATTACATACCTGCAGTAGATTATTATTATTTCTTACATTTACATACCAACCTGTATTTTAGGTTGTATAATTCTTGTTTTTACCCTTGTTTACTTTTTTTCTGTGAAACAATGCCTAATAAATATTATTATTACTCTACCTGTGCTAATTAATTACATGCAGGCAGTAGATTATTATTATTTCTTAATAATTTACTTACACCTTATCCTCACAAGGTAGGTTAGGCTGCAAGGGAATGACTGGCCCAAGTTCACCCAGTGAGCGTCATGGCTGAGTGGGGCCTCAAACACGGGCCTCCCAGCTCCTAGTCCAGTGCTCTAACCATTACACACCACAGTTTATGTGAAAGAACGCTAAAAAATGACACCCCACTTTACCGGCGAGGTAAAGTCCAGCACTCTGCTGCCTCACTCATTGTAAGGCGGTGATCAGTTATTATGTGTCCTTGCTGTCATTTCCCAATACCGTTTCCCATTGCTGGGTTGGTTAGAGTATAATGCTGATAAACGCCAAGGTTGCAGGTTCGATTCCCATATGGGGCAGCTGTTCCTGCTTTGCAGAGGGTTGGACTAGATGCTCGTCAGGGTCCCTTTCAACTCTACAATTCTGTGATTCTCGTGCCATGCAGATACACAGTTCTTTCAACACTCCTCCTTTCAGTGCTCTAAAGGACAGGTTTCCAAATGCCTCGAAATCAGCCGGCGCACATGAATCGAGGGAACCAGGAGAATGGACCAGTTGTGAGCTTTCGATAATTAAAAAACCTTTTGCTAGCTTGGGGGAGAGATCTGCTTCTGGCCCCTGACGCAACGGCCAATGAATGCCAGATGTGCAAAGGCCACAATTTTGCCTCAACAGAGGCCTCTTGTCTCTCCGCCACACCATCCAAGCTGCAAACTCGCTGGCGGAAGAATGTGCGATCGAACCCCCTGCGATGTGCAAAATTCGGGGCCGCGGCATTTTGTCCGCAAGTATCACATCCAATGAACTATTTCTCCCGGGGAAAAGGAAGGCCCAGAGGGATCGCCTTAATTGCAACTCAATTAAATAGCATTTTTCGAACTTCAGCCCAGCTTGAAGAGAGAAGTGTTTCAAACGCGCTTCTCTGCCCTTTGGAATCTATGAATGAAATTCAAGGAGGGGACCCTACGTGGGCCTCTTTGCTCAGTCACAAACCCTGGATTATTTGTTTTCATTCCCCAGCAAGACAGTAACTTTCTTTTTCTTTCTTTTTTTAAGTGTGTGTGGGGTGGTGGGGGAGATTCCTTGCAGGGAACAATGAAACCACTGTGCTTTTCTAAGAGGCGCTCTGGCAGATTTACAGGAAAGCGCTTTCCTACAGCTAGTAGAAGTTCTCCATATATCAGACACACACATATATATACACACACACAAATCCAAGGGTGCAATTAGAAAGATGCGAGAAACATGAACTTCTTAAAAGATGACAACAGCAAACATCTTCCAAGGCACAAAGAACTCATAACCCACCTACTTTCAGCAGCCAGAAACCCCCTAACCAGACACTGGAGAGACCTGTCAGGAGTAAGCATGGACCAATGGTACCAAATAGTATGGAAAACAGCCCTACTAGAAAAATTAACCAATAAACTTAAACTGACACGGGGACAAATAGAAGAAGACGCCTGTTATGTACTGAGTTGAATAGGATCCAAAATGCAGCAGTCTGATTGGTCCTAGAACAATGCAGCAGTATGATTGGTCCGCAGGAGCCACCCAATCCAGCTCCAGGTGGAAGTGACTCTGCAACCTGATTGGCCTACAGGAGAATCCTGGAATTAGTCAATCATGTGTGGCCCATTGTGTAAATAATGTATATAAAGCAGATATTTTGGGGGAACACTCATTCCTCTTCACCACTATGAGCTGCATAAACAGCATGAAATCCACTCCTGGCTCCGAGTATATTTCACTGGCGACGAGGATGGGATCCCGCTGAGCTGACCGCCACACAAAGCACCACAGCACCTCCACCTGCCGCACCGCTGCCTCGCACTGTGTATCCAGGCTTCAGCTCCAGGACCTAAGGAACTCATAATGGCAACCGACAGCAGCTTTCAGCGCCTTCACCCGTTTATCACACACACAGCCCAACAAGACAATGACAAAAACCCACCAACAGCATACAAATCAATATGGCTAACCTGATCCAAAACACCCACCCACCCCACTCACACATGAAAACAAAGACCACCACAGCCAACCACAAATGAACAGCCACACCCTAGGCCAACCCCAACCTCTCTCACCACCAAAGGGACACCAGTGAACAGCAGAGAACCTGCACAGGCAACGCTGACACAAAACCCCACATATATTAAGTAAAATAGAAACATCCCCACCCAACCCCAACCCCACTCATCTTTCCCCCCATCTCTTTCCCCCTTTTCTTCCTAATGTATCAGCAAATGAAACAGATTTGTTTTTAAAAAAATTACATGGGGAAAAAAATACGAGAGACAGAGACATTGCACATACTTTTTGTAAATCAAGAAAATCTTTAATAAAAATACATTATTTTTTAAAAAAGATCACAACAGCAAAATAGTGGCTGAATGTGGTCATAGGAGAATACTGTGCCTGCCCATGCAGAAATACAATATTTTGGGAGGCCAAATACCACACCTCCCCTTGCACCTTCTATTTTCAACACTTGAATTTGGATTCATTTCTCCCTTCGTGCTGAGACCGTCACCCTATAGACACAGACCCTCCAAGTCTCCCCGTTCTCCAGCGACAGTCCTGGATTTACAGAAGCTGTCCCGGATTCTGATTTGACCCCGGAATGTCCCGCTTTTCCTTAGGACGTCCCTCTTTTCATCGGAGAAATGTTGGCAGGTATGTGACTCCCGAGCCAAGGAGATAAGGAACTATACAACCTTCAGAAGACCCCTGGAGGCAGTCCTGCATAGGGAAGTTTTCCTAAAATGTTTTATTATGTTTTTATATATGTTGGGAAGGGACGCGGGTGGCGCTGTGGGTAAAAGCCTCAGCGCCAAGGACTTGCCAATCGAAAGGTCGGCGGTTCAAATCCCCGCGGCGGGGTGCGCTCCCGTCGCTCGGTCCCAGCGCCTGCCAACCTAGCAGTTCGAAAGCACCCCTGGGTGCAAGTAGATAAATAGGGACCGCTTACTAGCGGGAAGGTAAATGGCGTTCCGTGTGCTGCGTTGGCTTGCCAGATGCAGCTTGTCACGCTGGCCACGTGACCCGGAAGTGTCTCCGGACAGCGCTGGCTCCCGGCCTATAGAGTGAGATGAGCGCACAACCCTAGAGTCTGGCAAGACTGGCCTGTTCGGGCAAGGGTATATATGTTGGGAGCTGCCCAGAGTGGCTGGGGCATACCCAGTCAGTTGGGTTGGGTATTAATAAATAATAATAATATAATAATAATAATAATACAGCAGAACCTCTATGTGCTGGTCCCAGGGGGAGGTTACTGTGGGGCGAGGTCCAGGACCTGAGTCGAGGGTCAGCAGACGGTCCTCCCCGGCCAAGCGGGGTCCAGGGCGAGGAGCAGGGCAAGGACAGGAACTCTCGAGGAACAGGACAGGGTGCTGGCCAAAACAGCTCTTCAACGACGTTGCTCCCGCAACCTGGGACGGGGCTGACTCGCCTTTATCTTCTCTGAGGCCAGGGGCGGCCCCGGCCCCCAGGAGATCCGCCTCTCCTGGCCTTAAGGCAAGCACTCCTCCTGGGAGAAACCAGTTCCCTCCGCCTCTCTGCCCTGAGCCTCTGCAGCTCAGGAGAGGCTGGAGGGTTAACGGACCCAGGGGGAGACTCACCTTCCCCTGACAGGGCCGGGAGAGGCGCACCTGTAGGCACTGTGTCTTCAATCGCCTCCGGAGCCAGAGAGGATTCACCTGGTGCCTGCTCCTGAGGATCCGGCACAGGTGCAGGTGCTTCAGATCCAAGGCCCTGCCCCAGTTCAGCCGGCCCTGGAGGCGGGGACTCCTGTGCAGGCTAGGGTTCCTCCGGTTCAGCCTCTGAATCGGATTCCCAGGCCATCACACTCTACTTGCCACCGCATTTATTTGGGCCCGATCCAAGTTGCGACCGCGGCAAACCAGGAAGTAAATACTGAGTTTGTCATGATTCGCGCATGCGCAGAAGCGGCTGCCTCCGTCTGCACATGTGCAGAAGTGCGCTGCCGCCAAATGCACCTGCACACAACAGCACTTCTACCAGCGACCTGGGTCGACTTATGGGCAGACCTCCGGAACTGATTACAGTGGTACCTCAGGTTACATACGCTTCAGGTTACATACGCTTCAGGTTACAGACTCCGCTAACCCAGAAATAGTGCTTCAGGTTAAGAACTTTGCTTCAGGATGAGAACAGAAATTGGGCTCTGGCGGCGCGGCGGCAGCGGGAGGTCCCATTAGCTAAAGGTGCTTCAGGTTAAGAACAATTTCAGGTTAAGAACGGACCTCCAGAACGAATTAAGTACTTAACCTGAGGTACCACTGTACGTCCGTAAGTAGAGGTTCCACTGTAATATAAAAATAAAAATGGAATACAAGAATCCACCAACAGCATATGAATTAGTATGGCTAACTTGATTCAAACACACACACACACACACCCCACTCACACACGAAAACAAAGTTCAACACAGCCAATCACAAACAAGCAACCGCACCCTAGGCCAACCACAATTTCTCTCACCGCCAAAGGAACACAAGCGAATAGCAAAGAGAACCTGACACAAAAACCCACACATACATTAATCAAAATAGAAATATCTCCTCCTGACCCCACCCCCACTCGCCTTTCCCCCCTCCACCTCTTCCCCCCTTTTTTCTTCCCAATGTAACCCTAACGTCTCAACAAATGAAACAGACCTATGGAAAATGTAACTTGAAAAAAGAGACATTGCGCATACCTTTG
This sequence comes from Podarcis raffonei, assembly GCF_027172205.1. Classification (NCBI taxonomy): domain Eukaryota; kingdom Metazoa; phylum Chordata; class Lepidosauria; order Squamata; family Lacertidae; genus Podarcis; species Podarcis raffonei. The sequence goes on from NC_070603.1 coordinate 15,702,630, forward strand.
TAAACCAAGAAAACGTTAATACAATATTTTTTAAAAATAAAAATAAATAAAAAAATTAAAATGGAATAGGGTGTCCCTATTTTCATCAGAGAAATGTTGGAGGGTATGTGATTCTGCCCCTGGTATGGTGACCAGGTATGTACACAGCATTTTACCTGCAGTTTCACCTCGATGGGCGGTGTATAAATAAATTATTATTATTATTATTATTATTATTATTATTATTATTATTATTATTATTATTATTATTATTTTAGCAGCTCATGTGCATCTTAGTGCGTGAGCATCTCCTTTTGGGTTTTCATTTCTTTCTGCAGCAGAGTTCTTTTACACAAATATTTTCCTGCATCTTTTACTGCTTTATAATAGCAGCAGCAGCATTCCAGCTATCTCTGAGTGAAATTCCCATTACAGGAATAAACACCATTTGGTTCTGTTTCTCAGAGTCATTATTATTTACAAAACTTTACACTGGTCTTTAAGAAATAAAAGAAACCATTAAGATAAAATAAAAAGAAGTACCGGTACTTGTGAGTATCAGATAGGCCTAGGATTTAAATATGGGATGTTGTAGAATACTATGTTGTTAAAATGAAAAGAAAGATGTTAATCAACCAAGTAAATTCTATGTGGAAATAGTTTTGGAAAACTGCTACAATGATTTATATGGAAACTCAGCCAGGGGGACGGGAGGAAGTCACCCAACAATGTTAACAAAAGTGGAATTATTACAGTTAGGATAAATGTTTGTTTGTTTGTTTTTTAATGTTTTCTTTTCATGTTTGTGGATTTATGTGTCATAAATTTGGAAAACTAATAAAACAAATTTGGAAAATAAATAAATAAATAAAAGAAACCAAATAAAGCAGCATAATCTTTTTCCCTTTTAGCCATCCGGCCAGAGACCTAATGCTGACTCATTCACGTGCTTATTTACAGTTACCCAGTCTTAGTTGATCACATGTCCCAATAAAGACACCTGTTGCTGGGGAAATTTTCTGTTGCCTAGGAACTAGTTCAAGACCATTTTCTTTTTTCCCTTTTTTATAGATTTTATTGATACATCAGAACACCAACAACAAAACAGAAACCCCCCCCAAAAAATATACAGCAATAAAAATAAATTAAAAATTAGATAATGACAATAAAAGTTACAACCAACGAAACTTAAAACATTTACACCACATAAATATAAATAACATAAAGTTTTGACTTCCTTCACCCTGATATCGGCTTTTTAATTGATTTCTTTTCAACTGTTTCCTTTGTGAATCTTTGTTATAATTGTCTCACATACATAACCTAAGAATAATAAACCACCTTGCAGAAATTCATCAAAACAAATCTTGATTGTTCAAGACCATTTTCAAGTTTCTTCTTGACTATGCCAACAATGGATCAGTGGTACAATGGATCACAGTGCCTGGCTGTTAACCAGGAGGTTGGTGGTTCAAGTCCACACTTCAGTGATGTTTGATACTTTCCCTAATGATCCCTCACAAGGAATTCACCTTTTTCACAGCTGCTGCGCATGGGGAACACCTTCATTGAGCTCCCCACTACAACCAAGAGGTCTCATTGTCAGATGCCATGAACCTGCATGTGAAATTAAGGTTTTTTTGCTCTGCAAAAAAAATGGGGTTTTTTTTGCCACTTGTAGTTTAATAGCGAATTTTGGATATAATGGAGATGTAAAAGATTTGGATTATTATAAAAGATGCAGGAGGAGAGGACTAACAATAGGACCCACAAAGGGGAGGAGGGAAGTCCAGGAGATCCTGTGGAATCTTGTTTTTATGTTGTATGTTGTAATTGTAATTTATTATTTGTACCTCTGGGTGGCTTCCAACAAAGATTAAAAATACATTAAATGTTGGATATGTGGTTGTAAAACTTTATTTCAAAAAACCATGTGTGTGTGTGTGTGTGTGTATGTATGTAAATACAGTGGTACCTCAGGTTACATACGCTTCAGGTTACACACTCCGCTAGCCCAGAAATAGTGCTTCAGGTTAAGAACTTTGGTTTAGGATAAGAACAGAAATGGTGCTCCAGCGGCACGGCGGCAGCAGGAGGCCCCATTAGCTAAAGTGGTGCTTCAGGTTAAGAACAGTTTAAGGTTAAGAACGCAACTCTGGAACGAATTAAGTACTTAACCCGAGGTACCACTGTACATTAAATGTTGGATATGTGATTGTAAAACTTCATTTCAAAAAACCACATATATGTCTGTGTGTGTGTTTATGTATATTTATGTATGGATATATATATATATATATAGTGTGTATATGTCTGTGTGTGTGTTTATGTATATTTATGTATGGATATATATATATATATATAGTGTGTGTGTTTTGCCCTGATGATCACC